>NC_081327.1:52492222-53099444 GCF_026419965.1 Kogia breviceps | reverse complement strand
TAGAGTCACAGGAATTCAGTGTCGCTTAGAGATACAGAATCAGCAAACTGATGAATGCTCTATTTTTTTCCGGGGTACTTTTAAAAGCCAGATGATTTTCAGTCCTCTACGTTGGGCCAATGGGAGAGTTAACCAAGACAGAGAAAATAGACTCACTACAAGACATGGAAGGGAAAATGAAGAATCAACACTGGACCATGTTGAGTATCTGGATGTTCAGGTATCTGACTATCCAGGAATTGAGAGTGAAAATAGATTTGGAGCTCAAGTGAGAGGTGAAGGTTGAAATTCAGATTCGTGAATTACTGATACATATGTAGTAATGAAAGCCCAGAGAGTAAATGAGTTATCCAGGAGGAGTGAGCAAAGTAAAGACAGAAGGTGCTCGAGAAGAAACACACCCCACAGCAAGCCTCACAATCAATTATCTCGGGGCAAAAAGGCATCCAAAAGCAGGATGAGAGGAAGCAACATCCAGGAGGTAGTGAGAGAAGCATGAGAACACCTTGGTGAAGAAGCAGAAAGCAAAGAATGACAAGAAGGAGAAATGTTTCTTTAAAGTAAGATGAGAAGGATGGAGGCTTGGAGTTGCCTCTTCCCTGTTTGTTTCCCCAAGAGACTGTGGGCTCCCAGAATAAGGAAAGGAGCTCTGTTTTCTTTATCATATTCCCAGAATTTACCTCACTCAATGCCTGGAACAGAGAACCCACCTTATAATTATTTGATTCAATGAAAAGAATGAAAAGATCAAGGTGCAGGATCCCTGAAATGAGTCCACTCCATGTGTTGGTTGGGGGCTGCTGGTGACCTTTTCTATAAAACTCTGAGAGGGCGCTGAAGCCAGATTTCTCTCTTTCACTGCTTAGGTAATGTGGTATTATCCTGAGGGGTCCTTTTGCATTTCCATAAAAAGGAAGCTGTAGTTCCCTTAAAGGATGTGACACAGTTTTCACAATCAACTGTCTTTAGACTTTAAAATGCAATTAAAATGTAACTATAATGTAAACTGGGTTAGCGTGAAGATATCTCCAAAATCTCTCTGACTCATCCAAAATGGGAAGTGATACCAAATTGTAGCATCCTTCATATCTCACAGCCACCCACACCCTCTGCCCAATGAAGCCACACATGGTTCATTATGTGGCTGGTGATCATAAGAGAACGTCCAGCTGATAAAGTGGGTCTGTTATCTGTAATCAGCTCAGTGGTTGATCTGAATCACAATACAGTTAATGAGATGGACTGTGTGGCAATTAGCTATTAAAAAACCATAAAAAAAGACTCATATTAATCTAAACAGTCAATTCCGTGACAATCTATGGAATCAGGATCAGATAATAAGCAAACTGATTGAGACCAGCATTTTGCAGGAACCACAATGCCTGACGTCATTTGAGTTCTGGCATCCACTTGCCCTTGATTTGGACAAGATGATAAGAAAAAGAAAAGGAAAACACCATGTAATGAATGATGACACCTTTGTTTACATTTCAGAAAGTTGCTCCTTTGAAGGGCACCGTGGGGAAGGAAAGCAGGCCTTCTTCTCACCTGCAGTATCAGAGGCAGAGGCTCTGCTGCCTTCGGGATCAGAGGGACGTGTCTGTCTACTGGGCCGCAAGCCTCTGAATTAGTGTAAATATACGATGGCCATAAAAACACCTGTGCGGAGTGAATGAGGAAGGCAGCAGCACGGCCTTTGTGGAAGGAGGCAACAAAAAGGGACGCTGTCTTAGCTTGGTTTCTTGTCACCAAGAGGCCAAAGTCAAGCCCTGGAAGCAGGTGAGTGACACCCGATTTAGTCCTATTAGGGCCTTGTTAGCTGCCTCTGGTGCCTTCCATCTGGAGTCTCTGAAGAAAACATCAACCTTGGTGCGGCAACCGCAACAAAGTCAATTTTCTTCAACTTAAAAGAGCACCCTAGGGCTTCCCTGGTGGCGCAGTGGTTGAGAATCCGCCTGCCGATGCAGGAGACACGGGTTCGTGCCCTGGTCCGGGAAGATCCCACATGCCGCGGAGCAGCTAAGCCCGTGAGCCATGGCCGCTAGGCCTGCGCGTCCGGAGCCTGTGCTCCGCAATGGGAGAGGCCACAACAGTGAGAGGCCCGCATACCGCAAAAAAAAAAAAAAAAAAGAGCACCCTTGATCAGCGTGGGCACCCTGGCACCCGATGCCCTAAAGGAAACGCTTTCACCATAAGAGGACACGTCACCCTTGTGGAATCGCTGTGTGTTTCAGAGTGCCACAGATGCGGCACAATGCTAGGATCAGGCCCTTGAAAGGACGACGCTTTCGTTATACTGGTTGGGGAAGCACGGTGGAACTACGGGATGAATCGTAATCACTCAGAATCCATTAATACTCGTGCTTTTGAAGAACCAGTGGCCCTTAACAAGGAGAGATGAAATGGCCTCGGCATGTTGAAGCAAGCTGGCGTACCATGACACCGTACTGATCCAACTCAAGGGGCTGGGTGATTCTTTAATCTACGGCAACACCATGTGCAAGGCACGAACAAAAACACTTCTTCCCGAAGAATCTTTCCTAATGGAGTTCTCTCCGTCTGGAATGCTCTTCTTCCCTGGCGAATTGTGACCCGGCCTTGACACTCGCACCATACCTGTAGCCCCCGGTCCCAACCTTGGCTGCACCGGGGAGCTTCAAGCCATGCCGATGCCTGAGTCCACCGCAGAGATTTCCGTGCAACTGGGGTTGGGCTGTGTCCGCGATGTGTTGTAGACTCTGGGAGATATGCGGCAGCTCAGATGCTCCTGAGGTGCAGACAAGTTTCGAGAACTACTCTTTCCAGGACCTGTGCTCACCTCGGATGAACTTGACCTTCCTGTTCCCCCTCAGCCTGATTAAACATCAGACAGATTGCTTCCTGAGTACAAGCCCTGGAACCCCTTATTCTTAAGGAACTTACTTTAGAAAACTTAACATTGTCATTCTTTCTCTGCCCTTTTAACTGTAAACCTTTTCCCAACTCCTGCTAGCTTTACTGCCAGTTTTATCTTTCTCAAAAAGCAATAAACCATTCCTTTGAAATGTAATCATCAAAGGAGACGGCACTCCTGTCTCTCCGTCTCTGTGGGAAACAACTCCCTGAAGTGCCACTTGGCAAACACAAACGGCCCCATCACTGACCAACCTGCCTGTACTTCTCCACTAGCTCACGCCGGTGCGGAGAAAATCCTCCCACCTTTTGTTTCAGCAGATGAGTTCAATCTCTCTCCTCTTTTGCAGGAGTCTCAAATAAAGCCTTCCTTGCCTATTTAACTCTGTCTGGTGCGATTTTAATTTGACCTCCTCCCTGAACTGGACCAGCCTGGACTCACATTTTCTGTTTGCATGTCAGTTTTCCCCACTCCGTCAAGGTCTCCTTTTCGTTTTTGTTTTTAGCCTTTACCTCCTCAGCATCTAGCCCACGGCAGGGCACACAATGGGCCCCCAATACATTTCCTTTTGCGTTTTAAAACTGTAGTAACGACTGGAGTCGCTCGATGCGCACAAGTAACTTATTTGACGTCAGCTATATGCACTAGTGAGGGGAAGAGGCAGGGGAGAGACCCCTGAGGGCGAGTCACCCAGAGAAAGAACAGAAGACCAAAAGAGGAACCAAGGAAAATGGAGGCTCCTTATTTTCCGCACTGTCCTTTGCTCCTTTCAAATTAGACCTTGGCCTTCACTGCCCCAGAGAAACAAAAGACATTAATTTTTGGCTTTTGAACTTCTAAAGCCTCCGGTCTTGGCATTTTAAGTGCCGTGTAAGGGACTTTCAAGGATAATTTTGACACCATGCAATTTTTGCTTTACAATGTTGACTTTAGAAAATGGCCCTTCTGCCCCCACCTGGACCTCCACTTGAGATGAGTCTCCCCTCTGTCCTTTCCTTGTGCAGTCTGCTGCTTTCAAACATTTCTCAGTCAGAGATTACTTGCCTTTGATAACTTATTTGGTTGTGTTCAAAGCTTGTTCCTTGAAATTAATATTCTTGAACAGTAAATGACATAAATTGACTATTTCCAGAAAAGTGATCTTTACCCCTTTAATATAACTTTTAGTAGTATGTGAACATCTCATTTTCCAAATGAGAATTAAATAACTGAATAATTAACTTAGGTTTATTTTTCACAGGAATTTCTTTCCCTAAACCATAAAATTTTAATTGACAAACTTTATGTCTGTAAACATAGTTCAAGATTCCAAGAATCACTTTGAATATGAGAACACATGAAGACTTTTTTCTATAGAAAAAACAAATGAAATAACCTAATTTAACATTTACTTACAGGTGTTACAAAAAATATATTGAACACACCTGGCGCCAAAACGTCATATTTTAAAGGCAAGTGATACACAGTTAGCTCCTGACTAGCAAGATCTGTGTATAATGTATTATTTCACTGATGGCATGCTACCTGATAGTTTCTCAATCAATGTTTTATTAGTCAGCTGAGGCTAAATTCTGCTGTGATAACAAACGATCTCATAATCTTAGTGAATTACATTAGCCAAGATCCACTCCTATCTCATGTTAAAGGTCTATTACAGATCAGTTTCAACTCTGCTCTAAATCTTTTTCATTTCAGGATCCAGGCTAAGGAAGCAGCTCCTCTAGGAAATGCTGGTCTCATGGCAAGGTGCAAAGATGGCAAAATTGTGGCATGGCCTTTCAAGCTCCCACTTCTACATGATACATGTGACTCCCACTCATATTTCATTAGCTGAAGCAAGTCACACATTCAAACCTGACACCACCAGGGCAGGGCTTCCTAGGGACAGGCCAGGAAAAGTAAAGGAGCAAATACTTTTGAATAATAATACAATTTTTCACAGTAACAGTTAAGTGAACAAGCTTTTTTTTTATTATGTGGAACTTCATTTTACTCTACCCACCCTGGGCTCGTTCTTGTTTTCCTAATATGAAACAACTACAATGCCCATCATATTAATGTTCTAGGACTACCGTTAAAAATACCACAAAGCGGGTGGCTTAACCAACAGAATTTTTCTGTCTCATAGTTCTGAAGATCAAGGTGATGGCAGGGTTGGTTCCTTCCAAGACCCTAAGGGAGTTTTTGTTTCATGCCTCCCCACTAACTTCTGGTGGCTTCCTGGCAATCTTTGGCATCCCTTGGCTCAATCTGTGCCTCTGCATTCACATACTCTTCATCCTAAGTGTATGCTTCTGTCTAAATTTCTCCTTTTTATAAGGAAATAAGTTACAGTGGATTAGGGGGCAACCCTGATTGAATAGGACCTCCTCCTAATTAACTGTAATTGCACTGACCTTATTTCCAGATAAGGTCACATTCTGAGGTACTAAGGGTTATGACTTTAACATCTGAATTTTGGAGAAGAGTTCAGCCCATAACAACCACATATCATGTTTGTCCAGAATAGTCCCATTTCCTGCTGTGGTCCTGGTGACATTATTACTAGAGAGCTCTCTTTCACTTTTAAGAGTGCCCCAGATTGGACAATCAATTAAATGGCCACACTAAAAATAATACCTGATCATTATAGAGAACTTGAGAAAGTATAGAAACAGTTAAAGTAGAACATTTTAAAGGGATCACCTTTAAGTACCAGTCCATCTGAAATTCTGCTATTAACATTTTGGTGTATACACATAATTTTTCAATAAACTGGAACAATGCTGTAATACTGTTTTTGTAACCTGCGTTTTCCTTTAATAATAATTTTGTGCATTTTTCTATATACTTAAAAAATTCTTTGAGAACATGATTCTTAATGACTGCATAATAGTCTATCATATTCACCCTGTAATTTATTTAATGACTTTCTTATTGTGGATCATTTAAGTGGTTTCCAAGAGAGCACTATTTCACAAAGTCATTTTTGGCATATAAAACATCAAACAGCAATTTTAGAAAGACGTAGCAAGAATTTCCCACATTTCTGAGTATGTTTCTCATAACAGTTTAATCACAAGTGATATTTCTCATGCACTTTTACAAAGGGGCTTAAGCTCTTTTTTGTCTCATTTTCCTCAGGAAGGAAAGGGTTTCCAAAAGTCGACTGCTCTAGACTGAACCACAAATCTTCTCTTTTTGTTTGCTTTGCAAAAAGCTTCTTACTGATTTTACTTCTAGCGGACTAAGTAGCTTGGGCTTTTATTTTTCTAAGCCTATGCTAGAAAAAAGTGGCTGCTTTGTTGCACCATACCAACACCTCTGAGAAAACACTTCTTGGAATTTCTTGTCCAAATTCCAATTCATTTTGCATGTGCTGGGTTAGGATAATCAGGTTCCAGGTTTAGGAAATGATGGTCAGCAGCCCAGTGATGCACTTTACAGGAACGTGTGCCCTGCTGGAGGGGACAGTGAATGAGTATCTTGGATGGGAACAGTGGGAAGCGGGTATGAAGGAGTATGACAGAGACCTTCCTTCACTGGGTGGGTGGGTGGGGCACTGTGGAAGCCTCTGTTGAAGCTTCCCAGGGAATTCTCATGCAGCTGCTCCGTGGATGACCTTTGTCGTGGAGCAGAGGGTACCACTGTTCTTCAATTATGTGTCTGTCTCTCCGATGGGACTCCGAGTTTACTGCAAGGATACTCTGCTCTTTTTTCATCTTTCTGAGCATCTGAGATAAAGTAGTGTTTGATAAGTGCCTGAGTCACTAAGAACAGTAAAGTTGCGTGGTATGGGAATAGGACTGATTTCACTTTATTTTTTATTTTATTTTTTTTTTTTGCGGTATGCGGGCCTCTCACTGTTGTGGCCTCTCCCATTGCGGAGCACAGGCTCCGGACACGCAGGCCTAGTGGCCATGGCTCACGGGCTTAGTTGCTCCACGGCATGTGGGATCTTCCCGGACCAGGGCACGAACCCGTGTCTCCTGCATCGGCAGGCGGATTCTCAACCACTGCGCCACCAGGGAAGCCCTGATTTCACTTTATTACAAACAAACTTTGCACACCTACTATGGGCTTGTCACTAGACTAGGCATAAAGATGAATAAGATATGATGACAGATATTGGAAAATGTACAGTTTAGTACAAGATATAACAGAAGTAAGGAAATCTTTTCAGTTCAAAAGTGATGCTTCAAGAGTAGAGTTGCATGAAAAGTACTCTAGGACTTAAATAATACTAATTCCCTGGTAGAAGTGGTAAACATTTGTTGTTGTTGTTGTTGTTTTTTTCGGTACGCGGGCCTCTCACTGCTGTGGCCTCTCCCGTTGCAGAGCACAGGCTCCAGACGCACAGCCTCAGCGGCCACGGCTCACGGGCCCACCCGCTCCGCGGCATGTGGGATCTTCCCGGACCGGGGCACGAACCCGCATCCCCTGCATCGGCAGGCGGACTCTCAACCACTGCGCCACCAGGGAAGCCCAGTAAACATTTTCGTAAGAAGAAGTTTGTGCATTCATTTATGTGCTGATTAATCCATTCAATAAGAGGCTCATTTGTTTGTTCCTTAATTCATTTGTTTATTCAGAGGCAAACTATTTAGCCTCAAACTCACATCAGGCCAAGTGCTGAGCACTAGAAATATACACGGAATGTACATAACAGATAGGGCTTATAATCTAGTGGGGGTTAGGAGCAGCTGACAGAGACAAATACACAATATGCTAACTGCTGTGATGGGAGAGCGGAGGCTGTAACGGAGATGGTTAAGGGGCAGGGCCAGCTGTGCAGGTTGTTCAGGCCACAAGGCAGTTGGAAAGGGGAGATTCGAAACTAGCCTAAGTGCCCCTCATCAAGTATCTCTCCTACCTTGGAGATGTGTCTTACAAGAAAGGAGAATTTTTCCTAATTCCTAAAAGCTGCTACTTGGGATAGAAGCAGCTCTGTTAGGTGAGATGTGTGAACAGGACTGGGAGGTTCAAATACAGCTTCCTGGAGGAAGTAATTTCAAAGTTGCGATCTGGATCAACACTACATAGGCAGGTGTGAGTCAGCATGCGAGTGTGTGAGCAAATGTGGAGTTGAAGGTGACAGTGATGTCGCTGGAGAAGTGAAGGGTTTGCCAGACATGTGGAGCAGCACAGGCGAGGCCCAGGATGTGAGGCATATGGAGAGACACGTTTTGAGAATTGAAATTATGAGAGAGGGAGGGAGGCAAGGGGCAAGAGAGAATGAGGCAGAGAGAGAGAGAGAGAGGATGAGGGGGTAACAGAAAGAGAATGACGAAAGAATGATGAGGAAGAGGAAAGGGAAAAGGGACAAAAAGCAGGGATAAAAAGACAAAGGAAAGGAAATAAGTAGAAGAGAGAAATAAGAGGGGAGCAGAGAGCCACAGACAGTGTGAGACAGATGGGATGAGAAGGAAACAGGGTGTTGAGAGAGAAGGAGATACTGAGGCAGGAGAGGTTAGAGAATGAGGGTTATAAGCCACATTAAGAGTTTGGTCTTCAGGGACTTCCCTGGTGGCAGAGTGGTTAAGAATCCGCCTGCCAATGCAGGGGACACGGGTTCGAGCCCTGGTCTGGGAAGATCCCACGTGCCGCGGAGCAACTAAGCCCGTGCGCCACAACTACTGAGCCCACGCACTGCAACTACTGAAGGCCGTGCACCTAGAGCCCGTGCTCCGCAACAAGAGAAGCCGCCGCGATGAGAACCCCGCGCACCGCAACGAGGAGTAGCTCCCGCTCATCGCAGCTAGAGAAAAGCCCGTGTGCAGCAACGAAGACCCAACACAGCCAAAAATTAAATTAAAAAATTTATTTTAAAAAAAAAAGAGTTTGGTCTTTCTCCTGAGGGCATCAGGGAGCCACTGGAATGACTGAAGGAAGGGAGTAATTGGATCAGATCTGTGGTATGGAGAGCTCCACTTGGTTGCTGGGTGCCCAATGGATTCAAGGGAGAACAAAGCTGGAAGATAAGGAGATTGACTGGACACCAAGGCTTTTCATAGCCCTACATCTGGGTCTTCAATGAGGTCAAGTAGAGAAGGGGGAGAGGGATACTCCAAGTAGAGAGGACTTGCATATAGATGTGTGACAGCATCCCAGGTGGAGAGAGCCAGGTAGGATGGTCTGGGAATGCTGGGAATCAAGACGGCAGGAAGGTAGGCTGCCCAGGTGAGACTGGGAGGCTGCTGAATCCCTACAGAGCTTAAACTTCGTCCTTACTCAGTATCAGCCCATTGAAGGCGGTAAGCAGGAGACTGGTATTATCTATTTTGAGTTTTAGTAAAGTTACTCTGGAGGAAATTTTGAGAATCGTTGGATCAGAACAGAGGAGGATGGGGGAAGGAGGTCTCCCTATTGTGGACTGGAGGGGAGATAATGGAGTACGGTAGAGATGCGGAATATGAAATGACATGGGGGGATTTCAGACACAGTTAGTGAGCCTTGGTGATACTTGAATGGGGGTAAGGGAGCGGAAAAGTTCCAAGGTGATGCTGAGATTTACTTTTCATGTGCTTGATTCAGGCTTTTTATGTGTATATGATATGATATAAGAGAAAGAGATGTAGGAGCTAGGGAAAGTACTTAATGAGCTCATTTGGTGATACGGTGAGTTTACGAGATCTGAAGAAAATCCTGAGTACATGAAGCAAGCAGTTGAAATTCAAGGCTGAGTATCAGTAGGGTCAAAGGGAGTAGAGTTATAGATGTGTGAGTTGTCAGGGCCCTGGGGTGAGTTGAAGTCATGAAAATGGGTGAAGGTGACCAAAGAGAGGGTAGAATGTAAGGAAGAAGGGAGCCACACCTGGAACCCCAGGAAACATCAACGTTTAGAGCACGGTTCTTAAATACAGAATTGGCTACACAATTGGTGGGGGCCCAGCACAAAATGAGCACGCAGGGCCCCTTGATAAAAAATTTTTAAGAATTTCAAGACGGCAACAGTCGAGCATTAGACCAAGCATGGTTTGTACTGGTCTCCAGCACTAGTCCGTTACCAGGAGGGTCATTCTAGCCTCGTCCCCTCGCTTATCTGCAAACCACTGCCACTCCAGCGGTGAGAAAGCTGACTCGCACTGTCCTCCAGCGATGTGCTGAATTGTTCAGTTCCGGTATACACGTGTAATGGTTTCAGAATTGATAACCTGTACCCTCACGGGAAAGAACTTTATTAGAGTGCAGCGCTCTGTACGGTTTCATTTCCGTACTGTCTGAGGGACTCCACTCATTTCCAAAGTAATTTAGGTCATCGGTTTCTTCCCCACTCCCCGCTGTGAGGTTGTTTCATGTGCTTGTAAAACAGTTTGATTACTTTGCCACCTCCTGCATTCCATCCTGGGATCCTATGTCAAGTTATGTTTCCACTGTTGCAGGATCATTCAGGGTCACATGGTAACATACAGTTCTTCTATCCTAAAAAAGCCCCTGGGCGTCATCTGCTCAACCATCTTACCCTCCCATCTCCCGAGCCTCTGGCCATCACTGATCTTACTGCCTCAGTAGTTTCCCCTTTTCCAGAAAGTCATATAAGTGGAATCATTCAGTGCATAGCCTTTTCAGACTGGTGTCTTGCACTTAGAAATATGCATTTTAAACTCATTCATGCCCTTGCATGGCTTAAATGCATAGCCTTTTCAGACTGGTGTCTTGCATTTAGAAATATGCATTTTAAACTCATTCATGTCCTTGCATGGCTTAAATGCATTCCGTCAAACAGATGTACCACAGTTTGTTTATCCCCTCACCTGTTGAAAGACATCTTGGTTGCTTCTGGGGTTTTATTCTTTTTTAAAAGACTGAATACAAGATAGCTCCATTTAAAAAAATTAATTAATTAGTTAATTTTTGGCTGCACGGGCTTTCTCTAGCTGCAGTGAGTGGGGGCTGCTCTTCGTTGCGGTGCGCGGGCTTCTCATTGCCGTGGATTCTCTTGTTGCGGAGTGCGGGCTCTAGGCACGCTGGCTTCAATAGTTGTGTCAGGTGAGCTCAGTAGTTGTGGCTCGTGGGCTCTAGAGCACAGGCTCATTAGTTGTGGTGCACGGGCGTAGTTGCTTCTCGGCACGTGGGATCTTCCTGGACCAGGGCTCCAACCCGTGTCCCCTGCATTGGCAGGCGGATTCTTAACCACTGAACCACCAGGGAAGTCCGCTTCTGTTTTTTAAACAAGCTTTGAATAAAGCTGCTGTAAACATTCATGTGCAGGGGTTTGTGTGGACATAAGTTTTCAGATCAGTTGGGTAAATACTTAGAAGTGCAATTGCTGGATCATATGGTAAGATTATGTTTCGCTTTAGAATAAACTACCAAACTGTCTTCCAAAGTGGCTGTACTGTTTTGCATTCCCACCAGCAGTGAATGAGAGTTCCTGTTTGCTCTGCATCTTTGCCGGCAATTGGTATTGTTTTTGTTGTTTTTCTTTTCACCATTCTAATAGGTATGTAGTGTCATCTTATTTTAATTTGCATTTCCTTAGTGATAAATGATGTTGCACATCTTTTCATATGATTATTTCCGAGCCATATGTCTTTTTCCTTGAAGTAAGTTTTCAGATCTTTTGCCCATGACTGAATTGAGTTTTTTGTTTTCTTGTTGAGTTTTAAGAATTCTTTATGTGTTTTGGGCTTCCCTGGTGGCGAAAAGGTTAAGAATCCGCCTGCCAGTGCAGGAGACTCGGGTTCGAGCCCTGGTCCGAGAAGATCCCACATGCAGAGCAACTAAGCCCGTGCACCACAAGTACTGAGCCTGTGCTCTAGAGCCCACAGGCCACAACTACTGAGCCCACGTGCCACAAGTGCTGAAGCCCGTCCGCCTAGAGCCCATGCTCTGCAACAAGAGAAGCCACCGCAATGAGAAGCCCACGCACCGCAATGAAGAGTAGCCCCCGCTCGCCGCAACTAGAGAAAAGCCCAATCGCAGTAACGAAGACCCAATGCAGCCAAAAACAAACAAACAAACAAATAAATAAATAAATAAATAAATTTATTTTAAAAAAAGAATTCTTTATGTGTTTTGGAGATAATTCCTTTATCAGATATGTGTTTTTACAAATATTTGCTCTCAGACTTTGACTTCTCTTCAGTCACTTAACAGTGCCTTATGCAGAGCAGAAGGTTTAATAAAGCCCAATTATTAGCTTTTTCTTACTTGTATCATGCTATTTGGTGTCCTATCTAAAAACTCATTACCAAACCCAAGGCCATCTGGATGTTTTCCTATGCTTTATAGTTTTGCACTTTTCACTTAGGCCTTTGATCCATTTCCATGGTATAAGTGTTCCCGTCATGGCCGACTTCAACCTGCTGAAGTGAACAGAGCTGGGGGAAGATGCATAACGGCCGCTGCAAGCTGGCAAGAGCCGGCTCCAACACAACGACGCTTTTCATCACGTGCCGTCTGCAGGACTTCCTGAAGAACTTTGGAGTAACTGATTCTGACGGTAGGGATTTTAGACCACATTTACACTTGCTTTTTTCATTATTCCTACTGTTCTGAATATTTTGGTGGTACACAAAAATTACTAAAAAGATTTTAACAGATAAAGAATAGAGTATGGGGCAGGTTCTACCTGATAGGTTCCCAGCACATAATAGGTCTCCATGAACTATTTGTGGAATTGAGTTCCTTCTCAGTCTTTGCCTGTATGAAACTAATTTTCTCACAGTGGTGATCCCATCATGGACCCAATGAATAAGTAATACTGAACACGTGAGTTAAAGTTAGCACCTCCCCATGAGATGTCATTGCCACCTCTTATTAAGAGCTTCCTTGTACTTCCTGGTCAAATGAATATAAACGTGTTTTCTCTGCTTTGTTGAATGGAATAACCTGAAAGCGCAGAGACGATCTCAACACTGTGGTTTCCAACTCTGAGGTCATTAACTTGATTTATTATGAAGCTACAGGAAATTAGTTGCTGAATATTTCAATATGGACAGGAAATCATGTAATTCCATTGCTACCACAGAACCACTGTATCTTGGAGTAATCTGTAGCCATAGTAACAAGGTAAGGATATACTCCTTTAATGTTTAGCTATGATTCTATACTTCATGCACCTTCAAATACACTCAATTCTTGTTATTTATAATTGAATTAGTTTTCTGATACATTTGGGGTTCACTTTTCAACAGTGGTTTTCAACTACCTTAATTTAAGATGATGAGTATAATAAGATTTTCTTTAGGACATTATTGTTAGGACTGAAACAGAACTCCTTATTGTATAAAAAGGACCTGAAAATGGCCTTTTAAAAAAGAGTAAGTATTTTTGAATGAGAAAAATAGCGTCTCTGAGGATAAATATTAGTGGTATAAGGGTAAAGCTATCTCGGGGTCTTCAAAAGTGACATTCACACTACCTGCTGTAAGTCCTAAGTCCGAAGATATTAACTGTATCACAGTAATAGTAACACTCTACAACAATAGCTAATATGGTTTGAGAATTTACCATATGCCAGAATTCTCTCAATGATTATCTTATTTAATCCTCAGGGAAATGCTAATAGGCAGGTACTGTTATCACCTCCATTGTGCAGACATGGAAACTGAGGCACAGAGACATCAATTTTCTTGACCAAAGTCATCTGGCTGGCAAATGGCAGGGGTGGGATTGAACCAAGGCAGTCCTACTCCACAGTCCATGACTTTATCCATTGCTCCTACAGCTCTCCTAGTTCTGCTGGCCGATCACAAAGGACTCTGAGTCCGTATGCTTCTGCCCATGTTCTCTCAGCCCCTGTGCCTATAGCCATCCCGCTGGTCCCTGACAGAGTAATGCTGCAAAGAGTAACCAGAGTCTCCTGAGTCCTGACCTTCGTATCAATTCCACTGGCCCCATAGTTATGGCTTATGTTGGTGCACAGGTGTCGGGCTTAGGCCCAGAGAACCAAGATGAGTAAGGCGAGGTTGCATCTCCCCATGACCTCAGACACCAGCGGGAAGGAGACACCAGGTGAACAGACAGAAGCCCTCTAGTGGGATGTGTACCATCCCAGGGAGGAGCACGAGGTGAGACGGGAAGGAAGCTCCCTCTCCATGAGCAAGTCAAGTTAGAGCACACTTGCTCTAACTGGAATTTACCAGAAGAAAAGTACTTGAGGGAGGGAAAAATATTCATGCTGAATATTTCTAGAACATAACACAAGAAGGCTGTGACAAATTGTGGAAGGAGGAAGTGATAGGGAATGAGGCTGTGGTACAAGGGGCCAGGTCAAAAATGACTTGAAGTTCACATGAAGAAGCTTAGAACTTTAGTAGTAGGGAGCCACAAGGAGTTTTAAGCAGATTTACTTTTTTATTAGACTTTATTTTTTAGAGCAGTTTTAGGTTCATCGCAGCAAAATTAAGCAAACGTGGAGAGATTTCCCACATGCTCACCCCCATTCCCCAGACGTGCATAGCCCCTTCCATCATCAACATCCCCTACTAGAGTGGAACGTTTGGTACAACTGATGAAACTGCACTGATGCATCTATCACCCCAAGTCCATAGTTTACCTAATAGATTTACTTTTTAAAGGTCACTGACGGTAAATGGATTAGAGCAGGCAGGAAACGGGGGCAAATGAGCCGAGTTAGAAAACGACCACGAGTCTCAGGAAGGCAAGACCATATCTTAAAGTGGGACCTTCAGAGAGAAGGGTGGAGGGAGGCAGGAAGATGTGAGGAACATTTAGGAGGTGGAACAAGCAAATTTTAACTCGTGATTGAATGTAGGTAGTAACGCCTCACCATGGCTCTGTAGAACGTGATTCCTACCCATGTCTCAAACATCTCATCTCTCCATCGCTGGTGTTCAGCCTTATTGGTCTGACCTTTAATACCCTGAACGTAACACTTAAAAAAAGAAATCCATGTCCTCCTTTCTCTTTGATGACCAGATCCCAATTTTGTTTGGATTGCCAGTATTCCCAGCTAATTCCTGCTTTTCCAGTTGCCCCTGCAACTCAATATACCCATGGAACACCATTCTGGTCAATGAGATATATGCAGATATCTACGGGAAGTTTCTGGAAAAACATTTGCTTTCCCCCCTGTTATAAAAAGTGACACAAATTGTTGTCTTATAACCTTCTCCTGACTCCTGACTTGACCTTGGATATGATGGATATGCTGAACTTCTGTAGTCATCTTGTGACCCAGAGGGAAAGACTAAAAGAACTGCAGAATTGCTGGCTCTGACATAGCTGCACAGGTAAAGCCTTTGCCTACATTTAAGCTTCTCCCTCTGTGAGATAAACAAACCCCGACATTGCATAAGACACCATGGGTGAGCTTCCTATTACACAGTCCTACACAACCACAGGGGCCTCAGCAGATGCTGTCCCTCCACCTGGAACTTTCTTTTATTGGCTACAAATATGGCTTTGATCATCCTTTGAGTCTCAGTTTCAATTTCACGTCCTTTGAGGAAACTTCTCTGATCACTCTGTCTAAAAGTGGGGCCTTCTGCCGTGAAATGTGAGTGACAGCCTTGAGGGCAGAGCACAAGTCAGTCTGTCAGCTGCTATGTTGCTAAGATCTAGCATAATAACTACTCGATAAATATTGAATGAATGAATAAATAAATAAGTGATAGCATGATATCTAAAGTGGATCAGAGATCTGGAATGATTCTTTCCATCTGTAGGCATTTCTTCAGGAAAAAAATAAATGAAACGAGTGCAAAGCGGCAAGGCAACAGGACCCTGAATGAAGGTATGTTTATTTCCATTTGCTGAACTGCCTTGACAGCCTGGCCTTCGGTGTCTGTTGAGCAATTAAACCAGCTCAGAAATAATGACTGCAATGTTGCTGCTCATAATGACAACATCGTCCGTGACACGCCAGGAATGCTCCCAGCACCTGTGACTCTGCTCGAAAGCCTCGCTCTTCAAAATTACATACCCTCTCTGATAGCGACTCTCTCCTTTTCATTAAGCTTGGCAGGGCAGAGTCATAACTGTTGGGTTTCAAACAGTAAATATCAAACCAAATGCTGTCGCTGCTGAGACCAGCGATCGGTGGCCCACAAGGGGGTCCGCGTCAACCTTGCTCTGACTTCGTCAGGGAACAAGGCAGCGTTGCAGCTTGTGGCACCCCGACAAACAGCTTATCCCTGTAGTCAGAGCAGAATTGGATGCCCTACTGCTTTGCGCCCCATCTCCCTTCATGTGGACAAATAAACTGGAGGAGCAGCATATGGATGGAGACCGAAGACTGAATACGATACCCCCGTGCTTATGTCAGCAAAGGGCAAGGGGTACCACCCATGGCAGCTCCGTATGCAGCCGGGCCATCTGTATGGCAAACCTCGCGATGCCAAAGTGGAGTGGAATCATGGTGCACTGTTCCCCAGGCAATCTGGGGCCTCCTACGTCTCCACTGACCTGCCCTGCATCGCACAGGAGACGCAGGCTCTGTAGCTGCTGTTTATGAGGAGAGAAGGCCATTTCTGCCAACAGTTTGCAAAAGAGGATGCTGCTCTTGAAACAGACACCTGGGTGGATGGAGCCTTCCATTCACAGGTAACGAACTCATTCTGACAGCTGGAATCTTGTGTGATTTTTTTCGGGAAATCTAGCCTGAGCAGGGAAAAAATAGACAAATCCATGGTCTGGGTGTCTCTCTTTTTGCCTTTTATTTTTCCTTTGGCAGGATCTAGGTACAGTATAAGTGATGTAACAACTGCAGGAAATAGATATTTATTCAGTCAAAAAATTATGATGTGTCTACGATGTTCCAGGCCAAGATCTCATGGTGCCTACGATGGCATTTATTGCTGATCATATGTTCCCATCTCCTCAACTACAACAGAGAAAATGGCAGACAGGTGGACTAGACTACTGCCTTAATTTTTAAAAATATTCTGCCCGGACAATGCTTACTCAAGTTAGCATCATTTATAAATAAAGTATCATGTTGATTAAATCATGTTCACTTATACGGTAACTTTGACTCTTTAGAAAGGTATCAACCATAGGAAAAAAAGACACCTTCAACATCCAAATAAGTAAACACCTATCTTACTTCCTCATGGAAGAAATCTTCACAGCAACTCAACACCTCTATAGGCTGATTCTGGCCAGGAAGGGAGACAAAGAAAGGAGGGACTTGCTGGCCAAGCACTTGCCATGTGCTTATCATGATCAAGCAGGTGATTTCATTTTATCCTTCCCCAAATGCGGATGGAAGGTGTTACCAGCCTTGTCTCATATAAGAAACAGAACTCAGATGGTTTGAGCCACTGTCTAAGAGTCAAGCAGCTAGTCACCAACAGAACAGAAACCAAATGCGCGTCTACCTCATTCCATTTTTCTGAGTCACAGGATTGGGTCATGCATGGATCCTAGCTTCCCTAGCTATTCCCAGAATAGCCCATGGCTATTCCCACAGTTTGGATAGCCATGATGATAAATGCCACCCTTCCAGTAATAAAAACGAATATGTTAACCTCAGTTTGCTTAAGACGGGGAACTACTGTATGAAACATTACAAAAATATATTGGCATCCGAGTGGTTCACTTTTTAACACATTTTTGTTTTAGTTACCTGTAATATTTACCCACAAGGAACCATTCTCTACACAAAACTAAATACAGCAAGTCACCTCACAACACAAAATGTACTTTACATGTTACATAATATGAATTATTTAATATGTGTATAAATACATACTCACATATTACATTTAAATTTCTGAATCTTTCCCCAAATGTCTCCTTTCTTCTACCAAATTCATCATTTTGCCCATTTATTAACTGATATGATAAAGAAAAATTATTTTTATTAATCCTAAACTTAGTAGCATTTTTTTTCTGCATATAAAAGAATATGTAAGCACCTGAAGGCAGAGGTTAAGGTGAGTCCTTCATTTACTGTTAACCCATTGTGGGGAGACCACTGGAGTTGGCGCTTTCTGGCCAGTCATTCATTCATTAAACAAATATTTACTGACAGCTCAGTCTGCGTCAGACACATGCTCGATGCTGAGGACAAAATGGGAAGAACATGGGCAAACAACCGATGTGGAAATTATGCTTCTTCCAAATTATCACGTTTGGGTAACGCAAGTGGCTCTTCTCCGACAGAGCAGGGTGCTAAACGGGTGGAACCTTGTATTGCTATAGCCCCACTTCCTGGAGTTCCTCGGGAAGCTCTTTCCCTTCGAAGGCGGAGCTGGTCCCGCAGTGTGCACTGACCCTGAAAGGACACTTGGGGCCATGAGCTGAGTTCTTAAGCTTGGACCGCTCTCTAGGAATGCTGATAAGAGCAATGAAAAGATAAGGGATCCGTCTCAAAAACAATCCTAGAGATTGTGAACACCCGACCGTCAATCAAGGTGAGCTTGTGGGAGCCTCAAGACCTTCGTTCTCAGGATGACTGAGGCTCAGAAGATGAGGCGCAGGCAGCAGGGCACCGGGGGGGGGCAGGACTTTTCCCGCCTGCTGACGCCGCACAAATCACTTCCCCTCTTATCTTTTAAGTGAGGTGTTTGCACCAGGCCATCTCCAGGGTTCCTCCCAGCTCTAATATTCTATGAACTCTCTGAATTGAGAGAGGGATAAAATTAAAATATCAATAAATATAAACACAACCAAAGAGCAGCAAGAGCTCCCAGGAGGACTCCTCTGACTTCGGAAGGGGATGAGGGGACACTTCAGATACTCAGTGGTGCACTGAACAGTGCAAAATGTCTATTCAACCATCGTACATGGGTGGGCCAGGACTCTTGGTCATTTACCATGTAGCAAGTCTTCCTTTATCTGGGGAACATGTGTTGCTAGGGGTCCTTGGTACTATAAGCCTTGGGTCATTCCATTCCCAGGAGACAGAAACAGTGAGAAGAAACAAAATCATGAGATAGTCTTCAGTCATTTTTTATCATGTTAATGTCTTAAGAATTTCTGCATGACGGCTACACAGAAATACGCCTAAGAGACAAGAGAAGAAGTTAGGGTTTCAGGGTCCCAACTGAGAAGAGAAGATTGCACCTGGACGCCACCACTGTCGATCATCAGGAAGAGGTAGGACCCTTTAGTACAAAGAAGCAGTAACCAAATTGTGTCCATGGAGCTCAACCATAGATCGATCTGTTAGTATTAGTATCAATATTAGTATTACTGCCATGCCCACCTAAGGAAGAGCAGCTCAGATGGGTGAAGGAAGTCAAGCCAGCAGAGTATTGAGAAGCCAGGGTTTCTCAACTAACGTCTGATGTTTCTTAATGACATCTTGATTAGCACAGAAAAAAAGAGACTTTGTTAGAAAATTCTTTGACTCGGTGTCAAAAGTTTAGGACCCCAAGAAACAGTGCCCTGCTCAGGTAGAAAGGAGACAACACAAATGAGGCTGTTTGTAATGTTGGAGGGACCACAGGTAGAACTAGAGGCTTCCGGAGTGTTTCTTCCCATTCCCAAGAACGTATGGAATGCATATATCCAATTAGCTGTGTTTTTCAATCCTCAACAGGGCTGAGGATATATTGCCCCAGATGACAGCTGCACAGCATAATGAGAAGAAAGATGTTCTAGACCTAGGGGTTATGGCATGGGTGGGGAGGGGAAGCTGGTGGTGCCAGAAGGAAGCAGAGCTGAAGCAGAAATGGACAAAAAACTTCCTAGAACAGGGACACAGTGGATTTAAGCCTATCCCACGTAGGAGAGAGCAACTTGCTGTTTTGCAGAAATATGCTGTTAGACCAGCTTTGACTGTTTGTGTACAGTTTGAAGTTTCATGTAAGGTAATCATTGTTAATGTATATAATATATGTATACAAATATATACACATACATATGCCTAATACATATTTATTCATGCAAAGATTTATAAATGGTGATGGTCACAGCAATATGATTTACAGCTGGGAGCTAGTGGAGGGAAACAACTGAAGGCCATCCACTGGGGATAGCATAAGAGGTTTTTAACCAATTTTGTGTCATGGACTCCTCTGGAAGTTGGTAAATCATGTGGCATCCTTCTCAGAAAAATATTTTAGGAGCAAAAAATAAAAAAAATTGGATTACAAAGGGAACTGATCTATCCATGGACCCCTTCGGGGCCTGCAGAGCCCACGTTAAGAACCCCTGGAGCTCAAGGACGGCTGACCAGTAGCATGCCATACCACACAGCCTTTCCCTGCGATGCTGAAGACAGACATTTGAGGACTGAAAGAGGTTTCTGAGACACCGGTGAGTGAAAAATATCACTGAGTACCAGACGGTCATGTGTGGATAGTGTATGTTCAGGATAGAGCCTCTCCAAGGGTAGGCTCCAGAACGGGGCACATCAGCAGAGCCAGGGCGCTGCTTCGAATGGCAACTCTCAGGCGCTACTCCAGACTTACGGAAACCAAATCTTGGGGATGAGGCCCAGGAATCTGTGTTTTCACAAATCTGTATGTACTTCAAAGGCTGAGAAGCACTGTCCTGGGATGTCAACAGTGGTTTTCTCAAGTAGGGGAACTGGGGAGATTTTTCTACCATTAAATATGTGTTTTTTCTTTAAAGTTTTTACATGAACATCTATTATTCTTATAATAAGGGGAAAAAGTCACTAAAAAAAAGATAAGACAGATTTATTCTATGGTATGTTAGGAATGATTTCCAGACGCACGTAACAATTAAAAGCACCACTTGTAAGGAATTTCCAGTTGTCAAATAAATAAACTAAAAATTGAGCAACATAGAGCCTGTGAACTGTGTATACTAATGCACAGCCAAACATCAGCGTTCAAAGAAGAAATTACTAAGAAATGTATTTAGAATGAATTTGAGGCTAGAAGGCCAACAGTGAACACAGTTGTTATGCATTTCTGAGCTGCCAGAAAAAAAAGAAAAGATTTTAAATCCGTGGCAAAGAAGGAAGAAACTAAAATCCCTAGGCATGGACCAGGCAGGATTTGTGTTTAAACTTGAGAAGACACAGGCAAGGGACTTCTGAGAGTCTGCTGTTCCCTCAAGCCTGTTGCTGGTGCAAAATGAATCCATTCTCTGAAAGAAAGATCTTCCTTCCAGTCTGCATGTCCACCTCTATGTAACATGCAGGTACATCTGTTTCCTCTGGGAGAGGTGATCTCTTATTTCAAAGAAGGGCAGCACAGCAGCCTCACTAAAGTTGAAACTTTGTTGAGGGGGATAAAATAGTTCCTTTAGTTTCACAAAAGGTCTACGGGGCCATAGCTATACCCGACATCCCGGTGGCTTTCCTCAGCACGCTACGGAGTTGCTGTGAGGCAAGGACAACTTCTGTCTCATTCCATTTTTCTGAGTCACAGGATTGGTTCATGCATGGATCCTAGCTTCCCTAGCTATTCCCAGGATAGCTGTCCTTGCCTCACAGCCATATTCAGTTATGCTAAGCACTCCAGCCAGACACACCAGCCTCTCTCTTGCCTCTAGACGTTGGATCATGCTTTTCCCACTGCCTGGAAGATTCTCTTTCTTTCCATCTCCTTGCCTACTGGTACACAACAGTCAGGAATCCTCTTGGGAATTACTTCTGTCGTCTTAACATCTCCACGCTCCACAGCTCCCTGTCATGGTGCTTATCTGCCTGCTTACAGGTCTGTGTCTCCCCTGGAATGGACGTTCTTTGACGGGGAATCTATGGGCAGTAGCCAGTGCAATGCCAGGCACATAGTTGTTTGATAAATACTTCTGAATGAATGAATGAATAAATGAATGAATGAATGAATCAGTGAGGCCCAATTTTTCAGCGTAGGAAGACTATCTCCCTGCCCAAGAGGCCCTAAACTGAGGCTTTTCTTCAGGTCATGATCCAAATCACCCAAGACAAGAGGAAACACTAGCATCTCCAAGGAAACACCCACAGATGGGAGTGTTTAAACTTGCAACAAAGGGTCTTGTATCCACCATCTCCCCCCCAACTGCTTACAGAGGCAGGCCAAGCCCAGGTGCCTGGAAGGCACTGTGCGCAGGGACCCAGCCCCACAGTGAAGTCTCTCCCCTGTAACTCCATTTGGAAGTGAGGGCTAGTTTCAAGCTAGAAAAGGAAATAAATGTGGGTTTTTCATTCATCCCTCGCCCTCTGCAGAAAACCATCTATTGGCCTGTTTCTGTCTCCATCCATTTCCGCCTCGATCTTCTGCCCAGCTGGAACTGGAGGTCTGACCACAGAAGGTCCAATCCATTCCCCATGGTGCCCCCCCGCTCCTTCTCAGCCCTGATTGCCTGAGTCAGCTGTGGTCTTGGGGCTGAGAAAAACGAGCAGTGATCTCTCTAACTTACACCACAGTTGGCCCCTTCTCATTTCGCTCGTTCCTTGTGGCTCCCTTTGAACAGGGCTGTCAGCAGAGATACTGACGAAAAACGTGTGGTCTGAAGGGAGAAAGTAGCTTTCTTTACAGCAAAGAGAGCCGTTTTCTGCTTGCCAACACGTGGTCTACTCTTCAAGCTAAGACATGACCTCTGGCCTCGACTCAGTGTGCAAACACACACATCAAATAAACACTTGTGCGGTTAACCCTCATTTCTCCGCACTTCACAGAGAATTTTATCTCTACCTTTCTCATTTTCCAGGTAGAATTGGGACAACTGTCACAGAATTTGTCAGCCTCGGGAAACTGACTCAGGGAATTTCTGTGCAGAGGAGGAGAGGCGTGGAGGAGCTCAAAGAGCACAGGCTCAAGGTCTGCGTCTACTCTGCCCTGGCTGTGGGACCTTACACAAGTTACTTCGTGCACTTCAAGGAGCAAAATTGTCCCAAAATGACCCCTGGTGCCCACTCTGGACAAGAAACAAGCTAAAGCCTGGGATGGGGGGGCTAATGGGTAAAAGCCACTTCCCCAAGCGGAGGTGCCACTCGAGCACCACTCCAGACGGGGCCAGTGTACCCTGACCCTATCCGGGGTCACATTCTATGGAGCCAAGGTCACTGGTATGCTGGAGCCAGCTCCTACTGCTTCGCGAAAGCCGAGTGTTAAATATTCAGGAATTTTGCAAGTGGGCAGCTTGCAAGTGGCCACTGCGGAGGTAGTTACACCAGAGAAAGCATCAGACACCACAAGTCAGGCTCCCCTTGTCCCCAGGAGCCAGTTTTCTAGTATACCACTGCCGCAGGCATCTGGCTTTGGACATCTGGAATCTCGGATGACTCCTATTAACCCGGGTACCTGCACTCAGGCTGCCAGATACCCTCAGAAGTCTGGTTACCTGTCCACTGGCCAGCTGAGAAGGGAGAACCACAGGAGCAGAGTGTCTTTTCTGGCAAACCCATCCAGCGTGCTCAGCTGTCTGCACAGGCCCCAGCGTCTCTCTCTGTAGGATGCTGGGGAATGGGGAGCAGTGCTTCTCATCTCTGGCTGACCCCTGGCTCGTATGTGTCCTTTCCTCTGTCTCCAAACAGCCCATTCCTTAACCCATGCCATGTGCTCTTCTGAAATCCATCCAGAGCCCCAGTACATGGCAGATGGCAATGCTGCAGGAACTCAACCTCCATGACTCAGTCCGTACCACAGCGGACTACAAGTCTTGCGTGGTGCTCGGCCCCAGCTTCCGCAGTGGGACAACAGGGACTCAAGATTGGTTGCTGAGAGAACGTGTGGTTTCTGCATGTGCGCGTGCTATGCAAACAGCCGAGACCCACGGAAACTAAACATTCGCGTACGTTGTGGTGCAGAAATCATTGAAGAGTCCTAGGTTTCAGTACTGCCTCTCTTCTACCTGTGTTACCTTGGCCACGTTACTTAACTTCTCTCAAGTTCGATTTCCCCACCTGAGAAATGGGTGTAGTATGTTACAGGGTTGTTATAAGACCTGCACAGGACAACGAGAGCCATGTTTGGCTTAGATCCTGATACTCATTTGATGTTGAAGACTCTAGTTGAATTTGAAAATTCCTCAATTCTCCCCCCTCTAGGGTGCTAACTCAAGCTGAAATGCTGGATCCTTTAACGTCCTCGAATAATTAAACATAAATTAGGTCTGAGGCCAAAAGTACACAACAATAAAGCCCTAGGAAACTTTCACATTGAGAACTGCAGGGTGATAAACTCAGGGCTAAAAATATTGCTTCCTCTATAGGCTAAGATGCCTTTATTCACTGGATGTATATCATGGAGTCCATTTTGCATATATATGTATTTGGTGAAGAA
The DNA here is from genome assembly GCF_026419965.1 of Kogia breviceps. NCBI lineage: Eukaryota > Metazoa > Chordata > Mammalia > Artiodactyla > Physeteridae > Kogia > Kogia breviceps. The sequence goes on along the minus strand of NC_081327.1, from coordinate 53,075,474 downwards.
CCAAAACAACTCAATTATGTTTTATCATTAATTAAACTTTGCAGAAAGAGGGTAACACTTGCTAATGGTGAATATAAGCTTTCATTAGACTTAGTCAAAATAAGTTAGAATTACCTCTGTTCAGTTGTGAATAGAAGTTTTGAGTTTTTTATTTGAGTAGATTTAAAATGTCATTGCATGTACGAGCAAATGCAGAAATAGAGTCACTGTCTTTTCTCACTCTCTCTTTCTGCCTTTTTTTTCTCTCTCTCCCCTCCTCCCTTTTACCCCCCTCTCTGTCTCTCTCTCCCTCCCCCTTTACACACACACACACACACACACACACACACACACACACAAAAACACAATCCATCAGCATCAAATCTATCACGATCTCCTAAGGATGCTTATATGACCTGACATAATGGTTGACTGCCAAGCAATTTATCTGGTAACCTCACTGCCACTGTGGAAAATTAAAATTTGCTGGAAACATCAAGACTGATCATATAATGGGCTATTAATTCCTTTCTAACAACAAACCAGCTATGGTTTCTTAAGTTAGTAACCAGTGAATACCTTAGCCAACAAACCATTGATCTGGTTAGAATTCAAGTCAAAGAATATTTGAGTCCCTACTGTGTGTTAGGCACTGTACTGGATCACTCACTACCCTTGGTAAATTACAGTTAATGGGATGAAAAATACAAAAGAAACTATATTGCTGCTCAAAATGTGTTGTGTCATCTAAGAGGTATAAACAAATGTGTAAAGGAGATCAAATAAAAATTCCATGGAGGAGACCAACTGCTATATTTAAAATAGATAACCAACAAGAACCTACTATAAAGCACAAGGAACGCTGCTCAATATTTTGTAATAACCTAAATGGGAAAAGATTTGAAAAAGAATAGATACATGTATATGTATAACTGAATCACTTTGCTATACACCTGAAACTAACACAACATTGTTAATCAACTATGCTCCAATATAAAATAAAAATTTTGAAAAATATAGGCTTCAGCCCAGCATTGCCCAATAGAAATATAACACGAGCCATATAAATAAGTTAAAATTTTCTGGTAGCTACATTTAAAAAAGTTAAAAAAAAAACCCAAAACATGAGATTAATTTTAATCATAGCAATATTTCCAAAATAATTTTATTGCAACATGACATCTACATGAGGATTATTAATGAGATACATTCCAGTGAAATCCTAACTTACATCTCAATTTGGACATTATATTTTCAACAAAAATATTTAATCTGTATTTAGATTAAAATTTACAAGATAGGGCTTCCCTGGTGGTGCAGTGGTTGAGAGTCCGCCTGCCGATGCAGGGGACGCGGGTTCGTGCCCGGGTTCGGGAGGATCCCATGTGCCGCAGAGCGGCTGGGCCCGTGAGCCATGGCCGCTGAGCCTGCGCGTCCGGAGCCTGTGCTCCACAAAGGGAGAGGCCACAAGAGTGAGAGGCCCGTGTACAGCAAAAAAAAAAAAAAAAAAAAAAATTTACAAGATAGATTCAATATCTTGTAATAACCCATAATGGAAAATAATCTGAAAATATATATATATATATGTATAGCTGAATCACTTGGCTGTTTCCCTGAAACTAACACTATATTGTAAATCAAGTATACTTCAATTTAAAAAAATTTACAGTTGAAAAGTCAGATTCACATGCAATTTGTTCCAGTAATTGGATCAAGCAGTAGCTTTTAAGTTTAAATTAAAATTAGTTAAAATTTAATAAAGTGCAAAAATCCAGTTCCTCAATCACATTCGCTACATTTCAAGTGCTCAACAGCCACACGCAGTTCGAAGCTGCCACCCTGGACAGAGTAGATGTGGAACTTTCTTCAGTGATGCAAACGTGCCATTGGATGTACAACCTTAGAATGTAAACGGGGCGGCCCCTACGGAGTGAGGATGAAGAGGGCATGTCCCAGAAAGAGGGAAGAGTTCAAAGTCACGGAAATATGAAACGTGTATGGACAACTAGGGTTGCTGAGTGTAGAAATGAATTCTGCTGGTCCTCTCACCACGAAAATTGTGAGCACTGAGCTTCTGGACATCTTAGATCACCTGTATTCAAATTTCTCTCCTATACAACAACCGATGGTAACTTTTAGTCACTGAATAAAACTGCTACTTGTTTGAAAATGGGGAAATGAAACCGGTATAAAGTTTTGAGAAGAGGAATGTAGTTAGACTTGACTAAAAGGTGTGAAAAAATGGATTTTAAAAGGCTGATGATGATTATATAAAATAAATCAGGCAATAGAATGGAGCAAGGTACCCTAAGTCTACATTTCAGTAGAAAGGTGAGATGGAGCAGTGCTCGATGGGGATGGATTTACTGTCAGATTTCTGGTCCAGCTTCTGGGGATGCAGCTTGGCGCCCATGGGTTCGCCAAGTGTTGAAAGGACTATTCAATGGAGTAAAACAAATGTAATCCCAAGGCCATAAGACTCCTTAGCACCTGTTTGCATAGGTGGGCATAAAGGGGAGATACGGAGTTCTTGGAGGTGGGGAGACTTCTAACCATGGTATACATCCAGAACTCTGAGAAATATTTAGGACCTGCTGTAAGTTGTCCTCAGGTGTGACTTACATTCATGACACAATCAAAGCAGAGTCCTGGTTGAGTGGTTTTCATGATTTGGTCTAATGACCTATGTTGATTCCCTTTATGAGGAGCACATGGTCCCATTACGTATTTCTTCCATCCTGGGTTAAATATGTCCTTCTTAAGGCCCATTCTACCGATTTATAGGGGATATAAAAAAAGGAATTTCAGTAAAATGTACTTTCATTGGTTTTGATGAAAAGGATTTGTGATGAAAATAGAATCTCTAACAAGCATTTCATAAATGACTTGTCTTTCAAACTTAGTATAAAACAGAATAAAATACATCTCCAAAAGACCTCCTTGCTGCCTCACAGATTTAAAGTCCCCTGCTCTCAATCAACTCAAAAATCTCTACAGACGCAATCAAATATTTATCCGTGAAAACTGGTAAAACTGAGAAATTATTTATGGCCCCAATTTTGAAATAGTCATACATTGAAGGGGGAGGAATAAAAAAAAGAAAAGAGGTTATGTTGGGAACTACACATTTCTCTCCAGGGCACATACTCCCAGATCCTTCCTGCTGTCTAGAATTCAAAAATGGGAAGGAAATCACAGGTTTGAGGAAATGTGCTTACAGCTGGGTGTTTTACCCTTTTTTCAGAAACACGGAGAGATATGATGGAAAACCAGCCCCCAAATTCTAACAATTTAGCTACTTACCAACTAATTAATTATTTTGCAGATAGATAAAATATGCATATGTCAAAACTTTGCCTAATACCTAGAGCTGCCTGCGCAGCTTTCTAGTGAATATGCAATTCTACGTGGAATGGCCTGCAACTGGGAAAAACCTCCCACGGGGGCGAATTCGCTGCAGCACCTTGCTTTTGATATCGTTACCCTTTAGTATATGGGTCTTCTTTCTTTAAAGAAATTCAGATTGTGATAAAATATGACAACAAAGAAAATAAAGAGACAAATACTTGGTCTCCATTCACCCTCCTGAATTGTAAGACAAAGTACTTTCGTGCCAACATGCCAGCTCTTCTGCCTTTTATAATAATTTTATATTTAAACTTAATTTTTCCCAACATTGTATTATGAAATTTCCAAACACGTAGGAAAGTTGAGAGAAGTTCCCAGTGATCATCAACTGTGCTCATCACCTAGATTCCATCACTAACATTTTGCTCTACTTGCTTTGTCATATATCTATCCATTGATCCACCCCTCTAACCATCTTATTTCTTGGTACATTTCAAGGAATTAAACTTAGTTTTAATGATATTTTTAACAAGTAATTTTCAGCAAGGACATTTCACTCCATGGAAGAGAATTCCCAGGTTGCGCTCAGTAGCCCTGAGCGTACCGGTTAAGAGTGCAGAATGTGAAATCTCAAAGAGGTGGCACAAAGCGTGCCTCTGCAGTTAAGTGTGTGACTTCGGACAGGTTACGCTGCGCCTCTGAGTCTCATTACCCTCATTTGGTACCTTCGAAGATGATCCTTGTGGGGTTGCTATTATGAAAATTCAACATAATAGATGAAAAGTGCTTACACTTTATGGTGACAAATAAAGAATTTGTGATGATTTTTTCTATTCTTCTCTAATCCTGTGAGATCAAGGACTCTGTCTGTTTCCTTTGCTATTAAATCAGCAGCCCCTCGCACTGTGCCTTGTAAATAGCAGAGGCTGCATATACACTTATTGATATGAATTGGGTTAAATTTCAGAGGTTTTCCCTCCTGGGATGAAACAAGTACTTATTATTGGAGAGAGGCAAGTGCACTGGCTTCAAAGGCATGAGGCATAAGGAAGTTAGTTGAGGAAACAAGTTGGGAGCAGGGGATGAGACAAAGAGAAAAAAATCTGGCCTGCAAAGCAACAGTGTTTATATCAAGTTTAGCGACCAGTGCCCAGTCCCAGTCCCTTGCACCTCACCTTCTCAGCGCCCGCCAGCCGCCATGACGCCTGAAGGCTCTCCCACAAGCCTCAGAAGGCCGTTGTGCCTGTGCACAGAGCACAGGGCGTGATGGATGCGCTGGGGAGTTTAGACTTCTGGGAGCAGCGCTCAAACGGCGGATAGGGCTGGTATATAAATACCCCAGCTCCCTCCTCTGTGGACAGGATAACCCCAAGAGTGTGTCTTACACCACCTTCTAGCCTTTCTCCGTGGGATTACAATCCAGTCACCCACAGTGGTAAACAGGCCTCTCAACTGGCTGCTTCCCCTTTCCTGCTTCACTCCTTCGCTCCCTTACCAGTATTACTGGTATAGGAATTACCTGCATTTGAATTCTTGTCTCAGGGAACCCAAGGTAAGACAACTGTCTTTATGCCCACAGAGTCTCTTCTTCAAATGGCATTCTACACTGAAATCTGATATGTAATATTTATAAGATTAGAGCTGCCTGACTCGCAGAGTTTGGGTGGATGGGAGCGGTGACGTGTGGAGGCCAAAGCCCTGCCTCCTGGGTCTCTTTTCCCTTCTCCCAGCCTCCTCAGTACTCGGTGAAGACTCCTCTATATCTTCTCACAGCTCGACAGAGCCTTGCTTGTCAGCTACAGGCAGAGTTGATTAGGATATGATATAAGATATAAAGAGAAGAATAAGAGGAATGAATAAAAACAAGCAGAGACAAGGAGGAAAATATGTTCCTTCAGAGGCCTAAGAAGCATGGACAAACACATATTCTGTAAAAGCCATTGGGAGGTTTGGGAGGCTTTCACACCATTATGATGTTAGTAGGCTACTGCACTTAGAAAAGCTGTTGTTTGTAGAGAACCCAGGTGGAAACTCAGGGTTGAACCCAGGTGGGCAGTACATAGGGGCTAAGGAGAGAGAAGTCTTCAGCTTGAAAAACAAATTGTGTTCTGAGGCTGTAACAAGTAAGAAACCATGCAGAAGAATGACCTTAGTTAGCTGCATACTTATTGATCCATTATGTATCTCAAGGAAAGAGCCTTGTGAAACACCCTAAATATACTGAGGGGGGACAAATGTATGGGGGTGGGGGAAGCTTTAGGATGACCACATAATTTATTGTCCAAAGCTGGACAAGTTCAAGGGGAAAGGTGGTGTTCATAATAATCATGCCAGAACTACCAAATTTCCAGGCAAGTGAGATGTGATAATTCACCCTTGTTGTAAGCTAATTAGTAGAACTGAAATTCCAGTACTGAAAGTGTTATAGTTTAGTGGTAGGCGGGGAGGAGAAAGTACTTTAGGTCAGACCTCCGTGAACTTGAGTGGGCACCAGAATCACCTGGGATCTCTTAAAAAATGCTGGCGCTTGGTCTTCACCCCCCGACCAACTGAGTCCATTTCTGAGGGTGGAGACTGGCATCTGTATTTTAACTGCCCCAGGTGATTCTGATGCACAGCGAGGGCTGAAAACACCAAGCGTACAGGAAGGAGACCTGCAGAACAAGGGTGCAACTTGTGTCTCAAACTGTCTGGGGGCAGAGTCTTGCAGACTTGAGGACTCTGGCCCCTTGGCGAGTGCTATCCTTGGCTTCAGGGAAACCTACACAAAGGCCATGACAGAGGCTAGGGCTGTCCAAAGGGCCAGGATACGTCAGCCGTACCACTGTCCTCTCAGAACAGCTCTGCTCCCCTTTGCATCATATCCTGGAAACCTGGCAAGATTTTGCATCTTTGGTACAGTGATAGTTTAAAATCATAAATACGGTTATTATCAGGATATCGGATTATTAATGCTTCCAATTTCCAATAGAAATAGATTTCTAATAGTCCAAGTCACACTAACCTCTTGCCTGGGTCACTATAAAACCTTCCTCTTGGCTGTTTCTTTGTGTCTCAGACACACACACACACCTGGGAGACTTTCCAGTAGTTTCTGGCTGCATGCACGATGAAAATCCTATTCATCACCATGGTCTCCAAGACCCACACGACAGGCCAACTTATCTGATTTCAACTCTTATCACTGTTTTCCTCGTTCACTATACTGCAGCCAACCAGGCATTCTGCTAGGCAAATCCACCTCATTCTTTTGCACCTCCAGGCCTTTGCACATGCAGTTCCCCCTGCCAAGAATACGGTTTTCCCGATCTCCCCTTGGCTATCCCTCTCTCATTCTTCCCACCCCACACAAACGTCAGGGACACGACCCAGCTGCTCCGGGTCATTTGTGTCGAGATCCCCTCCTCCCTCTTGCACCCTGGGCCTGCCGTTTACTCTTCTTCACATCACCCGTGTCTGTTATTCACAGCATTTGTTACCCTCTGCAGTTTTCTCATTTATTCACTCATTGAACAAATCTCTCTCCCCACTAGAACACAAGCTCTATAACAACAGGGGCCTGTATGCTTGTTCACACCTCCCCTAAATGAAAGGACACGTGTCATCACCCTGGTACACTACGGGGACCATCTGGCTGATGGCCTGAGCATCACCTACAAAAGCAGTGCGTCTGTGTCTTAACCAACGACATCCTCATGCCACGACTCTTACATCATTATCTACCATGTAGATCTCAGACGCATGGCAAAGGTGTTGTTGTGGGGGTTTTTCTGTTTTTCTTTTTTGGTAAATTCCCTTTTCATGACCTTTGACATTCTTTTCTTGGTAAAAACTTTTGGCCTCTTACCATAGAGGCTCTGAGGCCAATTCCTGCTGGTCGCCAAGCCAGTCGGAGTCAGCTTGTCTCGTGTACGCTCATCTCACGATAAAAACATGCTTTAGCAGTTTTCTTTAGTCTGACTTACCTTGCCAACATCTCTTGGGAAAGGTTGTCTCTGATTCTCTGGAATTAAAATGGGAGATACCACAATGGACCTCTTTTGTCTTGGGACAGGAGAAGTTCTTTCAAATTTAAATATATCCTAAAAGAGAAAAAAACAAATCAATTGACTAAAATCCCCCACGGAGAAGATGTATCAGTCTGCTCTGAGACACGGCTCCTTTGCTGTGAAAGCATACAGCTGCTTGGACATTGTTAATTTCATTCTATCAAACCTCATTAGCGTTAGCAAGTGCATCATTAGAATTATACTAAAGCTGACATTGTGATTCACAATGACTATCATTAAGCTGTTTAATCCCATCTTCTGAATCATTCTATTCACAACGTCAGTCTTGATTTATACATCCTTCCATCTTCCATGCTTGTGTATTCCCATTCTTTTTTTTTTTTTTTTTTTTTCTGTACACAGGCCTCTCACTGTTGCGGCCTCTCCGGTCGCGGAGCACAGGCTCCGGACGCGCAGGCTCAGTAGTCGTGGCTCACGGGCCTAGTTGCTCCTCGGCACGTGGGATCCTCCCGGACCCGGGCACGAACCCGTGTCCCCTGCATCGGCAGGCGGATTCTCAACCACTGCGCCACCAGGGAAGGCCCCTATTCTTAATCTGTCAGGTGAGGAGATTACTTGGCTGGTCAGTAACACACAGAACTAGCTGGATACAAGTGTGACTCTCCTCACGGCCAAATGCAAGGTCCTCACAATCACAAATGAATAGGGATGAGGGGCGATCACAGCATTCCAAACACAATGTTCCATAACGTCAGGCATTATGGAGACTCTTAGGCAATGTTCTCTCAAAGTCTGTTTGCCATTATTAGTGGGTCCACTACTGGAACTCACTCCCCACGCAGTATGTCCCAAACTGCAATCACTGGAACAACAGGGTGAGAATTTGTCTTATCTGTTATTCACCTTTTTCATTAAATAAACGGATGCAAAAAGGGAAACTTTGTGTCTTTATTTTAAATATAGTACCAGTATGCCTTCCCATAAAAAGTACGAAAACATAAAAATAAACAATGAGATCAATGATGTTATTAAATTTGAGCTGGGCACTTAGCGGGTGGAAAGTTTCCTCTTTTTGAAAGGGAGATAAGAAAAGGCTAGAGGGGTGTTAAAGGGTTGTTAGCACTGAGCTGAGACTTCCTCCTTGACCCAATCAGAGGACTGAAAGAGAATTAAACATGGGATATCATTTTCAATATATAAACCAATCACATTCAATACCACACACTAAAATTATCTGAGGTACCACCAAAAGCAAGCATCTCAAACTCTGCACAATAAGTTCCTATGAAAATCATGTGGCAAATTATATTTAAACACCTTCACTGACCCATGCTCCATAAAAGTGTATGCATGTATATATGTTATATGACAGTGATATAGTTTTATACATATATAATAGTTTCATTTTTATTATTTTAAAAAATATCTACTTATTTATTTGGCTGCAGAGGGTCTTAGTTGTGGCACATGGGATCTTTAGTTGTGGCATGAGGCATCTTTAGCTGCAGCATGCGGGATTTAGTTCCCTGACCAGGGATCGACCCCAGACCCCCCACACTGGGAGTGCAGAGTCTTAACGACTGGGCCACCAGGGAAGTCCCAATATATAATAATTTTAAAGGAAACTCTATATAAGAAAAGTCAAGTAGGAAACAAGACCAGAGAAGGCTATGAAAATGTATATAAATAGTCTTTCTCTTCATTTTGGTCAGATTGTAAACTGATGTTATTCTTGTGGAAAGTAATCAGGCAGTATTTATTTATCAAGAACCTTACAAGTGTACATATCCCTTCACCCTGTAATCTCACTCCTAGGAATACATCCAAATGCTAAGTTCAAAAGAGGAAAACACTGAAAGCCAGAAGATGTTTAGTGAGACATTATCTAGAAAGAGCTAAAATGGCAAACCACCTGAATGTTCAATTGCAGGAGAAGGTTAAATTTGGGTCCATCAGCAGGAGACACTCTTAGGCGGTCACCAAAAAGGCAGTTGTAAAGACCATGTTCTAACCACTATGATCATCATTTGACTGCTTCCACAATCACAACCACAAACTATTATAATAACAACAATTTATTAAACATGTGTTGGGCCGTGTGCTAGGCATTTTACATGTTTTTGCTAATATTTGCAATAAACTTCTCAAGTAAATCCTAGCCCTTCTTAACCAATGAGGAATGTTAAGCTCTGAGAGGTTATATAAATTGTTGCAATTCACCTAATTAGCTGAGAGAATATGTAAGATAATATGTGTAGGAAAATACAGAATACCATATTGGTTGCCCTCTACTTTATATAAACTATGATGAACATAGAAGAATAATATTCAAAACTTCAATGAGTAAGTCCAAATAAAAGACTGCTTGGGGACTTCCCTGGTGGCACAGTGGTTAAGAATCTGCCTGCCAACGCAAGAGACCATGGACCATGGGTTCAAGCCCTGGTCCGGGAAGATCCCACATGCCACAGAGCAACTAAGCCTGTGCGCCGCAACTACTGAAGCCCACGTGCCTAGAGCCCATGCTCTGCAACAAGAGAAGCCACCACAATGAGAAGCCCGTGCACCGCAACAAAGAGTAGCCCCCATTCACTGCAACTGGAGAAAGCCAGCGCGCAGCAACGAAGACCCACCGCAGCCAAAAATAAAATATAAATAAATTAATTAATTTTTAAAAAAGACTGCTTGGTTTCTAAGAAGAGCAAAGACTCAATATTCAAGCAAAGACAGAAAACTGGAGTGTGTAAAAGACAGTGAAAAGAAAGAATCAGAAGGGTTAAAATGACAAAAAACCAACCAACAGGGGCTTCCCTGGTGGCGCAGTGGTTGAGAGTCTGCCTGCCACTGCAGGGGACACGGGTTCGAGCCCTGGTCCGGAAGGATCCCACATGCCGCAGAGCATCTAGGCCTGTGTGCCACAAATGCTGAGCCTGCGCTCTGCGGCCCACGAGTCACAACTACTGAGCCCATGCGTCACAACCACTGAAGCCCGTGTGCCTAGAGCCTGTGCTCTGCAATGGGAGAAGCCACTGCAATGAGAAGCCCGTGCACCGCAACGAGGAGGGGCCCCAGCTCACCGCAACTAGAGAAAAGCGCAGGCGCAGCAACGGAGACCCAACAGAGCCAAAAATAAATAAATTAAATAAATTTAAAAAAAAAACACCCAACTAACACACCAACCAAATAAATAAATAAATAACCCAACCCCAACCATGTAGAAAACAGCAGAGAAAGAAAGAGAGAATGGGACAGTGAGAAGACAATGAAAAACAGAGTGGATTACATCCATAAAACACTGATGTATAACATCTGTAAAGATTCTGTTGGCTTATTAGGGAATATGAAAAGAACAGAAAACATGTAAAATACGTGCAATATACGAATCTTATTCACAATAAAAAAAATCTTGACGCTTGTATGAAGGAAAGTCTAGGAAAGCACTGTGAAAAGATTTAACGTCCTATGCACATGTAAGGGATTGGTGATTCTGCTCTAATCGAGCAAAAGCAAGTTTCCATTCATTATGATGACATATGTGAAACTGTATGTAAAGTAATGAAAAGCATACTCACTGTCAGTAACAAACATTCCACTGTTTGCACTACAGGACTTATCTGTGTTCGCAAGCCTGTGAATGGGTGACAGGTGACCAGAGTGGTCAGGTTCCTGAGTCCCCATTTCTACCCCTGGTGTCCTCCCAGCTAACCAGCTACCGAAGCCCATGCTGCCAATCCATTTCCTTCACCCTCACATCCCAGCAGCTTGGCAATAAGGACACCTGTGCAAACCCCTGGCTCTAAAGTACCTTCAAAGAGAAGCAGGAGGCTCTGAGTCTCAGGATAGGAAACAGCATCTGGAAGGGAGGGGGTGGAGGTAGAGTGACCAATTGTAGAGAGGCGTCCGTGTGCACAGGACTCTCTGAGCCCACCATGGTGGGCAGGACTGGGGCATCCTTTTTCTTCCAACTCAACTTTTTTTGTGTTACAACGGCAGGGACCTCAACAAAAAATTGGTCCATGACTGTGATTCTATGTCTGTGGCTCCACTTCTTTCTTTGTGATTTATGTGTGTATCTATTAACTACGTGTGTGTGGACAGACGTCCACCTTTGGTCAGGTCTGTGGTAATGAGTTTGTCTGTGTGCTCTGAAGCCAAGTGCTTTTCTGTGACTGAGGCCATGGAGGAGCCATAGCATCTAATTTGGTTGACAAATACCATATGCACATCTAGGCACATGCGTATGTGTTTGTATCTGTCAATCTATCATGGGAAGCCTTTGAATACACCGGGATGTGGCCGTAACCTCAAAGAAAGACAAGATGGAAGCAGTGAGGTTTAAAAGTATGTGACTAATTCAAGAGATCTTTACAGAAGAAGAGACAGAGGTGTGGGCAAGAACAGAGCATCAGGCTAAAGGAGAGGCTGTGTTAGGACTCCCTGTCTTCTGGAGTTGCCATTACCAAGTGAGAAGTAAAATATTGCCTGCTATATCAGTAAACACGGGACTAGCCAGCACATTACAGCTGCCCGGACGGTGCAGCCTGAGGAAAATCAGGACGAGAAAACACAGGACGCCGGCCCCAGGGAGCTGAGGTACACAGCAAAGGAAAGATTTCAACGAGCCCAGACTCTTGCATCTTTCCGTACACAGAAAAGTGCTAAATTCCTTAACTTGAGATATCTAGTTTTCTTTTATTACCGGTAACCTTTTGTTCCGACTACCTGGTGTTGTTGAAGGTCCCCCCTCTATATCCTGGCTTCCCCCCCTTCCTCTTCTGAACAGTTTTCTCAGCCTATATCTGAGATGCTGGCTCCCGGCATGAAGTCCTAAGAATGTTCACCATATAAAACGTAACTTTCAACTTGTAAGTTGTGCATCTTTTTTTTCAGCCGACACAAGATAGTGGGTAAATAGGAAAGAGGCAGTTCTGGGCACAGATGATGGGTGTTGTGACTTTGAGGGCAGCCAACATAGTTTTCTAGAGGGTGTATAAGTAGATGCATTCAGGAGGGAGAGATGAATGAGGACAAGAAGTGTCACAATTGCCCACGTACAAGAGTAGCTAGACGTGAAGGAGGAGCTGACACCATCCAGATTACGTGGAGGGGGAAAAGGGGGGAACTCCACCATCCAATGAGTTTCTAAAAGGTCAGCAAAGGCCACAGAAAGGTCAGTTGGCAAAAGGAGGAAAACCAAGAGGACAAAGAGATGAGGATTTCAAAAAGGAGAGAGTGCAGGGCCGTATCACACAACTCAGGTGTCCCCTCCAACAGGCTGAACACCACGAGGAGGTTGTTGGGTTGACGGTGAACAGGTAAGCGATGACCTCAGGAAGACACAACTGTAAGAGTGGTTAGGGTCCAGGGTCAGAGGAACCAATGAGAAGCGAGGGCTTTGGTGAGGAAGGAGAGCAGCTGGCAGAAGTTGGCAGGCTGTCAGCTCAAGGCGAGACCAGGAAGGGTGCTGGGCTGAGAGGTGGGGGTCAGAGGAAGGCAGCCATAGTGTTGGGTGAATGAAGACGCAGAGGGGAGGTGACCCCAGAGGGGACGGATGCCTGAAGGAGGCGGGGAGGGAGAGGAGGACAGGGAGGGAGGGGCTTAAGGGGCATTTCTCGTCTGTAAAGGACCATGACTCCCCCGCGCTCTTGGTTGTCAGAATGAAACGAGAAATGGCGCTTGAAGGCGGTCTGCGCTCTCCAAAGAGCAGCGCAAAAGTGAAGGATGGTGTTGTTCATACCAGGACAGCGGATGTGAGGAAATGAAGACAGGCCACTCGGTGCCTTTTAGGAGTGAGGAATTCAGCTGCGGGTGGCCTGAGGCCAGATCTTAAACAGACACGCAGTCACCTCCAGATTTCTAGACTACTAGACACACGCACAGTGGCATCAAAGTTCTCTCTCACCAAACACGAACACTCGTGCACTCGTGCACGTGTATACACTCAGAATCCATTCGACAGGGTCACACACACACACACACTCGTTAACAGAGGCACATGCAACAGACACACATCACACGCCTCGACCCAAGGACACATACAACACACCTTCCCCCTGCAAACCAACACGGTTCCCTCCGCCACGAGAACGCACACACAGACGCACACACAGACACGGGGCGCGCAGAGCAAAGCGCGTGACTAGCCGTGCGCCTTCAGCAGGTGACCAACGGTCCATCCACGTCTCTGAGGCTGGAAAAGCCGGAGCCTTGCAGGAGCCTCACCCAGTCCTGCTTAAGTCGAAGGGCGGAACTCTGTCCTCTGGCAGACTCACTCACGCGGCACTTCGCTTCAGGGACTTGTCACCCCTACATAAACATCTCGCGTTTCCCAGGGGCTGACCGGGGCCTGTGTCTTTCTGTCGAAGGGCACTGGCGTTTACAACCTCGTTTGCTTTCCTCCCTGATTCTCAATCTCAGGAGAAATCGGCAGTGCATTAAAAGCAAGTTCCATGCTACCTGGGGGTGTCACATCACACAGTCCCAAAGAGCACAGTGAGGGTGCTCGGTCCCCTGCGACCGTGGGGGACAGGGGAGGGGTTGGGGGTGGGAGGGGAGGATGGGGGCCAAGGGAAGGAGGAAGGCAGAAAGGATGAAGAATGTGACAAGAAGAGCAAGAGTGGATTTATTTTCATTCATTTATTTCTTCGGAAACTACCTGCAGACCCCTTCCTTCCTGCCAGGAGTAATTCTCGGCATCTGGGATAGCGCAGCGCCCGAGAGACAGAAGCTCCCTGCCGTCACGCAGCTCACATTCTAGACGGAGGAGACAGACAGCGAACACGGCCCAGGAGAACAGACAGGCAGGGAGGGCTGGCTGTGCGCAGAGGAGGGGACGCCGGGACGGGCCCACTGGGAAGGCGGCCTCGGAGGAGGAAGGAAGCAAGAAGGGCGCCCCGTGGCAGGACGAGGGACCACCAGCGGCAGGAACAGACGCTGGCAAGTGTGAGCGGCCGGGAGGCCTGGCCTGGAAGGGCGGGGCAGACGGTCCAGGGAGCTGGCAGAGGGAATTCAGATCCTGGATGGCCAGCCGCGTAGACTGCGGACAGCACTCGGGCTTTTACCCTGCGTGAGATGTGAGTCATGGGAAGGTGTTTTGTTTGTTTATTTCTTTTTGTGGGCGGGTTTTAAGCTGCAGAATGACATGAACCCACTTACAATTACATATATATCTACACACACACACACACACACACACACACACACACACACACACACATTTCATGTTGGCTGCCGTGTGAAGAACAGATTTTAAGAGTTAAAGTAAAGAAATGTTTATCTGTTGGGTTTCTCCCTTTTTCCAACCCTGTCTTCACAGAGCACTGAGATTCCTCCTAAAATGCAAATCTGAGCCTTGGATCTGGGGAAAAGGAGAGGTGGGGATCAACTTTCCCTGGTTGGAGTCTCTCTACCCTCCTTCCTTCCCACAGTATTTTTACTGTATTATCTAGGTACAATTTAAGTACCGTTACATTTACCCACTTTAAGGGTGCAATGCAACGATTGTCAGGAAGTTTACAGAGCTGTGTGATCATCACCACAAACTAATTTTAGAACATTTCCATCAGCCTCCAAAGAAACCTCATGCCCATATGCTCACTCCCCTGTTCTAAGCCCCAGCCGCCGGCAGCCATGAATCCACTTCCTGTCTGTACGCATTTGCCTTCTCCAGACATGTCATAAAAGGGAATCACGGTATGCTTTCCCAGTATTTTCACAGACTCTGCCTCCACTCCATAGCTGACTTGAAGATCATGAAGCAGAAAGGGATACAGTTAGTGGTAAGGGGTCTGTAAGGCAGGACCCCGGCCTCCAGGTGCGACCAGGCTCGGGGGCACCCAGAGTCCCAGCTGGCCCCAGGCTGGCTGAGGGCCCTGCTGAAATCGCCGTCCATGTCTCCTCGGTTCACCTCTTCCCAATGCCTCCTCCTGCTGCCCTCATCTCTGTGTGCGTACAGACACCCCTCCCCTTCTCCACACAGGTCTCTGAGTCGCCAGGTTTGTTCCCAGGGAACCCACCTAGGACACCGTCAAGGCAAGAGCTGTCCAGAGTAGAGACTAACTGGGCTGGTGTCCCAGAAGTGAAGGGGAACAGAAAGGTTTGGGCCCAGACTGGTGTTCTACAGCTGGGACCACTCTCCATGTTTTGGCTGGCACTGCTCCCTCCCTCCACGTCCAGCTGAGGGCTGAAAAGTCTTCCAAGAGCCACTCCAAGAAAGTGGCGAGATTTGAGAGGAATAGCCCTGCTCTCTTCACAGTGGACCCAAGGCCAGACAGCAGCTCGGACCTGTCTTGCTACCTGGCAGAGGGTCCTCATGAGCCAACACCCAAAGGGGCAGGAAGTGGCCAGAGAACTCATATGTGCCCGCCCTGGTTCATGTCTCTGCATTAGGTAATAAATGAGAGGGAAAAAGAGCAACAATTTTATAAAGAAGCCACAAGCCAATGTCTCTGTCCTCTCTCCAACTTCGTCACTTTGGGGGCAAAATTATGTGCCGAGAGAAGTTATTTTAACAGGGAAAAGCATCGTAGATGCTGGCAGCATCCCCCTGGCTGAAGCAGGGAGTGCAGTGCCAGCTGGGACTTTTCAGCCTGGCCTGACTGTGGACAGTCTTGTAGATGGTGTTGGGAAGGTCTGATGTGCTTCCCAGGCAGGGGGGAGCCTTTCCTGGTTTCGTGCAAAGGTATGATGCTTTGGGTTTGAATTCCATGTCTGGTTGAAAGATCATGAGAATTATTCCTTTGATGAGTTTGAAGCCTGGGTTCTGGACTCAAGTCTGAAGGTCACAGGCTATTCCTTTCTTATCTTTCTAATCCTAAAATATACTTGGCATCCTGGCCCTGGACTCACTGAGGCTGGCAAAGGAAACACTGCTATTTAGTGAGCAGCTATTATGTGCCAGCTACTGTGCTAGGCACACTGTGACCTTATCTTATTTAACACATCCAACAACTCACAGGTAGAACCACCATGCCTGTTTTCCTGAGGTTCAAAGATATGAGACTTATCCAAAGTCACTTAGCTCTTAAGTGAGAGGTGGGAACACAGGCCTCTGTGACCCCAGCGCCCCCCGATCCAAGCAGGATGCTACTCACCTCCCCAGGGCTGTGTGTGGAGAGAGCTCCTTACTCAAGGATAACTGGAGAATCACAACTCTAACTTCTGCAGAGGACAGATAGGGAGCAAATGTCAATCAGCCTCCGGCTAAAAGGAGCAGCTATACCTTTACTGCAGGGGGACAGTTTAATTGTCTGCAAATTTCTGCAAATGAATGGAACAGCAGAAATCAATCTCCAATTTATCCCATTCTTGCAGCTGATCTCAATGTGCTGAAAGGTGCTGGGAGGACGGTTCTGTGCCACTCAGTTCGCATTTCATATGCAACCAAATGCACCATTCAGCCAGCGTTGCTGTACCTGGGGTGAGATTTAAAGTTTGCTTTCTTACCTTCTGGGGCTGAAGTTCCCCTACTTAGAGGAAGAAACAGTCCACAAAACTTTCAGCGGCAAATTTAGGAAGTTGGAGGGCCAATGTACTAAGTTTGCATCATTTCCAGCTATCTATTTTCCCAGTATTCTGGAGGCCAAATGTCTGCTGACCTGAGACTTCTGCTGCAGGTTTACAGGACAGAGTTATGCTGACAATAAAATGCGGCGATATGGAAATTGTCCGTTAGTATGTAAATGTGTATTATGGAGCTGACTTTAAAGCTGGGGTGGGGCGGGGAGATGATGGCTGGTGGACTCAGGGTGCGGCGAAGCCAATCTGCTCTTGTAAATTATGCCACGCCTGCTTTTCAGGGCCTGCTGGCATACAGCCGGGAGAAGTGCGCGCAGACCACTGTTCCCGAGAGTCCCCAGGCACCATGGTTTTCCAGAAGTGGCCACCACTGACATCAGAAATGATTTCTCCAGTACTGAGTCACCATCAGGGGCTTTGGGGATGTCTGATCCAAAGACAAGAAACCTCACAGTGACGGCCCACAGCAGAGCATCGGAACGATTAGCACCAAAGAAGTAATAAATTCCCAATAAAAATAAATGGGACAGTCATTTCTGTTAAGTATGTTTAGGGTGGAAGAGAAATGGCTTTGGCCAAAGTAATCGATGGAGAAAAGAAGTTTTTACCAGAGGAGCCTGCAATTTGAGTGCTGACTCCAGAAGTTCTCTGTCCAGCAGCCAAATAGGTCTTTTAACACATTCTCCTTCCTCTCATTGATGCCGTTACTTGCTTCCCCTTGTGAAAGGATGAAGCCACCGATGTTACCCGGGCCAGCGAGGGCCAGCAGGTTTGGCGTCCGACGGCGCTCCGACCCCAGGCGCCCTCACCGCCCTCTTGGCTGTGCTTCTGCAGCACGAGCCGCCCTGGCGCCCTCAGCTCGCGAACGCTCTTGCCTCAGGGCTTTCCACCTGTCGCTGCTCATCATTTCCCCCTTCTTGTGCCTGGCTGACCCCCTGATCCATCCATGGACTCCCAGCTCAAGCACCCCTTCTAGACTTCTTCAGTCTCTTCTGATGGGGGGGTTGCCTGCAGCCTGCCCGTTGCACCCAGAGCTCTTACTCAGCTTCTGATGAATTACACATCCATTCAGTGTTTATCAATGTCTGCCTTCCGCACAGGCCACCAGCTCCAAGGGGCCGCGCAGCACGTCTTCCTGGTTTGCTGCTGCGTCCCCTGGTTCCCAGTACCAGGCCAGGCACATAGCACGTGTCCAAAAAGTATTTTTTGAACACTATTAGATAAAAAAATTATTAAACCAATATAGGGCTGTTGTAGAATTCGGATAATCCAGGTCATGGGCTTAGCATGGTGCCTGGTTCAGGGTATCTGCTCCATAGTTATATCTGATAAGTACATGAATAAGATGCCTATGATTCCATGTTGATTTCCTCCTCAAGCCAAAAATAGCCTCTGTCACAAGACGATCACCACACTCTGTTTGGATTCTTTGACCCTTCAGTGTCTTGTGAAGTCACTGAGCCTCTAGAAATTTTTTAGAAAATTCACCCCTTGGACTGTCCAGCAGAAGACCATAGCTTTCTGGAAGAAATGACAATTGAGCTGAGACCTGAGGGCCAACTGGGGTTCATCCGGGGAAACGAGGAGGAGAGAGAGTTCCTGGCCAGGGGAACAGCAAGTGAAACGGCACAGAGGCAGAACGTGGCCAAAGCCCAGAAGGGCTGAAGCAGAGAGGGTAGGGCTCCAGAAGCTTTGGGAAAGGCTGGAAGGGGAGGAGAGGGCAGGCCTCTTCTATTCACACAGGACTGTTCTGAATCCGGAGGACCATGAGAAGCCCCTGAATGGTTTTCAGCAGAAGTCTGGGATCTGACCTTGTCTTTGACCTTGCCCTGTCAGAGCTGAGGGGCCACCCCTGCAGAACACATTTTCTTAAATAAACTTTACTTCCTGATATTTGTTATCCTTACTTGAAAACTTGGACTTAAAAATAAAACACAAGTAAAACGCCCTCCCCCCGCCCACACATATTCTCCCACTTACTCTAAAACGTCAATTTCCCCATGTTAGAACCGCTAGCTAAAAAATAAATAAATAAAAAAAAAGCAAACGCTTTGGATGAAAATTTGCCAAATCACACTTCCAAGAGGGAATTGCCTCCGAAATATTTCATGAATCTAGCAGAAGCAGTTAACAACACAAATCAGGCCTTGCTGGTTTCAAGAGAGGTGAAAAATGTTTTAAACATATTTACATTCTTTAGTTAGAGGTCCATTCAACCAAGTATGACGGTGATGGGAATATAACGGAGACAGTTTTCCTTTATCTGCCCTGGCATTGATAAAATATTCATGTTAAAGAGCTACTTGTGAACACCTGGAGGCATCTTGCAGACTGTTACAGATGGGCTTATTTTTCTAACACACATATGTAGTCCGGCCTCAACAGCTGTATTCATCTCAGTATGTATTCAGGATGCGTGAGCACGTAGCCCAGATCCCATGCTTTCTGGCTGGCATGAGCTCATAAATGTGTGATTGGCCTTCAGAGAAAGTGCCTGTTAGAAAACCCACATGTGGAAAAACAACGCTCTTCAATTCAGCGCGTACGTATTGGGCGTTAGTCAAGTGCTTTTCTAGTGCGAGGTTCACAATTAATGACAGTGACTATCTCGTGGGTGCCTCAAACACAACACGTCTTAAACCAAACTGAGTCCTGTCCTTCTTCCACCCACTCTTGCCCAAACCCGTAAGGTTTCCGGCTTCCCTGTTCTCAGCTGTGGAAGGGCTAGACGCTTATTTCCTATGGACGGTTTACTTCGTTTCCGCCACACCGCACTCCCAAGTGGTTGCCAACTCCTACAGGTTCCACCCAGGGGATTTTCCGGGAATACATCCCTTCCTTCTCTAGAACCACGTTCCCTGCCATGTTGTCGGCTCTCCTGTAGCCCGCCTGCAGGTTCTTCATGACTCACTGTTCCTTGTTATACAGGAGCCCCCTGGATAGTAGAGTCACAACCAGGACCTCAACACTCTTAGTCTGGGGTTCCCAGAAGCAGACACTGAGGTAAGAATTTGGGGGCAAATAGTATTTTAATATATTTTCTAAAGTTGCTATAATGAACCTATTCTATTTACAATCAGTACAAAAGAAAAAGAATTCATTTACTCACGACCCTGTATCAGACAAACAGCGATACTATTCTCAATATATACTCTATAGAATAGTATTTCTGTTTGTCTGATACAGGGTCATGAGTAAATGAATTCTTCCTTCCTGGTTTTAATATACTTTTTGCTCAAGTTGAAATTGGTCTGAATAATTTTGTATCTTGTGTTTTGAACCTAATGATAAATAGCAAGCTTTCTTCCCGCCCATGTTGCAAATTCTGTAAACACCATTTGGTAGCTGCACGATACATCATGTGGCTGCATCAGCCCGTATTTAACCATTCCCCTCATGTTATGCCCACACGTTTAGGTTCTTCCAATTCTGTTATTAAAATGCAAATAAAATAGCATTGTATGTAAAGTTTTCTTTGCTTGCTTATTTTTCTCTAAACAGGATTCCTCAGAATGGACCAGCAAAAATGGGATTACTAGGTCAAAGCTGAAGAGCGTTTTAAAGGACCTGTCCTGGGTTGCCAAACCCCCAGTCACCACTGGAAGCAGATTTGATCTTGCCATGGCTGAGCTACCCCAAGTGCTTCCAACACACCTCTCTGGCCGCAACTCCTACAGCTCCAACCGTACGGCTTTTGCCCAAACTTGCCAGGCTCTCTGGTGACTTTATACTTTCACTGTCCCGTGTTCCTCTAACCTGGCTATTCTCTTCTCACTCACCTCTAGTCCTGTCTACCTGACTGATAACACGCAGAAACACACACATACACCCCCCGCAACAGGCGCCTGTTATATACTCTGTGTGTCAGCCTCCAGTTCAGGGTACATAGTAGTTGCTGGATAGTCTCTATTGACTCTGGCTTTCTTCTGCCAGGTTGCACTAGTACGCAAATGCATGCTTTAGCTTTTAAATTTTAATAAAGGTTATTTAATAACTATTTGTTTAATGAATGCCATCAAATAGCAGATGGCAAGCTGGTAGCATCTCCTTTCTTCCTTTTCCGAAGGAGTTTTTTTTTTTTGTGGTACTTGGGCCTCTCACTGTTGTGGCCTCTCCCGCTGCGTGGCTCACGGGCCCAGCCGCTCCGCGGCACGTGGGATCCTCCCGGACCGGGGCACGAACCGGTGTCCCCTGCATCGGCAGGCGGACTCCCAACCACCGCGCCACCAGGGAAGCCCACTCTTGCATTTTTACGTAACACCTGATGCATTTAATCATCGGAGTGGACGGGACATTGCTCTCCCCTCCCTTGCAGCTGAACTGCCTCATTAGATGGCAGAAGACCGTGCTGGCTGTGGCTGTGAATGGTACAGCCACCCTGCAGTGAGGTTTGGCCTCACATGCGCCCGAGAGACTGGGTGATGATGGATGCCACTGCGTTATTCTGGGATGGACTCAGAGAAAAACCCTGTGTGACTTTATCAGGTCCTAAACCAAGTGCTTCTTTACTTTCTTAAACCAGCTTCTCAGGCAGAATCTTATGGTGATCCAGGGAAAGGAGGGCCCCTAATCAAACGTTCCCAACAGCAGGGGGGAACAGCGTGTTTCTGTCTCAGATAAAGTAATGGAGGGAGGACATTTAAGGCAGTGTCCTGTATGTAAGAAAAGGGAAAAGTACATATCACCAGGACTCATTCTCTGGATTTAGCCAAACTTTGAGGCCCTTGTTCCTCCTGTTTTTACCTACTTTCTTTCTTTTTGTTAACTTCTTGATGTTATGGCTGCAAACTCTAAAATTAGAAAGCTGTTTCCCACTCTGGCCACAAAGTCGACTGCCTCCTTTGTCCAACCGATTTTCAAATATCCTTTATGACTGAAATTCAAGATTATTTTGCTTAAGGAGTAATTCTCAACATTTAACCTAAATCATCCTCTTTTCTTCCCCTCTGTAAATGTATTTTCTTTCATTGAAGCCTCCCCCAAACTTTCAGTACTGTTCCTCTTCCTCTTTTGTTAAAGACATTTTAATTAAGATACCAGGGTTACATGAGCCTACTAAGCAAGATCTCCCTTTTATCTAGCTCTCCTCAGTGAAGTCCCGAATCAGCAATGTATCTTTCATCAGCCTGTTCCACGTCTCTCTCCGCCCTTTGTTCTGTGGTTTTTGTTGAGTTACAGATCCTCACATTTTAATTCAGCCCCAACCGCTATCCCACACTACGCCATTCACATTAATAAATTTGTCTTCACATGATGCATGCAGTGTCGCACGTCTCCCTGCATCACTGATGACTGCGGCCTTTGAAGGTTCAAAGGTGTGTCAGATCTACCAGGAAAAAGAGGAAAAGAGACCATATGTGATATTCTCCAACATCTGAGGTTTCTTGGGCTCCGTGGTTTGATGTTGGGAGGGTAAAACAACTGCTTTAAAAAGAGGAGAGTGTGTTATAAATATTCAGTTGCCATGTAATACTCATTCTTCCTTAAAAGACTGAAGGATCAGCCACCTTTTTCAAAGCCAGGATTGACAGATACAGCAGCTAGTTGATAATGGAGCACGGGAAATCTATTACGGGACCAAGAGAAACGTGTTAGCGTCCCAGCTATTCTGTGAACATGCCCCACAGGAAGGGAGAGATTTCACTTGTTTTCAAATACTTCTCCACATTAAATTATTCAAGCATTTTACAAATAGAAAAATATCTTTGAAAATCAGTGAGTTCTAGATGATGAGAGAGAACATTTTTTGAGTACTTACTATGGGTTAGACACTCGGTCTTACAAAGCATTTTTCTCTTTAATGCTCATACAGTCTCTGCAGGTACCATTACACTCCCATGCTACAGGTCAGGAAACTAAGGCCCCCAAAAGTTGCTCAAGGACATACTTCTGGCGAGTGGCGGAGCCAGGATTTGAACCTAGAGCATTTTATTTGGAGACTGGATTATTCTCTATTCTACTCTGGCCTTCTGTGTGTGCCGTCTTTCCACGTTAAATTTTTAACTACTGAAAGGATTGTATTCAGGATCTCTTCCAGTTAAACTTAACATGTATTACATTTATCCTTTATCTGGTCTATGAGCTGCGTCTTCAACATATATTCAGAATTTTACTGTTTCTCGCTCTGTCACCCTTTCCCAGCTGTCACCACCCTGGTCCAAGCTAACAACCTCTTTAGCCTGGATTATAGCAAAAGCCTCCTAACTGGTCTCCCAGCTTCTTCCCTTGCCCCCATACCCCCTATATCACCCCCACAGCAGCCAGAGTGGTCCTGTTAAGACATGAACCGGATGACAACAATTCTCTGCTTTATAGCTTCCAGTGGGGCCTCCTGGCATTTGGAGTAAAACCAGTGTGGCCTGCAATGTTTTACATAATCTTCCCCCAGCCCCTGGCCCCCTGTACCTCAAGTTCCCTTGACTCACTCTGGCCCAGTCTAGTCATACTGGCATCACAGATTACAGCAGGTACATTCCACCTCAGGGCCTTTGCATCTCCTGCTTTCCCTGCCTGGAATGCTCTTTCCCCAGATATTTACACAGTTGCTGTATTAGTTTCCTATAATACAGCAACAACAGGGTACAACAAACTCAGTGGCTTAAAACAACACAAACTTGTTATCTTCCAGTTCTGGGGGGCAGACATCCCAAACAGGTCTCACTGGGCTAAAATCAAGGTGTGGTCAGGGCTGTGTTTCTTCCTGAGCCCCTAGAGGAGAATCTGTTTCCTCCTCTTTCCTACTTTCTAGAGGCCCCTGACATTTCTGGGCTTGTAGCCCCTTCCTCCATCTTCAAAGCCAGCACAGGAGCATCCTCAAATCTCTGTCTCTGGCCTCCTGCTTCCCTCTGAGAAGGACTCCTGTGATTATCTAGGCCCACCAGGATAAGCCAGGATAATCTCCCAAACACAAAATCCTTAATTTAATCCCATCTGCAAAGTTGCTTTTGCCCTGAGGTGGCATCACAGTTTCCAAGGACTATGATGTGGACATCTTGGGGGCCGTTATTCTGACTACCACGGTACCTCTTTCACTTCATTCAGATCTTTGCTCAAACGTCAACCTCTCTGTGAAGGCTGCCCTGGCCAGTCTAGTCAGCATTTCTGGTTCTCACTAAAACTTCGTACCCCGTCCCATGCTTTATTTTTCTCTTCTCTGCAAGGTAACAATCTAACATACTTATGTTGATTTATTCCATTGATTATTTGTCTCCTCCACTAGAATGTAAGACCCATCAACACAGGGATTTTTGTCAGTTTTTTGTAGCCATATCCCCAGTGCCTAGACTCGTGCTGGCATATAGTATATGCTCAGAAAAATGTGTGCAATAATTAATATCCTCTATCAGAGGCTGACAAATAGTGTCTTCATCACATTAGGAGATGAAAAATGAGGAAGAATTCAGTCACTCATGATTCACTGAGTATCTTTATGTGACTTCCACTGTGTTACACTGACGTGTGAAATACAGCGATTCATGAAGAGGTATCAGCCTGTCATTTACAGTGGTGAAGGTTGTGTACTGCACAAAGGCCCTTGGAGGAGGTGGGCAAGGGCTGAAATTCACCCTGTATTGATGCAACCTTATGCCCATGGGGACTGTGGCCCTCGAGGGGAGGGCTGTTTCTCATTCACATGAAGGTCCTGTCAAGTCTCTTGTACCCCGGCTCTGCCCACCTGGCGTAAGCCAGCCCTAAGTTCTTCCTCCAGGGGCACTTTAGAGCTAGTTAGACACAGGAGGGGGAGAAGCCAGAGGAGGCAGACAGAGCAAACGGTGAAGAGGACTATAGGATCATTGGATTCAACCTAGGAACACAAGTGGGGCTCAGCTTCTACCTGCTGTCGAGGCTTCTTGGGCTGTAAGCTGGGGATCTTGGTTTCTACCCTGCCTGTGCCACCGAGGCTGCGTGGCAGTGGGGACCTTACCACTCCTCTCTGAGCAGCAGCTTCCTCACCTCGGAAATCGGTGGGGTAAGCCTGCCCGCACAGGGCTCCTGTGGAGGTTGTGAGGCTGCTCTGTCAACTCCAAACTCTGCTCGAATACTGCTTCGTCCTTCACAAGAGAGGGCTCCTGCCTCGGGGATTCCTTCACTCAGCACATCCAGTGGCTCTCACATCAAAGTGAAGGGCGAGTCCGTTACCATGGGCTGTGAGGCACCTTTTAACCTGCTCTACCTCCTTCACCGGTCAACCTAATATCCTACAACCCTGCCCTCTGCTGACTCCACTCCAGCCACACTAACCTCCCTGATGTTCTTTTGACCATGAACATTCCCACCTCAGGGCCCTTGTACCTGCTGTGTCCTCATCCAGGAAAGCTCTACACCTGGGTCTCCATGGCTTGTCCTCTTCCTTCAGCCAAGTCTTCCCTGACTCCAATACTGAAGACTGCGTGATATCCTCTAACACTTCCTATCTCTCTTCCACGCTTTATTTATATCCATAGCATTGTTACCATCTAACATGCCACATACTTTGCTTATTTACGTTATTTTTTGTCTGTACCCTCTCCCTCCCCACATCAATACATAAATCCATGAGGCAGAGATTTGCTTTTTACCTTTCTTATTTACTGGTCTAACCCTAGACCAGTAAATAAGAAACGTAAACCAGAACGGTCCTTGGTACCTGGTTAGTGCTCAGACGACCCATGAATGCAATGAATGATGAATTAATCTGGCTGAAAAGGCAAAAGGAGCCTCTGTGGAGGAATCCAATCAACTGAGAAGCTCGGGCTGTGTTTACTGACTGTGCAGAAACGGAGATCGTGCCTGAGTGAAGGGATCAGGGTGGCAGGCTAAACGCTGACTTGATGTTGCAGGACAGTTAAGGTTTGGATGGACAAAGCAGGGACTCCCAGGTAGAAGAGACAACGGAGGTAATAACACTAGCATCATATACTTACTGCATGCTTGGCAGGTGCCAGGTACTATCCTAGGCACTTTATAGATACATCATCTCATTTAATCTTCAAAACAGCATTTTGGCAGCGACTATTATTAACCTCATGATGTGGATCGGGAAACTGAGGTACAGCGAGGTTAAGTAATTTGCAAAGAATAGTTCAAAGTTCAAAGACACATAAGGTTTGTAACAGTAGCAGTGTGGCCCTTACTCTAACGATTAGAAGTCAAGTACTTCGCTCCTAGAAGATGTTCAGTCAACGATGACTGTCATTATCAGTACAATAGGGAGGCCAGAGACATTACAAGAATTTTGCTGTTTTTCCTTTCTTTCTCATGCCTTATTAACGGGCTGATGCGTGAGTTCAAACACGTGTGTGAACTCCTTCCCTTCCACCTGCAGAAATTTCTATTTTGTGCTGGACACACTGGGTAGCAACCATGAGTAGACGCTATGGTGTGTAGCTAGATGTCTAGTCTCTCAGATTATGGACATTTTATATTTGAAGGAACATCAGTATCTAAGCCAGAGGCTGGAAGATCAGACAGGAGGTCACTGCTCCGAAAGTAGCATCTTCCAGGTCCAAGAAGCAGCATCTTTTTCCCCTTTAACGTGGAATATTTATAACAAAGGTGTCCCGTAAACCTGTCAGTATCTTGCCTCCGATATACCTGGCTGCCATTTACTGTCAGAGGCAGTTTAAAACAGTGGTTGAAGGCACTGCTGTTAATTTGATGATCTGTGTTCAAACCCCGGCTCTGCCACTTACCAGCGATGTGCTAGAACTATTCAACCATTCTGTGCAACAGTTTTAACATGTATAAAATGGACAGTGTAATAGTACCTATGCCATAGGGTTGTTGTTGTTGGTGTGTGTGTGTGTGTGTGTGTGTGTGTGTGTGTGTACAAACCCTCACGAATATGCACATACGGTGCTCTTCAAGTGTAGGCTATTACTTTTCTTTTAGGATACATTTAGGGTACATTCTGTAGTGATACTTCTCCTGTACACCTGTAGAGATAGTTAATATTGGTCTCAAAGAAGCAACTATCAGTTTCAATTAATCTGTGCAGGCTCACATTTAATTTGCCTCTTTTCCCAGTGTTCACATCTTATCTGTTTCAACACTCTCCTGATCCACTCCTCAAAATGTTTCTTATCATAATCAAAATGCTTCAAACTAGTAATAAAAATGACATCTTAAAAGGAGCTGGGCATGGGCGGTGGGGGGAAGACACATTACAAACAGAAGAGAAAAATAAGGATGGCAGCGGATGTCTTGCCAGAAACAACGCAAGTTAGAAGACTATGGAGCAAATCTTTAAAACACTCAAAGAAAAAACGTCAATCGGGAATTCCAAGCCTGGTGAAAATATCTCCCCAAATTAAAAGTGAAATAAACACTTTTTCACATAGACAAAAGGTGAAAGAATTCAACACCGGCAGAAGAGCACCATAAAGAATGCTAAATAGTCCTTCAGTTGGAAGGAAAAGGATATCAGAAGGAAATACGGATCTACAGAAACAAAGGCTGAACACAATAAATGGTGGATATGTGGGGAAATAGAACTTCTTTTTCTATTTTTTTAATGTAAGGTGATTGAACAAGTAATTGAAAAGGTCTTGAAAAGGTAACTGATTGGTTAAAGCAGAAATAACAATGTATTGTGGGGTTTATCTACAACATACGATAAAGTAAAACGTGTAACAGCCATACTGCAAAGGCTGGGGAAGGGGGACATGGAAGTACACCGTTTGTAAGGTTCCTACACTATATGTGAAACACCACGGTAGTATTTGAAGGTAAACTGTGATATGTTGAAGATATATATATGTTGGGACTCTTAAGTCCCAACACAAGCACTGAAACTACCAAACAAAGGATGTTTCTTGAGGCCATGCTCTTCAGTTTGGTCCCCAGTACCACTTTCTACTGTATGTGCCAGAACCTCGGGACCAGTGAAATTTCTCACCTGGACCATCCCAATAGCCTCCTAACTTGTTTCTTCTTGCCCTATAGCCTCATCCTCCTTCAGTCCATCTAGATATGCTTCTAGACTAGGCATTCTGAACTACTATTTACCAAATGTTATCTTTAAGGTAGCACAGAATAGGTACTCAGTGGATATGTGTTATAAGAAGAAACTAACAGATGAAGTCATGGTTCTTCTTGGCTTACAGTGTGGTCTACTCTATCCTCTTAGCCTGACATTCAAGGCCCTCTAAAACTGGAGCTCAGACAACTTTTCTAATTTTCTTTCTCGAATGGAATCACCTACTTTAGATCAAATGCAACTGCACCGTGATCACTGAACAGGTTTAATGTTTTCCTGCTTTTGTATATTACCCCATAGCATCCATCTTACCTAGAATGTCCTTCCCACTTAAATTCCAAAGATGCCACCTCCTCCCAGAAGCCCTCCTTGATCATCCCAGTCAAGCGAGTTGTGGAAGATAGGGAGGGAGAAGTTGTCACCCAGGCAGCCAGACTGTCCCTGGCATTTAGCAGGGTACTGGCTGTACCAGTGAGATGGCTTCTAAAACCCTGCTATAGCACCTCTGATGCAATTGTGAGATGGTCTTAATTATTTTACAGACTTCGATCATGCATGTCTACACTGACTCTTTGACTTTTCAGCTTGCAAAGTCTTATGTTTTGAAAAATAGCAATGCTGTATATGGCGGCAATCTCATAATCTTGAACACTATTAAGTCTTTTTGAGGTGTAAAAAGGGCCAAACTCAGAAAAAAAAAAAGACCAGCATTGAAATAACTTAGAGGCAATTCCAGATTATCGGATTGCCAAGAATCGTACATTCTCATTATATGAAATGTAATGGCTCTTGGACTGTGTGAATATATGTGC
Source organism: Kogia breviceps (assembly GCF_026419965.1). Lineage (NCBI taxonomy): Eukaryota > Metazoa > Chordata > Mammalia > Artiodactyla > Physeteridae > Kogia > Kogia breviceps. The sequence goes on along the minus strand of NC_081327.1, from coordinate 53,046,852 downwards.
AGGAATGTTTCATATCTGTTAGAATAAATGCTTCTTTTCAAAGATAAAAACAAAGGCAACTGAATCTCCCATCTATATGGCAGTATTAACTTTCGTTGAGCAAAACTGAAGCTGGTTCAGAAAAGTTAAACAACTTGTCCAAAGCAACACAGAGAGTCAGTAACAAGTGGGGATGTATTGATTCGGTTTTATATCAATATTTCTCCAGAGGTACACTCCATCTTGACATTATTCAAAGGAAAAGATTAAGATTTTTTTATTTCCAAAAGTGTTCAGAGGATTTTATTTTTTAATGAGAATTGGTAAACACTTCAGCATGGCCCTGACTTTCAAAGGCATCAGCACTTTTTCCTTTAAACTAAAACTCAGATATTAAGAATTCTGGTGTAAAAATCATCGCTTTCAAGTTCCAACTGAACAGGAGTCTTAAAACTAGTCTTGTGGTTGATCAGAAGTAAAAGAGAAAATAACACACTTGATTAGCACAGTACCATTTACATATGCGACCCTGTTGGTTCCCTCCCAGCACATAACTGGTCAGGCCCAGGGAACTAAACCCCAGTTGATTGACTCTGCATTGACACTTGACTGTAATGCACAGACTCTCATATTAAGGATTTAAATTGGGCTTCAGCAGAGACTCTCAGTCCTGAAAATTGAAATCATGAGTCGTGATGGCAATAGAATGCTCATGAAACGTGGTCATGGTCCAGGGGTAATTTTTCTGTAATTGCACTTTCATTTCCGTGATCGGTCCTTTAGCTATGGTACAGAGAGGATGCTTTCCATCTTGAATTACAGGAGCTGTTAGAGAACTTCTCCAAGAACAGGGAAATTGTTGAAATATGCAGATCCCCGAGGAAGCCTTCTCTCTGGGATAATGCTTAGCTTCCTATTTGGTCTCCAGAGTGCTCTCAGAGAGAGCTATGGACTCATGTGATAATTCCTGATGGTTGGACTGATCCAACATGATGATGTTGGTAAAATCAGCATATTAAAGTAACCATGGTGTTTCCTCGGAACAAATCCAGATGTGCCCAACGGGAGAAATCCATGTCAAAGAGTCAATTACTCCTATGATGTAATAAGTTTTGGAGGAGACCGAAACTGAGCAGGGAATGAGGGAGAAATAGAACACGAAGTTCATCTCACCAGGAACAGGCAAAGTGTGAGTGTTTCTTTTGTAGAAAGAGGTTGAATGAGCCCCAGAATTCCCAACGTAACTAAGTTAGCAACATTAAGGACGAACAAAAAATAAGGCACTTTTATAACCATTCTCATTCTCACATTCCCATCGGTAATGGTAACCAGAGCACCTTCCCCTATCAGCTCAGAGAACTATTTAGCTTCTGTACAAAGCTAGGGAAGAAACTCTATGACCATTAATTTCATAAGTTGAAGCAGTTCTGCAAAACTTTCAGATCCTCCTGCACATAGTTAGTAAGCCATGTTCTACTTAAGAAAAATTAATTTACTGTATTAGCAATCTCACAGCAGAGTCCAGATTTACTCAGTGAGTCTAGATAAGGTTAGCTTCCCTCTCTTCGGGGCAATAATGGGGGTGTCTGGGAAAAGGTAGGCGTACCTGGATTTCCAATAAAACAGAATTGCACAGCTAATGAGAAGCACAACAATTTTAAAGTGGCAGGAAAGAAAGTAGTAATAAAAGATGAAGAAAGAAAGAAAAAGGAGTAACGAAGACAGATGAAGCCTGTTTAAGTTTTCTATCGATTGCACTATTTTACGATATCACTACGGTGCTCAAAAGGAACTAGTGTGGACAAGTTAATGAACTCTAGTTAGATATTTCCAGATGAGGCTGAGAATGGCATTAGCACCCGCCTTGTCCTAATCATCTGAGACCCTGCCTTGTATAAACGTCTTGATCATTACAAAGAGGCCCAAATTATCTGCACTAACAATAACCATCAATCAAATGCTAAGAAGACAAAGGTTGTGCAAATCAGTGCAGGGTCAATGGAGGCATTTAACTGAAACCGGGCTGGACTTGAATTAGAGGACGTGGGTTCTAGTCCCTGCTCTGCATTTAGTAAGTGTGTCGCTTTGAATAAGTCTTTTGAATCTTTCTGAATCTGGGATTTGTTTCTGTAAAATAGGAATAATACTGCCTATCTTGACAGACTGTAATAAACAGTGAATGAGCCATTAGGTATGGATTACTACTATTTCAAAGTTCTGCTTGGTAGGATGATGTCAAATGAATTAGAACTTAGAGGTTCTTTTACACCAGGGATTCTTTTTTTTTTTTTTTTTTTTTTTTGCGGTACGCGGGCCTCTCACTGTTGTGGCCTCTCCCATTGCGGAGCACAGGCTCCGGACGCGCAGGCGCAGCGGCCACGGCTCACGGGCCCAGCCGCTCCGCGGCACGTGGGATCTTCCTGGACCGGGGCACGAACCCGCGTCCCCTGCATCCGCAGGCGGACTCTCAACCATTGCGCCACCAGGGAAGCCCTACGGCAGGGATTCTTAATGCAAACATTGCCTGGTGTCCATGGGAAAACTTCCAGATTCTTTGGACCTATAAAAATTATTTGTAAAATTCTATCTATTAACACACAGATGTGAGGGATGCATTTGTCCTACAAAGTCTTAAGAACCACTGCTTTAAACTCTTTGGAGTAAAGATATCTTTCATTTTTCTACATTGGTTCTGATCTTCTTTTTTTTAATGATTCATGAAACAAACATCTATTCAACACCTACCATGTGCTATGCACTGTTCTAGATGCTGGGGATACAGTAGTGAACCAAACAGAAAAAAAAATGTCCCTCAATAAGCTCATATTCTAACAGATTTAGTCTCCAGGATACCCTTACGTATTGAGGCACTAATATGTAAACTGTATGTCTAGAGGGGAGGGAGGGCAAAGAAAGCACTTGTGCAGTAAGTGTGGGGATCTGGTTTGAGCCGGCTAAACTGCCAGTCGAGACTCATTCCAATAGCCCAGGAATCAACGCAGGTATAAGGTACTGGGATTAATGTCAGACCCACCCATCTGGCCTGGTAGACATAAAATGTGTTTAGGGTGTCACCCTCTGAGATTTTCATAGAAATGGCAACACCATGCCGATTGGGACACTGGGCTCCTCAGACTACACTGAAGGGGGGGAAAAACCAAAACACTTCTCCTGCTGCTGGCTGAGAATGTATCGTAAGGAAATAATTCAGCTTAAGGTAAAGAGTTATTGAATGTTCACGGCACACTGTTTTTCTGAGAGTAGAAGATGATGAAAGAGGAAGGAGGGAGAGGGGAAGAGGCAAAGATGGGAGACACAGAAAAGAGAGGGAGGCAGGGAGGCAGGAAGGAAGGAAAAAGGAAGGAAGGAAGGGACAGGAAGGGAGGGAGGGAAAAAGGAATGAGGGAAGATGAAAGAAAGGAAGAAAAAAAGAAAGAAAGGAGACCACCAAAATATTCCACAAAGGAGAACTATTTAAGTTGACAAACATATTGGTTTGTCAACTAGAAGAAATATTGTGCAGCCTTTAAAAATAAGAGGATCATGGAGCAATATAAAAAATGTTCATCATAAAATAAGTGGAAAAAATTATAGTACAAACTTTTGTCTACACTATGTGCATATATGTGCAATATATTTGGACGGGAAACAGAAGGGAATGTTCACTGAGTATTTTTCTGGGGGATCATGAATTTTTTTTCCCCAAAATGGTTTTAACGCTGTTACAGATTTCACAACACAAAAATTAAAAGAAAGAATGTTCCCAGATTTGTTTTTATTAGTCCGTATTATGATGAATGTTGAAGTCTGGTCTGGAAACCAAATCTGCTTTGAAAATACAGGGTCTAATTATTGCTCTAAGTTTTAATCACCAGCTTGTGCAGTCTGGGCAGACAGGCTGGGAAGACGTGCGAGTCAGTCTGACAGAATCATTGAGAGTGAAGAGTCTGCACTGGAAATGCTGCTGTCTTTCCTCACTTGAACTTGAGCAGAGAAAATAGAAAGCCTTATTAGCATCTCCACCAGGGGTTTGGCTTCCGTGGTCTGAACCACAGGACAGGCTGTGGGATGGGCTGCGGGCAAGGAGGAGGCTAAAATTAAGGAAGAGAGGGAGCTAGCAAGAGAGAAGGGAAAACTGGTGAATGCGGTAAATGACTACCAACCAACGTCTCCAGTCTGCAGGGGGTGATTTTGGTTTTCATCTGGAGCTTGCCTGCTCAAACCCAGCCCTGTTCCATGCTTCTAGCATCAAATTTGAGAGATTTTTAGAGGAACCTGGACTGTTCACCGGTATCTTGCTACTCAAAGCAAGGACCTCAGAGCATCACCTGGGAGCTTGTTAGAACCCTAGACCACACCCCAGAGACATGGAATCAAAACCTGAATCTTCAAAAGATCCCCACATTAAAACCTGTACGCACGTCAAAATTTAAGACGGACTTATCTACATAATTTCCGCACGCTTTTGACTCGGTTTACACAGATCCCATCTCCTAATTGTAGCCCTTAGAGCAAAATCATGAGATAGAAAGGCATGCAAATAAGCCATCATACTCTATTTCATGATATCTCTGGTCTGTGTCACGTTCTAGAAATCGAGGGTGTGCCCTAAAGGCCATTTCCCACTGGACTGTGAATTTCTTCTCCTACTTCCAGGGGTCGGGGTGTGGGGAACCAACCCATGTGGTTCACTATTGCAGCGGCCGAACTTGGCACCGTACGTGATCACACTTGGTGAGCCAAAGGGACGGAGTGGGTGAGTGTGATAAGGACCCCGGGAACCCGTGAGGTGTATGCACGGCCCCTGCAATGTAAGCTATACGATGGCAGGGAGCGTCCACGGCTGTGCCCTAGTGCAGAGAGCAGTGCTTGCCCCACAGGAGACGCTTGCCGGATGATTAAATGATATAGTCATGACACTAATTATACAGTGGAAAACATCTTGGTAAAATAAAATTGATGAAGGACTGAAAGGCTAAGAGTTCATGACCAGACATGGGATGTGGTGTTAAGTGGGCTGGGATGAACCCTTGGCTTTGCCATTTACAAGCTGTGCATCTTGGTTTACACATCTGTTCCAGGGGGATGACACCCACCTCTCAGACTGCTGTGAGAGTTAACCAAACGTGTATTTAGATTTACATCTATAGAGATGGAAAACCATTTGTAAAACTCTAAGTGTCAGCAAATTTTGTCTGTAAAGGACCAGATAGTAAATATTTTAGGCTTTGCAGGCCATATTGTTTCTTTTTTTTTTTTTTTTAAGACTTATTTGTTTATTTATTTGGCCACGCCTCGCGGCTTGGGGGATCTTAGTTCCCCTACCAGGGATTGAACCCGGGCCCTCGGCAGTGAGAATGTGACGTCCTAACCACTGGACCGCCAGGGAATTCCCCCGGGCCGTACTGTTTCTGCTACAACTACTCAACTCTGTCTTGGCACCGAAGCAGCCACAGGCAATATACACCAATGAATGGGCGTGACCGTGCTTCAGTGAAACTCCACTGGTAGGATCAGGTAGTGGGCCACGTTTGGCATGTGGGCTGCAGTCGGTTAAGCACTGTTCTAAGCTTCTATAGATACTAGTAATCATTACCCACCGGCCTCTAAATGCTAGCAAGAAACTTGCCATAGAGCTTATTTACTCGCTTGAAGTATTTTCCAATCTATAAAAACTTAAAATATCAGATGAGAACATATACAGAGCTTTAAATATGTTGAGTCATATAAAAGACCAAACTTCTTTACAGAAGCTCTAAAGGGCATTTAAAACTTTATTCTTACAATAGTACCTTTTCACTTTGTAAGACAGAAGCCCAGAAGAGGCACATGAAAATATGCTCATGATCGCTAATCATTAGAGAAATGCAAATCAAAACTACAACGAGGTACCACCTCACAGCCGTCAGAATGGCCATCATTAAAAAGCCTACAAATAACAAATGCTGGAGAGGGTGTGGACAAAAGGGAAGCCTCTTATACTGTTGGTGGAAATGTAAATCGGTGCAGCCACCATGGAAAACAGCATGGAAGTTTCTCAAAAAACTAAAAATAGAGTTGCCATATGATCCAGCAATCCCACTCCTGGGCATATACCCAGACAAAAGTTTAATTTGAAAAGATACATGCACCCCTATGTTCATAGCAGCGCTATTTATAATAGCCAAGATATGGAAATAACCTAAATGTCTGTCAACAGATGAATGGATAAAGAAGAAGTGGTATGTATACATACATATATACAAATATACAAGATATGGAAATAACCTAAATGTCTGTCGACAGATGAATGGATAAAGAAGATGTGGTATGTATACATACATATATACATATATATATATATATATATATATATATATATATACAACGGAATATTACTCAGCCATTAAAAAGAATGAAATAATGCCATTTTCAGAAACATGGATAGACCTAGAGATTATTATACTAAGTGAAGGAAGTCAGAAAGAGAAAGACAGATACCATATGATATCATTTATATGTGCAATATAAAATAGGACACAAGCAAACATATCTATGAAACAAAAACAGACTCATAGAGGACATACTTGTGGCTTCCAAGGGGGTGGGGGGTTGGGGAAAGGAAGGATTGGGGGTTTGGGATCAGAAGATGCAAACTATTATATATAGGATGGATGAACAACAAGGTCCTACTGTATAGCACAGGGAACTATATTCAATATCCTGTGATAAATCATAATCGAAAAGAATATGAAAGAGAATGTATACATATGTATAATTGAGTCACTTTGCTGTACAGCAGAACTTAACGCAACATTGTAAATCAAATACTTCAATAAAATAAAAAAAAAATTAGACAGAGGCCCAGACTCAGAAAGGGAAACCAGTTTACACAATATTGTATCAGAAATGGCTTTTGGAACTGGGGGCTACTGGTTCTAGGTCAGACATATCTCACTAAAACTCTGGGCTTATGACCTGGTTCCGTGGGCAAGAGTCACCTGGAAACATGAAAATGTTAAAGGAAAAAAAAAAAAAAGAGTATTGCAAATTGCGTCCAAAGAACATCAACAGCCTGCTTTTTGCTCCATTGTTACAGCGACAATCCTGACATTTAAAGTCATAGCTCTGTGAGTTATAAGCCTAACAGGCAGCAGGGAAGCAAAACACCCACGAAACTCCACAAGGCACCCTCAGCATAAGAAAATAACATCAGAGTCAAACCCGCTGCGTGTCAGCACAAGCTAAAGACACAGGAATTTCGAAGAGTCTTACTGTCATGAGCCAAAAAGGGAGCGCACATCTGAATTAAGGCAAAGTCAGAACAGGAGGTACTTCCTAAATACTTCTATGATACCCAGGTGTGTGCACGAGATGGGAGCTATCCATCGTCGAAGCCCTTCCCAAGCCTGGGGCCTGTCCCATAGCAAGTGTTCAATAAAGGTGATACCACACCCCTTCTTCCCCCAGCTTCTCTAGTGTTATTAACACTATGAAATCATCCTGCTAAGCATCTCTCACTGTACAGATAAGACCATTTTTAATTAGTACCTATCTTGTATTCAATAGTAAATGGACTTAAGTATTTGAAGAAAATGTTTTTAGGTTTAGAAATTCAATGAATACATAGGAACATTAATAAATGATGTTAATGGCTGTGGGTGCCATTATATTTACAATTAGTGAAGAATATTTTAATCTCATTATATTGACCTTGCTAGCTTTTAATACATATTTCAAAGCAGTTGAAATGAATCAGAATTCTACCAACAATTTTCATCCAATAATATTTCTCAAGAAAACTCTATTAAATCAAATTAAGTCACTGTTCAGTTTTCTACAGAGCATAATTTCAAATTTAAAATTAATTCAATTTTAATGATGAAATTATTTTCATCAGGATGAATTGCATTGTCTGTAACTTTTATGCCAAATATGTGATTCATTGATTGGTTTTCGCTAAATTAAAATTTTCCAGTGGCAACTTCTGATTTGTGGGTTCTGTTTTGTGGCTTTAATCTACCAAGTCCACTTTTGCAGTTCTGTATTTTTGAAAAGAAGTTTTGATTCTTACATCAATTTCTAGTTAATAATAAAATAAAATTTCCTCTGTGTAGTTCTGGCCAATGTCACTTTATTTTGTTCTCATTCTCTGGCCAAGTCTAATTTTTCACAGGACATTTTTTGTAGTTTTCCATGATGCCAACAATATTTGATCCTTCAGCCAATTTTTCTTCTACAAAAAATTTTACATTTGCAGTTTGAGCCACTGCCTTTTTGATTTTTGTGTATTATCTCTAGCAGCAATATATTAATTGGATTCAAGACTGGTGGTCTGTATCTATTTCTTTGAGTAAAGAACATCAGTAAAGCAAAGACATATACCTGAGTTCAAAGCATGGTCCAAATGTCAAGGTCAAAACAGCAGTGTCAAAATATCTTGCTTTGAAAATTAGAAGTTAAAGTTATACAAGACCTTGAGGAATGGAGAATCCAATTGAGACTTAAAAAGGTAGGGATTCAGCTCAGATCAGCTCTTAATAAGGATCTGGGCTGAAAATGGCTCCTTTCTCTTGCAGTGAGCTCTTTATAACCATTATCTCATGGAGTATTCATTACAGCGCCAGCAGGCAGAAACTATCCCCATTTTACAGACTGGGAAACCAAGGCTCAGAGTATCATACCCAGGATCATACAGCTTATAAATGGCAGAGCTAGGATTTGAACGCTGTAGCTCTTAGTCACTAACACCGTATTGTCCAGGCTCAGGGTTTACTGAGTTTTCTTGGGGAAATGAGGCTGTCTTGCAGTCTCAAGGTTACAGCCCAGAAAACCCTTTTTTTTTTAACTTGTGTCTTGAACCTGATGTGACTTTAAAGAGATCAGTGCCTTGCTATCTGAGTTGCTATTAATTATTTTATTAATCATTTTGCACTTGGGCCACTATCTACCCATCGTGGGACACCTTCAAAGACCCTGGTGCCTTGATTTGTTCTCAATCAGAGCAGTTAGACACCTGCCTTAGGTGTAGGAGCCTGTGCTGATTTGAGACAAATGTGTTTAACTCTCCTAATAAAGGGTGTGAACTGGAAATAATGCAGCATTTCACAGTGCCGCTCAGAATATTTCTGAATAGGTATTCCAAAGAAAAAAATGAAGACCTCTATGTTTACTCTAGCAAAATGCTGAATATAGTAACTATCCCTCATCAAGGGTCTTAATGTCTATGAACATACTGAAGGCTCTGAGAAGTCCTGCAAGTAAGAAAATAAATCCAAGTTTCCCCAAATATGGCTGGCTCACCCTTCTCACAACAGCCGAACAACACATCAGCCATCTTGCAACCATGTGGGGACAAGTATGAGGGTTAAAGCTGGCCAATTAAGGGTGGTGGGATGAAACGCAGGAATAAACTGGCTTTCTCATGGCACTGTTGAGCAGCTGAATCAACCCGAACAATCACCTATCCTGGGACTTCATGTTAAATAAGAAAAAGCACCCCTACTTAAAAGCTATTCTTTTTTAAAAAAATCAATTAATTAATTAATTTTTGGCTGCATTGGGTCTTTGTTGCTGCGCGCGGGCTTTCTCTAGTTGTGGCGAGCGGGGGCTACTCTTCGTTGCGGTGCGCGGGCTTCTCATAGCAGCGGTGGCTTCTCTTGGTGTGGAGCACGGGCTCTAGGTGCGCGGGCTTCAGTAGTTGTGGCACGTGGGCTCAGTAGTTGTGGCTCGCGGGCTCTAGAGCGCAGGCTCAGTAGTTGTGGCGCACGGGCTTAGTTGCTCCGCGGCATGTGGCATCTCCCGGACCAGGGCTCAAACCCTTCCCCTGCATTAGCAGGTGGATTCTTAACCACTGTGCCACAAGGGAAGCCCCTTAAAAGCTACTCTTAATCAGGCTGGTTGGTTGGTATTTTGAGAATCAAGTAAGATTCTATATTTAAAGCTGTGTATCCATACCAACCATATATCGTTTCCACTTTAATTATGGAGGAGTCTGAACTCTTGCAGCCAAACGCATCCCTGATACCTGCTCAGTATTTACGGAATAAATAAATACGTTTTCCCACCATCTTTAAAGTTGAAAGCACACTGTTTTCTGAAGGACAGTCATGGGTTCTCCTCCACAAACATGCTCTAAGAATAGGGTTCACATGGTCATTCTACTCAGAGCACCTAAACCCCAAAGGGAAAGTGAGTAGTTGTGGAGAAACATGAAAGTGAAAAAGGCAGGAAGAAGCAAACGGAAACTCCCGATATTCCATATCAAGACAAACACTTTCAAAGTCACAAATCCTCTGCCCCAGCCACATCAATTGCCACCCGCTGATAATGCAATCAATTGGCTCCAATCTTTTGTTTATGTGATCATTAGTTCAAAACCAGAGACAATTTGTTGGGTGTGAAAAATGCTACCTATGGCACCTGAATTTACATCTAACAATTGATTGGGGTCCCAGTAGGCTTTTAGGATGGCCTCTTCTGGAAGTCAGTGCAGCCACAAAGCATAATAAAAATTATGATGGGTCTGCAGCGGCGTGCTAAACTCCCTGTAAATTTCAGGTCTCCAAAGAGCCACAGTTGGTAAAGTATTATTGATGAGATGGTGAGACTTACCTGGAGCCATCTTTTTTGATGATTTAATATTGACAACTCAACTTAATAAAACATAACTTGGGATAGGCAGAAGGGTGTTATAATAGCCTGATGCCCTTTAGCTTCTGATCAGATGATTAATATAAGGCATGTTAAACAACCAGTGAGCTGCTAAGATTTAAAAAGTTCTAAGCATTGGGGGAGTGGAATTCTGGTCAATTCACAGCTTGAGGTACGTATTGAAAAGAAGTTTCCAACTATAGTTCTGTAGAGTTTCTCTTTGAGTTGGCATCTTTTCCAATACCAATTTTTCATATTATTGGAAGGCGGCATAGAGTAGTAGAGACAGAAACAGAATTTCAGTGGAGCTGATGTGTTTTGGGATCTGTTACTCACAGGTTCTATGACACCGGGCATGTCAGGAATTTCTCCAAATCTCAATTTTCACATCCACAACATGGGGACAGAGATCTTATTCCTCCTCCAGCGAGCGTGTTAGGGCTGCACAGTTGAAAACTGAGTGCCCTTATCTTGTCTTCCTTCTAGCTTTCCTAGTCTTACTATCCTTTCTCATTTCATCACATCTTTGTTTATCCTGTTCAGTGTGAAGTTATGTAAATTGTCCTAATGCTTCATTCAAACAGGCAAGACATACAGTGAGTACACATAAAAACACCCGTCGGGAGTTTCCCTTAAGGGTATTCTGAGAATCAAGTAAGATACTGTATTTAAAACTGTGTATCCGTACCAAACCATTATCATTTCCACTTTAGTTATGGGCGAGTCTGAATTCTTATAAATATCCAATTACTATATATTTAGTGAAGCGATTTAGAGAGCATGAAAGCATATCAGCTTCTATTGTGGTTTTGAATCATTCTTATTAAGGATCAAGTTAATTGCTCCCAAACTTATTATTTTCCCACAAAAAAATAAACCATCTTACTAAAGAAGTCTGTGGAAAGGGAAGACACCATTCAAAACATACCATCTGGGAATAGATATAAAACATAGTTTTTTCCTTTGCATGCCTTGTAAAACAAGTGTGTGAATTCATTACTGCTGTTAAAACAGCAGCATCAAATGCATTGCTAATTAACATTGACCCTACAGTGGAGGAACATTTTCTGGTCTTTCCGATGTAAGCTGTTCTCATGCCAAACCTCCTGATTCTGTACTTGCTTGTCTATCCTAATTCTAGAGCGGACATTTCCTCTTCATGGTTTCTAGTCCATTGCTCCAACTTAGTAAGATCTTTGTGAATTTGGAAAATTTTCATCTCCAGTATTAGCTAGTACTCTGTTATTTAAGAACATGTTCATGCCCTTGTCTTTAAACTCTAGAAATACCATCCTCGGTCTAGGTGGGCGTCCCTGATACAGGTCCCAAGCGTCCTGCGACTCCCCTGCTAGCACAGTTGTAATCCCTTGTTCAGTGCCTGTCTGCATCCCTACGCTATTCGGTTCATGAAATATATCCCACATCTGTTTCATTTACCAATGTAACCTCTGGGTCTGCCACTGTGGCTGATACACAGTAAGTGCTCAAAACATACCAGTTAAAGTAATCAGATTGTTTTGAATCTACCTTCTTATAATTAAAAGACTCTAAATAGCCCTGGAGATCCTTCTTTACTAAAAGGGACTGCAAAATAAACCACTTTCTGCCAAGCTTCCCTTGCCATTCACTTGATAATCTTCCTTGGGGGTTATAATAAAGTTCTCCTCACTGCTTCTTCTATATTTTGAGAAACAGACTTTTCACTACTCAAGACTGTGCAAAACACAAGCAGACTTCTTTGATTTCAATAGTGCAAGATCCTTTGCAAGTATGTGTTAGCTGTGGACACTGGGGCTGGTTACTCCCTGAATCTTGGTTTTCTCACCTTTAAAATGGGGCTAGTAATAGATTATATCTTACAGGTTTGTCACGAGAATTGCATTAGACACTCACAGTGCGTGCAAAACATTTAGCTGAATAGCTGGATGCGGGAGGAGGAGATGTGGTTGAAATCCCTCTCCCACATTCATTTACTCATTCAGTAAATGTCGGGAATGAGCACGAGCGGGAGAGGAACCGGGTGTCCCCTTCATGCTTTTCACACACAGGCATTCCGGTTCTCCTGGCTTTGGATTTCTAGACTCAGCTAATCAGGACAGCTGGCTGTCAACCCCAGTCTGAGACTCATGGCTACCCTGAGCCATCGCTAGAGTAGAGAAACCTGGGGGATGAGATAAAGGGCTCTTCCCCACTGTGGATGACCCTGGAGAGGGTACTTTATCATCATGACACTTGACACTCCATCTGCAAAAGTCAGAGCCTCCTTGACCTTCACCCAGGCCACAAGACTGCGGTGGGGATCTTAATGAAATAAAGTTGATAAAGCACTTCCATTTCCTTAAAAAGCGATGAGGCAGATGTGTCATTTTTCTTAGTCCAAATATGAAAGTACTTTTAACGAGCATCCTAGCTTCTGAAATTTGCTACTTAACTTTAGCTGGTTGACATTATTTCGTAAGTACTAGGCTACCATTAGAAATAAGGTTATTTTGAAGGACTTTTTTCCCCTAGAGGAATTTACATAATATACATATGTAACTTTGATTTTTTTCCCATAAACCATGGATCATCCAAATAAAGAATGACATTTTTTAGTAGACTATTATGCAGCCACTAAAATCACATTCTCAAAAGCAACCTGACTGACGCAGGAAAATTCTCATGATATATTTACTTATAAAAAAGGAAGAAACACATTTGCTTACACGTGATGCATTCTCTGATCTTTTATTTATATAATTATAATTATAATAAACTATAAATTATAATTATATTTATATAATTATAATGCGGTGATTACTATCACCCCATTTTACAGACGGGACAATTTTACCTCAGAGATGTTGTCCCTTGCTTCAGTTCCAAATCAAGTATGCATCAGAGTGAGCTTGACTGTATGTCAGAGAAAAGTTATCCTAACAGCAAGTAAGGAAAATAATATGAATAACCATCAACATAAGGTAAATAAATGATTCCTTACAAGGGAATGCTCAGAAGCCACTGAAAACTGTAGTGCAGAGGATTCCACTTCAAGGGTAGCTAAGCAGCCTTACTTGATGAACCCTCTGGTAGATAACAGCCAGAAACTCTTGACAACATATAAAAACTAACTACCTGGGAGGCCTGGAGAGTGAACGAAAGCAGGAAGAAAGTGAAGGGAAGTGAACGGTTGGAAGAAGAAAACAGTACTGGGTGAGTTTCCCATTTTCATGGCTCTCAGTCTGCAGGTAGGACCATTCAATGTCAGGTGGACAGCTAAAAGCCTCACGGAAAACCCAGTGTCAGTGGCCTACAGAATACAGAAAAAGGTTCAGGTCAACAGCCTGCATGCTGGACAGTAAACGGGGAAAACCCAGACAGGAGAGACTCAGAGGAAGAGACCCCCAACTTCTGTGTATGAAGTCTGCCCAAAACTCTGCTGATGTGGCCCCTGAACCATGCATAGATGGGCGTTCTCCAACCACCAGTGTCTGAGCTTCCATTCACTGCATGGAAGATAGAGTATGCAAGCTTGTGTTTAGCTAAGCTAAAAACACAAAAGAACAAACAAACAAAATGCTCTTTCGGGGGAACAGAACAGAATCCAGAGTTTCTATATCGTATCTTTTACAATGTCCAGGGTACAAACCAATTTCTGATTGACACTAAAAAGAAAACAGCAGAGAAAATATAACCCATTCTCATAAATAAAGGCAATCGATGGATACTAACTCCAGGGACCACGCAGATTTTGGAATCATCAGTCAATGGTTTGAAAGCAGCTACTATAATTATGATCAAGTATCTAAAAGAAAATATGATGAAATGATAGGAAATCTCAGCAGAGAAACAGAAACAATAAAAATGAACCAAATGGGAATTCTAGAACTGAAAAATAAAATATACGAAGTAAAATATTCACTGGTTGGTCTTAACAGCAAAGTGAAGATGAAAGAAAGTCACTCAACCTGAAGACAAATCAATAGAAATCATTCAATAATGCAAAAAAATAGCAAGAAAGAAAAGGCACAAACAGATCTTTTTAGGGACATGTGGGACAACATCAAAAGGTCTAACATGGGTAATTTATGTCCCAGAGACTGGAGCAAAAAAATGTTTGAAGAAATAGTGGCTGAAGATTTCTCAGATATGGTGATACAATAAAATCACAGAATCAAATCCACAGAAGGGTAAATACAAGGAGAACTACATAGTAGGCCCATCATAGTCAAACTGCTGAAGACCCAAGATGAAAAGAAAACCTTTACAGCAGCCAGAAATCCACACACATGACCTCTATTTTATTCATAAAATTGAAGTCTAAAAGAGTCATAGACCTAAATGTAAAAGTTAAAGCTGTACAGATTTTGGAAGGAAACAAAAGAATATCTTCTCTACTATGGGTGTAGGCATAGATTTCTTAGACTAGACACAGAAGGCCATACCCAAAAAGAAAAACATTAAAATTAGATTGAATTAACATTAAGAACTTTTTCCCATCAAAAAACATCATTAAGAAAATGAACAGTCAATCCACAGACTGGGATAAAATACTTGTAAAATATAAATATGTCTGACAAGGGACTGGAACCCAGGATATGTAAAGAACTCCTATAAATCAATGATAAAAAGACAAAAAAATAAAATAAAAAACAGGTAAAATATGTGAAAAGATCCTTCACAGTGGGAGATGTATAAATGACCAATGAGCACAAGTCACTAGGGTAACACAAATTAATTCCGCAATGAGATGTCACTACATACGTACAAAAATAACTAAGATTAAAAAGATCAGCAAAACCAAATGTTTGTAAAAATGTGCAGTAACTGCCACTCTCGTGCACAGGTGGGGAGTGGAACAGCCACTTTGGAGAAAGGACTGGCTGTTTCTTATAATATCCAGTATGAGTCTACCCCAGGATGCAGCAATTTTATTCCTAGGTGTTTACTCAAGAGAAATGAAAACATACGTCCATACACAGATGTGTAGGTGAATGACTGTTTACGGTGGTTTATTCATGGTTGCCGAGAGCTGGAATCAACCCAGGCACACATCAATAAGGAGGGTGCACTAAAAAATGTGCTAAATCTAGGCAATGAAATACTACTCAGGAACAAAGAAGAATGAACTACTGATACACGCAACAACATGGGTGAAGCTCTAAAACCTTCTGCTGAGTGAGAGAAGTCAAATAAAAAATACGTATATACTGTCTGATTTCATGTACACCGAATTCTAGAACAGACACAAGAAATCTATGGTGGGAAAAATCAGCACAGTAGCAGCCTCTGGAGTTGGGGGTAGGGGGCGGAGGCAGGCGGTGACTAGGAAGGGCCCTAAGGGAACTTTCTGCGGTGATGGAGATGGTTTCTGTCCTTATGGGGGTTCGTGTTGCACATCTGGGTTGCATTTGTCAGAGCGCAAACGGTATACATAAGATCTGTGGATGTATCGTATTATATGAAATTTACTTCAAAAGGAAAATAAGAACCATAAACAAATGTTGAACTCTAATTAATAATATGCGTGCAGAAGTACCTGGGGGGCGTGTATTAGGTATTTGTCACTTACTTTGAAATGCAAAGAAAATGCGATGGATTAAAATATAGAGGGATGGATTTGTGTATGTTATACACACACACACACACACACACACACACATACACACACACACACACACACACACACATATATATATATATATATATATATATATATATATATATGATTAAACAAGTAAAATGTTCATTGTAGAACCTAGGCTAGGAGTATGGTTGTTCAGTATGAGCTTCTTTCAACTTTATTTTGAAAATGTTCATAATAAAATGTGGGGAAAAAAGTTCAGAAACTATTTTAGAAAATGGAAGGGCAGGCTCCCATAATGCTGTGAGAGGATCTGCACCTAGCCAAGGAGACATGATACTTGTAGGTCTCAGCACCCCTACCCCTATAATAACCTCTAGATGAGCAAAAGACATGGTGGTGGGTTTTGACCCAGACCCTTGAAATACTTATGAAGACAGGGTAAATGCTTCAGTCACTTCCTGTTTTTATACAGAACATTTGGGAAACTTGGCTCTATCCTTTTCTTTTTGGAATATTATCAAACAATGCTCAAAAGCTCGTTGTGCCAGAGGAAGAAAGCCTGGTCATGCCATCATGTTGAGTGTGAGGCCCATACGGGCCACTTGGTCTCCTCACAGCCCTTTTTCTTGCTTTCCTTCCAGTTTTATGTTCGTTAGGCAGGATGTCTGGAATCAGCAGACCTCGGTCCTGGATCTGCCATTTATCACCTTTCAGCCATTTTGTATACTTTTCTTGACACATTTAGACCATTTTCTCCTTCTCTTTCATGGTTTGGTCACAAAGCTGATTCTGCCACGTAAAGGTAAAATCTAGCTCCACAAACGTGTTGAGAGAATTTCTGCAGCAATTCTGCCTATGAATATGTTCAGCATCAAAGAGCTTTAGCTGGTCTGACTTCTAAAATATACCTTCCATCTGCTGAGCTAATTCACAAATCTGCAACCTTTACCAGAAGCACAGGGACATCTGATCACAAAGGAGAAGAGGAAGCCTTCCCAAACGAGATCGATAATCTCTACTGGAAAACTCAGGAAATCCCAAATATAGTATTTCCTTGTCATCATTTTGCAGAGACGCCTGGTGTAATACAATAGATACAGTGCCAAAATCCCCCTGGCAGAGAATATTAAAGGTCATCTGAACCAAACATTCCGAGAGTGCAGCCACGTAGCCAGGCACGCGTCTCACGCAATGCTCAGAAACCGCAACCTGGCCGGCTCCCTTTGCACATGCGCACAACGATGTTACTGAACTCCGCCTGGGCCTTCCTAGCTCAAGAATGTTGTCATTCACCCCAAGGTTAAGACAGGTAGAAGTGGCTGGGAAGGAAAAGTGCAGCTTGAGCACTTCTGCTCTTTAAGATGTTTTGTTTTTTATGTGGACCATTTTTAAAGTCTTTATTGAATTTGTTACAATACTGCTTTCATTTTACGTTTTGGTTTTTTGGCCACAAGGCATGTGGGATCTTAGTTCCCCAACCAGGGATCGAACCCATACCCCCTGCGTTGGAAGGTGAGGTCTTAACCACTGGACGGCTAGGGAAGTCCCCTCAAGCACTTTTTTTTTTTTTTTTTTTTTTTTTTTTTTGTGGTACGCGGGCCTCTCACTGTTGTGGCCTCTCCCGTCGCGGAGCACAGGCTCCGGACGCACAGGCTCAGCGGCCGTGGCTCACGGGCCCAGCCGCTCCGCGGCATGTGGGATCTTCCCGGACCAGGGCACAAACCCGCGTCCTCTGCATCGGCAGGCGGACTCTCAACCACTGCGCCAGCAGGGAAGCGCCCCTCAAGCACTTTTGATGAAATGTCACTTCAATGCTAAGAGGGAGGTCTCAGGTTGTAAACCTTGGTCAGGCTATTGTCACAAGCTGATCCTCCTAAGGTCACTTAGTCTCTCTCCTTGTAGTCCCCTCAAAGCAGACCCCGAGGAAGGACTTGGGTGAAAGTCTTTTATTTGAAAAGTGATGCCAGGAATCACAAGTAGGAAGTGGGGAAGTGACGCAGAGCCGGGAAACAGGCATGTAGAGGACACGGTAAGGGGCAGGTAACCACTGTGGAACTCAGTCCCGCTGAGACCCTCTGAGAGACAGTGGAGAACATGCCCCGGTATTGTCCACCATGGACAAGGATACTGGAGAGTCAGTCCAAAGATCCTACCTTTCCTTGGCTTTCCGGACTCAGCAAGCTGTCGAGGGAGGGGCTGAGGCAGGCTCTGGAGGGAGGAGGCTGCCATGCTGAGGGGTGAGTCCAGGAGAAGGGTGGGACACCACAGGGAGGGCAACAATCTCTGCTCTGCTCTTTGTCTAATTCAGGGTTTTTCAGACACTGAATTTAATGTCTGGAATCAGCAGATCTGGATACGAATACCGACTTATAACTGAATCTTAATATCATTGAATATTGACTTAGCATATTAATATCATTGAATATTGACTTAGCAACACACTTAAGCTTTTGGCATTCATTTCCTCATCTGTCATAATAGTATCTAACGAAGATTAAGGGAGACGATGACTGAAGGGGAGTTCCAAAGACTCCTTCACAGAGAAATCATTCCGTGACGTGCAGTTGTTACATCGTACTCTATATTGTATGTACAGCTGACCTTTGAACAACACGGGTTTGAACTGCGTGGGTCCACTTATATGCAGACTTTTTTCCATAAATATAGTACCTGTATTTTCATTTCATACATGTTTCATACATATATAGGTACACTGCTATATATGTATATGTAAATATATACATGTTATAGTATATGTTAGAGTCTAGTGCATATAGATCATGTCACACTATAATATATTATGTTACATTAACTATATTATCATAGTTTACAATTATTATGGGGAGATACAATACCAGGACAACCGATATAGGATCCTTTCGCAACCACGCAGGGCACATTTTGTCCTCTGCTTCGCCAAGACCGATATATTCTCTTTATGTAAATAAGATCTTCAGCAGGGACTCTGGAAGCAGCGTCTTTAATTCTAGCTGGTGTGTTACCAGGGGAATTTGTGAGAGGGCCAACGGGGAGGGAGACATTAGGAATTATCATCCACAGCTTGGTGGCTCTGCCTGCTTAACTTCTGTCACAGGGTTATTAAACAGTGGTTCCTAATTAAATACACAGAGGAAATCAAAGTTTCAATGCTCTCTTTAATACAAAAGGGACTACACATACTGTAATATAGTACAGTAACTGACAAAGGTCACACACACAGATGTGAATTCTCACAAGAGCATGCGCACGCGCGCGCACACACACACACACACACACACACACACACACACACGAAGCCAGTCGTTGGCACTGAACGTCCTTGGTGGTTTTAGTGCAAGCTCTAGAACCAGACAACTTGTACTCAAATCTCAGCTTCACAATTACTAGCTATGCAAGCCTAACTGAGTTACGTAACTTCTCTCAACTTGCATTTCCTTACCTGTAAAATGGGGATAGCAATAGCACCTTGCAGGTCCTGTTATTAGGATGAGGAATTGATGAGCCACTCTGAGTTAAGTGACCAGCTCAGCACGTGACACATGCAAGCACACAGGGCATCTTAGTGTTGTGGGCATCAGAAATGGGTTTCTTTCAGATCCTAGTATATGAAACTACTCTCTGAAAGGCCACACATCTTAAAATATCTGCATTTCACTCTCAGGTATACAAGCAGAATTTTAGAGCCCAGTGAAATGTTAGAAATCCTCCGGGGCAGTCTGCCTCCAACTTTTCTGCAACCTGGGGAGGGGGGGGGGCCGGTCTCTTTAAAATGTAGATTCAGATTCAGTAAGTGAGGCCTGGGATTCTACTTTTCTAGTAGTGATGGTGATTTTGCTGCTGGCCCTCAGATCGGATCGTGCTTTCAGAAGACGAAAGCCCTCATTATCCAAACAGGACCCTGAACACTTACGTTGAGTTGCCCAAGACCACACAACTAGTAAAAGAAGACTCATATTTAGAATTCAGGTGTTTTGACTCCAAGTTTATGGTACCACTGACCCCTGAACACAAATATCATTTAGCTTCTGACGGGAAATTCCTCCCAGCTGCAAGGCATTTCTATTGATTTTCCATAGAAAGGGGGCCTCCACGATGAGTTAGAGTCCTCGGGGAGAACTAATTGTGTTCTCAGTCCACAAGATAGGATCGTATTGAGATGCATAAGTCAGACACAGGTAGCATTTCTAGTCTTACACATAAGCATCTCTTCAATCCAGTCATTGTCAATGGATTAATTCAATTATTGGAAAACTTTTAAGTGTCTTTGGAATACCTCAAACATGTGAATCTAGTTTTTCAACTGCTCATTTTATGAGCTATGAATACTGATCAAGTATTTCCAGTGAATGTTTAGTATATAATTGAGATATGCTCTAAATGTAAAATACACGCAGGATTTCAAAAACTACCTACAAAAAAGGGACGTATTAATAACTTTTACATTGATTACATGTTCAAATGATCACATTTGCATGTACTGGGATAAATGAACCCTATTATTCAGTTAATTTTACATGTTTCCTTCCCCTTCTTTAAATGCTGATACAAAAAATGTAAATTGCATACGTGGCTTAAATTATATTTCTATTGAAAACTGGTTTAGATGATGGATAGGTGAGCATATAGATGACAGACAGACAGAATCAACCCTGCGCATTTAATTTATAATCTAATTTATACATGATATAAATTAGATATGTAAATCAACACATCATAAATTATTTCAGAATTCTCTCATGCATACCTATCCTCTCAAATGGGTTATATATGCACCTATATATGATATGTATTTTTTAACCTTTGTTCAAACATTAAATGTGGTTAAATTTCTCTCACATACTCACGTTAAAAATGCCTTTCTAAGTTTACGACTTGAAACAATGACTACTCATTACAACATGCTTGTACTTGATAGTTGATTTCGTGAATTATTAGTTTCCCAACAGCATGCGGAGAGGGCCTGCAGCTCCCGGAAGAGAACATGTCTCCCTCCCTCATTGATGTGTCCTTTAACGCATCAGCGAGGGCAGCGAACGTCCTCCTCCCCTTCAGAGAGCAAACGGTCTGGTGCTCTAGCCGAGGCTTGGGGGGATCCCAGAGAAGAGCAGCGGTAGCACACGTTTATAACTTGGCTCTACCGCTTAACACGTAATCTTCAGGCAAGTTAGTTAGCCTTCTTGATTCCCAGTCTCCTTATCTGAGGAAAGGGGACTACGAAAGCACGTATCTCATAGGGGTTTGTGAGGACCACGCAGCATGCTGCCTGTCGAGGACTCTGCATGTTGCCTGGCACAGACCAAGCACTCCGTTCAGCCCCGCTACTGTGGTAGAGACGTCTAATGCTCGTGTGTAATCACGTCTCCTTTCTTCTGAGCATGGGGATGATCACACTCTCCTGTCCCCTTGGCAACTGGATGGGGCTATGTCATTATTATAATAGATGGATTACAGTAAGAAGTGGGGTCTGTTATTTCCAGGACAAATCACTTAGTTGTGAATGCAGAATCTGGAATGTTCTCTTCCTTTGCCGTGGACAACTTACGGGTATCAGATTAAGATGGTGCAGTCACGACGTCGTGGGGCATGATTGCATGAAGCAGAGCATTTCTCTAACCAATACTGGTTATGTAGCATGAGCAATAGATAAGCTTTTGTTGCTTAAGCCATTAATATTTGGAGGACGGTTTATTACTGCAGCGTGACTTAACCCAACCTGATTCATATACCTTTACCGAAGGCAACTCCTCTGTGGAACTAGGTCTGTTGATTTGGATGTACAAGGCCTTTCCATAGTTCCTGATCTACAGTCTCTCACAGATAAACATCAAGAGTTCAGTCATTCCCTCCAAAGTAAGTGCAGGTCACTCATCTTGGGTGTTTCCTCTTCAACTAATCCCACCAACATTTTTCCCTCCTGAACCAAGTTGCTACCAAGGCCTTTTTTTTTTTTTTTTTGAGAAAGTAGATTATATAAGTCATGTTTGCTTTCCTAAAACAACTTCTGCTTCTAAAACAGCTTTTATGACCAAGATACGTTTTTTTAAATACTGTACCAAGGCTATTAAAAAGAATGGAAACTACAGATCATAAAAATGTCAAAAGTGAAACACTCATTTCCATGCAAGTTGTAAAATAAAATCAATATATGTTAACCTATTAAGAACAAAAGAAAATAAAGGGAAATTTAATGTTTTTGTTATTATTTGATCCAAATTCATAGATCCATTGTTGCTAATGGCTAGAAGGGACCCCAAAGGTCATTATATCCAACACCCTCAAATTGTCACAATCAAATTTATAGTGGTTCATGTCAAAATACTTAGCTGTAGGGATAGACATAGCATGTACTTCCAGTATTACATTTTTAAAGAATAGTTAATGATTTTACAGTTTTCCAGAAGCTAAATTTTGTTACTGCAAGAGAATTTCTTAATAAGCATGCCAAGAAGCAAGAGGATTCCAGAACAGCTAGTATGATATTTAAGGTGAATTTTTTTTTTTCTATCTAGAGAAGCATGGTGTTCCTTAGAAAAAAAGTGAAATTGTCTTCAAAGATCTGGGGAATTTTTCAAGTGCCATTGGTCCAATTTTTCCTAATTTCCTGACTTGCATTCCCTTACCTGGTCCACAGCAACCACAATGACTTGCCACTTTACCTGTATCTCAAGAGAGAAGACAAGAATCAGCATTTATTTCAAAAGTTCTCTTGTCTTCTGAAAGATAACTGCTTGCTCTTGTAAGGGACAGAGCCCAGTATATAAAACTTGAGGTCTCAGGAGCCCTTGGACCAGGCCCTACCCGTGATGAGCAGCGTTATCATCGGACTGGAGGACAAAGTGAGCACTTAGCGAGAGCTGATAAGAATGGCCCCACGATGGCGAGGCTGGAGGAAACGGTGATAGTGTTTCTGAGAGGCAGTGTAGCCTAGTGGCTAAGGTTCTGGTGCCAGACTTCCTGGGTTTGAATCATACTGGCTCTGCATTTTCCAGATAGGTGAACTTGGACGCTGTCTTAACCTCTTCACACTTCAGCTTCTCATCTTTGAGATAAGGATGATAATTAATAGTCTCTACCTTAGAGGGTTG
This sequence comes from Kogia breviceps, assembly GCF_026419965.1. Taxonomy (NCBI): domain Eukaryota; kingdom Metazoa; phylum Chordata; class Mammalia; order Artiodactyla; family Physeteridae; genus Kogia; species Kogia breviceps. Next base: position 53,023,590 of record NC_081327.1, on the reverse strand, counting down.
CTACATAAATTAAAGGTCCTAACACTTGTAAAGCACATAAAACAATACCTGAAGTGTAGTATGCACTATCTCTATAGGTGTTTCTTTTTTTTTTTTTTTTTTTTTTTTTTTTTTTTTCGTTATGCGGGCCTCTCACTGTTGTGGCCTCTCCCGTTGCGGAGCACAGGCTCCGGACGCACAGGCTCAGCGGCCATGGCTCACGGGCTTAGTTGCTCCGCGGCATGTGGGATCTTCCTGGACCAGGGCACGAACCCGTGTCTCCTGCATCGGCAGGCGGATTCTCAACCACTGCGCCACCAGGGAAGCCCAGGGAAGCCCTATAGGTGTTTCTTAAAAAGAAAATAGGGTTTCCCTGGTGGCGCAGTGGTTGAGAGTCCGCGTGCCGATGCAGGGGACGCGGGTTCGTGCCCCGGTCTGGGAAGATCCCACGTGCCGCGGAGCGGCTGGGCCCGTGAGCCACAGCCGCTGAGCCTGCGCGTCCGGAGCCTGTGCTCCGCAACGGGAGAGGCCACAACGGTGAGAGGCCCGCGTACCGCAAAAAAAAAAAAAAAAAGAAAATAATGGTGTTGCCAAAGCGATATAATCATATTTACAAACGGTATTTATTAATCAGAAATCTGAAATCCACCTGCAGCTTCACAGTTCTGTTAGAGAACCACTCTGTGAGTTGTGACCTGTGCCGGAACCCTGATGAATACAAGTGGCCTTAGCTGAATGCGGCCGAGACTCCCGATTACCCTCCTAATGGAAGAAACACACCGACACAAATAATTCAAGATGTATGATTACGAAATCATCCTGTTTGATCTGTTACAGGATAATTTAAGAACACACATAGGGGGCTTCCCTGGTGGTGCAGTGGTTAAGAATCCGTCTGCCAACACAGGGGACACGGGTTCAAGTCCTGTTCTGGGAAGATCCCACATGCTGCAGAGCAACTAAGCCCGTGCACCACAACTACTGAGCCTGTGCTCTAGAGCCTGAGAGCCACAACTACTGAAGCCTGCTCACCTAGAGCCTGTGCTCCGCAACAAGAGAAGCCACTGCAATGAGACGCCTGTGCACCACAAGGAAGGGTAGCCCGCGCTCGCTGCAACTAGAGAAGAACCCGTGCGCAGCAACAAAGACCCAACGTAGCCGAAAATAAATAAATAAATACATTAAAAAAAAAAGAACACCACCCATTGGGGATTCTGAGAATGTACCTTAAATTGTGGCAGTTACTGCCCCCTTACTCTTGGGTACCTGGACACTGAACTGAAGAGCATGGGAAGTGGATAACTTTAAAAAAAATTTTTTTATTGGAGTATAGTTGGCCTACAGTGTTCTGCTAGTTTCAAGTGTACAGCAAAGTGAATCAGTTACACACACATATTTTGCCCCCAACCCCAAATCATAAATCTTTGCAGTGAAAACATTCTGACCAGTGGGTGGCGATCATGTGTCATGATGCAAAAGACCATACTTCCTTCAAAAAGTTTAGATACTGGGCAGAAATAAAAGAACAAGGGCGTAGGGGGTGGAAAGGCTGAAAAAAGTGGTGAGCAAGCTGTGCACAGACCATCCCCTCAATGAGCCTGCAATCTTCAAATCAAATAGTGCAGATGCAGTGATGTAAAATATTCCTACCCTTCCCAGCCCAACTGCCTGCGTAATTCCTCTCTCAGAGCTATGGGAATATTCAAAAATAATAACATTAATGATGAAGATGATGGGGGGCCAGTCTCTGCTAGTGACAGCAAAGGGTCAGGGGCCAGCCATGAGCGCTTTCAGGTGGCTGGTTCCGAAGACCACGTCTTAGTCTTTAAATAAAGAGGCTGCTGCAACAAAACAGAGCATTGCATGTGAGAATTCTACTGCCTCAGACTCTTGGCTGACTTGACCTGCCTTTGCCAGATCCTGAACGCGACTGCATGAGTGAGAGTGTAGTGTATCCCTGTGAGACTGAGCTCTGAAGTTACAGAGTCCTGAGCTTGTCTCACTTAATAGCTATGTGACATCGTATCAGTTAGTTTGCATCCAGGAACCTCAGTTCCTCTATCGGTAAAGCAGGGATGGACATCCTTGTGACAATGGGTTAGGGAGCTTTGGAGACTAAGAGAGATAACGCCTATAAAATGATTATGACAGTGTCTGAAACTTAGAAAATATGTAAAATTATCATGAGCATCATCATCCTCCCATTGGAAGCTGGCGTCGGCTGTGATTCAACCCATAAGACCTGACCGTGGCACCTGTCTCCCATTGATGTTCTTAGTTTCCATTTCTGTGGAGGCTGCCCTTTTGCTAAGTACTAGTTGCATCTTCTGTAGAAAGGCAGCAGTGCCCCAGCTAATAGAGAAGGCGGGAAGATTCAGTAAGAGGATGGGCTGACCACGCTCTGGTAGCCCTGGAGTTAAGAACAAGGTGAGGGCTCCCTAGCCCAGGCTGCGAATGCTCCCGTTAGGTCCCCTTTCAAGATTTTGGCTTGACTAAGCGGTAGAACGGAGGAAGGAGAATGCGCGAGGCCTGAGACACCCCAAGATCTGAGGCCAGGGGGAGGAAGAGGGATGAGCCAAGCAGGCTGAGAAGGACGGGCCGGGGAGGAAGGAGGGGAACTGAGTCAAATTACTGCTCTGCCTTTTCTTTTTCATTAAAACACACTGCTTCATCCTGTCCTATTCCAGCGTTTTCCTAACCTATTTATGTTTCCCTTGACTATAATAATTCAATAGCACTAAAAATATTGTAGGATGTGCTTTTTATCTCTAAAGCTAAACATTCAATCAGGCCCTTGGATCATTAATCTTAGTTTGTCTGGGTTGAAAAACATGAAAACTTCAAAATTTTAACAGAAAGTGATAGTCCTTTGTATGGTTATTTGTTATTATTTATTAAGTACGGACTGTCTCAGATACCATTTAGGTTAGTCCCTTCATGTGTTTTCTATCGTTTAATCCTCGACACAACCAAGTTTGGAAGGTTCCCATTTTACAGATGGGGAAACTGAAGTTCCAAGGGCTATGGTGACTTGCCCAAGTTCTCAGTGGTAGTAGATAAGCAGAAAATCAATAAATGATCAGTAAGAACAAAGATAGGCAAAATTAGGACAAAATGACTCCAGGGAAGTGAAACTCAGCCATCTGCTTGAAGGGGTTAGTACATCTAAAGAATGAGCTGGACCTACAGAGGGTGGCCACCAATGGAAGCTTAGATAACAAGATGCCATGCTGGCAGTGCCCATCCTGGAGGCAGGAAGTGATGCCGAGGCAAAGAGCCGACATCCAGATGGGCTCATGGGCGGAATTAAGTTAGCGGGCTTTCTCAGCCCCATTCCTCTGAGCGTCCACTCTGACCGCACTTCATACTCATTAGGCGGCCTTCCAGTTATGATCTAGCTTCCCACAGAGAGCGAGGGAGAAGCTGAAAATGTGCTGACCACGTGCACTTTGGGTGTCTGGTCTCTTTGACGGGAATTCCTCTTTGTAAATTAGCAGATGAGCTCCACGCAGGGAGAGAACTTGCTGATCATCTGCGCTTTGTGTATCTCAGCGCCTATGATAGTTCCCCCTTTAAAATTAATAGATTGGCTTCCCTATAGGAAAAGAAAATGCTGATCACACAGACTTTGAATGTTCCGGTCCTGGTCACACTCATTCCTCTTTGCAAATTAACACACTGGCATTCAGGTTTTATAATCCCTTTTGTAAGCATTAGCTGTAAGAGGTGGTTCTTCTCTTTGGATTGACAATATCAGGAGGTCCTTAGTTGGCTGGGTGAGCAATTTGTCCCCGTTTGCCCAGGGCTTTCCTGGTTTTAGCCCTGTAAGTCCCCAAGCTCAGGAACTTCCTCTGCCCCAGGAAAACCAGGGGAGCTTGCTTAGGAGTTTCTCAGTTTTTTTTTTTGTTGTTGTTGTTTTGGTTTTTTTTTTTTTTTTTTTTTTTTGCGGTACGCGGGCCTCTCCCTGCTGTGGCCTCTCCCGTTGCGGAGCACAGGCTCCGGACGCGCAGGCCTAGCGGCCATGGCTCACGGGCTTAGTCGCTCCGCGGCATGAGTTTCTCAGTTTTAAAACGGATAGTTTTGCATCTTTCTAGAGATCCCCTTAGCCCTTGATAACCCTACAACTTAGCCACTTGGTAAGGAAAACCCAACATTGCCATGTAGCTGAGAAAAAGCCAAAGTGCTTCAGAAATTACCTACATGTGCCAAAGTCAAATTTCATATCTAGTTTTAGAAGGACCTGTAAGCTGTTACTGTCTTATGACTTCTAGATATTACACCACAGTATAATCCATGAGTTTTTTATTTTACAGCTCTTATACCTAAGGCGTTTTACAGAAGGCAAGCTTCACACTAACATACAGGAGTTGAGATGATTGTTCTATACCTGGACCTCATCCAAACTGCAGTTCTTTCTCGCTAAAGACAGTCTGCATTCTTATTTTTAGATCCCAAAGCCATTTGCTAGTTGCTACACAGTGGCGTGGTATAGTCTAGCTGAGGTGTTGAAGATGGAAGTTTCCCCAGCTGTATTCACTGCTGACCCTGACCTCTGCTACCCAGAGGGAATGGGAAGAGAGCTTGGGAGACAGCAACACATCCAATGAACAAGCACCCACAATCAGTCTGTATTGTCCATTTCACCTAATTAGCGGCAGTTCTGCGTTAACTGGATGGCCCACCTCCCATTTCTCTGCTCTAGCGCTCATCGGAGCTGACCACACCCACTTCTCCAGGCTTTCCCTACCTCTGTGATACCACTCTCTCCTGGTTGTTCTACCTGCAAGCTTCTCCTATACCCAACCTCTAAATGTTGGGATCCCCCCCAGGTAACCCCTGGGATCTCTTCTCTAAAGCCCTACTGTCCAGTACATAGCCACAAGCCACCTGTAGCCATCAAGCAATAGGAATGTGGCCAGTCTAAACTGAAGTGTGCTGTAACACACTAGATTTCTAAAGCTTAGTATGGAATAAAAATAGCTCATTTTAAAATATTGATTGAATGATGGAATGATAATTATGCTATACATTGGGTTTAAGAAGATATTATTAAAACTAATTGTATCTGTTTCTTCCTACTTTTTTAACCTGACTACCAGAAAATTTAAATGTACACATGTGTCTCTCATTATATGTCCACTGGGCAATGCTGCCATGAAGTCTTCTCCCCAATGACCTCAAAAATCCTCCGACAACTTGAGACTGACAAATTCAAAGTGTGTATTTCCAGCTCAGAATGTAATGTCATACATCCATCTGATATTTTTAGAGATCTCTACTTGGACATCTCACAAAATTCTCATACTTAGCCTGTTCAGATCTTGATTCTGTCCCCTGAACTCGCCTCTCCCCAGTATATCTGATTGTTCCCAAGCCACTCCCCAAAAAAGATGCTACAAAACTGACTTTGAAGATGAAGGAAAGGGCAGCCTCTAGAAAGTGGAAGAGGCGAGGGATGGATTCTCCCCTAGAGTCCTCAGAAGGAACCAGCCCTGCCAATGCTTTAATTTGAGCCTCGTAAAACTCAGCCTGCCTCCAAGATTGCAAAAGAATAAATGTATGTTGTTTTAAGCACTATGTTTGTGACAATGTTTTATAGCTGTAACAGAAAACCAACAGAGACAAATGGCGCAGCTCTTCTCCCTGCACAGCCCGGCCGTGACTTCCCCCGGTAGTATTTTAAGCCCATCTACTTCTCCCCATCTCTGTCACTACAATTTTAGGCCGCGTTTACTGTAACAACCTCTTAACTAGCCTTTCCTTAGGATGAATTAAAAAATGGTTGTAAATGCTTTGCCAATCTTCCCGTCAAGACGTGGAGTCTCTTTTTACTTCCCTTGAACTTAAGGTAACTTTGGGCTACTTTGACCAACAGAACACAGTGGAAGCGATGGTGCGTAACTCCCTGGGCTGGGCCTTAAGAGAGATGTAGCTTCGCTTTCACATGCTTGGACTGATCCCTTTGGAAGCCAATGACCGCATAAGACCTCTGACTAGCGCTGAGGAAGCCCAGGGTAGCATATGGAAAGAGACCATATGAAGAAGCACTGGCATGCCAGATTTCTGAGTAAAGCTTTCTTGGATCTTCAGGCTAACCAAGCCAGCAGCTGATAACAGCTCAGTGAAAGCTCCACCCGATATGCCACTGAACCCTGCCTGAATTCTTAACCCACAGAAACATGACCAAATAGAATGGTTGTTATTTTAAGTCCCTAAGTTCGGGGCACTTTGTTACACAGCGATAAAGAACTGAAATACCTCTCTTCGGCTCACGTGATGGCTCTAACCCGCCTGTGACAGAGCAGCCAGCGTGGTCATCTTACAGCTAGTCTGGAGGTCACTCCCCTGCTTATCACTGCACGTAAAAGACAACTGAACCTCCATCCTCTGTCACTTCCCATTGATCCCTGGAAGCCAACCATAAGACATCAAAAGCACCACTGGATATTTATGGTCTAACAGCTATTCAATTAGAAATGCACTTATTAATTCAATACCTCTTTATGTGGCACTGACTGTGTTCCAGGCACTGAACTATGTTCCAGGCACTGAAGGGTTAAGGACACAGCGGGGAACAAAGTAGCATGGGAGACGGACACCAAGCAAGAAAAGAAACAACGCTTTTAAACGTCAAACATTGTGACAAATGCCGAGAATGGAACACACACACACACACAAAACACACTGCACCGTGACAGAAAATTAACAGGGTGTAGCCAATTTAAGAAAGGTGATAAGGGAAGGCTTCTTCCAGGAGATGATGTTTAATCAGATGTTTAAAAGGGAAAGACCTCGGCACCATTATTCGTAGAGCAGGCTCTATCTTTCTAGATGCAAAGCCCAGAACCAAAGTCCAAGGGAGGCATCACCACTCTCCCTGGTCCCAAAGTCTCAGCAATTGTGATACCATTTATTTTGCTAACACACCTCCTTCTTCATTTTCCTCTGCTGCATAAATTACTTCTCTGCCCAGACTCACTCACTATCTCGGCTTCCAGCCTCCAATCCCAGTCCCCACAATGGCCCTAGGATGCCCTTCTCTCAGATCATCATCTCCTGTGACACCTCAGTGCCAACATTAGCACCGTCATTAACACAAGCATTGGCAAAGCCAAAGTCCAACGACCTTTCGTTTCTGTTGGGCAGAGATTACTCACGATTGCCATATTGGAGACGTGGGGTAGGGCTTCTTTATTTTTCCTCTATCCCTTTATATATTTATAAATATTATTATATAGTTCTTAACTAATGTTACAATCACAAGTCCCTGGTTTCATTTAGCTGTGGTGGGAAAAGCAACATGAGCTCGTTAGTATTAAAGTCATTTGGTGGCAAGTTTGCAGCGGGTACCCTGGAGCCTCTGATGTTGGTTCCTCGGCACACGGGAGAGCATCTTCCCTAGCGCACCAGTGATGCGGGGTGTGTCAGAGGAATTGTCAACTGGGAAAGACACCTCTCACCCATCTGCTCCTGCCAGTTACTCATTTCGCTATGTGCCAGCACTGGCACAGGGAGAAGGTCGCTGGGGACCATTTTGGAAAGCGAGTCACATAAACCATGATTCCGGGAACTCACACGATACGGTTTAAGTCTGCCCCGCCTCCCACGCACACCAGCGCGGCTCCTCTGCCACCCCGGTGTGGAGCCTCAGTTGTCTACTAGGGACCTTTGGATTTTGAAGAAGCAAAGTACCGTATCCAGAAATATGGTGAATCAAGGAGGTCTGAGTTAAGTGAATATTTGTTCATCTCACGAAGGATGATCATTCTGTCTCTAAACTCCACTGCAGATGCGTGTGTTAGAGATGCGGAGAGTCAGTCCTCTAAGCCTGGGCTGTCCTCTGACTGGCTTGTCATGGAACGTGCTGGCTCAAACCACAGCGGTGGCGAAACAATCCCGTGTCCACTCTGACTGTGACACCACTGGAGAGCTGGAGCTCCCTGAGGCAGTGGCAATGCCCTGCCCTCGTGCCTGTGCCCGGGTCACATCCCCTCAGCCACCTCTGGTTTCAGCAGCAGCTGTGCTGCGGAGTTCTCTGTGGGCACAGACTTACCGTGTCCCAGGGTCTTACCCCAAGTTCACGTGACTGCAAGTCATCCTTCCCAGGACTTGTTCTGACACATGCAGGAACTTGTCCTAAACACAAGGCAGGTGACACCCCCTGGGGCAACCCTCAACCCAAAGGGAGCAGGCAGCCTGTGGATAAAGGCTCCAGCATCCCCATCTTACAGGTGGATGATTCCGGGAGGTGCTCCGAAGGGCTCTCACAGTTCCTGTTTAAACTGAAGACATGGGCTTCCCTGGTGGCGCAGTGGTTGAGAGTCCGCCTGCCGATGCAGGAGACACGGGTTTGTGCCCCGGTACGGGAAGATCCCACATGCCGCGGAGCAACTAAGCCCGTGAGCCATGGCCGCTAGGCCTGCGCGTCCGGAGCCTGTGCTCCGCAACGGGAGAGGCCACAACGGTGAGAGGCCTGCGTACCGAAGAAAAAAAAAAAAAAAAAAAAAAAAAAAACTGAAGACATTAATCCTAAGGCCCACAGAAGCAACCTCAATAGTTTACCTTTTGATTAGCTTTTTCTCCTTCGCTGTCCCATTCTACCCTTTCGTCACTTCTGCTCCCTTAGACTACCTCCCAGATACATTTCCGGCACCCAGGTCCCTGTCTCAGGATTTCTGGGGGACCCAAACTAAAGCAGATGCAGTCCAACCAGTACCTCCACCTTTGAATGAGAATGGATTAGCACAGAGCAAGAGGCACTACTGCAGGTTAGCAGCAGGGTGGGGAGGAAGCAAAGCAAAGCAAATATCCTTCCGAAGCTCTGCTGGGTCCTGGAAGAGAGGTAATCTCACCACCAGGCAGTTTCTCTGAGGTCAGAGTGTGTCAGCAGTAATTATTTTCCCCTGACTGCATGTTGTTTCTAGGCTCAGCCCAGATGCTGACTTCAAAAGCTTTCTAGTTTGTAATGTGCTATATAAGATTTCTTTTGTTCTCTCCTGCATGTCCAATTCCATTTCTGGAAGACACACAAGAAAAACAGCATTATCGTGGAAACATCATTATTCTCTTCTCTGCACTCTGGTCAAGGGAGCTGGGCAGAGAAGACTGGCTCCTGAGGCCCAGCCCTTTCCTCCTGGCAGTTAGAACCCTCTGTCCATGCCATCCCTCAGCACCATGGCAGGAAGTCTGAAAGAGCATCTGTCAGAACAAAAGGTGTCCCCGTAATCTGTGAGGTCGCAAGAACACATGTGTTGGGAAAAAGAGAAACACATTATTTGACACTCACATGTTGAAACACAAAAATTGCAAACCATCAGGGAAGGACAAATATTTTTCTAGAAGAATTTGGCCAGTGGCATATATGAGAAAGCCCACTCAAATGAAACATAGAGGCTCTGCTACCCAGGTCCTTTTATTTGATGAGTGAAGTGAACCCTACTTTTTCTCCAATAAATGGTAAAGATGAAAAAAAATCTTCCGAGGGCTCTGAAAAAGGAGAGGGGCTAAAGTCACACTCCAAACCTGACACAGCATTTAACTGACAAAGAACAAGAAACTAAATTTGTATTTAGGGCTTAAAAAAATATGATTAAATGATTTGTGTGTTTAAGACAAAAAAACATTTCATGGAATTAAATAAGTATTATTACTTTTAAAAGTAAAGTTGCTTGGGAGTCATGATAATCTAATATACCCCTTTTTCTTATTTCTAAGCCATTTCCCCTACCCCATTTCAATGTCTCTAACAGTTAGAGATGTATCTCGCAATTGATGTTAAGGAAGGACTGTGTCCAAATTTAAGTGTCAGCATTTTTCTTTCTTAAGTGGTACCTAAAATATAGGTATGCTTGACTCACACGCTGGTCTCAACTCCTTCCCTCTCCCACTTCTAGAGTAGGAGGTGATTTTATCTCAGGGGGTTTAAACTTCACATTGTCAGGTGTCAAGAAGATTCAAGATGGTGCAGGCCAGAAGGAATGGAGGGAGGCTAGGACCTGGTTCTAGCCAGGTTTGTGTGTCAGACTAAGGATTCAGGCTACAGCTTCAGTGGTATGTATGCATTCTTCTTACACCTGGGGTGACAGTAAGAAATGTTCGCTAACTCACCAAAAGGAAGAAGCATCCAACTGCCACTTTCCTTTTACTTACTTTCAACTTTTTAATTAAAGCGTCATATTTATCATTCATATATTAAACTGCAGGTGTACAGTTTCGGGAATTTGTGTGTGCATGTAGTGAATACTCCTATATAACCACCACGGAGATCAAGATATACAATACTGTCATCACCACAGACACATCCCTCATGCCCTCTGCAGTCACCATGCTTCCAAAGGTAACCACCGTTCTGATTTCTACCACCGTCGGACAGTGCTGCCCATTGCTGAACTTCACCTACCTGGGCCCGTCTCCTTCATGTCTGGCTTCTTTCATGTAATGTTATGTCTATGAGGTTCTTAAGCATAATAGCATTTTTTATTGCTACATAATATTCATCTTATGTATATATTAAAATTCATCCATTTGTACCTTGATGGGCTTTTGAGGTGTTTTGAGTTTTCAGCTATTATGAATAGTGTTCTGAATGTTCTTGTAAACGTCTTTTGGTGTACATATGTATACAGTTCTTCTAGGTATAGATCTAGAGGTGGAATTTCTAGGTCACAGATGTTCAGTTTGCAGTGTGTTCGAGTTCCGGCTGCTGCACATCCTTGCCAACACTTGGTACTGTCTAAGCCATTTTGGTGTGTGTATGTAATAATATCTCTGTATAATCTCCTAATAGCCTTACTTTGTGTTTCCCTGATGGCTAATGACTTTAGAAACCCTTTTAATATGTTTAGTGGTCATTTGGATATCCTCTTTTGTAAAGGGCTTGTTAAAACCCATTAACCATTTTTAATTGGTTTATCTGCCTTTTGTTATTATTTTGCAGGAACTGTTATGTATCCTGGATAAATGTCCTATAATAGATACACATATTACAAATATCCTTCCCACTCTGTAGCTTACCTTTTTATTTCCTCAATGGTGTATTTGGAAGAGCATGTTTTTTCTTTAATTTTAATGAAGTCCAATTTATCTATCTTCCATTTGTAAACATTGGAGAAATTGGCTTATAATTTTCTTTTCTTTTAATGTTTATGTCTGCTATTCTGATGAAGGTTATACTTGCCTTAGTAAAAGAAGTTTAAAAAGGTTTCACTTTTTCTATTTCATGGATGATTTTTTTTTATTGATTTAGTTTCTTCCTTAAATGTTTGGTAGAATTCACCATGAAGTCACCTGGCCTGGAGTTTTTGTAGGCTATAGAGTTTTAAAATAATACATACAGGACTATTCAGATTTTCTATTTCTTCTTGTTATGTTTTGGTAAGTTTGTTTTTATTTTTTGAGAGAATTTGTCAAATTTATTTAATTTTCAAATTGATTTTCACAAGTGTATTCACAATGCCCTTTTCTTGTGCTTTTTTTTTTTTTTTTAATATTTGGAGGATCCCTAGTGATATCTCCTTTTACATTCGATTGGTAATAGCACCTTTTTTCTTTTTTTTGGTCATCCTTTCTAGGGACTTACCAACTTATGAATTTTTTGAAGAACCACAACTTGTGACTTTCTTACATTTTTTTCCTACTTTTATCTACTTTCTATGTTATTTTTTATTTTTATTTTATTTATTTATTTATTTATTTTTTGCGGTACACGGGCCTCTTACTGTTGTGGCCTCTCCCTTTGCGGAGCACAGGCTCTGGACATGCAGGCTCAGAGGCCATGGCTCACAGGCCCAGCCACTCCGTGGCATGTGGGATCTTCCCAGAGCGGGGCATGAACCCATGTCCCCTGCATCGGCAGGCGGACTCTCAACCACTGCACCACCAGGGAAGCCTATTTTTTACTTTTATCTTTATTATTTTTATTTTTATCTTTATTATTTCCTTCCCTCTATTTTCCTAGGGTTAAATTTTCCATTCTTCTTTGATTTAGATCATTTACTTTCAGCCTTTCTAGGTATGCATTCAAAGATATAAAATTTTCCTTTACTTGATCTGCATCCCACAAGTTTTGTTATATTTTCAAAATATTCCATTCAAAATGTTTTCTACCTTCTACTATTACCTCTTATTTTACCCATGGAATATTTCAAAGTATACTGCTTAGTTTTCAAACATATGGGGATCTTCTAGTTTTCTTTTTACTATTGGTTTCTGTTTTAAATGCACAATTGTCAGAATACATATTCTGTATGATTCCTATATTTCGAAAAATTTTAGATGTACTTTATGACCAGCATATGATATATTGGAAAGTATTCCATGTGTTCTTGGAAAGAATGTATATTCTGAAGTTTTTCGATGCAGTGTTCTATATATGCTATCGAAATTTCCATTAACCTTATTTCCGTTTAGACTAATATATCAGTTACTGAGAAGCGAGTTAAAATTTCTAGCTATGATTATGGGTTTTTCTATTTTTACTATTAGTTCTGCTTTATATATTAGTTTTATTTTACTTTTGTTATTGAATGCAGCCAAATCTAGGATTGTTACATCTACCAGCTGCATGGTTTTATAATTCTGAAATAACCCTTTTTATCTGTAGTAATATTTCTTCAACATCCATATTTCCCCCTGAAAACAGCATAGCTGCACCAACTTTGTTTTGGTTAACATTTATATGATAAGTTTGTTTAAATTTGTTCACTTTTCATCTTTTTGTATCCTTACATTTAAGGTATATCTAATTTAAGCAATATATAGCCGTTGTTTTAAAATCCAGTGTAATAATCTGCTTTTAATTGGAGTATTTATCAATTTATATTTCTGGGTCCTGATGTTATTCTATATTCCACCTTACCTTGGTAAATCATCTCATTGTAAATAGGTCCTGTTGCATTATCCTAAAATGAGTATCCTCTGATACACAAGGAGAGAGAACGTCTAAAGATGAGCACACATAAAAAGCCAAAAAAACAAAGGAAAACTGGGTCCTTTTGACACATACTGAGGCCCTACATTAAGTTTATGATACCCATTTAGCTTCTATACTAAGTTATAGTTAAAGCCAGAACTCCCTACCCTGTGCATTTACTGTATGTACCATATCAGGACATGGTCATTCTCTCTGTACTAGATAATAATATTTAGCATTTACTGTTTGCCAGGCACTGTTCTAAGATCTTCACATGTATTATGTCATTCAACTCTCGTATTAACCCTAGGAGGTACTATTTTTATTCCCATTTCACAGATTTTTTTAATGTTAAGTTTTAAAATGGTAAAAAAGAATTTATCACAAATCTCAAGGTCAATGAATTCCAGAGCTGAGATTTAAACCCAGGAAATTTGACTGCAATGGCTTAACTACTAAATGACTCACTTTTTGGCCTTTCCCAGTAGGTTGTCTTATGTGGAAAGAAAAACCAGGTTATCTTTAAACTCTGGTCCAACGTATACAACCTATTTACTTTGCCAAACACTACTTTATAAAATGTCTATTTCATTAATAATTGCTGATGGTCTATCTTCCATTGTTCTTACTTAAAGTTTTATTTCTGAAATTTCCATTTTTGCTTTTCTAAATATTCTTAAATGTTTTATGGGTCTTCATAGCATATTTTCTATAAAAAAATATGGATTGTAGTTTTTTGCCATGTGTGGCAGGATTCAGGGAGAGATGAAAATATATGAACCTGAATTGTTAATCTTACATCTTATTTCTACAGGATGCTGTTCTTTTTCTTGCCAAAGAAATGCTGACAGTTTGGATTTATAACAATGCATTCAGAAACCTTGAGGTTTTATAACAGAAAATAATGTATCATTAGGCACTCTGAAAGGATAATGAGGCATTTACTACTTCTTGCTCATTTTGGTAAAGGTTTCTAGAAGTAAACATTAACTTGTATGGACTTGGCATATGGATCATTCATGAAGTAAGCAGAGAAGGCACAATATAGTTAGCTGCTTGAATTATTCCTCCATAAATTATTCATGCTTCTAATTTATCTAACCATTTCCGTCTCATACAGTATCTGAATTCTCCTCATTTCCACATGACAGGAGTGCATTAGCATCAACAAGGACAAAGTTAACAAAAAAAAAAAAAATTAAATGGTTGACCAAAGAAGCCATAGTCAAAGTAAATCAAAGAGTGAAGCCCTAGAGAAGAGAGCTATACCCCTCAGAGGAAACAATCCAATTTTGGGTCTTAGTTTCTCTCAGGAATTTGAATACTTCATTCTTAATGAGATGATGAATAATACGACAGGTATTGTAAATTCTACCTACAGCTACATTTGATGGTAGGTAGCATGAAGTTCGTATCTGGCTGTTGTGGTCAATAAGCAGAGATTTCCTGAGAGCTCTCACGATAAGTGGTAACCCTAGCACATTTGTAAAGGATTCTGAGCATCTTAAAGAGATCCAGATTATAGAGCTCCCGGCACCCAGTCATTGCAAACTATGTAATTTGTACGATTTACAAGTATATCATGTTTCATTATTAATAACTGCAGCATTATTTTCACCATGATTACTTACAAATCTCAAAAAAAGAGAAATTCACAGCAACTGATTAATCTGGTCTTTATTCCTGTAAGCCTATTGCAACCGATTTATACCGGACCGAGAGACAGATGTAGAAGAGACCATATCATTTTAAGTGACTGTGGCGGATAAGAGCTTTCACTGCGGTGGGAGAAGAGTCACATGAGTGACGAAGAGCAGTGACAGGTGGAGGTGACAGAGCCAGTTTGGGGTCAATGTGAACATGTTGCTCGGCAGGCATCAGAAGTCCCCGGTGGCCTTTGAATAGGGCATGATATGATCCTGGCTATTCTTTGGGAAGAACAATTCAGCAGTAATACACATGTGGACTGGATCAAAAGGGAAGAGAAGTCAGACTTAAGAGAAATGCTATTCACAAAGCATCATCACAGTCTAGGTAAGAGGATGTCATGTCTTAACCAGTTGTAGCTACTATAGTGGAGAAGGTGTACAGGTAAAAACCTCATGGGAGAGAGAAAGAATGAGAATTGCCACTGACTTCTCAGGTGACGAGGCATCAAAGACAAATCTAAGGCTCGGATGCCTGAGAAGACAAGGATGCCACTGTAAGAAAGAGAGAATCCAAGAAGATGAGGTTTAGAGGTTCACAAGAGTGTTTGCATACGCACACACTAACCTTGAGAGACAAGACATACAAGTGGACATGTCCTGTAGGCAGTAGACATGGGCAACCTAAAGTCAGAAACGGAGCTGTGAATTTAAAGACATCCTAAAGAGGGGATGTTTAAAGCCATTCGGTTGGATGAGATTGTTGAGAATGGTAGAAACCAGCAGAGGAGAATCAAGACAGAAATCTGAAGGACACAACCAATGACAGGAAGAGAAGGAAGAGGAATTAGAGGAGAAAAAAAATATAAGGGGTTGCCATATACATAAAGAGTGGGAGAACCAGGAGAGTACGATGTCTTTGAAGGCAGATGAGACAGCATTTCAAGGAGCATTTCAAAACTCTCAAACTCTCTGGTGGGAATGTAAAATGGTTCAGCAGCTATGGAAAACAGTTTGCTGGTTCCTCAAAACGTTAAACATAAACCATATGACTTAGCAATCCCATTTCTACTTCTAGGTATAAACACAAAAGGATTGAAAGCTAATACTTAAACAAATACATGTACATGCATGTTTGTAGCAGCACTATTCCCAATAGCCAAAGGTGGAAATAACCCAAATGGCCATCGATGGAAGAATGAATAAACAAATGGTGGCCTATCTATAAAGAGTAGCGTTAATCAGCCATAAAAGGAAATATAGCCGTTATACATGCTACAACATGAATGAACCTTGAAGGCATCATGCTATGTAGAAGAAGTCAGTTGCAAAAGTCCACATATTATATAATTCCATTTATATAAAATATCCAGAATGAGTAAATTCTCAGAAACAGAATGCAGATCAGTGTTTGCTAAGGACTAGGGGATCAAATGATTGCTAGATACGATGGGTTTTGGGGGGCAGTAATAAAAATATTTTGGAACTAGAGGTGGTGGTTGCATAACATCATGAATATATTAAATGCCACTGATATGTTCAACTTAAAATGGTTAATTTTATGTTATATGAATTTCACTTCAATAAAATAAAAATTTAAAAAATTAAAATAA
Source organism: Kogia breviceps (assembly GCF_026419965.1). NCBI lineage: Eukaryota > Metazoa > Chordata > Mammalia > Artiodactyla > Physeteridae > Kogia > Kogia breviceps. The sequence continues at coordinate 53,007,442 of NC_081327.1, read as the reverse complement.
GTTGCTAAATGTTTCAGAGAATTCAAGTGGGCTCAGGACTTAGAAAAAGTTTAAGGAAACCAGCTCTTTTCTTTCCCTGATCTTCAAAAGAGAGAAATTGCCACAAAATGTTGAGGGCAGGAGGCCCATTTTGGAGTATGAAGGTGTGAGTCTGTGCTGGCATAGACATTTTGAGTGAAGACTTTGCTTTCCAGGAGACTGGTGAAAGGAAGGGCAGTGATGAGAAAGTGAAATCGCCCTACGGAAATCTGTCTCAACCTGGGGCGATGGAAGCATTTTTGAATGCAGAGGGGAGGATTCAGAGAGGAGGAAACCACGGAATAACCACCGAGTAGCAATAATGGCAGGGACCTGGAGAGAGGAAGTTGCTGGGGCTCCAGGAATGTGAATTCTTCATCAATCAAGTCTTTTCACATCACGCCTACCTTGTTTTCCAAAATTTTCTTTTTGTCTAGAGATAGGGCTTCACATCTATACCCACTGATGTTGCCTTATTAATTTCAGCACATCCTTGTAGGTACTTGAGTTCTTTTTGAATCTTGAGTTTACAGTCCAGTTAGGACCCCAGAGCTGTGAAAGTTACAAATTAAAAATCATGTCTTCATATCTTCATCTCCATCCCTGGGACGAACTCAATCAGTTAGGGCCATTGACTGCAGGCAGAAGCCATTCTTTAGGCGGACAGATTATTTTTCAGACCTTTTAGATGCAGCTATTCAACTAATCTGAATCTACTTTACTAATATTCAGCTCATATTTCTCTATCTTGACCAAAAAGGATAAAATGTTTTGATAAATGCTTTTCGAACAGTCTGAGTACAAAGTATAGCTCTGAAATATTCCAGTTGTATAACTGTGGGCAAGTCACATACCTTTTCCATGTCTTACTCTGTTCATCAGTAAAATGAAGATAATAGTACCTATGTCATAGAGTTGCTGTAATGATTAAATAACTTAACATAAGAAATTCACTTAGAGAGGTGCCTGGCACAGAATTTGAGCGAAATAAATGTTGGCTATGATCAGCATTATTAACATGAATATTCATTCCACCTCTGGCATTTGTTTAGTCATTCAACAAGTATTTATTCAGTGCCTGGTATTATATTAAGCACTAGATTTATAGCAATGAACATTTCAGTCACAGTCTCTACCCTTATGGAGCATATAATTTTACTTTACCTAATAAACCAACACCAAAATTGTAAGATTTATGTAGAATTTGAAAAAATATATAGAGAGGGACTTTCTTGGGTTTTTTGCATTTATTTTTCTTTGATTCAGTTTCTGGGTCATTTTTTTTCTATGTAGAAAAAATATAATCCAAAGGCCTGAGTGAACGACGAAATCACAGGAAAACCAGGCAAATGAGACTGACGGTCACGCTCTTAGGAGCTAGGCTTTACTAACAAGGTCCAAACTGAATAAGAGACTTAGAGTAAAAAAACAGTCAAGCCTCAATTATCTGTGTTAACTGGGGTTTGTGAGAATGGACAATGAAAGGAAGAAGATAATGCATCCTGATTTGCTGTCTTAAATCTCACAGCAGAAGCTAAAAACAATAAGTAGCATACAGGGGCATCTGGGACGAGCGAGATGGACAGGGTGTCGTCTTCAGGAAAAGCCTAGTTCCAGTTCTTCAGACCATTCCTGGGGTCTCTTGAGAGCTATCACTGTTTACAGCTTTGCAACTTCAAAGGAGAGGAGCTGTAACAAGTTGTTGTCAAAAGAAGCCCAATTTGCCTGATATGATGAAGGGACTGGTTGACAATGCACACCTTTTGTCACAAGGATTTGCTGCACAAAAACAGAAAATTGAAGAACTCATCTAATTTCCATAAATAGCAGGGAGGCAGGAGAAACTATGGAGACAACAAGGGAAGGAAAACCCCCTCTTGAACCTCAGGTCCAGTTTTCTCTTATTGGTGTAAGAGACAAAGAACAGTGAGGAAGACTGTAATCTCTCCCTCCGAATTGTGAGAAGGATGGTGGCAAACCACTGGGGTCAATGGAGTTAGAGCAACACACTCAGGCCACCTGAAGGCTGCCGCTAATCAAGAAGGATATTTTTGAACTGTTGCCTGGAAGGCAGTCTCACCATTTTTTTTTTTTTTTTTTTTTTGCGGTACGCGGGCCTCTCACTGCTGCGGCCTCTCCCGTTGCGGAGCACAGACTCCAGACGCGCAGCGGCCATGGCTCACGGGCCCAGCCGCTCCGCGGCACGTGGGATCTTCCCGATTCGCGGCACGAACCCGTGTCCCCTGCATCGGCAGGCGGACTCTCAACCACTGCGCCACCAGGGAAGCCCTAGTCTCACAGTTTTTGAGCCCTGTTGGCCCCGAGTAGCCCTTGAATATTAGTATTTCTCCATCGCTTAGGGAAGCTCTTTCTCCACCTAAAGGTCTCTCCAACTGGCTATGAACACTATGAACTCTCTCAGATTTATATGATTTTTAAAATTTCTAATCCGTTTGAAATTTTCCTACGTCATTTCATCTCCAATAAGAGCAGCTGTGCCAACTGGCAAAGACCACGGTGATCAGGTATCTCCATGTGCCAGATAAGAGGCGAGTTTAAAAAACAGGTTACCACCTCAATACTTACACTTAGAATTCACTTGTATTTCATTTATGGTAATAATAAAAGATAGGAGGTTAGAAGTATATCAGAGAGCCTAGAAAAATATGCATTCTATCACATTATCTTATCCCATCAGAAATACTAGGTGAAAATTTCTCTCTGATGATTTTATATTCCTTTTCCTTGAAAAGCCCCAAGCCGCTGTCGGGAAGCTGGCTGTGGGTCGAGCGCTGGGTTTAGGGAATGACTGTCAGTTTGAATGCTGAGGTGTCACTTGACCTGCTCTACCAGCTGACACTGACCAACCTCTTGACTTCTTCGAGTCTCAGTTTCTTAACTCATAAAACAAGAATAACACCATCTGCTTCAAGGCGTTGTTGTGAGGAGCAAATCCATATAATAAATACTAAAATAAAATTTTTAATTATAGTTTAAAAAGTATAAATGCAATACATTTTCACTAGACTCTAGGACTATGAAGATGAATGAGATAAGGTCTGAAATAAAGGAACTCAGGGCCTAAGGGACATTTATGTTTAGAAACCTTGTGCTGTTTCCATGAGGTTCTCTCTCCAAAGATTCTATTCATGATGAGAGTTTTTTAAAGTGTTGTGATAACATAGGACTTGTCCACCTACCTAAAATTTCTTTAGGAGTTTTTGCTCAGCTCTGCATTCATTTTTTATTTTCTAACCACGTTTTAATTTTCCTGTGTCATTTCATAGGCTTTATAGTACAACAGAAAACCACTAGTTCCGCTGTAAACTCCAGTATTACTAAAGTAGCAGGGGCGGCATAGAATCAGAAGGCCCAGGCCCGATTCCCAGTTCTGCCACTTGCTGACAGAATGATGACATCGGCCAGGTCACTCACCATCTCTGAACCTGGGCTACTTCTGCATCGGCAAAGTAGGAACCAGATTACCAATGGCACAGGCTGGCTGTGAGGATCCGAAAAACAGACGTATGCGCGAGAGCATCTAAGACAAGGTCCTGACATGTACTAGGCCCCCAGTGAATGACTCTTTCCATTTCTCTTTCAAAATTTATAAATATTCCAGCAGAATTCCATGGAAGCCCTGTCTAACTGATAGCCGATTTCTACTTGTGGCTATTAAGCACTTAAAATCCAGCTAATCTACACTGAGATGTGCTGTAAGTGTAAAATACATACTGCATTTCAAAGATTCCGTATAAAAAGAATGTAAAAAATTATTAATAATGTTCACCTGATTACTTATTGATATATCTTAGATAAATTATAATATATTTTAGGTTTTATATATATTGGGATAAATTTATATATATATATATACACACACACACTTCATAGATACTCTTCATATCTATTTAGATATATCTCTGTCTATATGTATATGTAGAGATATATATATATATATAGATAGATAGATAGATATGGAGAGTATCTATATAGATATATAGAAATAGATATAGAGACATATCTATATAGAGAATATCTATATCTACATCTATGAAATTTAACCTAATATGCATATATTGGGTGTGTGTATGTGTATATATAAAATATACAATATATACATTGGGTATATTTATGGTTAACTATATATATGTTAAATATACACTATATGTGGTTTAATATATACTATTTTTTATTAGCTTTATTTATTTATTATTTTGGCCGTACTGTGTCTTAGCTGCGGCATGCAGGATCTTCGTTTCGGCATGTGGGCTTCTTAGTTGCGGCATGTGGGCTTCTTAGTTGTGGCATGTGGGCTTCTTAGTTGTGGCATGTGGGCTTCTTAGTTGAGGCATGTAGACTCTTAGTTGCAGCATGCATGTGGGATCTAGTTCCCCGACCAGGGATCGAACCCGGGCCCCCTGCATTGGGAGCGGGGAGTCTTACCCACTGGACCACCAGGGAAGTGCCTGGTTTAATATATACTATTAAAATTAATTTCATCTGTTTCTTTTTCTAATGTTACAATAAGGAAACCTAAAATTACATATGTGGCTCGCATTGCTTTTCTATTGGCCCACACTTCTGTACAACATAAAATCTTGAGTCTTCACAAGACAAAAGAAGCTACTTTTACTTATCTAGACTTTCTATGGGATCAGTTATTTTTCCCCAAGCATTTCAATTAAAATTAATCTTCAGAATATAGTTTTCTTTGATTCTGATCCACAAAGCAATCTGTTATCTACTTAAATTAATGAGTCGAAGGATGTCTCTTATCTATATTTGAATAGTATCCTGGAGCTAAGAATCATAAACATAACAATTTAGTTACGTGTCAAAATGTAACAGCCTAATGCCCTATTCCAGGCCCAATTCTTGGATCTGTACCACAATTTTGGAGCTATATATTTTCCCCAATTTGGGTGACAGTTAAATGGATACTAATTTTCCTTAATAGTAACTGGGGAGGCATTTGCCACGAACAGTGGTCCTCTGCAGGTTTTTGAAGTTATCACTCTTGTTAAATCAGAGCGTATTACATATCTACAGCTTTAACTCTTCATTTCTTTATGGCCACAGTAAATGCACAGATTGGTTCTCCACCATGGCGGATATAAAACGTATTTCATGGGAGCAAGATCGATACCGTTGACCAGCTTGACAGACTCCAAGCCCCTCCCAGTCAATGTGATAAGATCTGGAGACAAGGCTATGAATTTTAGCATAAGCTGGTTGCTCTCATTCTCAGAGATGCTTTAAACAAATGACGTCAAGTCACATGGATGCAGTGTGACAGGCACTTTGGGGGTTAGATGGTATAGTGGCCAGAACAGAGAAGATTCAAATGGTTGGCTCAGGGACGATAAAAACTGGAGTGTATCTCAGTAACAAAAGTGCAAAAATATTTTTGTCTAGAATGTGTGAGATTCGGAAAAATGGAAAAAAATATGCATAAGTGACAGCAACTGGGTACTTCAGTGAAGAATAAACAATTCATGATTGAGAATTCCCTGTTAGCACTGGGTGAGGTACAATACATAGTTTTTCAATTTCATGTACCCCATTATGGTATATAAGCAAGGCCAGGGTATCACTGTACAGATGAGAAAACCAAACCTCAAAGGAGTTAGGTGACTTTTCAGTGCCACATGACTTATTAAGTACTAAATGTTTGATTAAATCCCAGTCTGGAGTCATTCCAGGTCCCGGTTAATTAATATCATCCACAACAATTCAGCTAAATGTCCCAGAGCACATCATATGCAGGAACAGAGGGGCACTCAGTCACTGCTTTTGAGCCTCTAGACTCACCGTTCCAAGAGGTACTTAACAAATGGAACCTTAAGATTCTGCAAAGCAGTGGATTTAAAAGGTCTGATTCCCCTGAGGATTAAGATAACATAATTAACAGCAATATTAATATTGGCTTCTGATCAGTTGATGACATATTTTATTTTAAATATTAAAAATAAAAACAATGGTTTCTCCCAAGTTGCTCCTTCCTCTAATTGCTCCTTTTATTTTATTTTTTTGGAACTATTTCCATCATGATTCTTGGAACTGGATTAGGAGTCAAACTTATGTCTTTTAAATTACATGTTTATAGTGGTAATGATCAAACAAGGTAAACAAGCCTTAAATTTTGCCTTTTCAATTTCTGTCATAACTTTCTCTGTTCATCTTATTTTTTTTCAGAGATTTTTTAAATGGTCAAAAAAGGGGGAAAATAATTTTTTTTTGCATTTAATTTAAGCAACTTGATTAAGAGACCAGTTTCCCTTTACTGAGAATACCATGCACTGACTTCCAGTAAGAAGTGTAAATTGTTTGTAATTAACTTCTACGTACTGCAAGTCTTTTGATGTTTGTTAAGTGAAGCTGTAGGAATAAAGAATCCTCTCTCGGAAGTTTAGTCAGTGTTTCACGTAAGTTCACGTATAATCTTGAATTCTCTAGGTTGTATAAGTGACAGGATTTGGTCTCACTGGCAGGGAGGAAGGACTGGGTTGTCTGAATTGGCCCAGTTCACTCACTGTGCATGTATTACAGTCTGACTCTAATGATATGATGAGGAGGAATGCCTGGCTTTTCCGTGGCCCCTACTTTGTGCTCTCGGCACTGTTCTAAATCCTTGGCCTACGTTTACTCGTTTAATCTTTGTGACATCTCTGTGAAGTTGATACTGTCATGAGCCTACTCTACGTCCGAGGGAACTGGGGCAGAGGTGGCAGCCGTGGCACTGGGAACCATGCCAAGGCAACCGGCTCCAGGGCAGTGTTCTCAGCCTTCCTGCGTGGAAGCCAGCGCCCTGAGCTCCAGAGCTCAGAATCGAGACGAAAACAAACACAGAAAACTGAGATGGTTGAAGTTTAAGGCTATGATGGGGGCAGCCAGGCAGGGCTCTCTGAGGAGCATGGAGGAAAAATCACTTAACCAGCCAGGGGACAGTCAGAGAGGTGTCCCTGAAGAAGGGAAATCTCGGCAGGTCCAGAAGTTTCAAAAGAGCTAGCCCTGTCACTTGGCGCTGGCCACGGGGCAGCTGGGGCCATGGCGAAGAGGGCATAATCCAGACAGAGGAAGGGCCAGCATGCACGGGAGGGAGAGCTCGGCCAGGTCAGGAGACCACACGTGGTTTGGTATTGGGGGGTGGGGCAGAGTTCAATGCAGGGAATGGTATGAAAGGAGGGACTCAATCGACTCATGCATTTATTCAAAAGACATTTACTGAGCGCCAACTATATGCCAGCACTGTGCCAGGTGCTGAAGATAGAGCAGTGGACACACCAGGAAGAAAGGAAGGAACGCAGGGAGTGAGAGAGGGAAGTAGAAAGCAAGCAGACTATATTCCTGCCTTCAGGGAGCTTACAGTCTCATCAGGGAGCCACACTTTAAACATCTAAATAAGGAAGTAAATGCTTAATTACCAACTGAGCAGAAGGCCAGGAAAGAATAGAACAGGTGCTAGAAGTGAGACTGGCAGGGAAGACCTTGCTTTGGAACGGGTACCAGGGATGGCTCTTGGAGGAAGTAACATTTCAGCAGGTCAAGCCACTTAGAAATGAAAAGGAACCAGGCTTGAGGGAAGGCTGCAGAGACCAGGCTAGACTGTAAAGGACCTTTTCACACATATACAAAGACTTCAGAACTCATCCCAAGAGCCAAATAGCCTGATGAGGAAGCAAGGGCCCATTAAGCAGAGGAGTGAGGGGACCAGATGTGCACTGGCAACCCCAGTCTGGGGGCAGGGAAGCCTGATTCAAGCCTGTAGCCTGTAGGCCTCCACAACTCTCCCTTCTGCTACATACAGGTCTCCTCCTTGGCTCATGAGACCCAGCTGCCTGGGTCACACGTGTCTAAATTCTAGAGTTGCTTAGAGCGTGAACTCCCACATTTCAAAATGTAGCTGGTAGGTACAGTCTCTTTAGCTCCCAAACATCAATGCAAAATAAATTCCTGCAAGCTCTGCGATGTTCTTACTTCCCAGCCTGACTTTATTGAGTTCTTACTTGATGTCGGAATTTGGTGCCATAATCTACCGTTATGGAAGCTACAAGTTCTTAAATTAGAAATAAATAAATAAGTGGCATATTTTTCCCCCAGGCTTGAAACGTGTAAATGAGGTTGAGGGGTCCTATTTTCACAGCAGGTAGAGACATCTCTATCCAAGATGCAAAAGCAATGAAACACAGGGCTTTTCCATGTAAACCACTGGAGTTCTATATTCAAGGTAAAAATAACTAACCAATTAATAAGTGAGTAAATAAAAGCAAATGCTCTCTTGTCTTCATGTTCACCACTGCCAGGCAGTGAGGGACAGCAGATCTGGTGGGGACAAGCCACAGTTCCGTCCAGACACACTTCTGTGAGTCAAGTCCACGATCACATCCCACAGGCTAGAAAACGCCTCTGTGCGCCGTTAACCTCGGCCCCTCCTTAACCATCCCAGCTCGTCTGTCCAAAGACAGGGGATTAAACTGCTCCTCCACCCACGCAGATCTAAGACGATCTTACACGGACCAGGAAGGTACTAGCTTCTGGGCAGCCCGTTAAAAAGGCAGCAATAGCTTGAGCGTCTATAATTAAAGCATTAACAATCAGACTTCACAGATTTGGGCTACAGCCTTTCCCGTGAAACGGGGTCGCATCCATTTATTAAAGAATTGTTGGGCTCCAGTTACTGCAGCTGAATTGGGCTTCACTGGGGTTACATTTGTCGTAGAGAATCCTTCCTTCCCAAACATAGTGATGTGAAACCAGCCACTGTGACATCTCTCCTGTTTTGATTGTGCTGGGTGCCCCAGTGCCCTTGCTTCTCTCTTCGGCCTCACTTTCTTCTTCTACCTCTAATCTCTGGTTTCTGTGTCATGGCCTCAGAGAGGACATTTAGCCCACGGTTCCTTATCCTTTCTCGAGAGGTTCTACAATAATGCCATTGATGGGACGTGTCACCTGGTGTCTGGTGCTGAGCCCAGTGGAATGATTCTGTGATAGAGGCTCTATTCTTAACCCCGCTTCGTAGACGAGGATGTTCAAGTGCAGGGAGATGAGTGGCTTGCTCAAGGTCACGTAATCGTGAGTGGTGGAGCAGAAATGTGAACCCGCTTAAGTTTGACACCAAAGCCAAAGCCCCACCACTATGCTGCTTTTCCCCCAGATGTTTACCCAGAGATCCATCCCTGTCTCTATCAAGATGTCCCCAGGAGCCGCCAACTCAACGCATCGAAGCTGGACTATTCACCTTTCCCAACCACTCCTTCCCTGACTGGTCCAATCCATCTCCATCCTCCTAGGCTAGACAATTTGGAATCATCAGGACACGGAATCTTGGCTCTTTCTTCCTTCAAAGCACACCTTCCACTGGTTGTTCCCCTTCACCGCTACTGTATTGCTCTAACTCATGCCCTCACCTTTGCACCCATGGGTAGCCACCCAAGGGGCACAGTCCTCTGGTGAGCAAAGTGGCAGGAAGGAGAACGGGTGGAGAGGCCAGAATCTCAATCTCATTTCTGCCAATTTCAAGCTAGGAGATCTTGGCCAAGTCGTCACATCTGTAGGAAGGGAGTGCCATCAGCAGCCTCCCAGGGAGGTTGTGAGGGTTAGAAAAAACGCCCATTAAAGCATGCCCTGAGATGCACACACTTACGAGAGTCCCGCGAAACAATACAGGTTCTCGCTCACCTCTCTGTGCCTCGGTTTACCCCAGTTTGTAAAATGGGGACAGTAGCATGTGCCTCATCGGTGGTGGGGAGATGAGATGAGTCAGCCTCTGTGGCCCGTGAACGCAGCACCCGGCCCACAGTAAGCGCCATGAACTCATTGGCTGTCGCTACCAGTCCCACCTCCCCTGCCCTCTCACTTCTCTAAAGGCACAGAGCGGCCACCACCACTGCCTCCCTACTTGGTACCTAATCAACATACACGTTCACTTTCTCTCCCCAACCGGGAGCTGAGCTGACCAGTGTACTTACTGCTTTCCTTCTCTAGCAGCTGGCCCACTTTGCCACACAGAGTAGGGCTTCAAAAATACCAACTGGGTATCCGTTAAGGACTGTGCTTTCCTTAGAGGGCTTCTCCGGCTAGCTATTTTGTTTTCCTAGCCTTTTCTTTTTTTGGACTTTTTGTATTATGGACACATCTGGGCAACTTCACAAGGCCGATTTTCAAACCTCATAGAATTACTGGAGGCGGGAGATGAATGCCCTGTTCATCTGGAGCCTGGCAAACTGACCAGGACAGCAGCCTCCACTGTGCTTTATAAGAAGCAAATGATTGCAGCCAAGCTATGTGGACGGTGTGTTCAGAAAGAGACAAATGAGAAACAGCCGGGGCTCCAAGGAGCTTTGCCTCCAGAAGGGTGTCTTTCTGGAACTCAAGAGACCAGCTCTTCAAGACCGAGTCTCTTGGTAACGATCCCGGGTCTCCAAGCCTATGAAAGCGAAGTTTTGTCCTAAGAAGTGCCTCCAATCCCTTCTGCTCTGCCCTGAGCTAAATACTATGATACTGTCTGTTCCAGATTTAAAGATGAGCTGTCAATCACAATTAACAATATTCCTCTAAATACATGCCATCCTGCAGGTAAACCCCCTTCTGTGAATCTCTGTGCCACTTACTTGTTCCCAAGAAGCACTTTGCACTGCACATTCTGGCAGTTTTGTTGCTTTCGATATTTGGAAGCCATTTATATCACGAGTTAGTGAGATGCTGTGAAAATGACCACGGCTCAGTGAGAGATAAGCTCGCTTTTGTGGTGCCGATGCATTTCCACACTGGTATGTATTCACCAAGATCCTATTTTCTTTGGAAAACATCAGTGGCACACTGTGGATTCATTTGCGGCTTTCGATCTACCCTTAACTCACAGATTCCCAGATATAAAGGGGAATTATGGAGCTCATCCAGTCCAGGGATGGCAAATATATTCCAGCCCTAGAAACATCTCTAAATGGCCAATGGATAGTAGCTTCCAGAAGCACTGTATTGGGAGAGATACTCAGGTCAAGCCAGGGGTGATCAGCAATATCTGCCACGTATATGGTGACAGAGTGGGGCACTGATGTGCCACTGCAGACTGTCTAACCCCGCTAGTCTGCAGATATACGACTCTTTCAAGATCCCACAGGCAGGAAAGCAACACTCACACTGCCGTTTGTACTGTCTCTGCTCCCCAGCTGTGGAATCGGTGCTCCGTCCAGCACTGAACAAAATTGGCAGACAAAGCAGGGTTACGGGGAGCGCGGCAGACGGGCAAAGGCGGTGGGAATCACAGGCTCTCACAGGCCGGGAAAGCGCAGGCCGGCGGCGGGTAGGAAAGGGCCAGCCGCACCAAGCCGCGGACGTGGCATCATCGTTGTGATTATTTCGCCTGGGCCTTGCTGTGCGCCATCCCGTTCTATAATCGAGAGGCCACAGGGTCTCTGAACTCCTGGCGAAGCAGAAGTAGGTAAGTCCATTGTACCAAAGGTTTCGGGATGACACAGTCAGGAAGCCTGACCTTGTGGCATCCCTAAAGTCACTTGTGTGCAGGGGCACAGACCTGCATACATGTGCATGCGGAAAGGAGTGGGCGCCAGAGCATGGCAAAGGGGCAGCGCCGTATGCCACGGTTGCCTCATATACAACAACTCCAGTGGGCGACTCTGGCTCTTGCCTGCCCGACCTCCATTTCCCTCCCTTAGATGACGGCATCCTGACTTACTCTGAGTAACTAACGACCCTTTTTCTCACTCTCAGTCCATATACTTTAGGTGGGGCTGAGTCTACGCTGGTTTTAGGGCAAGGCATGTGACCCAGACTTAGCCAACCAGAGCCTCAGGACCAAATGGACACAGTAACTGGCTCAGGGATGGACACACGCTCTAAGGACAGCCAATGAGTTTCGATTTCAAGCGTGGGTTGGCAGTATGAGGAAGAGATGCTCTCTCAGGTGACATCACACTGAGAAGATGAAGTGGAGCTGCTGAGACCTCCACACAGGGAAGCAGGGACGGATGGGACTGTCTAAGAGTAAAGACAGTAGAAGGAAAATGGAACCACAGATGGATAAGACCAAAGCTGATGTTGTCATCTGGGCACGGATACATGACCATGGTAGCAGGCAAAGCTATCCCTGAAATATTTGTCACATGACCCCCCAAATTCCCCCAGCCACACTGTTTTTCGAGTTAGGTTTCTATCATTTGCAAACAACAAAAGAATCTTGACCAATGATACACCAAAGACTCATTTTCCCCATAAGACATACAGACCGCAGTGTTCCTCCTTGGACCCAACTTATCCCAAGCAGTTATGTTACCTGCAAGGAGCCCCGGATGTCTGTCCCCCCGACGATCACGAGCTCTGCCATGTCTTCCGCATGGGGAGTCCGGGCGTGGACGAATAGCGTCTTGCCCACTGCAGTTATGTTTCTCAGGGCGACTAAGCTGCCATCACCGTTCACCTTGAAGTACGGGCTTGAGACCTCATAGTGCAGCTTGTCATTTCCCTTACAGTCACTGAAGGTCACTGGCAAAAACAAAACACATGAACAGAAACAGGAGTGTGAGTGGGCTGGGCAGCTCAGTCCTGGAGCTATCTTTGCCCGTTAAATGTGGATTACCACTCTGCATTCCAGATCCACGAATGCTGCCCCTTATCCCACAGCACCCTCTTTTAGCCATGTGGCTTTGACTGTGCTGAAGGACCTCACTCAATCAAGAATCGTCCTTAATCACCTCCCACGGCCCAGGCAGGTGCAAAGCCCTTTGATGCACAAAGAGAACCTCTTCCCTGCCCTGGAGGTTAGCGAATCAAGTGTACAGTCAGATATGGCGCAGTGATGTTTGAGGACACGATCTCCTCCCTTCTGTATGAGGTGCTGTGGCAGAACCAGAGAGTTCAGAAGCCTTGAGGGACAGCTTCATAGACGTGATATCGGAGCTGGGTCTTGAAGATGAATGGGAAATTAGAAGGCCCCTAAGAGGACATTGGGATTCTAGGTTACTCAAAGGCATGGAGGTGGTGAAGTAACAAAACAGACTCAGAGAAAGAGAACTAACTCAGTGCACTGGGACCAGAGGTGGACTTGAAACGATGCAGGGATGGGGAGGTGGAGAGGCTGGAAATGAAGCTGGACATGTCCTTTAGATACAAATTAGGAAATGCCACTAAGTCAGAGGGCTGCCTCAGAGCCCTGAACTATTTTTAGTGGGGACGGGTCAAGGTCAGGTGTGTGTTCTGGTCCATAGCCCTGAACTATTTTTAGTGTGGAGAGGGTCAAGGTCAGGTATGTGTTCCGGTTGCAGGGTAGATCAGTGCTTCCCAGGGGCTGTGGTGTATCAGAATCACACGGGAGATTTGTTTTGTAAGTGCTGAGGACCCATTCCAAAGATTCTAATGTAGTAGCTCTGGGTTCTAGAGAGCGGTTTGGAGAAGCGCAGGAAGAGAAGCCAAGAAAACTGTTAGTTTGGTGTCATACCAGTGATGCGTGGCCCAGATTAGGACAGTGGCTGGAGAGATGTGAGGGCACTTCCTACAGGTGCATGGCTAGGTCGTGTCCGAGAAGCAGCCATCCTGGCGGAACCTCATGGAGCTCAGGGCCGTTACCACGAGCAGCAGCTGTGACAGCTGATCCATCACGCTTCACTCTGTGGTGCGTCTTTACTTAGTGCACGATTCCGTTACTACAGGTATCGCCACTTACTGTCTGTAGGTGTGTGTGCCCGTCTGCCTTCCTCTGTAAACTCTGGGGACCCTGGGGGTAAGCGTGGAATTGTATTACCTGCTTTCTTCCCCACCCCCACTTTTGTTTTCTTAGCTCTCTGCTAAACAGGCTCGTTTGTTCATTTACTAAACCTTTAATTGGAGCATAACACAGATACAGAAGAGCACAAAAATCAGAATGTACAGCTCAGTGAATTTTCACAAAGTGGACACATCCGTGTACCCAGCGCCCGGCCCTAGACACAAAATATTACCAGTGCCCCCTTCCTCCCCCGCCCTGAGTAAAACCCCTACCCTCCTCCCCAAAGGCTACGCTATCCTCACTTCTCATACCACAGATTGCTTTCATTTGTACTTGCACTTCATGCAAATGGAATCGTAGAGGGGGCACTCATTTGCATCTGCCTCTTTCACTCAGGATTATGTTTGTAAGATTCATCCAAGTGGCTGCAAGTAGCACAGTTTATCCTCGTCAGTGTATAGAATTCCATTATGTGGCCATACTGCGTCTATTTATGCACTCTACTGTTGATGGGTATATGGGCTATTTCCAGTTTGGGGTTCTTAAAATATTACTACAAGGAACCTTCTTGTGTGTCTTTCAGTGACAATATCCACCTGGGTCCAAGCACACTGTTAAAGCCATATAATTGTCTGCTGAATTAAGCTGATCTTTCTATTCTGGGACCATCATTCTTAAGGTGATAATAACCTTTTTCGCTGGTCATTATAATGCCTAATGTGAACTGAACACTTTCTACACATGAGACTCAGTGCTAAGCATTTCACGTACATGACCTTATTTAATCTTTACAACAGTTTTGACCCCCTCCCTCCACAGTCTGTAGATAAAGTAACTGAGGCTTCTGAGAGGGCAAAGGAGGTGCCCAGCATGCAGTCTGTAAATCATAAAACCAAGATTTGAACCCTGGTCTGTCTGCTTTTCACCACTACCTGATCTCAGTAAAGACAAAGCCCTGTTGTAAAACACTCCCCTCCCGAAATCCCATCAGAACCTGCGTATAATGACATGAGTCCCCAGCTCAGTCCTGCTCCCATGTTCCCGCCCAGCCCGGAAGCACTTCACAGGGTGCCAGTGCCACATCGAGGTCCCTCTGTGTCAGGGCTCCAGCACCTTTCCTGGCTGCCAAGTCAGCTCTAGGGGCTTCTCTGTAATGTACACACATGGGATCTCTTGGGAGTCTGAAGTTCTCAGACACTTGTTCACTTCCTCTTACCATCTTCATAGCTAAGAGTGATTGGGTGTGGCTGGGTTCAGGTTTCGGAAATGAACTATGAAGGAGAGACACGGAGGTTGCTTTCATTGTCACCGTCAGTTAGCATCAATCCGCTGACGGCACACTGCTCAGAGGACAGGGCCCGCTTGGGAACTTGTCTATTTTGCCAGGATGCTGGGTCTGGCCTCAGTCCCTGGGCAGAGGATCAAAGAAGACAGTCTCGGCTGGGAAGGGACGGAGGCTCGGGAAGGCATACAAAGGCTAGTATGGTTATTATCGCCGCAATAATTATCTTCCCGGAATAGAAAGACTCTGTAGGTGTTCTAGTTTCACAGGTAAATTCCCTCCTTCCCTTCCTTCCTGCCTTTTCTCTTTCCTTCCTTCCTTCCACAAATACTTCCTGAGCCCAGCTTAGGCCAGACTTGTTGGGGATTTTAATGTTGAGCAAAGATGGACACAGTCCCTGGCTTGAAGGCTAGTGTGAGGGGCGGGGGGGGTATGGACATTAGTAGGGGACTTATTACAGGCAGACAAAACCACAACATGTGGAATGGCCGTGTGGCATCCAGGGAGCTGCAGATAAGCCAGTGAGACGGGCACAGAGAGCAAGGGAGAAAGCAAAGAAGAGATAAGCTGCTCCAGGAAATGTGGGGTCTGGAAGGCCACATGAAGACGTATTCCTCGGAGGAAATTTGGACCCGTCCATCACAACTGTAGGACTGACCTTCCTCCTCTTGAGTCTCATACAGCTCTGGCTCCCCATGCGGAATACTGCTCCACACTCAAGATCCTCCCTGTCCAAGCTGCCCCCTGGCCCCCCCTGGCGTCCATCTTCCCT
This sequence comes from Kogia breviceps, assembly GCF_026419965.1. Lineage (NCBI taxonomy): Eukaryota > Metazoa > Chordata > Mammalia > Artiodactyla > Physeteridae > Kogia > Kogia breviceps. Next base: position 52,991,647 of record NC_081327.1, on the reverse strand, counting down.
CTGTCTCCCACATCACCCACTTCTGCACCTCCAGACAGCTAGGCCACTCTCCTACCCCTTCGATGGACTGTGTGGCTCCCTCTGTGCAGAAGGTAAAGACTTGCCAGCTGCTTCACCCTGTTAACTCTATCATTACCTCTGTCATTCCCGGAGAGTCAGCTTGGGCCACTCCTCCAAATACCCTCTTTGTGTTGCCAGCGTTGCCTGTACATAGTGAATTTTATATCATATCATATATCAGCAGGTCCTCTCTATGTATCTGTTTTCTCCATCAGAACCAAGGGCAGAAATTGGATCTTATTCTTTTATTCATCTCCAGCAATGAACAGAAGGCTTTTCCATACAGGAGGCCAGCAATAACAATTCCACTTAATGACTCTCTCGGGGCTAAACGATGCTCTAGTGGTGGTGGAACAGGGGCACCTCTTCCATACGGGGCGTAGAAGATACCGCAGGCAAGGCTGGGAACTGGGAAGGAAGGCCCCTCATCACCTCTTGTCTTGGTTGAGCCCCGCAGTGGAGCCAGTTAGGAAATGGAGAACTCAGCCATGGTCCCCCCTTAGTTCCCCAGGCTCTGTGTGCATCCATTCGCGACAGCACTTAGCCTCCTGTGCTTAGCTTTGACTTAGCTCACGGGTGAAGTCAGGGGTGGGGCCTTATCTTCCCTCATAATCCCAATAAGGCTTCACAGAGCCACTAAGCATAGTCGGGACGGGTGTGTGAGTGCTGAATGAAGTTTTGAAAAAGAACAGTAACTTGTTATTCACTGAGTGGCATCTGAGTGCCAGGCTCTGTGCCCAAGACTGTACATTCAGTCTCTCCTTTTAGCCTCACAGCAATTCTAATCTATAGAAGCATTTCCCAACTTTTTTTCATTATCTCCCCTGACCCAGGAGCGATTTTAGATGTTTCTGTCTAATAGCCACCATTCTCACGAATTGTCAATGTCACAGACATACTGTGTACCAGTTTATTTACTGCATGTATATCTGTACTCTACACACACACGAAGTACAATTTTTGCCTCTCTCCCAAGAACCCATGTCACCCCTTTGGGGACATACAGCCCCACTGAGAATGCATAATCTATAAGCATCGTTTCCAGATTATGGCAGAAAAGACTGAGCCTTGGAGACACTGACTAACACGCTCACGGCCACACGCCCAGAAAAGGCAGACACCTGGCCCCAGTCTGGTCAGTCGGCACCTACAGGTCAAGCTCTCTGCACATCCGTTTCCCAGAAATGATAAACGAGAGGAAAAAGGGCAGCTGCCCCCATCCTGTCTCCTCAGGCCTCTCAGCGAGCCCTCCAGGTCGTCAGAGGTGCCAGGTGAGGGCTTACTGAGAGACCACATCTACATTCAGGACCTGGCACACAGTAGGCCCTCAATATATTCTAGCTCTCTTCCCAACTTGTGCTACCAAGTAACTAGGGTTGCATAATTGGGTCTTATATATTTTAGACACATTTTACCAGTTCAGGAGTGAGTGCTTTAGACTGTGGGTCTTTTTCAAGGCTATGAGAATCACCTAGAGAATATTTTTTAAAAGTAGCAATACCTGCCCCAACTCGGAACCGAGATTCTGACATAGCTAGGCTGGGGTCTAGGCACTAGTATCGCTTTAAGACTCCCCAGATGACTCTAGTGCAGCCAGGGCCAAGAACTAGGACCTTGGACAATGGATTCCTTGTCAAGATGCCAGGTTTCCACATTTCCCAGCGACTCCTGGCACAGAGAAGAGGGTGCAGACCTATCATGCCAGGAACTGCTATTTTCGTGCCCTAGGAAGAAGCAGTTTTAATGGTAGGTTTCTAAGCCCTTTTCCAATCCTGGCTCATGTGTAGTGGCCCTGAGACCTTGGGAAAACCACCTGTCCCTTTAACCAAGGAACAAACAATAGTACCTCCCCTCGTAGGTACTATAATTCTTACGGTGAGCATTAAACAAGATATGTACCTAGATACCTAAAGCACTTTGGACAGACCCTGGTGCCCCATGAACAAGAACTATTCTCATCATTATTCCTGTAATTCTGGACATTAAAGGAGCTTCACTTTTCTTTTCTACACAGCTTCCTTCTTCAGGCTGGCTTTCTGCCTGCCTCCTGGGTCCTTCCACCTCCTGCGAGTCAGGTACCCATGTTCGGGCCTATGCGGTTACCACGGGGATGGTTACTACAGACATTTCTGCTGAGGCTAAAGGAGTGAGGCGGATGGTTCTGATCCAAACTTGCCCATCTTTGGGTCCTCCCACTTTCCTGTCTCACACGAGAAGCCACGAAGGAAAAATGACACCAAAGGAGTGAAATTACAGTGCCTGCCCATAGTGGACGCCACAAAGTGATGTTAAAGATTCTTCAAATAGATTGTTTGTAAAGAAAACAGGCCAAAAATCCAAGTCATTCTTTTTTCTAAAAGAGCAGCGCTGTGCTGAGAGTCTTCTGTTCATGAGGCGGTGAATCCTCACGTTACCCATTGGCGGTGAGCACTGTTTTCCTCTGGCAACCGACACCTAGCGTGGCCGAATGAGGTTAAGGCCAGTTAGTCTGGGCTACTCTGCCTAAGCAAATGTGCTCCTTCCTTCAACCAACTAGCTTCCAGATTCACAGTCTAGCCATACCTTCATACCTGACCTATTATTCATTTAATATTTTTCTTTTAATTGACTCACATTTTCATTTACAAAATTATTTGAAGATAATCTTTATAGTACGTGATGAATGTGCCAAATGTGCTTTTTTCCTAAAAATGTTAAAATAAATTTAAGAAGTCAAGTAAAAACATATGTTTGTCCATGTATGCACTAAAACCCTCACAATGATGTGTGTTCCATTCTCCTGAGATGCTGGCTTGGGCTATATTCCTCTCTCATTTGAACAAATGCATGCCTGGCTCTACCCTACTCAGTCTTAAAATCTAGGAGGGCTCTGATATAATTACATATGATTATGTGATACAATCTAGGAGAGCTCCTGATATTTGAAATAATATATACAACATGAGTAATGAGGTCACGAGAAAGACACAAACCTTAGAAAAGGCACAAATCTTGAACCACGCCGATGATCGTGTTTTAATATTAATCAAAACAGAAATAGGTCACAACACTCTTTGTTTCTTCTTCCTCCTGAAGGAAACAGACTCTACTTCCCCACTGATTGTAATCTCACCTTAAATTTCCTAGTACAGGCACAATTGATAGGAGCAGCCCTGCATTGTCTTACGTTATAAACTTTGTTGAAGCAATCAAAATGTCAGTGATTCTCAAACTTTTAAATACAGATCAAGCCAGTGCATGTTTCAGGGTGCAGAATTCAAAGAACATATGAAGGATGAAATTGAATAGTCTATGTCTATTTAAAAAAAAAAAAAAAGATGTTTCTATAGAGACAACCTCCTAAGTAGCTCAGAATAACACCATGAAGATAACTGAAAGGAAAAATTCTAATAAACAATTAAACTTGTGAAGAAATATTGAAAACCACTATCTGAGGGGGAAAGGGAGCTAGCTGTACTATTCTGAACCTACAAAGGACTTCCTTACATAGTTTATCACTGGTATTTAAAATAGCTTCGGAAAAAAAATTATATATGTAATATATTGTACAGGGGGATTTACTCGAATCAATTGCACAACATCATTCTTTGAGATAATCTTTGAACACCCCAGGAGAAGAAAGGGGGGAAGTAAAAAATCCCCACCTGGGGGAAAAATGCAAATTAGGCAAATGGCACCACTCAGAGTTTCAATTATGCTTTCAGCATGTTTCCACTCAACATGTCCTCTGGGCTTAATGCAAATGTCACAAAAAAACTTTAGCTGGGAGACAAAACCACAATTGAAATGGGAAAGTTGGCATGTGAATTAAGGGGCTTAATCCTCCTGACTTTGATTTTATGATTTTTCTATTTCTTTCTTTTGAATGTGGTTCTTAGGGATGGAAATGGAAAAGGCACAGAATCCTTACCATTTAGAAATGTGTGAGGAAGCAAATTAAGCCATATTATGATCCCAGAAAATATAACAACGCAGATGGATTTAAATTTATCTGCAAAATATAGAGCAGGCCTGCTCACGTAGATAGGTATGAAATAAATATGGAATCTGTGCTATTCTTATAAGTGTTTGGGGGTGAGTCTGTGATCCATGCACTCATATCTTACATGGGCAAATGGTCCTAAATACATTATTCACATTTGTAGAGACTGGTCTACACATAACTTTAGGGCCGCTCAGAGTTGGTGGCCTGGTGGAGTCTTGGTGGCCAAGATTCCTCTTGTACACATGTGTGGGGATATGTGACGATCAGTAGTAGTGTGGGCTTGGAACCGGTCAACCTGGGAGGTGTATTCCTCCCACAGTCAGACGCACTTGGATCTACTTCTAGCAACCTATACTTGCACACAGAAGAGAACGGCTCTGTTTCAGCAGTATGCTGGTAAGAAAAAGAAAACAACAACAGCAACACAATGCAGTATGTATGTTGCTTACTCCCTCTTAAGACTGTACCACATATCCTGGTACTCCTAGCTCAGTCAGTCAAACAGAATTCAACTGCTCCCTTTAGCATGAAGGGCCTGCATATCCACTGATCTGCAGAGTCTTCCCTGGGGCATATGCAAAGCCAAGCCTTTCTAACAACTGAAATAGCACTGAGTTCAGAAACATCAGATGGACTCTGCCCAGGATACAGACCATCACTTAATTGCTTTTCACATCCTCAGTAGGGTCCAACTTTCTCTGAAAGAACTCAAAGGACTTTAGTCCAGAGGCTCTTTGGATTTGCCCAAGTGTGAGAAACAGAAAACATTTCCTTCAGTTTCTCAGAACACCCTCATTACTCAAGCCTTCCAGTCAACCCAGGTTTCATTACCATATGTTCAGTCCCACCCACGTTGGACCAGACCCCCGTATGATGCATCCTCCAGCCTAGATCCTGTCTACCCCCCTGATTCCTGAATGCACAGAGCCATATCCTGTGCTCCATGTTTGGAGTGGAGTCAGCACTGACATGCACAGAGCCTCTGTAAGGTTCCTGGCACGCTCCTAACGGTGACTGACTATCCCAGCAGTGGATGTCACCTCCAAAGGCTTTGCAGATTTGATAGGTGCAGAGTGCACATAAAACGGTCTTAACACATCTCATGCGTCAATCCCAAGTTTGATAAAATAGAGTTTCAATTCTATCATGTCAGCCACAGACATCATAATGAATGATTCCATCAAGCGATCTTCAGCAGAAACCTATTTTTTTGCCATGTAAACCCTTAAGGGGCTCCTCCTGGAAAAAGAGCCCACATCTGCTTGCAGGGGATTTTCTCTACCTACCATTAAAAACTGAGCTGCTAGCTCTGGATTTAGTCTTTTCTGACAGGGTCTTACATTTTCCTCTTGCTACTGATTTTTTTTTTTTTTTTTAAAACACAGCAGGTTGTTTTCTGAAAAAATGCTACACAGTTTCTATCCCATGGTGGTTATGATCACTATGAATTTGTATCTCAGATTGGAATTTATACGGCACAGTGCCTGACACAGTACATACTCAATCGTGTTTGCTGAACGAATAAATAGCAGAACTGTAATTTGGTACTAAGCAAATTTAAAACTGCCCAAACAAAACTGAGAAGGATGGCCCAAACTCATGTGAAGATTTGAGTAAGCTGACTTGAAAGTCACCTGATCATTGAAACAGGAATCACTGATTCAGCAACTTTGAGAATCACCAAGTCTCAGATTTACAGAGATTCCCTCTGATTTCATATTACTAGCCTATGTCTCTTACTTAGTCCTTAGGTTTTGATTTATCTAGTAATTATGTGCACACATGTCTCCCTCTCTGAGTATCTATAGGGTAAGTTAATGAGAAAAGAAATTTGCTCCACTATAACTTGTATTTGATCTTGCTGTTGGAGCTGTCTGGAGACATGTAGCAGAGTGTCCTGGCTGAGACTATACTGAGATTCAGATCTTGACTGTGTGTGATGCTCTGTCAGGATCGTGATATACCCCATGAGCAGACATACATATAGAGAAGGGGACCTTTAAGAAGGTGGACCACAGAGGTGGAGGAGTCAAGATGGCAGACCAGGAGGACATGGAGTTTGCGTCTCTGCATAACTAGGGCACCTACCAGGCACCTGTGGGGGACCCCGGATGCTTAAGGGGATGGGAGGAACCCCCAGCGACCGGGTAGGACTTGCGGGGGAGTGAGTGGAGAGGAGAAGTGGATGCGGGATGGGACCGGCGCCCCTGAGGGGAGGCTGGGCGAGGGGAAGGGATCCCACGCCTGGAGGGGGATGGGGGTGGGGGCACCGCTGGGAGGGCAGAGGACCGGAAAGGAGCGTGGCCAGCATTTCCCCTGCGCACCTGGGCCCCCGAGAGCCTGCTGAGATCCCGGGCCTGATCCTCTGCCCACCGAGGCCCCCTCCCGCCGCGTAGGCGCCGAGGGAGTGGGAGGGAGGAAGGGGGAGCAAAAGTAAAGGCCGGACAGACGGGACCGGCACCCCTGAGAAGAGGCTGTGGGGGAGGAGTTCCCACACCCAGTGGGGCCCACCCACAGTTGGGGTCCAGTGGTGACCGGGGAGGCTCTCAGGACGGCGGAGGAACAGAAGGGAGAGCGGCCAGCGTTTTCCCTGCCCACTTGTGCACCAGCGAGCCTGCTGGGCTCCCGGGCCTAAACCCACGCCCTCTGAGGCTCCCTCCAGCAGCACAGAGCCTAGGCCCCGCCCCTACACCCCCACCCAGGGCCCTACCTCTGCACGGGGCACTCCAAGACCCCCTCTGAGACCCCCTCCAACCGCCCACACACCCTCAGGCAGGGCCTTACCTCCAAACTCCGGAACTCCACACTCTGAGGCCCCCCTCAGGCCATGCTGCCTTTCCCCCACTGCACAGATCCTGAGCCTAGGCCCCGCCCCACACGTAAACGTCACCCAACTAGGCCCCGCCCCATGCTTAAACGTCACCCAACTAGGCCCCACCCCCACCCGAACCCCACCACTGCCTAAGTTCCACGCCCCCACCCCTGCCTAAACTCCACCCCCCAGAGCCAAGGCCTTTTCCAGCCTTTTTTTTTTTTTCTCTTTTAGGGTGTGGTTCTCTTTTACCTTGTTGCTGTTGATTCATTTATATTTTTATTTTCTCGAATAAATTTTTTATTTTCTTAATTTTATTTTATTCTTTATACTTTGTTATTGTTCTGTGCCTTTTGGCTTGTTCCTTTTTTTCCTTCTTTTTTCTGTCGTGGTTCTGTTTTACCTTGCTGTAGTTGTTTCAATTATATCTTTATTTTTCCTAATATATTTTTTACCTTTCTAATTTTACTTTATTTTTTATTCTTTGTTACTGTATTGTTCCTTTTTTTTCTTTTGCAGCACCGCATGGCTTGCAGGATCTTGGTTCCCCGGCCAGGGGTCAGGCCTGAGCTCCTGTGGTGGGAGAGCTGAGTCCAAACCACTGGATTAACAGAGAACCTCAGACCCCAGGGAATAGTAATCAGAGTGAGGTCTCCCGGAGGTCCTCATCGGGGCACCAAGACCAGGCTCTACCCGACTGCCTGCAAACTACAGTGCTAGACGCCTCAGGCCAAACAACCAGTAAGACAGCAATACAGCCCCACCCATCAAAAAACACGAGACAACAAAAAATTATGTTACAGACGAAGAAGCAAGGTAAAAACCAACAAGACCAAATAAATGAAAAGGAAATAGGCAACTCACCTGAAAAAGAATTTGGGCTAATGATAGTAAAGGTTACCCAAAATCTCACAAACAGAATGGAGAAAATACAAGAAATGTTTCATAAGGACCTAGAAGAACTAAAGAGCAAACAAACAGTGATGAACAACACAGTAACTGAAATTAAAAATACTCTAGAAGGAATCAATAGCAGAAAAACTGAGGTAGAAGAATGGATAAGTGAGTTGGAAGAGAAAATGGTGGAAATAATGGCTGTGGAGCACAGTAAGGAAAAAAGAATGAAAATAATTGAGGACAGTCTCAGAGACCTCTGGGACAACACTAAACAAACCAACATTCAGATTATAGGTGTCCCAAAAGAAGAAGATAAAGAGAAAAGGTCTGAGAAAATATTTGAAGAGATTATAGTTGAAAACTTCCCTAACATGGGAAATGAAATACCACCTAAGTCCAGGAAGCACAGAGAGTCCCATACAGGATAAACCCTAGGAGAAACACACCAAGACACATATTAATCAAACTAACAAAAATTAAATTCAAAGAAAGAATATTAAAAGCAGCAATGGAAAAGCAACAAATAACATAGAAGGGAATCCCTATAAGGTTATCAGTTGATTTCTCAGAAGAAACTCTGCAGGCCAGAAGGCAGTGGCAGGATATATTTAAAGTGATAAAAGGGAAAAACCTACAACCAAGATTATTCTACCCAGCAAGGATCTCATTCAGATTCAATGGAGAAATCAAAAACTTTACAGACAAGCAAAAGCTATGAGAATTCAGCACCACCAAACCAGCCGTACAACAAATGCTAAAGGAACTTTTCTAAGAGGCAAACACAAGAGAAGAAAAAGACCCACAAAAACAAACCCAAATCAATTAAGAAAATGGTAATAGGAACACATATATCGATAATCACCTTGAATGTAAATGGATTAAATATTCCAACCAAAAGACTCAGACTGGCTGAATGGATAGAAAGACAATACCCGAATATATGCTGTCTACAAGAAACCCACCTCAGATCTAGGGACACATACAGACTGCAAGTGAGGGGATGGAAAAAGATATTCCATTCAAATGGTAATCACAAGAAAGTTGGCGTAGCAATACTCATATCAGATAAAACAGACTGTAAAAGACTGCTACAAGAGATAAGGAAGGACACTACATAATGATCAAGGGATCAATACAAGAAGAAAACATAATAATTATAAATATTTATGCACCCAGCATAGGAGCATCTCAAAATATAAGGCAAATGCTAACAGCCATAAAAGGGGAAATCGATAGTAACACAATAATAATAACACCCCACTTATACCAATGGATGATCATCTAGACAGAAAATAAATAAGGAAACACAAGTTTTAAATGACACAATTGAACAGATAGACTTAACTGATATTTATAGATGATTCCACCCAAAAGCATAAGAATACACTTTCCTCTCAAGTACACATGGAACGTTCTCCAGAATAGATCAGATGTTGGGTCACAAATCAAGCCTTGGAAAATTTAAGAAAATTGAAATCGTATCAAGCATCTTTTCCAACCACAATGCTATGAGATTAGAAATCGAGTACAGGGGAAAAAGTGTAAAAACCACAAACACATGCAGGCTAAACAGTGCACTGCTAAATAACCAAGAGCTCCCTGAAGAAATCAAATAAGAAATAAAAAAATACCTAGAAACAAATGACAACGAAAACATGACAATCCAAAATCTATGGCATGCAGCAAAAGCAGTTCTAAGAGGGAAGTTTATAGCAATTCAAACTCACCTCAAGAAACAAGAAAAATCTCAAATAAACAATTTAAACTTACACCAAAAGCAACTAGAAAAAGAAGAGCAAAGAAACCCAAAGTTACTAGGAGAAAAGAAATCATAAAGATCAGAGCAGACTACAGCCCATGAGCCACAACTACTGAGCCTGTGTGCCACAACTACTGAAGCCTGCAAGCCTAGAGCCCATGCTCCACAGCAAGAGAAGCCACCGCACCACAACAAAGAGTAGCCCCTGCTTGGTGCAACTAGAAAGCCCACATGCAGCAGTGAAGACCCAATGCAGCCAAAAAAAAAAAAAAAAGATCAGAGCAGAAATAAATGAAATAGAAATGAAGAAAACAATAGCAAAGATCAATAAAACTAAAAGTTAGTTCTTTGAGAAGATAAACAAAATTGATAAACCTTTAGCCAGACTCATCAAGAAAAAAAGGGAGAGGACTCAAATCAATAAAAGTAGAAATGAAAAAGGAGAGATTACAACTGACACCGCAGAAATACAAAGGATCATAAGAGACTACTACAAGTAACTATATGCCAATAAAATGGACAACCTGGAAGAAATGGACAAATTCTTGGAAAGGTACAACTTTCCAAAATTGAACCAGGAAGAAGTAGAAAATATAAACAGAACGATCACAGGTAATGAAATTGACACTGTAATTAAAAATCTTCCAACAAACAAAAGTCCAAGAGCAGATGGCTTCACAGGCAAATTCTATCAATGATTTTCAAAGTCTTCAAAAAAACTGCAGAGGGAGGAACACTCCCAAACTTGATCTAAGAGGCCACCATCACCCTGATACCAAAACCAGACAAAGACATCACACAAAAAAAGAAAATTACAGATCAATATCACTGATGAACATAGATGCAAAATCCTCAAGAAAATACTAGCAAACAGAATCCAACAACACATTAAAAAGATCATACCATGATCAAGTGGGATTTATCCCAGGGATATAAGGATTCTGCAATATACTGAAAACAACCAATGTGATACACCATATTAACAAATTAAGGAATATATATACTACCAAATGTAAAATAGTTAGCTAGTGGGAAGCAGCAGCATAGCACAGGGAGATCATCTCAGTGCTTTGCAAAGACCTAGTGGGGTGGGATAGGGTGGGTGTGAGGGAGGCTCAAGAGGGAGCGGATATGGTGATATATGTAGGCATATGGTTGATTCACTTTGTTGCACAACAGAAAATAGCACAGTACTGTGAAGCAACTATACTCCAATAAAGATCTATAAAACAAAACAAAACCATATGATCATCTCAATAGGTGCAGAAAAAGCTTTTGACAAAATTCAACACCCATTTATGATAAAAACTCTCGAGAAAGTGGGCATAGAGGGAACCTACCTCAACATAATAAAGGCCATATATGACACACCCACAGCAAACATCATCCTCAATGGTGAAAAACGGAAAGCATTTCCCCTAAGATCAGGAACAAGACAAGGATGTCCACTCTCACCACTATTATTCAACATAGCATTGGAAGTCCTAGCCATGGCAATCAGAGAAGAAAAAGAAACGAAAGGAATACAAATTGGAAAAGAAGAAGTAAAACTGTCAATGTCTGCAGATGACATGATACTATACATAGAGAATCCTAAAGATGTCACCAGAAGACTATTAGAATTAATCAATGAATTTGGTAAGGTTGCAGGATACAAAATTAATGCACAGAAATCATTTGCATTCCTATACACTAACAATGAAAGATCAGAAAGAGAAATTAAGGAAACAATCTCATTTACCATCACGACAAAAAGAGTGAAACACCTAGGAATAAACCTACCTAAGGAGGCAAAAGACGTGTACTCAGAAAACTATAAAACACTGATGAAAGAAATCAAAGACACCACAAACAGGTGGAGAGATATACCATGTTCCTGGAATGGAAGAATCAATATTGTGAAAATGACTATACTACCCAAAGCCATCTACAGGTTCAATGCAATCCCTATCAAATTACCAATGGTATTCTTTACAGAACTAGAACAAAATATGTTAAAATTCGTGTGGAGACACAAAAGTCCCCGAATAGCCAAAGCAATCTTGAGAAAGAAAAATGGAGCTGGAGGAATCAGGCTCCCTGACTTCAGACTATACTACAAAACTACAGTAATCAAGACAGCATGGTCCTTGCACAAAAAACAGAAATATAGTTCAATGGTACAGGACAGAAAGCCCAGAGATACACCCACACATCTATGGTCACCTAATCTATGACAAAGGAGGCAAGAATATACAATGGAGACAAGACAGCCTCTTCAATAAATGGTGCTGGGAAAACTGGACAATTACATGTAGAAGAATGAAATTAGAACACTACCTAACACCATACACAAAAATAAACTCAAAATGGATTAAAGACCTAAATGTAAGACTGGACACTATAAACTCTTAGACGAAAACATAGGAAAAACACTCTTTGACATAAATCACAGCAAGATCTTTTATGACCCACCTCCTAGAGTAATGAAAATAAAAACAAAAATAAGTGAATGGGACCTAATTAAACTTAAAGTCTTTTACACAGCAAAGGAAACCATAAGCAAGACAAAAAGACAACCACAGAATGGGAGAAAATATTTGCAAATGAAGCAACAGACAAGGGATTAATCTCTAAAATATCAAACAGCTCATGCAGCTCAATATCAAAAAAACAAACAACCCAATCAAAAAATGGGCAGAAGACCTGAAGACATTTCATCAAAGAACACATACAGATGGCCAAGAGGCACATGAAAGGCTGCTCAACATCACTAATTATTAGAGAAACACAAATCAAAACGACAATGAGGTATCACCTCACGCTTGTTAGAACGGGCATCATCAGAAAATCTACAAACAACAAACACTGGAGAGGGTGTGGAGAAAAGGGAACCCTCTTGCACTGTTGGTGGGAATGTAAACTGATACAGCCACTGTGGAGAACAGTATGGAGTTTCCTTAAAGAACTAAAAATAGAGCTACCTATGACCCAGCAATCCCACTACTGGGCATATACCCTGAGAAAACCATAATTCAAAAAGACACATGTACCCCAATGTTCATTGCAGCACTATTTACAATAGCCAGGACATGGAAGCAACCTAAATGTCCACCAACAGAGGAATGGATAAAGAAGATGTGGTACATATATATAATGGAATATTACTCAGCCATAAAAAGAAATGAAATTGGGTCATTTGTAATGATGTGGGTGGACCTAGAGTCTGTCATACAGAGTGAAGTAAGTTAGAAAGAGAAGAACAAATATCGTATATCAACGCATATATGTGGAATCTAGAAAAATGGTACAGATGAACCTACAGTGTGGACACACTGGGGGAAGGGGAGGGTGGGATGGACTGGGAGATTAGGTTTGACATAAATACACTACCATGTGTAAAATACGTAGCTGGTGGAAACCTGCTGTATAGCACAGGGAGCTCAGCTCGGTGCTCTGTGATGGCCTAGTTGGGTGGGAAGGGGTTGGGGGGGAGGTCCAAGAGGGAGGGGATGTGTGTATGCGTATGGCTGATTCACTTTTCTGTGTGGCAGAAACTAACACAACATTGTAAAGCAATTATACTCCAATGGAAAAAAAAAGAATAATAACAACAACAACAAAAAAGAAGGTGGGCCACATACATTGCTCTGGGGCCTTCCAGAAATAACCAGAATAAAAGCCAAGGGAGGAAGGTAAGTTGGTGTCCTACAGTTGTGCTTGTGGGAGCTATAAGCTGCAGCAGTAGAAATATTACTATTTGCATGATCTTGTCATTGTCTGAATATTAGAAAAGCCTGATGAAACTCAGGGCACCATTTGGAAGGTCTGGTTATTTCTGAGTGAAATAAGTTGCTGGTCATTGGATACTTTCAAGTAGAACTTAAATGACCGTTGAGCAGTAATGTTGTAGAAGAGATTCCAGCATTGGATAGTGTCTCTTACAGCTGGGAAATTCTATTATTCTAAATCTCAACATATTCATACATTAATCCATGAAAGTATCATTTGTCCACTTACAGTATGAAGGACAGCAGGCAGTAAGGGATAAATGCCAACACAAAGACAAATAAGGTGGATTATCTGCCTTCACAATATTCAGAGTCCAGAAGGTTGGAGCACACAATCATGTGGAGGGCTGTCCTGTTGAAGCATGGGTGTTCCATTTCTTCATTGTGTCCAAAGGCTAAACACCACCATAGGGTAGATCTTAGAAGCAAGCAGATCGTAATTCTAGGTAATAAATTATTTCTAGCAGCAAGAAAAAGTCAGCCAATGAACAGGTTTATAGTTACCAGAAATATCCAAGGTGAGGGGTTATCAACAAGTATATCTCACCTTACTGAAGAGTTCTACTCTCTAAAAATTGCTTAGAAAGCAAATTTCTGTGTAATCTTTCTACACTTTATTATAAAATTGGATGTGTTCTTCTAGACAATGTTTTGGCCTTAAGTCACAATAAAATTATATTAAAGAATGCAGCTACACATTAGGAACATTTGAAGGGATGAATTATAACTGTTAAGATAAATATTGATACTAATCCATAAACCAAATGGTAAAAGTATGCAAATCCCGTGGGCAAACTTTTTAATTGGCTAGGAAAGTCTGAAGATCTAATTATAATGATGGCCACCATCAAGTCAGCAAAACCGCGCAGCATAGACCTAAAGGCCCTTTAGTTTTGACTCAGTCTCTTCCCTAGAACTGTCAGCAGGATGATCAACTATTCTCTTTCTGGGCTCCCATAGAAACTGTTGGGTTTTAGAAGAAATGATGATGATTTGGAGATGAAGGCAGCTGAGAGTGTGGCAGGGGTAACCCAATTTTAGAAATAAATTAAAATGTCCAAGCTGAATAAACGAAGTATGAGTCTTCTGGGAATGTGTATTGAAGCAGCTTCTGATTTAAAAGACTGAAACAGATTTTAAAATGCTACCGTGAATAGAGAAGATGGTCTATAAAGAGTTTATAATCTACAGGGCTTCCCTGGTGGCGCAGTGGTTGAGAATCCGCCTGACGATGCAGGAGACACGGGTTCGTGCCCTGGTCCGGGAAGATCCCACGTGCCGCGGAACAACTAAGCCCGTGAGCCATGGCCGCTGAGCCTGCGCGTCCGGAGCCTGTGCTCCGCAACGGGAGAGGCCACAACAGTGAGAGGCCCGCATACCGCAAAAAAAAAAAAAAAAAAAAAAAAGAGTTTATAATCTACAATCTGAAACAGTACTCAGTAAACAATGATCTCCAAGTGTTCCGAACCTGGAAGAGGAAGGGAGTTTCTAGGAGAGGAGAAGCTGACCGCCAAGCCGTTAGCAGAGTACTGAGAGCATAATAGGTATTCAGTCAGTGATACTCCCCACCCAATCCTTATATGATATTTCAACTGTTTTAAAGAAGGGGAAATGAGGGCCACTTGGAGAGGCTGAGTTGCCTATCATGCAGAGGTTAGTAATAGAGTTCGAACTGAGTTCAAACCCAGTTCCACCACGCTCCAGGCTTTTCACTGCACCACTCCGTGTCCTTTAATTACTATATTTGAAAAAGTCTCTGAAAGCTAGTGATTAAAGACAGGAATTTTTTCACGTAAAATTTAACAAATCAATCTTTACTGGGTTAGCCTACCAACCTACTTGATACACTAAATGGACAAACTGACGGGGTAACAAGAATTTGTAAAATGTCAAACTTTGGTTTATGACCTAGTTGTGAATCCCATGTGAATATGATCATTCCCTCCAGTTCATACTAGTTCAGTGAACGTAAATGGCTGCGGCATAAAGGGTTAAAGAGTTTTGATTCATATGAACATGCTTTGCGAATTATCCAAAGCATTTCCCTAGACCTTTAAGACACCCTGCTAAACCATAATGCTGATTTTTTTCATGGTTGATGTCTACCTTCTGTAATAGTTACCATTTACAGCTAAATACTTAATAAACATTTCTTTTAATTCTCCAACAGTCCCATGAAGGTAGTATTTTATAGATGAGGAAACTGAGGCCCAGAGAGATTAAAAAATTTCTCAAGGCCACAAAGCATTAAGTAGCAAAGCTGGAACTCTGCTTTTTACTTCATTCTAGAGTCCTATCCCAGGTCATGGGGGAAGAGGCAGGGTTATTCCAGGATGGTGAAATTTAAAGTAAATGTTAGAAGTCATTCTGCAGTTAAGGAGCACTCGGATTAACAGGAAGTTAAATTGTCTGTCTAGAGGTGAAAGAGGTGTCAAAGAGGGAGATGTGTAGAATCTTGGCGTAAATGTTTAAATCCATCAGAAGGAAAGCCCACAGAGCAGAAGCCAGAAGACCCTGTAGATCAAAGCTCAGGGAACAATTAGACTCCGAAAAAGGTTTAGGAAAATACGTGAATGGGACCCAGCCAGATCTTTATGCAGACCCAAATCATCTAAAAGTATTCAAGAGCTGTTATTAGCATGGTTTCTTTTAAGGGGTGAAAGAAAAGTGTGAAATTTGCTACCATTGATCTATCTATACCTTTTATTGAAGCCCTTTAGAGATTTGGACTTTCTGCAGACCAACACTCTGCTATTCTACTAAAAATTCATCACAAATCCCCAGGTTACAGGAGACAGCGCATGGGAGAGGGGAAAAAACAGCATGGAAGTTTGATCCATGATCTTCAGAGTGGTTTGATTTTCATGAAGACTCATAACTAACCCGCAACCAGTGTGTGGATGGGCATCTTGTGTATTAAAAATCCTGAGGCATTTTGAACACCCCACCCTGCATTCCCTGTGGATACCTAAAGTGTTTCTATGCAGAGATGTCCTTGTGCTACCTGCAGAGTTGTGTTTGGGGGCTCAAGTACACTGTCTGTGGCAACAATGAGTGTCCTTCCTAAAAGGTATGCCTGAGGTATTGACGAGGTTGGTGGCTTGTTAATAACCAGCAGGGATGCCAATCAAACTGCAACACAGGGCAGAGCACCAACTTCTATGCCTTCACAATTTTTTCCTGACCTGTCCTTTGGTAACCTGGGAGCCTCCTAGAGCTTCATCTCCATCTCTCTGGCTACACTCTGCACTAGCCCTGGTAAAAGCTGGCAGTCAAAAGTATTAGTGGACTCTTTTTGGTTGTAACCAATTAATTCATTCACCTCCTCCCTAATTGCAGTGGGTGAGATGCTCAGACAAATTGGTTCTGTCTAGTTGACAAGACCTTATCTGGAAATTAAAATAAAATGATCTGGCTTACAATACATGAAGCACAATTAATTCTTGTATGCACATACGGGTTTCTGATGTAAGCAAGAAAATGATCAGCCCTCTAGGTCATGCCTATTCATCCTCCAGTTGCCAAGAGACTTTTTATTGCATCCCTTATGCCGTATGGCATCGCATCTAGCTTTAGCCTCATGGGAATGCAAGAGGATGCCTGCCAAGAGCATCTCATCACTTGTTAATGTATCCCATTTTCCTGTGATTTCTTCACTTGACAACAATAGCCCACATTCATTTCCTTAAGAAGTAAAAGCCAGTGCAGCTGAAGGCTTTTGTACTGTTCTCCACCCTACCTGAATTATCGTGGGAAGTGCATGAGCCAAATGTAAATCACAGCTTTCCATCAAAAGTGGCAACTTTTGCAATTGAAGGATTCTTATAGGGGATCTCAAGCATATTACTGTGATTACAGAAGGCCCCACATGTCTGGAAATGTTCTTTTTGCACATACCCACGGCAAGTCTAAGGTTCCTGAAATTTATTGCTCGTGCTTTTTCTTTATGTATATGTGCTGCAAGCTGAAGCATATGGTCCCACACAACTGTGATATTTACGATCATGAATCACAGATGTTTGAAAGGATACAATCGGAAAACACTTAAATGTTAAGATGCTGAAATCTTACTGCAAACATTGTGAAGAGAGGACCTTTGCATTACGTTGATTTTCAGATACCATCACTAGGAATATGACTTGACATATCCTGGGATAATATCAGGCAGAAAGGAATGACTTCTTTCCACCCTGAAGAAGTATGGTGTTCAAAGAAAATAAGGCACTCCAGGGGTGTAGATTGGTTATTCTGAAGATAACTGAATTGCAGCCCCTTCTATGATTAAGGGTGAACTTACACAGTGGATCATCTTTTACTATGCACCCATCCTACAACACGTATTATCTTAATGGCCATTTCCAAATACAACAAAATGTTTTTAATTTCACTGGAGTGAAATGGGAAATGCACCCGTTTACCACCCATCCATCCCTCACTTATCCCATTAACCACACGATTTGGTGTATATTCTACCACATTAACAAACTGTATACACACGGATATGGTACAGTAGTTTTGTTCTTATACCTATTACAAGCTTTTTATGTCAGCTCATATAGAGAAATACTTTTTTTTCATGACTGGATAATTCCTCTTAGAATGAATATGCTGTCATTAAAGCAGTCTCCTATTGCTGGACACGGGTATTTCCTGTTTCATAATTACTAACTGGTTAGTAATAAATACATTTAGACCTGCCTTTTCGTGCATATGTGCAAGTATTTTTCTACAGTTGAGACCCATCTTGTAAATTGCTGATTGAAATTAAGTGCCCATTTAAAATTTAGTTAGACACTGACAAATCGTCCACCAGAAAGATTTTATGGCCTTGGACCCTAATGCAAAGTGTAATAGAGTTCTCTTTCCTCACACTAACAGTGGATAGTATTTTTTGCCAATTTGATAGGTGGAAAAAAGTATGGTGTTAATCTGCATATTTTTGACGAATAGTGAGGTTAGGTGTGGTCTCATAGTATCGGCCATTTAAATTTCCTTTTCTGTGAATTTCATGGTGCACCAGAGTACTTAGGAATTCAAATCGTCATCACTTGTTCTTTTGCTTTTCCCTTTACTAGTCTGTGAGCTTCTTAAAGGAACTGTGTCTTGCTCGCCATTTACCTTCATTCTGTCTTCATTATCTCTTTACTCCGCAGAGACTAGGCATAGGCTTTGTGGAATGCATACAGTTTTGTATGGATGAGGCTGATATTTCTGTTTGCTGCCACACAACTGCTTACCAGAGTCCCACTTTCAAAGGGGAAACTCAGTCCAACCCTTCCCTTGGTCCGCCTTCCCTTACCAGAATAAGACCGTCACACTTGCAGGGGCTTTGTCAGCCTAGTAACCCTTGTATCTAGCACAGAGCCTGACAAATAGTAGGCACTCAGTAGCTATTTTCTAAATGAATCAGTCTTTGATGTATGACCTGTCAGACTGTTCCTATATCAGATACCATGCTGGCACCCAACTTTGAAACGTGGACTGGAGGTTTTGATGTTATTTGTGCTTTTCTGTTCATCTCCTGTGCCAATGGATAGAGGGAGCCTCAAGGCTCTTAGTGAGACTCTTAATCCCACCTTGCGAACCAGGGTTTGGGGTGTGTACAGAACCTGTGAAAGGGAAATACTATGATGACACTAGCAAATGGGCCTCATTGCCTTGGTTGGTTGGTTTGTTTTTTATGGCCGCTGCGTAGAGAAAGCTGCACCGCAAACTTTCTAGAGTTGAGATGCCCAGTTGAGATGCTGAACACATGAGCTGAATTCACACTCATATACTGACATAAATATCTAAAATCAGCTGAGAGAAATGAAGAATTTGCAGGTCATCTTACGACCACATGTCCCTCTAAACCAGGAGTTAAGAATTGATGGCCTGAAGGCCAATTCCAGCCAACTTCCTCTTTTATAAATAAAGTTTTATTGGAACACAACCACACTATTTGTTTACATGTTGTCCATGGCTATTTTAGCCTGCCTGGCTCACAAACCTTAAGTAATTACTCTCTGGCCCTTCGCGGAAAAAGTTTGCTGACCCCTGCTGTAGGCCAAGGTCACATTTTTCTCCCGCATTTTTCAAAAGACCTACTCTAAGCCACCCAAGTGCTAAGGCAAGTAAACTCTCCCAATGTATTTTGCACTCTCAGTTGCATGATTAGCCACAAAGACTATCAGCAGAGTGGGAAAAATGATTCACAATCACTCAGTTAAATGTTATCTCAGTGCCCATGTATCACTTTTAATTTTCAAAAATAAAATCTGCTGGGAGATATCTTCCATTCAAAATAGAATCCCAAGAGGTTTAACTTTTTAAATACACTTTTAAAATCCATTATCTGCAGTCATTAAATATATGGACAAGCACTCATAGGGAAGATGAATATACCCAGAAGAGCAGAGGGGAATTCTATATATCTATATTTTTTATGTCTCTAAAGCAATAATTTAATTTAGAGCCAAGAAATTAGTTGAGAATCATGCTTTTGATCAAGCTCACACACAAAACTGTCTTCAAGGCCTGTTTCACGCACATAAAATGACCTGTCATTTTCTCATGTGATTTGTCATTAATTTTTGTTTCTTTTCTTGTAGAGGGTCTGTCATTATTTTCCCCAAAATGACTAAGATGTCTGATTTTCTTCACTCTGTAAGTGAAGCCATTTGAAGATTTAGCTTCCTGAAAAATGAAATGGGAATTATCTAGCCCAAAGGTGTTAAGGAAATAGTGATTTTATTTATTTTTTCTCTGATGAGGGCTTGGTTCATTAGCAAGAAGCAAATCACCATTTCTTTGAGTAAAAAGGCAAAAAAGAAAGACAGAAACCAAAAATCCCTCAAATTGTTTTATCATCTCCATGAGGTTAGTAGCTATATTGAAGCAATGCAAAGGGATGGTTACTGTGTATTTTAAGTAATTAAATACCAAAGAACTCAGAAAAGTACCACATTTGAACTATAGTGCGTAATTCCTCTATAATTTTCTAAGTTTGAGTTGGATGGTTTCCTGAGTTCTTAATGCCTTTAAAGCCTGGGTATCACGGATACAAATTCTTGTTCATATCGTTGTTCATTCAAAGGGTACTGAGTAAGGAGGACACAGTCCTAGGCTGAGGAATGGGTATAAAAATGAAATCTGGTGATAATTAACAAGACTGCATGAGGAATGAGGGGAGAATGAGGTAAAGTCATTCTCTCATTCTTTCACCAGTAACAACTTCGAAAACTTTCATAATAGCTGTAATGAATAAAACGGTTGCTAAGCTCAACCCCAGTGCGCTCTGAGGAAGACAGGCAAGGACAAGACCCTTGGATCTACTGAGTCTCCCATTGGGATTGGGTGGGAAAGACACAGTGGTTGCTAAAGAGCTCTGCATAAGTAATGAACGGTTAATCGGGAGAAAACTGGAAATCGGGCAAGAAGATATGAGGAGCAGAACTGGGGTTGGGGCAGGGGGTGAAGAAAGGGGAAAGCTGCAGAGGTGGCAGAAGATCATGAATGACTTCCCTGGTCCTCAAACCCTTGGTAAAATCTACCCTGTTCATAAATGAGGTGTATGTGTGTTTCTTGTGCAAACTGGTTCAGGAGCCATGTTTTACTGTCTGCTTGGCATAGCTCAAGAAAGAGGCAGCCCTTTAAGGCACAGGACCCAGAGGCAAGGCAGGTTATGAAGACACAAGCCCCCAGAAATCAGTATAAATTAGGGGGACGGTTTTGGATTTCCACAACGTATTGAAGTTAGTAACTCAATTCCCATTTAACTAACCCTCCAGAGGTTAGAGTGGGTCCGTGAACACTGCATTTACATCTAATATTATTCAGCTCTTTCTATGCGTCAGGCAGTGTGTTAAGACTTTCCATGCGTTATCTCAGTATCTTATTAATTTTTCACAACTGTGTGTCATATTGGTATTATCTCCCCACTTTACAAATAAAGAAACTGAGTCCAAATGGAGACTGTGTGACAGGTATATCTGTGAAGCTACACCTGTCTGACAGGTGTAGAAGAACCTAGTGTCCAAACAAATCTGCACAGCTGCAAAGCTCACACCTCTTACTACTTGACTTTGCTGTCTCTCACCTACTCAGCAAACTAGTCTCAAGGATTCTATGGGTCCCATACGCATAAAACAGAAGAAAGTTCAGACCCTCTCTTTAATAACGAGGCAGTCAGTGAGTCAGCCAGCCATTTAAAATCAGGTGGCAATGTTGCATAACTGGGAATACAGTTGAAGTGTGAACTAAGCTCTCTGGGAAGGAAAAAAAGAACAAGTGGTCTGGTTTGAGGCTGAGTCCTAGAAGGTTTCATGGAAGAAATGGCCGTTGAACTTCACCTTGAAGGATGAGCAGTACCAGAATAGCTGTTTTCTACAACTGACTGCAAGTAAGCACCACTGCTGTGACTGACATCAAAAATGGACTGATAGATTTCACCAAAGGATGTTTCTAGCTGCAAATGCACAAATTATCTCTAATTCCTTTAAAAAGAAAAAATAAAGAAAGAAAAGCAACGCTGATTCAGTAGGGGTCTGGGTAGCTATCTAGAGCCTTCACCAGCCATGTTTGTAACAGATCCATCCACGTGATGACGTTTTTTAAAATATTCTGAGCAACTACAAAGCACAGCACAAACTTCAAAGTGAAAAGGGGAAATAAAAGGCAGCAGAAGTGAAAAGTGTGTGAGGGACAGAGCTCCTCTTGATTAAATTTTCAAAAGGAGATAATAAATGAAGAGAAAATGTGAGAACAAAGACATCCTATGGGTTATACTCTTGAATTAAAATAAGCAAAGAAGCCAACAAACTTTAAATTTCTACTTCTGAGAGTTAGCTATCTATCTCTGTAGTTCCATTTTTCTTGCAGAGTTAATTCTGGCAGGATGGGGTTTTCCTGATCGTTAAAAATAGTACTAACCTCCCAGATCTTCTGTCTGCTCATTGCGTAAACGATAGGCCTGGCGTAGACTAGGGATTCTCAAAGTGTGGTCCCGGGAGCAGCGGCGTCAGCGCCATTTAGGAGCTTGTTAGAAATGCAGGTTCTGGGGCTCCACCTGAGACTAAATCAGAATCTCTGGGGATAGAGCCCAGTGATGTGCAGGTCAACATATCCTCCAGAAGATTCTGGTTCATGCTCAAGGGTGACAATCCCTGACATAGATAATCTTCCAGATGATTGAACAGCTACATGACTCAATGATTTGATTAAAAACACATTATCTAGTATTAACTATGCACTATTTGATACTTAATTTAAAAATACAAATATCCATTAAATATACAGAGAGAATATCAGCTTTGGAGCCAGAATGCACAGATGTGAAGAGTCCTCCCTCCCAGCTCTACAAGCTTTTGCACAGAATCTCTGACACTCAATTTCCTGATCTGTAAAATGGGAATAATGATGTCTGTTATCTAGAATTATCTTGAGAAATGAAAATGGGAAGTATCTGTTACTACATAGGAAGGCACCTAACATACTTGCATGTGTAATTTTATTAAAATAACTGACTTAACTACAGATGGTTCACAGCCCTCCCTTTTTAATAAAAATCATAATTGAAGCAAATGAAAAACAGCTCTTATTGATCCACTCTGCTTAAATTGAGAGGGTTGTTTTTCTGCAACACCGTCTCCTAAAGGAGATACGTCTCTCTCAGAAAATGTAATATAATGGATGCTAATATCAAAAGGCCTAATTAAGTGTCATTCAGTGACTCATCCTTTTGAATGAGATAGACATGAAACACAAATCTATGAAGTCTAAAGAAAGGAGGGAGGAAGACCTCTTCCTTCCTGGGCTATTGCAGCAGGTCCTGCACTGGTCTCCCAGTTTCCCCCTCCATCCACTCCAACCCACAGTGGTCTCAACACAGCAAAGAAAGGTCCAGATACAGCTTTAGGTTTATGTCACCATTCCACTCAAGATGTGGAGTCAAAGCCAAGTTTTGACTCTAATCTACAATACCCTATGTAACTTAGTCCAGGTTATGCATCATGCCCTGCTATGCCTTTTCTTTTTTTGTGTGTGTGTGGTACGCGGGCCTCTCACTGTTGTGGCCTCTCCCGTTGCAGAGCACAGGCTCCGGACGCGCAGGCCCAGCGGTCATGGCTCACGGCCCCAGCCGCTCCGCGGCACGTGGGATCTTCCCGGACCGGGGCACGAACCCACGTCCCCTGCATCGGCAGGCGGACTCTCAACCACTGCGCCACCAGGGAAGCCCCATGCCCTGCTATTCTTGCCCTCAGTCACTCCAGCCTCACTGGCCTTCCAAAAGAGCCTCACTGGCTCCTTCTCAAACACTCAGATGCTCCTGCCTCAGGACCCTTGCATTTGTTATACCCTCTGCCTGTGACGCTCTTCCCCTACATATCCAAGGCTCCCTTCCACATGTCCTAACTTCTTTTAGGTATCTACTCATATATCACCTTTGCTACAGGGCTTCGCCATCTAACATTTCAATACTTCCCCACCTTGGCATTTCTTTGCTTTTTTGTCCTTAGCACTTCCCATTATCAAAATGTACACACTGTACGTTTTTGTTATTTATACCACTTACTGTCTTCCTCTTTCTCAAGAATGCAAACTCAGGGTATCGCAAGAGCCAGCAACAGTGCCTGGCACATGATGAATCAGTACACGGTGATTCAATCAATGAATGGATTAATTCCCTTCATCTGCATTCCTTTACTTAGCTATTATCATCTACCAATCACTTAATGATGAATAAAAGTAACAAAGTAAGTAGGCAGGTAACCAACTGGAGAAAAGGACAAGTACAGTGTGACCTTCTGTCGTTGTTGTCTGGCCAGGTATGGATATGGAAAAAAGAAAAAGTTACATGCATAATAATTTTAAAGCATTTCCTCACCAGATATTTTGTTTGCTCTAGGGAAGTTTCTCAGGGCAGCAATATAGTTTAGAGAATCAGAGCTCAGAACTTGACAAGTCATGGAATCTTAGACAAGCTAAGCCACATTTTTGAACTGTAGTTTCCTCGTCTGTGAAATGGGTTGCAGGTTGATACATTTAACTCACAGGACTAGGATGAAAATTAAGTGAGAGAGATTTCACAGATCGGTTCCCATGGTGTCTAGCGTAAAGGGACAATAAACACTGCTGGCTATCACTGGAGTTTAAGTCACTCAGATCAGGAGAAAATGGAACAGGTGCAGCATTTTAATGGCAAATGAGATCATTCCTATCTGAGTGAATTTCAGGAACTGGAGTTTCTACTCTAACTCACCCAAACATCAAATTGGGGTAAAACCAGTTTCTGAAAGTCCAATCGCCATCATTTTGAAAAGAGCCACTTTTCAAACATCAGTAATGGCTCCTGACTCCCCTCAAACTCTTGCTGGAGTTATGGCTCACTTCACTTAGTTTCTTGATTAGACACGATCAGAAGCAAACCAGTGATTACAAAAGTGAATAATCCTCGTTCGGTTTTGACCTGTCAACAAAGACTGAGCAAACGACGTGGCAAAGAGTAGAGTCATTAAAGCCTCACCAAGCAGCGAAGCACTAGGCCAGACTTCCCCGACCCACCCCATCTTTCCCAGGCTTAGCCTTTGATTTGCCCAGAAAGGCAGGCTTTGGCGTTTTTCACAGAGGAGCTGCCTTGGGGGAAAGTAAGTTGTGTCAGTCCAAACTGTTTATGAGATGTGTCTGAATTTTGTTTTCTTAGGCATCAGGGAGAAGCCATCTCAGATCACATTTTTTTTCTCTCTGTATTAATGAAAAGTTATATTATCACTTGCATCTAAAAACATACACCTAACATGGCAATAAACTCTTTCATGGTAATTAACTATTACATTGAGCCTGTTTTGAATTAAAGATGTGATTCAGCCTTGAAAGTACCTCCCCTGAGCATCCAGAAGATGACGATTACTATAGAGTTTCACGTTAAAGGACACTTGAGTTCAGCACTGGGCACCCAAAACACCAGCCGTCTTAAGCTACTGAGACCTCAAGGACCTAAAATGCAATGCTGACCCTGGACTTAGTACATTTCAAAATGATTTTAAACTATACTGTGAATTGCAAATTAAGGACTTTTGCCTCATTAAAAATGAACAAACAAACAAACAAAACACCAATGCTAGGAAGAGGACGTTCTGAATAATATGACAGAAGTCATACTTTAATTGACGTCTGCATTCATGTTGATCCACTATGGATGAGGCTGCCCCTACAACTTGCTATAATTTTAATCAGGCCTCATAAATGCTCCGGCAGGAATTATTTTAAAGATGCTGAACCCACTGCAAATATTTAAAAAGAAACAAATCAAATCAAAACAAAGCAAAATCCAGAGAGGCCACGCCCTCCTGTCCGAGATAGAGAACCAATTAAGATGCTCCTGGTGAGAATGTGAGCATAAGCTGTGATTGCTTCTGAAACAAACTACATTGTGAGACAAGTTCTGTGTATCTGGGAGGAAGAGGAGACGAACACACACAACTGGAGATTCTCCTTTGTCTTTGCCCTTCACATTGGGAAAACACTGTTCAACACTCTCCCTAGAAATCGGACAGCTGAAGGCCTGAGGCTGTTGGTCAGAGCAGTCACCTCAACTTGTGAGACACACTGAGCTATGGGGGGGGCGGGTCTCTTGCCTGCAGCCAAGGGCCTTCAGAACAGTGCTTTAGTATGTCTGTGTATAGCAGAATGTAGGGAACTGGAAAGAAAAGAGATTTGAAAAGGGAGAAAGAGTGAGAAGCGGCTGGGCCCTAGAGTTCACAGGCTTTAGTAGAGAACATCTCTCTCCTTCTGACCTAATTTTTTTTTTTTTTTTTTTTACTGACCTAATTTTTAAGTGGAGACAGCAAAGCAAAATATTCATCCAGCAATGAAGGGTAGAGCCTTTCTCTGTCTGACATACTTCGCTTAGTATGATGATCTCTAAGTTCACCCACGTTGCTGCAAATGGCATTATTTCATTCATTTGGCTCTGGAAGAAACTGTGTGTCTTCCTGTGGTAATGGAACCTCAGCTGCACTCTCTGGGTTTTACCTCTGCACATAGTTACTTGGCTAGAAACTGTATTCCCAGCATGCCTTGCAGCTGAGCGTGGTCACGTGACTCAGCTCTGGCCCATGGAGAACAAAGTGAAATGAGATGAAGACTTGCAGCCAATGTCCTTGAAAAAAAGATGCTATCTCCTCCTCTTCCTCCCTGCCCCCTTCCTAAAGGCTGGGTAAGGTTGGAGCATCTTTATTACAGCTACCGGACGATACCTTAATTAATGTGGGTGCCCAGGTCTGAGCTGACATGATTATTGTTAATTCAGAGTTCTTCCAACTCACATCCTTTTTGTTTCTTTTTATTAAAGTACAGTTGAATTACAATATTGTGTTAGTTTCAGGTATACAGCAAAGTGATTTGGTCATACATATATATATTACAAGATATTCAATATAGTTCCCTGAGTCATACAGTAGGTCCTTGTGGTTTATCTATTTTATACAGTGGGCATCTGTTCATCCTATACTCTTAATATATCCCTCCCCTGCTTCCCCTTTGGTAACGATAAGTTTGCTTTCTATATCTGTGAGTCTGTGTCTGCTTTGTAAATAAATTCATTTGTAGTATTTTTTTTGGATTACACACATAAGTGATAGCATATAATATTTGTCTTTCTCTGTCTGATTCATTTCACTCAGTATGATTAATCTCTATGCCCACACATGTTGCTGCAAATGGCATTATTTCATTCTTTTTTACGGCTGAGTAATATTCCATTGTAGATATGTACCACCTCTTCTTTATCCATTCAACTGTTGATGGACATTTAGGTTGTTTCCATGTCTTGGCTATTGTAAATAGTGCTGGTATGAACATTGGGGTGCACGTATCTTTTCAAATAAGAGTTTTCGTCTTTTCCAGATATTTGCCCAGGAGGAGGATTGCTGGATCATATGGCAACTCTATTTTTAGTTTTCTAAGGAACCTCCATACTGATTTCCATAGTGGCTGCACCAATTTACATTCCCACCAACAGTGCAGCAGGGTTCCCTTTTCTCCACAGCCTCTCCAGCATTTATTTTTTGTAGACTTTTTGATGAAGGCCATTTTGACTGGCCAACACACATCCTCTTGAGCCTGCAAAGCCTTTTGCTGCCTTCCCTGTCCCTCTCTTTCTCCTTCCCCGTCTGAGTCCCTGCTATCTACCATAATGGCTGCAAGAGAAAGCCAATATCCACTGGGTCAGGAATTGGGTCCAGCTCACCTGAGTATGTTTCTGCTGCCAGACTAAGTCTTCCACTGTTGCATTAATTAACCCATGAGTACATCCTCACTGAATCAGAATTTCCCTCTCATTAATAGGGGTCATTATTTTTTCCAGAGAGCGTTTAGTGAGTGTCTACCTTAGGCTGTTGACTCATTCGATTGTCTCGATTCTTCCACATCCTCCCTTATTAATGTGATGAAGTACAATATTTACATCAAGCAAACCCACTTGGAATTTCCTCGAAAACAAACCAAATGAGAATATAAAAGAAGTGGCAGAGAAGCATCATAAATATGTAAGTTCCTGCTAATACAGAATTATTTAGGAGACAGAGTATGCTGATTAAGCAATGTTCATCGATCTTTAATTACTTCCATCAAACATTCAGAGGCTCCTTTGAATGGAACAGTAGGAATTTCCCATGAGGCTTAGTAAGCTCCTCTGTGCTCTAACACTATGTTGGAGCAGTAGGTAGAGCTCACTTTTGGTTCCTTCACCTGTCTCTGCCTGGCTTCTTCCTGTAACATCCCAGAACAGTACAGAAAATGATCAACACGAGAGGTCAATGCGATCAAGTCTGAGAGGTTTGCAGCTGGGTTGCACTTGTTTGCATAAGAAATAAGGTACCTTCTCTGTTCTCTTTTCCATGTTCAGTAGCTGCATCTGTGATCATATGTGACTATCCTGATTTTACATTTATTTATTTTACATTAGTTATTCTCCCCACACAGCATTCCTTATTTTGTCCCTGTTTATGAATCTGACTTTTTGAATATTAAATGAAAAAAAACCCCACAATCCATTTAATGAGATAAAGTATCAGTCATATCAGTCAATGCTACCTGGAGTCACAAAGCTAATACAAGATTCTGAAGATATCATGAGAGATAGCAATTCACGGCCCCTGACCTTTGCCAAAGGAACAGACCCCTCTGGCCTCCCAACAGCAATTTTCAACTCAAACCACATTTGCATTAGCCTTGAGGCAAGCTGGGCTTTTCAAGACAGTCATATGGGACTAAACACTTACAGAAGAATTTTAAATGAGGTAACAGCTGTTTATGTAAATCATTTCCTTGTTGGGGAAAGGGCTCTGAATTTGGATTCCTATTCCAGTGCTGCCAAATAAGAGCTGAGTAACCTTGAGCAGAGCATCAGTGTTTTCATCTCTGAAGTGGGAATTTTATACCTACCTCTCTAGCCTGTTGTAAGAACGTCATGAAGTAATACCTATAGTGTATGCTCAATAAACATGTGCTGAGTAAATGGATACACACAAGAAGAAGCTCTACATGATCTGCTCTTCTCACCCTTGCTTCCTTATCATTCCTTCAATACACCAGACACCTCTAGTCTCAGGGCCTTTGCCATTGCATTTCCCTCTATCTACAGGGCTTTTTCCTCCAGACACCTGCGTGATGCGTTCCCTCATCTCCTCCAAGTCCTCTATGAATGTCCCCTTCTCCGTAAGCCCTTACCTGATGATCACTTAATTCACAACCACAGCTCTTCCCCTAATCCCAGTCCCCTTGTTCTGCTTATTCTCTGCCACACTGGTCACAATCCCACGTCCAATACATTTTACTTCTCTGTTGTCTGTCTACACCCAGCTAAAATGAGTACATCGCAAGGGCTGGGATTCTTGGCTTTTTAGTTCACTGTGTCAGTTTTCTAGGGCTGCGATAATAAACTACTACAAACTTCGCTGCTTACAACAACAGAAATATACACATTCTCTCACACTCTGGAGGCTTCAAGATCAAGGAATAAGAGTCCAGCTCTCTCCAAAGATTCTGGGGCAGACGCCACCGCTTGCCTGTTCCAGCTTCTGGTGGCCCCAGGCGTTATTTGGCTTTGGGGACGTCTCACCCTCATCCCCACCTCCACCCTCACAGGAGCTTCTCCTCCTCTCTGTTTTGCTTCTTTGTGTGTCAGGACACTTGACATTGGATTTGGGGCCCATCTAGATAACCCAGAACCATCTCATCTCTAGATACTTAACTCAGTTACAATTGCAAAGGACCTTTAGCCAAATAAGATCATTTTCTAGGTTCTAGGGGCTATGATATATGTGAACGTATCTTTGGGGGCCACCAATCAACAGACTACACACACTTCTATATCTTCCGTATCTGTAAGAGAGGCACATTGAGGAGCTCAGTTCATATTTGTTGAAGAAGTGCCAACAGTCCTTGGGACTTGGTTGGGACTTAGGGAGATTACTTTTCTCACCTGAAGAAGCGCAGTTTCGGGTGGATCTGAAATGTGCAGCTCTCCTGAGAGGAATTCAGTGAGAGAGCAAAGGAGAACACAGTCGACCCTTGGTGTCTGAGGTATCCACAGGGGCTTGGTTCCAGGACCCCTGCCCCCACAGACACCAAAATCCAAGGATACTCAGATCTTATATAAAACGGCATAGTATCTGTATATAACCTATGCACATCCTCCTGTATACTTTAAATCATCTATAGATTACTTATAATCCCTAATACAATGTAAATACTATTTAATAATTAGAAATACAATGTAAGTAACGTGCGAGTAGCTGCTGCTATGGGGCAAATTTAAGTTTTGCTTTATGAAACGTTCTGGATTTTTTTTCCAAATATTTTTGATCTGTGGCTGGATGTGGAACCTGTGGATAGCAGGGTCAACTGTATTCTGTCACTTAGAAGGCCTTCCCATGACCCCCCAATCAAAAGCGGTCCCCAGTGTGGCTTGAGTGAGCCCCCGGACTGGACAGGGTTTGGGTTCCTTGCCATGTATGAACTACATCAAGCATCCTCAGTCATCCACAGGCATAAAGGACCACACTGGACCCCTTCTGACAAGAGAAGCAAAATGTGAGATTCATTTCTAAGAATGGCACATCCATTAACCCAGTTGCCAGATAATTCCTCAGAACTTTCCTTATTTGCATAAATACCTCCCAGTCAATTTCTTTCTTTTCCTTAAATTAAAACGAAAGTGGCAGCTCTGTGGCTGAGGCCCTGGCCATGGTCTGCCGGCTCCACATTCATGTGAGCAAGGACGGTTTGAATACTGGATCAATGGAGCAGGAAGAGATGAAAAATATCCATTATCAGCATTGGTCACTATCTCCTTGAACATATCAAATAACCCTCACTTACATGGACAATAAACTCACTTAAATGGGTTACAGGAAATTAAATCAGTGCACGATTAACTTTGTGCTAAGTGGTCCAAACAGAGGGCTATAAATGCATTCTCAATTGCAAGAATGATCAAAAAATGGAACCGTGAAGTGGTTCACATGAACAAACATAAGTTGCTTGCCTGCTCCGTGCAGGTTTCTGTGCTGAGTAGCCATGGTGAGGGTTTTTAAGAAAGAATATAAAGCCATCTTTCCTCATAAGAGATCAGGATAACAGTTTTTCATAACCAGATTAAAAGCAGAAAGTTAGATTGACACATACACACTGCTATATTTAAAAGACATAACCAACAAGGACCTACTGTAGAGCATAGGGAACTCTGCTCAATATTCTGTAATAACCTAAATGGGAAAAGAATTTGAAAAAGAATAGATACATGTATACGTATAACTGAATCACTCTGCTGTACACCTGAAACTAACACAACATTGTTAATCAACGATACTTCAATATAAAATAAAAATTTTTTTTAAAGTAGAAAGTTAGAGTAGTAGAATTCACAAAGAAAGTGCTCTAGATTTTGAAAGGAATACATGATTCATCTGGATGGTAATAAAATGTGTGAAGTTTTTTTAAGGGGAAGCTGGAAATGAAAAGTGGTGAGTTAACCGAGAAAAGAAAATGGGTGCACAATGAGTAAGATGTACCTCAAGTTACGTTTTGTCCTTAAGAGACAACTGGTGGCGAGTGAATGTACCTAGGACAGGCCCTGCACACAGAGGTGACTGATAGGGAGAGATGTGTAACGGCGACATTCACTAAGCACTTACTATGTGACAGGTACTCTGCACACAGAGGTGACTGATTGATAGGGAGAGATGTGTAACGGCGACATTCACTAAGCACTTACTATGTGACAGGTGCTCTGCAACATCCTCCATACAGACCAGAGTTTTTCTACCACAATAACTATTGACATCTTGGGCTGGATAATTCTTTGTTCTGGGTGGATGTCCTGTGCACTGTAGTATGTTTAACATCTCTGACCTCTACCCACTAGACACCTGTAGCAATCCCCAGTTATGACAACCAAAAATGTGACCAGACATTGCCATATTCCCCCACGGGGAGCAAAAACGCCCCCAGGTTAGAGCTACTGATAACTACTGTTTTACCCCATCTGCTTCTCAGGAGAACGCTGTGAGGCAGCGTCACAAGCCTCACTTTACTGATGAGGAAAGAAAGCCGTGTAAAGGTTAAAGTATATTCTCGAGGACACTCTACTGGAAAAGGATCCTTGTCCATTGAGATATGTGGTACAAACACATTTTTTTTCAGTATGTCATTTGCCTTCATACTTATAGAGTTTTTCTTTACTGTACAGAAATATTAAAATTTTATGTAGTCAACTATATCAATTTTTCGGCTTATAGTTTTGACTTATGGGTGACATGTTTAAAGTCTGCCGAACCACAAGATTGTAAAAAAAAAGTCACCTCTGATGGATTTCTTCCAGTTTTTTATGGTTTCCTTGAACACTTATCTTGGGACCATCAGAATTCATTTTGATGTGAGGATATGTATACACACATAAATGTGTATTATATGTCTATATACAGTATTTGTTTCTTGTTTAAAATGTCAAAAAGAAAAGGGGAAGAAAGATTGGTATGATTCTAAATTTTATTACTTGGAGATAGCTGCACACATTTTGCTAAACATTCTTCAAATCACCTCTGTGTAGGTACAGGTACCAAGAGTTGAGCCATAGGAGTTTGGGGACTGCCAGGGGAGAAAAGAAAACAGCCCAATACAAGCACCTTTGGGGGATATTCACAATGAGGAAGCGGAAAGAGAGAGGGGGATAAAAAAGGAGTTAGAAAGTGTACAGTCAGATAAGGAGGCAAGTCAAAAGAATATAACATAATGGAAACCAAGAAAGGAGACGTTTTCATGATAGTGACACACTTCAAGCATTAAATGCAGTAGTAAAGTTACTGCTGATGGAACCCGAAAGCATGTGCATTTGGTGTCTGAAGAGATGTTTTGGGGAGAATGCAGAGTTATCAGTGTGCAAAAAGATTAAGATAAATAGTCGTGTGAATAAGACAAATTCTAGAGGCACAGACTAAAAGCTTCTTCATCAAGAAAAGTTCCGGTGAAGGTTAGGAATGAGAAGAGACAATAGCCTCAGGAAAAAAGTATCATGGGAAAACTACATATCAGGGCTTCTAACCTTGGGCTCCACCAACATTTAGGGGGTGCATGGATAGGATTTAAGGACTCTGTGAAATCCTTTAAATTTAATTTAAATTTTGTGTTTATGTATGTTATTCTGAGGATGTGAAACACTTTTTATCCGATTATCAATAAGTGCTGAGAATTCCTTTGTCATAGGATAGGGGCAACTTCTGTTAATTTATAGCAGAGGATAACGACCCAATAAAATGGCCTAGATTGGGAAGTAGTTGAAAGTGGTATCAGATATGTGATTGAACAATGTTAGAGCAGAGGTAATAGTAGATGGAGTCAAAGGTATGCCCTTGGCAGAAAAGTCTAGTCCTGAGATATTACTTGTTCTTCTATCATCATTTTCTATTATCACTAGGAGAATGGGTTGTCCAGAAAAAAGGCAAATCACTCTAAATGGAAACAAAACAAAAAATTAGGAAAGAACATCACCAAAATTACATCCCTGCTTATTTCTGAACGATGGCAATACTTTTTTCTTTATTCTGTTTTTCACTGTTTTCCAAACTGTTTTCAGTTAATACATACCAATTTTGAAATCACATAAAACACAAAATGTTATTAAAATCAATATATTAATGCAATTAAAAATATTTCTAAGAAAAACCATGCATGATACAAGCAAAATGGATTTCTCCAGGGAAGATCGCTATGCTGAAATATGAAGAGCATTGGGGCTCAAGAGACAAATGCAGACAATTCTGGAGCAGTAGAAAGGACAGGATTACATCAGCCTGGAAGATGAGCTGGTCACTAGGTCTGCCATGGATTGACCTTGGTTCATAACACCCCATTCTGAGACTGTTTCCCCATCTGTGAAAGGGAACACTGATGCCTTCTCTACATGGAATTTCTAAGCAGGTTAGATGGATTACTTAGACGAGTGGATATTTAATAAATGCACATTCTTGGGGTTCTCTAAGTTATCAGCGTCCCCTTAGCTGACATAGTTGCCCTGATAAGAGCTGTAGCTGGTAATTACTCTCTTTCTACAGCCCACCTTTTAAAAATGACCTAGAAAGTTACAGTGGCTGTTTTAACGATACGCAGAAAGTTATTTCAGAAGCCAGGTAGACAAATGCGAAAAGCCTGGACTTCTGTGTTGGATAGATTGGAGCTTAAATCCCAGTTCTTCGGCATATCAGCTGTGTTAATTGTGAACAAACCTCCTGAGCCTTAGTATCATCATCTGTAAAATGGGCATAACGCCTTGGGCTCAGGCTTGTTATAAGGATGAATTGAGATTCACATCAAATGAGAGACTGCAACTGGATTGGGGGAGGTGAGTGGGGCAAGTTGGACATATGTAAAGTCTGAGCTTCATTTAACATGCTGATGTTTTGTTTACCACGGAGTTTTGCATGAATTTTTATTTTTTTATAGAATATTGCATTCAATATTATTTGTTTTGATTACTGAGCTTTCTGGCATCCCTTCAGAAATGTTGTGCCCTAAGAGAATACCTCGCTTGCCTCCTCTTAGTCCTGGCCCCCAAAGCCGACAGTTACTGAATGTGTACGATGAGTCAAACACTGCACCGAGCGCTTGAACTGTCCACACTTGCCTGTAAGTAAATGTCCAGCCTGGCGCCTGACCTAGAGCCAGGCGTCACCGCCACCGTCACCGCCGTCATCAGTGCTGTCACCGTCATCACCGCCATCATCGTTCAGGGTTTATTATGATTCTCTAAGTCATCGTAAGTAAAGTCCATAGTATGTCCGAGGTGTAGCTCTCTGATTTTTATAAGGCTCACACTACCTCCTCCTGAGGCGTAAAAGTTAAGCGAGCTTGTTTTTGTTGTTGCCGTCATTAGCGTTACTGCTCATTCCAATGTATGACCTGCCTCCACAGAACAGCCCGCAAGTGTTTGCTACGAAATCAGATGACTCTAAGGAACGTGGAGACGAGCCAGGCAGAACAACGAGGCACTGACACTCTTTGTTCTGGACTGGCTTTGAGAAGGCTGCCTACAATTTTCCAACAAAGAAACACACACTCTTGTCAGAGCTGACTTTTCCACACTCATAAAGCTCAGTGCTGCTGCAGTTCAGGAAACTGATGAGTCACTGGGTAGAGGTGCTGGGAAGAGAAAGGGGCTTACTCTGCTTTGCATGTGCGCTTGTGCTACGGTTTTCTTTCTCACGTTTTTAGATATAGAATAGGAAAGGAATATAGTAACCTCCTCGCCACTGCCCCACCCAGAAAACCTCAAGTCATTAATTGCCTTTTTTCCTAAAATGGAAGAGTTGTTTCGTCTGCCCAAAGGTTCCATTTTCCTTTACTGTGCTTTGCTCTGTAAGCCGTTTAATCCTGTAAGGTGCAGTCATATAAACAAACAAGGGAGAAAACTAGAAGATGAAAACTCTTCAGGTTCATCCAATTTTGAATCCCACTTGACAAACACAGCAGTCCGTGGGTTTGATAAAGGCTGTGAGGATTGTGATTTGACCTTCTTCTTGTAGCTGTGTGAAATGTAAATACTGTGCTTTCTCATAATTAAAATATATTGATCCCCTAGCAGCCTACAGCGGCGCTGGGTAATCTTTCTCCTCAATGGATGCAGCACGATCTCTGTTGTCATCTGGTTACATCCAATCAGAAGGAAGCCATAATAGGCTGATGTGTCTTTGTACTTCAGGAAGTTGTATAACGGGGGAAGAGTATCACTTCTACTCTGAAAATAGTTGGTGTGTTTTCAGGACACACTGTGGTATTGTGATAAGAGACCACAGATTCAGTGCTTTAAAGCAACAAAGAAGTTTCTTTCTCCCTTGTGTGACAGTCTGGGTTGGTGGTCCAGAAGTGGCATGGTGGCTTGAGGGTGTTGGGGATCCACCTCGTTACCATGCCATCTCCAGCATGTGCCCTTGTTGGCTTAACTGAAGAGAACTTACTACCAATGTCTGCATTCCGGCTGGAGGGGAGGGGGAAAAAGGAAGGGAGAACATGTTTCTTGCCTTTCAAGGGCATTACTTGAAATGCACACTTCATGTCTACTCATGTCTCATTGGCCATCACCCAGTTGTATAGCCACGCTTGGCAAAGGCGGCTGGAAAAATTACTCATTAGCCGGCTGATCATGTGCCCGGCTAAAATTGCTACCGCTGTTGAAGAGGGGGGATGGATATAGTAGGAATCACTAGGAGTCCCAGCTATAGTTGAATTGAATGAATATTTGCCCAAAAATGGAGAGAGGGATTCCTGATCTGGGGTCTCCATTCCCAAGCATCTTGGGTTGTGATGATAATTGCTGGTATTGATAAAAATGATGAAAATAAAGATAGTAGCAGCTAACATTTCCTGATTTTTTGCCTTACACCTCTCTAAAGTGCTCTGTAAACATTATGTGATTTTATCTTCACGATAATCCTATTGAATCAATAGTATAATTATCGCAATCTTACCCACAAAGAAACTGAGATGCATGCCCAAGGTCATGCAACTAGTATGTAGGCAAGTGGAACCTAAACCTTTGTGTTTCTACTTCCAAAGTATTCTCTTAACCACTTTGCTTCCACTTTGCTTAGATGCTAATGGTGGCCTGAAATGGTTCAATATTTCAAAAAGCTGAACTAAACTGCAAACTCTTCTATAACCAGATCATCTCAATTAGCTAAAAGGTGTTTGTTTGGGGCTTGAGTATAATTGATTTATATTGGTCTTTCCATCTGTCAAAGACTAATTAGAGTTTTTGGCCCTGACACAGACCTTGGTTAACCTTCAAAAAGTAGGAAAATGAATGAATGTTTACTAAATGCAATTTGTTTGGCATACAAAATCTTTCTAAACATGGCTTCCAGATGAGGGGAAATAACCAAAGGTGTCATTAGTTCAGTAAAAGCTGGGAAATGAGGATTTAAAGACTGCCCACTGCAGGGCCCCTCTGCTGGTGCTGACAGAAAGGGTAAGCCAGAGCAGAGCAAGGAGATCTCTGAACTTCCCTAAGGGAGGGGGCCTCAGGCACACTGATTAAGCTCAGGGCTCTGGCTCAGTCAAATGCACGCACGGTGAACAGAGCCGTGTTAAGGGACTTAGAGAGGTGGTCTTAAGGGTCAGGCAACCCTGACCAAGAACTGAACAGAACAGCTAAGCCAGTCAGTGCGAGGCTCACAGGCTGGGCTCCGAGGCGCAGCTGCTGTCTTCTTCATGCATCAGCACATTGAAATGCTGGGGAAGGGAAAGGGACTAGAGCATGCCTTCCCTCCCCACAAACAGATGGGTAATTAGGCGAAGAGTGGGAGCCAGATGCTGTACTTCCCCTGAGACCAGCACCAGAGGGAATGGCTGGCTCTGCAGAGGCATTTCCGCTCCTGAAACGGGATATCGTATTGGAAAAAGAGTCTGGGTTCAGGGTTTCTTGGAGGGAGTGGTAACAGTGTTCATCCTTTGCCAGCCCCCTCTCTGGGCTAGGTGACTGCTGTTCTTAGGCGATCCCCCCCCCGACCAGAACCCAGTCTAAGGACATTTCAGGAAAACTGGCTTGTTAGTGCCTGCTGATATTTGTTTCTGCTGGTGTTTGTTTCAAGGGCCTGTTTTCTGTGTTTTACAGTACAATGATACAGACGTTCCCCCCGATGTGAAGAGAAGTGCTCAACTAAATCCTAACTGAGAAGCAGCTTCCTCTAAACTATGAGCCACGGTCTAACACAACATGCCTTTGACGATGATTCAGCTGCAATTGTTTGCTATTAATCTAAAATCAGTTCTTGTGGGAAACGTCCTCCAACATCACCCAAAGCACTACTTTGCGGTGATGATGGATTTTGGTTTGACAACAAGGCTGGCAAGGAAGTAAGTCTAAGATCAATTTCTAGAGTCTGCACAGAGTCAGTTTACATGCCTCTCTCTCCCTGGCCCTTTTTTTTTTTTTTTTTTCCAGCTGAGTTAAAAAAAAAAAAAAATCAGTCCAGCCCTGACTTAGACCTGCAACAATTTAAATCAGTAGTGGCAGGGTAATGAGTGTAAGTGTTTGTAAGATGTAAAATGCTCTCCAGATCCAAGGAACAGTGGTTTAAGCAGCGCCAGTGCACTATGGCGAGAGATCCCCAGGCACTTGGAAAGGAGGAAACAAACTGCCCTTGCGAAATAAAATGTAAAATTAGCCCACAAAGAAGAGTCCTGCAATGTGAACAGAAGGAAAGAGATTCTAAGATCGGGAGTGTAGACGGTTATTGGATCAACTGTATTAACTTACCTAAGAACCAACATGTGAATCAGAAGACCTGAAGAAAGAGGAAAAATTGGCCTGGCCCATCTAAGCTCTGTCCAGAGAAGACACGTCTTCAGACCACCAGACTTTGGGGATCCTGGGGGACATGGACACATGAGGTGGTCTCAGCCAGAGGCCACTGAACCTCAGAGTCCAAGTTCGTCTTTGTACAAGGTCATATCTAACCAGGGTCTTCACTCCTATTAATAACTTGATTATTGCTTCAGCCTAAACTAATTTTCTATCCCTCTGAACTCCTGCCCATTATTGCTTACTTTTCTTATGGGGTTAACTACTTGTTATTTTTCTTTATTTCAAAGTAAATGTTAATCTCCTGTTTAACAGGAACCACAAGGAAGCTTTTTTTTTTTTTTTTTTTTTTCTGTATATAACTCCCATGGCACCTGACACTGAGTTAAGCAGGTGCTTTACAAAAATGTACTTATGGGTTAATTAGTTAAATTAAGACCAAACTACTGATCATGCAAACATTTAGTTACAACTTTTTGACACAGGGGGTGTATCAATAGTTCTGGAATACTGCAGAACTGTGGTCTCCTAGAATGTTAGACCATCTCTAAGGTTCCACATCCCACCCCAAAAGTGTCCCACAACTAATTCTACGACAGTCTTTCTCCAAGCACAAAACGAAGTTCCACTTACATCTGAGTCAAACCTGAAGATTTTTTTTTCCACATCCATGTACTTAGCCCTGATGGTATGTACCACAGTCTCCAGGGAATGGAGTCTAGAGAATTCACTTTTTTTTTTTTTTAAAAACCAGGCATCCCAGGCGCTTTTCATGCACAGTAAAGTTTGAGAACTACTAGTTTCAAGCCAAGCTCCTCGTTTCACAAAGAAAGATGCTGAAATTTAGAAAGGTGATGCACCCAACCACAGGTGACGGATCCACATTTAGTCTGCGCCAAAGTCTGCTCAAGAACACACTTCCACGCTGCATGAACACTCTGTCTGATATTATTCTGAAGTTTACCACTTCCTACTGCAGGCATTAGGACCTTAAGGAAGCTCATCACTGGAGTTCCACTTTCATAACACTCTTCCATCCTCCAGTGCCCCTCTCCTCCTGCCCCTCTCCGTGAAAATGTACTTTTATTATATGAAAAGTTTCTGCTAGAAATGGCTTCCTCATCCCTTTCTGATATTTTTGTTTAGCTCTCACACTATACTCTTTTTGATCAACATAAAATTCTCTAATAAGTTTGCAGAGCCCTCCACTTGCATCTTAGATAATGATATAAAGTAGGTTTGTTATTGGCAGAATTAAAATGTTAAATTTCTCCTTTCCTCTTCCTCTACCCTGATCAAGGCTGAGGTTGGCTGTGTTCAAACACCTAATTCTCCTCACTGATAGACACAATCGTTTTTATTGCGGAAATCAGCAGTCCTTTAAGTCGCCTCGCGCCACGTACGACATCCGCCTCAGCAGTTGACTGAGATGCCCATGCTCCTAGATTATGCTTTGGCCCTCAACAGCTCATTTCAGCTACCCACATACCACAGGAAAATTTTGATAAATTATGGACTGGAGGTGGCCATCGGATGAGGAATCGGAGTGGACTGGTGGTTCTGTAAGCACTAAACTGGACTTGAGAGGGATGGGAAAGAGAGGAAAGCCAGACTGGAGCATCGTGGTGCAGGAGGTGGTGTCTGAAACAAGGAGATGGCATGTGAGCTGAAGATGCATCCACATAACGTTGACCGACCTAGAGCAAAACTGCATCTTCCCCTAACAAGGGGCGCATGAAGAGGAAGGTGTACTACAATATAGACTTTTTAAAATATTTGAAAATATTTGATTTTTGCCTTAAATGTGTCTCTTAGTAGCAAAAACCAAAACTATGGTAAATATGATCCATGTAAATATGATCCACGTGATACCCAACAAGAGTGTGCGATCAGGTTTTCATATGAATGTGTGGCTATCGTGAGCTACTGATAAATGCGTTGATATTCCTTTGAGAAGGTTTTCCGGGCCATCAAAGTTGCTTAGAGAATGGGAAATTGGGAAGGAAGGAACAATGGAGCTACCCAGTACGATCAAAATCCCCCCACAACTGGAAAAAAAAAAAAAAATCTATGACCAATGTTTAAATATCTGATGAAAATATTTAAGAGACATGTTTTGAAACGGTGTGCCAGTTACAGCTCTGGAGACCTCCAGAAGGCCAGGATGCAAGATGAGGCGATTCCCCCTGGTGAGAGGCCAGGCACACCCACTTCAGGACTTAATCAAGCCAAGGGTGGCATGAACATGGCAGAAATGCCACCACTGCTTCCTCAAGCCCTGTCTATGGTACTCAGTATTCCTGCCCTCTTTCCCAACGAGATCAGTATGGCTTCAGAATTGTTCTCAAAGCAGGGCCACTGATTAGTGCTGGCAAATGAAATAAAGGTTTTCTTCTATTCTAGAGCCAACAGATGTATGGGCCCTGGGGCTGGAATCTGGTCAGAGACTCAGTGTTAAAGAGACATGAGAACTTCTTGGCTTCCTTTGCTATTATCATGCAAGTGACTTGAAATCCTGAAAAAGCACAGGGGGAACCTAGGTGAATCCTCTCCTGTGAAGGGCAGAGGACGGTGAGAACTACAAAAATATACTCCTGCTTCCTCACTGCTGGCGCATTCCAAGGGAAGCACAATGAATATGCCATCTTCCTGGAAATGAAGTTTGTATATTGTTTTTTTCTAGAACCCTTGCTTTTCTACAGAACAAAAGGCTAGCCATTCCAAAGCTGAACTTTGGAAATGCTACATCTGGCTTCTTGACTACCAGCCACAAGGGACTAGGGCTGGGAAGGAGAGAAAGAGAAGTTGTTCAGGAGGAGAGGAAAGTGGATGCAGAGAAAGAAAAAAAAAATCATGATGTGATCCTGTGTACATTCGCTGGGAAACAGGGCAGTAATGATACTCCCCTAGATGGGCTGAAATGAGGCCACTGGCTGATAAGAAAGGAGCTGGGCTTCAAAACTTTGGCGACAGGAAATGGCCCTTGAAAAGAGCTGGTCAAGGAAGAAGGGGATTTTTTTTTTTTTTTTTTTTTTTTTTTTGTGGTACGCCGGCATCTCACTGTTGTGGCCTCTCCCGTTGCGGAGCACAGGCTCCGGACGCGCAGGCTCAGCGGCCATGGCTCACGGACCCAGCCGCTCCGCGGCACGTGGGATCCTCCCGGACCGGGGCACGAACCCGTGTCCCCTGCATCGGCAGGCGGATTCTCAACCACTGCGCCACCAGGGAAGCCCCGGAAGATGGGGACTGAAGAAGAGAAATTTTCTAAACGGTTGTTGGATGGAGAGCAGGGTCTGGAGAGAATTTCTGTAATAGGATCCCAGGGATTTTAACAAGGGCAGTTTTATCTGGACACTAAGACTTTAAACTAAATTCTCAGTGTAAATCACAATGCGTGGTTAAAGAGAAAAGTGGCCAGGAGGGGGATGAAAGTGAATCAATTCTAAATAGAGGGGTTAAGCTAGGAGAGTTAGCCTAAGTACAAAAAGGGCCCTGTACCCTGCACATAACATGAATGCTGAGAAATCTTCACTCTGCATAATAGAAGAAAAAAGAAAAGTCTGTCACATTACTAGATGATGGAGCCTAGTCTTTCTTGGGGCCTTTTTCCTTGTCCAACTCCTTTCATTGTCATGTTCCAGGTACAGATTGAATATTCACTCATTCATTGATTCTTCATTCTCTTTCCCCCTCTCTTCTCTCTCATCTTCATAATTTTTGAAAGTCCATCTTTTCTGTGTAAGTGCAAAGCTCATCCTGGATTTCAATTTCAAAATAACCTAGCTGCTTCACTACTTAATTCCTCCACAAGTCAGTTGTCTGACATCCACAGGGCTCACTTAGGTGCTGGCCTGAGTCTTCAGCACTAGAGACATAAGGAGGAATGAGACAGTGGAGGCCTCAAGTAGCTGACAGCCCACCTGGTAATGTCCCCATCCGATGTCATTTCTGTCTTCACCTCTCACCTCAGAGAACCTTCTGTCTTGTGAGACAGAAATTTACTGAGCAAGCATCCAATTGCAAACCTGAATTTGCTCTTATTTGCTCTCTTTCTAGACCTTTCCAGCTTTGCTAGAAGCTTCCATGTTCATCAAGCTCTGTCTGCATAGCTCTAGCCTCCCACTTCTCTACCTTACATCAGGGGTCACCACCCCTCTCCTCCCATTCTCCAGTGACTTGCCAAGAAAAACACCATTCCTTCTACTCTTCTCACTTTGGAGGTCTCTAACATGTTTCCTTCTATAAAAGTAGTTTTTTACCTTTAAAAGAAAACACACAGAAACACATACAGACACAAACAGAACACTTCTATTGCTACACTTTTGGGCCAGCTGCCTTGGGTGCCCATCAATCTTCAATGATTTAAGGAAGAGGGTTGTCACTATAAGATATTAAAAACAAAAATCAAAAAATAGCTCTGCTTCAGTGGGCAGGGCAGGGCATTGCCATGTTCTGGCAGGAACGCTTTGCTGGCAAGGATGGAGTTCCAGCAGCTAGGGGTAGGAAACGATGCGATGAAGGGCTGTTGGCTCATCAGATTGTGATTAACACTTCAGAGGGAGGAAGACCTCTTTGTGCTGGAGAGAGGTTATCTTTTCAAATCTCAAGACCGGGCAACCTCACAGAGAGGGATGGGGGCAAAGCAACACAAAGTCCTTGAGTCTCTATGTGATGGTGGAATCTCACAGACCCCTGCTGAGAAATGCAGCCACAGGGAATTCCTTGCACCGCTCTCCTTACCATTCTTTGTGATTGAAACAGCAAGAGCAACATAAAAAGAAGTCCTTATCTCTTGGTTAATCTGTGCCAACAACAGGCCGCATTCCCTAAGATCTCTGCTCCATAGACTGAAAGATGGCAAATTAATTCAATAGAACTTTTCTTTGGGGGGAACTTAAGGGGGAAAGGCAAAGTTAAA
Organism: Kogia breviceps; assembly: GCF_026419965.1. Lineage (NCBI taxonomy): Eukaryota > Metazoa > Chordata > Mammalia > Artiodactyla > Physeteridae > Kogia > Kogia breviceps. The sequence continues at coordinate 52,948,611 of NC_081327.1, read as the reverse complement.
AAGAGGCCAAGAATGAACAAAGGCGAAGCAGCTGAATCATGAGTATGGGGATGACCACTACGGGGGAGCAAGGGAGGCAGCGTGTGGGGAACAGCAGGGTGACCGACCAGTCCCTGGAATGCTTCTGGGTGATTCGTTTGTTCTTTCAATAAACATTTACCGAACAGCCATTTTGTACCAGCTTTGCTGGGTCCTGTTGGTTCATGAAAAGCAAGTTACTAAGTCCTAATTCCGTCAAGCTAAGATGGTGCCTAGTATTTCCTTACATGGTCTGTGCGATCTTCTGATAGACTTAAGTCACCTGAACCACCTCGGTATATGTTCTTAAGCACATTAAAACAAACAAACAAACTTCTGAGAGCATAAAATATTTCCAATGTGAAGACACCGGTGAACTCTATCTAAAATCTGGGGCAGTGTTGCTGAATACGGAGGTGTGGTTTCCAAACTGGGCTGGCCAATAGGATTACAAGGGAAATAATTTGTTATAGTTTAATCCAGTTTCCTACGCCCCTTCCGTGAGATCCTGATTTAGAACATTTAGGAGTTTTTTTTTAATGGCTTCCCAGGTGATTCAGACAATCCACCACGTTTGGAAATCTACTGGAGCAGGGCACTCTCATGATTGTTGAATCCATTCAGGTCTCTGGTATGGAAAGTCTTACTGGCTGCCCAATCCAACTTCCCACCCATGACTGGAAGCCCATGTCTTCGGCAGATGTGACTCCAGCTATGAGATGCCTACAGGAAAAGCCCTCTTTACGTGAACCCAGGTCTACTTTCACCCACTGTTCCTCCCGTTGGAGGCTCAGTGAACAAATCATTCCGCCGCACAGTTAGTCCCCAGGGGGTGTGGGGGTGGTGGTGTGATGGTGTACAAGACTAGACGAGGACAGATTCATTCAGGGAGACGTGCTCTGAAGTGAGCACACACATTTGTCCCCATCGTTCAGGGTATGCAGAGTCCCTCTCTCATACACTCACTCCTGCTGAACTGTTCCAAAATCTCTAGTCAATTCATTGTCAATGTATGTCAAGCGTGACATCAGCTCACAGCAGTCCTGTCTCATGGATCCCTCTGTTGTTTCTAAAACATCTCATTTTCCTCCCACTTCCTCCTCCCGGTGCCAGGGAGTTTGCATTGTGTGAATACCCCCTTACTGGCCGTTGCAAATTCTCTGTGTCTGTCTGGAACCCAAGGAATCCAAGGAGATGGACTTCGCCATCAGGTCTCGGCCCTTTAACCCTCCAGCTCAGACAAAGAGCATGTTAGCCCAGATCCATGAGAAGGAGAGGCAAGGTGGAACTAAAGTCCAATGATTTTACTAGGGAAACACCTGGTGAAAATATGCGCAGGAAGCTGGGTGCACCTGGGAAAGCCATCAGACTGAAAGGCAAGTCTGACGTGGAGTGAGGGAAGGCTAGTAGAGGCATCCTAGAGCCTAAAGGAGGCACTTCAAGTCAGAAGGAGAAAAACAAATACCGTATGCTAACACATCTATATGGACTCTAAGGAAAAAAAATGTCATGAAGAGATTAGTGGTAGGAGGGGAATAAAACACAGACCTACTAGAGCATGGACTTGAGGATATGAGGAGGGGGAAGGGTAAGCTGTGACAAAGTGAGAGAGTGGCAGGGACATATATACACTACCAAATGTAAAACAGAGAGCTAGTGGGAAGCAGCCACATCGCACAGGGAGATCAGCTCGGTGCTCTGTGTCCACCTAGAGGGGTGGGATAGGGAGGGTGGGAAGGAGGGAGACGCAAGAGGAAAGAGATACGGGAACATATGTATATGCATAACTGATTCACTTTGTTGTAAAGGAGAAACTAACACACTATAGTAAAACAGTTACACTCCAATAAAGACGTTGAAAAAAAAAATAAATACATACATAAAGGAGGCACTTCAAGGCCGTGGGGGAGCTCCAGAGCGAAGGTCAGCTGTCGGATGAGCTCCAGGAGTCCCGGGAACGGCTCTGCCTTAGCACGCCTGCTCTGTTGGGTCATTTGTGAGAACAAGTAGTAAGAGGTGCGACCTCAGGGCACACCCTGCCACAGACTCGCGAGCTCGGCGGCTGGAACCATTGGTTGGTTATGCCCCCAGTGGCAGAGGTCTGGCATGCGTATTCTCATGGTCGCCACACTTAGCAAATGTTAATAGTTACTATTTAAAGGAGTATCTCTCCCGCTCAGGTTGATGGTGATCTCCACCAAACCTCTTTTTAGTTATTTCTGCTCAAAGCATACAGGAAGATTCCTCATGCTTCAATAAATATTGAGGAATCTGGGCCATTTGTAGAAGGAGCTTCATTAGGAGAAGGAGCTCAGTTGGTTATGGGATTATGAAGAGTTTACTAGTGTGGAATGCATCCGGGAGAAGATGTCCTGCAACAAGCTGGGGTAAAAGACCTGAGTAAAGACTGGGACTGAGCTGAAATCAGAAAGGAAAATCTTCTTTATAGAATTCAGAGTTGAAACCATAGAAATTCAGATGGTTGTGCAAAGAAACTACGTAAAGACAAATTAATTCCTGTAGCAGCAAGCTAGTAGTAGCAGAATAGAGGTCTCCCCCAAACAGTGTCTACTCTAATCCCTGAAACCTGTGACAGTGTTAGGTTACATGGCAAAAAAAAAAAAAAAAAAAAAAAAAAAAAATTAAGAATACAGATAGAATTGAGGTTGCTAATCACTTGACCTTGAAATGGGAAGATTACCTTGGATTAATGGATTATCCGTGTAGGCCCAATGTAATAGCAAAGGTCCTTGTGAAAGACAGAAATAGAGCCAGGGTCAAAGAAAGACTTAAAGATGCCGCTGGTTTTGAAGATGGAGGAAGGCACCATGAGCCAAGAAATGACGGTAGCTTTAAAAGTTGGAAAAGGCAAAAAAATGGATGCTCCTTTACAGCCTCTAGAAGGAACTGGATGACACCTTGATTTTAGCCCAGTGAAATCTTTTTAGGACTTCTGATCTCCAGCACTTAAGATATTTTTGTTGATGTTATTTTAAGCCACTAAGCTTGTGGTAATTTGTTACACAAGCTTACACAACAGGAAATTAACACAGTTCTGATGCCAAAAACTTGTAGATATTAATGGCATAAATTCTTATTTTCTTGGGACTTTTCTAAATGTTTTAAATCAATTCTCATTTACAACCCTACAGTGTAGGTATTATTATCCCCATTTTACAGGTAAATAAACCAAGACTAAAAGTTTCAAATAACTTGCCTAAGATCACGTAGCTAATACGCACAAATGCCGGAAGTTGAATCAAGGAAACAAAGCTTCATAGTTCATGTCCCTAAAAACAATGCTATACTTCCTTTTTTCAGGGTGGAAGGATAGCAAGGAACAGCCTTCAGACAGCAAGGTAGGAGGAGGGACTGAGTGTTAAGCTATAGAAGCCATGCGAAGACCAATTTCAAGGCTGGGGTAGGAAAAGAAGAAAACAGTATTAGAGGCTGTAGAAATTAAGGAGCATGGGCTGTGGAATGGTCTAGACTAGGAAACCAGTAGTAGCCTCTGACAGCCTTAGTGTAATTGGGCAGAACGTTCAGAAAAGTAGGTAAAACATTGAAGCAAAGGCTGACTGTGAGCGTTGTCTGTGGGGAGATATATGGAGACATATGAGAGTTTTGCAGGAAATGCAGAAAGTGGGATCAAGTAAAAAAAATACATATATATTTTTTTGTTGTTTTATGGATGGGTGTCATGTGTCGTTTTTCTTTCTTTCTGACAAAAAGAAGAAAGGAAAACGCTCGAAGGGGATGGAGAGAAAGGAAGCCAATACAGAACAGGCTTCCCCATGAACCACAGTTACGCCTTGGCAAGGAAAGACATTCTTCCCTCGGAGGGGAGAGGAGGAAGGGGCATGGTGCGGGGTGGAGAGCAGGCTGAGGGCGTTCATCCAGACCTGACTGGACCCACCACCTCACCCTCCAGGGACGGGGGTCTGGGGGAAAGCCTCAGACGGGAGATCTGGAACTGCAAGTGTGGTACGTGAGCTGGGCAACTGAGAAAAGATGAATAAAGCATTCTTGAGGGAACAAACGTATCAGGACACAAACTTGATTCACAAGCGTCGAGGATTAATTCAGTTTTGTGATATGCCAGTGAAAGGCAAAATGGAAGTGTCTTATTATTTTTGTCCCTTTGAATTATCTTGAAGTGACTAAGTGCAAGTCAGCAACCAGCTCAAAGGAAAATCTCTCTGCAGAAACGGAGTCCCCTTTGAAAACTGCCTTCGGCTGATATTGTACGTATGTAGGCCAATCACAGGAGGCTGAGCTCTGCGATGATGGTGCTTCCAAGGCTCCTAGCCTCCTTTGTGCTGAAATGACAGAACTTGGGGCAGGAAAAAAAAAAAAAAAACAACCCAACGGCCGTGTATTGTCCTGAATCTCTAACTACAAAGCACCAGAGGGTTTCAGGTAAGGCGGGGAGCAGCCGACGGGAACTTCCCGACAGAGACTTCAACACAAACTGTTGTTGCCTTTTAGTGCTCACGAATGCCTGGCCGTGAAACAAAGAAACTAATATGCAAACAAACATTTTCTGGACTATTAGGAAGTCAAGAACATGAAACAGGAGGACCAGAAAAGACAAGAAGGTTCATGGATACATGTCATGAAGTTTGGGGGCTCTGGGACTTTGCCTGAGCAAATCACTGAAACTGAAGCCTCAGCTGTTTCTACTTCAGAACATGGACACCACCACCTTCCTCACTAGATTGTTGGGGAGGATTAAGAGAGATGTTCTTACTTCAGGGCTCAGCGCCGTGTTTTTGTGGAATGAGCCCTCAAGAGTCACATGCGTAGTCATTTTAAAATATAGTGCCCAGTCACAGGAAGTACATAATCGATGTTTTACTGAGTCCTCTTCAATGTGCCATCTTGTGTCCGGCACTTCAAGTGACTCTGCCTCACCCTGACCTTCTGCATCTTGGAGAATGGCCTTTATGGACTCAGTCAACCTGCTCCCTGGCCCTGTGACTTGGACCAACGGGCAGAACGCGTTGCAGAGGGAAGAGAGAGAGGAAAATGCAGGTGTTCAGTGCTCGGCTCCCTCGCTGCTGTGGACACTGAGGGTGGCTGTGTCTCTGAACTGAAGGCCTCAGCTCCTATCAGGTGATCCCACAGTGGCCTCCTTGTCTCTCCAGGAGTCCCAGGAGGGATCCCTCCTCTTGCCCTGTCAGGCTAGGGATGGGCTGGTAACTGCTCCGTGCATTTAGCCCTAGTGCTTTGCCGCACGGCCCCCTGGGGCTCCCCTATGTCCCAGCCACGCACTTACGGAGGGTGCCTCTGTTACGCCACACGTCTCCCTGCTACTTTCAGCATGCCTTGGTCTCATCTTGCTTTTCTCTTTCAGAGAAGCCTGCAGGAAAAGGCTTACCACGTTCTCCTTGTCGGTCTGGGTGACTTGATGCTGACGGTGAGATGCCTGTTAAGCTCCGGCTTAGAGCCTGGCCCCCTCTGTGCCTCCCAGGGCTGGGGCTTGGCTCCCCTCACTCGCCCATGTTCCATCCAACCCTGCAGCCCCCAAAGGACGTTGGGCTCATGGCTGAAACTCTCTATTTAGCGATCCAAGGGAGGGCAGAGCCACACGGCCACACAATTCAAAGTGGAACTCAGTTGTGGAAACTTACCAGCCTGATTGGCGCAGGTGTCTTTAAGAACATTTGAAGGGTAGGTTTTTCATATGTATTACAGTGGTTTATTTAACTGTTTTAAAAATCTTTTAAGAGGAAAGATGTAACCTTCCCTCCCTTCTTGTCACTGCCTCACGGGGGGATCAGACTGCCCAGAAGAGACATGGCAAAGCCACATGATGGGGCAAGAGTTTCATGCCCCCTTCTTAGAACAGGCCACTGACATTGCCTTGGCCACCTTGCCGTCACCCATTCGTGGTCAGGCCTGGGGGAAGGAAATCCTGAGCCTTGGCGCCACACGACTAGCCAGCTGAGGTCAAAGGCTTGCTGAGTCCACGCCCCGTGCCCTGTGCCATACGTGGTTTCGGTAACAACGCCACCTCAACAGCCCTACTCAGGCGTCGAAATGACTGAGTGAGTGCAAACCCTACCTTCAGTGTCTACCACTTGTGTGTCTGTAAACAAGTCTCAATCTCCACCTGCCTCAGTTGCCCCAGTTGTAAAACAGGCATTCGTGGTTGTCATGGGATGTGTTTTCTATAATGCACAAAGCACTGAGCACAGGGACAGGCTAAACGGCCATTGATTATCATTTTAATCCACGGTGAGAATGACTAGAAAAACGTCTAAAGTACAGTTTTTCCAGGAGCTCCAGGAAAGTGAAGGAAAGAAACGTACAACTCCACAATTACAGGGGAAGGTAATCCACTCATTAATGGAGGGAAGAAGAGAGAGTCGGGGACCCCGAGGAAGGGGAAACCGCCTGCACGCGGGCAAGTGACAGAAGGTCCTGTTTGCTAACTTTCTCAGAGCCCAGGCCCTTCAAAAGCCGGTCCCCGCTGGTCTGACTCACGCCGAGCTCCTGCCTAATGAAGACTCTTCGACTGTCTCCTGGGCCATCTACTTTTCAGCTCTGCGCAAGTCTTATCTCGAAAAACACCTTCCTTTCCTCCCTCGTCAATGCCTTTGCATTTCTCTTTCACTTTGGTATCGGTCATTGACCAGGCGCTTTCAGCTCTTCACAACACAGAATCCTTACAGCGCTGTTTTCTGCCGTTTATACAATCCTGATATACTCTCCTCTCCTGCATTATTTAGCTCCGAAAACTGAGGGAGGAGAGAGCTTGCAGGATAGATATCAAAACAATACGTTGCGTCTAAATGCGTTATGCCATGAAAAACCTTGAAGGGAGGCCACTGGCTTTCAGAAACCGGTGTGTGTGTGTGTTAAGGGAGCCACTGAGGAGGGGGAGGGTGACTTGAAAATAATGCATAAAATTATTTGCATTTAAATACGCAAAAATTTGTCACCGTATCTTACTCTCCGAGAGGGAGAGCAAGGTCCGCAATGGATACTATAGATTAAGAAAGACTGATTTGAGGAATGTAAGAAACGGTCATTATTATTTTAATGAGTAATTGTGGTGACGAGAATGTTGCTATCATCATTATTTACTGGGTGCTCACTCTTTACCATTGACTCTGTTAGGGCTTTGCATTCAGGATCTCACAGAAGCCTCACTGCAGTCCTATGAGGCAGGCAGTCTTACTGTCCCCGTCACACAGAGGAGAACAACAGGGGTCAGAGAGGCTAGCAAATTGCCCAGAGTCACCCAGCAGCTGCGGAACTGGGAATGGTGCCCAGCCCTGCCTCTGACCACTACCCTACACTCCCTTCCTACTGTTTGAGGCTCTTTTCCACGGAGTTCCCAAGCCCCGTGTCCTCATGGGGCGGGGGGGTGTACTGGTTTTGTCTCCACTTCCCATGCAGACCCCTGGAAGCCCTGCTCTGAGAGCCTGCCCCCACCCCCTCCACCACTGCTCCCAAACCAGCCAATCCAGCCACAGCAACCAGGGGCTCAAGGCCATCCCTACCCCGCTTGACCCACTTTACTTTGGTTTGGGCAATTCCAGTTCTCTCTTTAATACTTATCGGGGCTTTATAAGCATCAGACTAACAGAAATCAGAAAGCTGGATCAGGCCAAATGATCCCGGGGGTATGGAGACAAGGTACCTCACGTATAGCCGTAGTGGGTGTAGACCAGGGTGGCCACTGTGCAGAGTAATCTAGCACCATCTCAAAATAACTCTAGTCATACCTTATGTCTCAGTTTCCTCCTGCTGCTGTAATACATTACCATAAACCTAGTGGGTTAAAACAGCAAAAATGTATTACCGTACAATTCTGGAGGTTAGAAGTCTGCTAAAAGCAAGACGTTGGCAGGGTCACGTTCCTTCTGGAGGTTCTAGGGGAAACGTTTTCTTGCCTTTTCTAATTTAGAGAGGCCACCTGATTCCTTTACTCATGGCCGCTTCCTCCATCTTCAAAGCCAGCAGTAGAGTATCTTCAAATCTCTGACTCTGACCCTTCTGCCTCTCCCTTCTTTCTTATACGAACCCCTGAGATAACACTGGACCCACCTCGAAATTCCACGCTCCTCTCCCCATCTCTTAAGATCTTTAACTTAATCACACCTGCAGAATCCCTCCTGCCGTATCAGGTGACACATTGGCCCATTCCGGGAATTAGAAAGTGGACATCTTTGGGGCCACAATTCTGCCTGTCACACCCATGACCCAGCAACCATATTCCTGGGTGTATGTGACCCAAGAAACTTCCAACACTGATGCACACATGAGTCATAAAGCGCGTTACGGCAGAGTGATTTGGCGTGTTGGGAACTACAACGGATGTGCCACACCGAGACAGTGGAAGAGTGAAGTGTGAAGGGTGCACGGCCCATAGGAATAGGTGAACAGCCTAGATGTTCACACAAAGAATGCTTAATGAAGGAAAGTAAAAAACAGAATAAGGTAAGTAACACAGGCTCATTTACATCCATTTAAAAACTAAATTCATGGACATAAAATGGCAATATGTATTTTGCATGAATACTAGACAAGCAAAAAGACACATTTGTACACATTGCCAATGGCGGCCAGTAGGACTAGAGAAGGGAATGGGGTGGGGTAGACAAATAAAGGGAATGAAGTAAAAAACTTGTTCAAACACCACCTCCTCCATGAAGCCCCACCACCTCCTCCATGAAGCCCCCCCCCACCTCCTCCAGCTCCCAGGTAGAGAGGCCCAGCTTGGCAGTGTTGCTCTTTAGCGAAGTTCTTGTACGCTGTCTTGCATTTGTCTTTTTGCATCTCTCACTTTACCCTGAGCCTCTTGGAAACAGGGACTACACCTTGTTTTCCTTTATATCTCTGAAGCATAACACAATGTCTGCCTCACAGTGGGCACCTAATATGTGTTTTGTTCAGTGGAACAGTGAACGGTGGGAAAACAAGACATCTGGAGTGGGGTGTCTCATACGAGCCGACACACAGAAAGAATTCTAAGCACACCCAAATGGGCTTTCACGCTGAGTTTGGAACAGAAAGTTGAAACATAAGCCTGCTTCTTCAGGTGGGCAAAGGAGAGGGATGGCAAAGAGAACGTAGACCTCCTCAGTATCCGCTTCGCCTCTAACTCCTCAAGACAAAATGCCAAGAAAAATGAGCGTCAGAATAAAAACACAGAACCCACAGAAGATAAAAGGCACCTTGAGTTGAGTCAAGGGTGTGTAAGGGTGCAACTAGTTGCTCTAAATAATTCAATACAGAAGAACAAGGAGGGCACTGAGACCGGGCAGAGAAAGTAAGCCAAATATTTCCAAAGAGTTCAAATAGTTCAAAGGCGGCAGTGGATTCTGCAATTCTGTAATGAGACCGACATTGTTCTGGGTCAAGGCTCCGGAGCTGATGGTTAAAGCAATGGTTCTGAACACTTAAAAATAAAATAAAGCGGTGATCTTTAGAAGCCTACAAGGGTTCATTAAAACCGAGCTGTGCCTGAGTGACCTGATTTCCTTCGTGGACATTAAATGGCAAAAGACAGACTTGTGGTAGATCTTTTATATAAATGTCAGCAAAAAATTTGATAAGCTCCTTCTCAGCGGTTTTAGGGACAAGGTAGATGTCTGCCTTAGTAACCACTTCAATGGACACACCCAAATGGCACTGATTCATGGAAGGTGCCAATCCTGATGGATATTTCTGAAATAATGCCACCGCCCAGAATAATAAAATCGGCAGCCATGAGTTGGAGGCTTTCCGTGAGACGGGCACTGTCCTGGACAACTCACAGAGTGAGTCAGTTTCTCCCCGTCAGCTCCGCGGGGAAGGAGCTGTTTTATCCCACTTTGCATGTGAGGGGCGTGAGGTAACGCAGGAGAAACGTCTTCCCCAGGTGCCATGGCTCCAGAGGCTGAGCTAGCCCAGCGTGTAATTCTGCCAATGAGCTTTCACACTCGTAGCTGTGTAACAGAATTGTAGAAATGGAACTCAGAAATCCAAGAGCCTCTGCAGAAATGGAATAAACACTTCCCTCGTCTTATTCTTCAGACACTCCATGTTTCTCATCCAAACACAGACCTCACACTCGGTCGGAATTCTTTTGCCCAATCCATTTCTCGAGAGCAGCTCTCTGTGAGGTAGCCTGTTCAGGGACTGTCTTCCTCCCTTCTGTTGGTCTGTTTCCCACATTCTTTTCACCTGTACTTAATCGGTGCCCTCGGCACTTTGGCTTTGGGCTTTAACTTCACCCCATGCTGCCCCTCACCTAGACAGACCTTCTTCTGTTCGAAATCCGTCCATGCGAGGTGCTGTAGAATACAAATCGGCTTACAGCCGGGTCCAACAGCATGGGACTTCCTGGACTAGAGGGTTAAGGCTTTAAACACCTACAGAGGCTGCACTCTCAAGTGATCCTCCACAGAGCAGAGCAATCACTGCAAACAAAGTTAATGGTCATATGAAATCAATTGCCACAAGGCTGGGATTCAGCAGATACTCCCTGTTCAGTAGGATCTGGAAGGGCTGGCTTGAAGGGCACAGATGGTTAGGCAGAAATGATCCAGCTGACTTAAATGTTCATGCTTTTTAGATTTCATTCTTATCGAAACAGGGCCATCTATTTTGCACTATATTAGGACTGAGAAGAAAGCATTTGAATTCAGGGTTGACTTTGGGCAGGTGAGTTTCTGTCACAACTGTCGTCAGCTGTCCGGGCCTTTGATGCGCGCTGGCTGAATACCCGTCGCGAGTGCCGAGGTCAACAGGAGGGCGTCCCGGGCCTGGAGCCCGGGGGCTGGGGCTGGAGCTCCAACTCTTCCACGCATGTACCGAGTGGCCTTAATTCCTCTGCCCGGCACTCTGTGATTTTTAAAATACAGCTGATGATACACACCCCACAGGGCTCTTGTGCCGATTATGTCTGTCCTCTCCAGAAGCTGAGCACGAAACAAGTGCAAGCGGTTTATTTGGGAGGGAAAGGGAGCACCCACAGGAACAGGAAATAAGACAAGGTAGGCAATGTAGCCACAAAGGTTTGTTACCCATCAACGGTCAGTGTGGGAAGCAAGAGGCAGATCTTGGTGGGGAATTCTGGAAGCCTCACGGTTATCTCACCTGAGGGGTGAGGGAGCTGCGGTACTTATACACTTGCCCCTCTGGTCTTCAGTTGAGAGCTGCTCCCAGGGCGTGTGTGTTCCCCAGCAAGTCAATTAGGCCTGAAGCCCGGAAGCGGTAAGCAGCAGGGATCTGGGGGGGGGGGGGCGCCGGCAGGGTCTGCGGCAGACTGTGCAGCTCCTCTGTGGGACAGCCCCGAGTGACTCACGCGTGTAGCCTTCATTCACAGAGCGTTATGAGCAGAGGGAACCCTGTGACAGACCCTGGGCCCAGGAAGTGGGTGACCTGCTCTTACGATAATTTCACTCAAGGTAAAAGACAGTCATGAAAATATTTATAGTTAACAGTGAAGAGTGCTGACATATAGGGAACTAACGAGGGAGCTACGGAAAATACGGCACTGGAACTTCAGCTGTTATATGGATCAGGGAGCTCCGCCCTCTCCCCAGACAGGTAAGGTGTGAGTCTGTAAGGATATGCAGGCATTAGCCAGTGGAAGTTAGGGATCTCTAAGGGAAGGTGAGTTGATTCAAACATTGAGAAGATCCTGAGGTGGGAGAGACCGAGAGCCAACAAACGAATGGCCCTAGCAAAATCCAGCCCAATTCCTACTTATGCAAATGGGATTTCACTACAACACAGCCACACCGTGCAGTGGGGGCTTTCTCCACGCAGCGGCAGAGCTGAGCAGCTGCAAGAGAAATTCTATCAGCCACGATGCCTACCTGGCCCCCTGCTAAAAAAAGTTTGCTGTCCTCTGGTTTATATAATGACCTGGAAGTAGATTCTAATGCATTTTAAACCATTAAAAATGTTTATCATTGCTCGACACAGGCAATGTATAAGAATCCACTCGTGAAAAGCTCAGAGCCTACTGAGAGGAACAAAATGGCAAAATAAATAACTACAATGCCACGTGATTGATTCTGTAATAAAAGGCTATACCAAAGGTTTATTGAACTGCCAAGTAGAGAATAATTAGTTCTGCCTAGGAAATGGAGATGGCTTTGCAGAGGAAGATATGGGTCTTGAAGTTTGAGTCCATTTCTGGGTTAATGTAGAGAGTTCAAATTAATCCAGGCAGAGGGTAGCATGTGTTCAAAAGGATAGAGAAATGAGAAAGCAAAAAGTGTTCAGGACCGACTACAGGTTACCTCCCTTGTGCCTCCAAGCAGCGGGCGGGGCCATGAGTAGGGCCTCCTGGGAGAATTGCTACTTAACACCCTTCACCTCTACAACCAGCTTTTTAAAAAAATTTTATTTCAAGAATTAGTCAGCAGGAACAGACAGAAACTGGATCACTGGGTCTGAGGACTTCTTGGAAAATAAATTCTCTACATAAAGGATTCAAGACAGGCAACTGGAAGGTGGCAGATTTTAAGTGAAGCAGTAAGAGTTGAAATGTTAGGATCCTTGGGTATAAAAGCAGCATATTTGATCTCCCACTGGCCAAACTGTAGCCAACTGCAGCATGAGAAGAAATGATAATAATAATAGATTGTAATCCCATGAAGTAAGACCCCATAAACCCATGCTGATACAACTTTTAAAAATGAAAGTAAGTTAACAAATGGGGAAGAAGGGAAAATTCTTCCTTTAAATAAAATGCCAACTAATAAATGCAGAAGGACTCATGCAATTAGAAAATCACCATTTGGCAACCATGACCTTAATAACAGTTTGGGGCAAGGCTCATCAATGAAGGCTAGAACTAGTGGATGAAAATATGGAAAGAAACAAGATTTTGGGAGACTGGAAATACCTCCTTACAAGATTAAGGAAAAAGGAAAAATATAAAGTTTATAAAGGAGAAACTTGGCAGATACCACCCTAATTAAGTGACAATGTTAACTCACAGTAATGACACAAGTAGATACTAAGTGCCTCCCTTTGTGACCTACTAGGATTCTGTGATGCTTTTGTGGTGTTTTTGCCATAAATGCATAACCTGGATCTAATCATAGGAACCCAAATTGTGGAACAGTCTACAAAATAAGTGGCCTACAATTTTAGAATATGTAAAGATCATAAAAGACAGAACAAGGTTGAGGAGGTTTTCCAGATTAAAGGAGGCTAAAGAGATGAGGTCTAAACACAGTGTAAGACCCCGAGTTGGATCCTGGATCAGAATATTTTTTTCCTTACACTATAAAGAACATCAGTACCATAATTTGGCTAAATTTGAATCAGGTTTGTAGATTAGATAATATTCTTTCAATAGTGTTAATTTCCTAATTTGATAATTATTTCGTGGTTCTGTAACAGAAAAGAAAAAGATCTTTGTTTTTAGGAAATAGCACTCTGCAGATTAAAGGTAAAGGGGCACCAGGTCTGCAATTTAGTCTCAAATGGTTGGGGGAAGGAAGGAATAATTAAGTAGGTGTAATAAAATGTTAACATTTGGGACATTTGGGTTAAGGGTCTAATGGAATTATCTGTATTCTTTTTGCAGCTTTCCTGTTGGTCTGAATTCATTTCAAAATAAAAAGTTAAAAGTAAAACTTCATATGTTTTGTAAGGCAGACTTCCAAGACAAAGGCTCTGAGTCAGACCAATCTGGATTGGAACGTTTGAGCTCATTTTGATTAGCTGGGTGACCTTGAGCAAGTTGTTTAGACTATCTAAGCCTCAATTTTCTCAGGAATAGAACAGAAAGACTAGTACCTACTTCTCAGGTTGATCTAAGGATGATGCAGTCACTGTGTAAAGCACTTTACACAGTGCTCGACAGCTCCTGAGCCTGACTCACAAGGTCCCTCAGGGGGTGGTCAAGTAGCTCTGTCAACTTGTTGCCTGATTGGTTGACAGGGCTTCTATGTGCCCTGAAAATTTCAGGCTTCACCTAAGCACTTGGCTCCATTAGGGTGCCATGCTAGAGGTTCCAACTTTCTCTTTAAAATACTGCTACATAGAAAAATCAATGAATATAGTCAAACAAAGTTTAACACCCTTATCTTTTCCAGCGTGGCTCTGGCTCTCCTCCAGCTGAGAAGACCATTTTGCTAACCCGGTTCCTAGAACTTTGAGAGAGAATACAGGGAAGGAAGAAAGTGAAAAGTAAAAACAGAAGGGGTGGTTTCGCTGGGAGTAGAAGTAGGCTGGGGGAGACTGCAGAGGAGAAGATGTGAGGAAGCCTTGCTCTGGGTTAGAGGTGGATCCGTTTTAACATTCTTGAAGAGAAGGGAGTTACATCTTACCTAGTTTTAATTATTGGACTCTGTTCTTTGACAACACATGGTGTAACTGAAGTTACCTCACCTGTGGGGTCCATTTTCCTTTCTTGCTTCCTGGCAAGGTGATATTCTTGGAAGGTGATCAAGAAGGACTTTCCTTCTCTGCCAGCTACCCACCCCTCCCACCCACAGAAAAACCTCTCCTTTGATGTACTGAAAGTTGGTGCCACCATATCCAAACCAGGACAGTAACAAAGAACAATCTAGTACAGGCAACTTGACAGGACTGGGTTAGGTAAATTTGGGGAGGGAAATGATATTTTAACTACTGGATAAACTGTAGGTTGTTACGTTTTACTTCTTTAAATGTTTGCCTTTCAAATTAGCCTGGCGGCCCCTGACCTCCATCAACCACTGGAAGCTTTACAGACGTTTCCTTTCTGTGAAGAAGTGCTGGGAGTCGATATCCACCTCCTACTCCAAGCAAGGAGACTGATGCTGACAGAAATCCCTCACTCAGATTCACGTGGAGAAAGGAGAAAAGCCGTAGCCCTTAGTCATACGGAACACCCACGGGACGCTTACCGAGCGTGGGCAATTACCTTCTCTCCCTGGCTCTTTACCTTTCCCCAAAGGCTGAGGGGATAAGGCTCTACCTGCCTTATAGGATGGCTACCTGCTGTCACAGAGCCCCACCCTTATCACAAGGGGGCACCGCTGGTGTTTTAACACTGCCGCATACTTGATGTTTTTTCCGCTTAGTAAGCCCGTCGGGATCTTTCGAGATAAAGCCGTTTCATAAATTTAGCTGTATTACAGAATAAAACCCTTTATAGGGGACTTCAAGAAAATTACATTAGTCTATGCGTCTTTTTTCCTCGTGCACTACCATCCAGATTGTTTTATAAGTACAGAGCGGGCGCACTATGGATTTATTAGATCTCAGCCATCTCCATTCCTTTTTCTCTCCGGCACGTGTTTCCTTTCCAGCGTTTCGAGTATTACGTGGTACAGAGTGAGAGACAGAGTACGCAAAGTGACTCAGGAGGTCCTAAAAGCCCACAGCTCCACTGAGCGCTGGCTGCTCGCTGTGTGAGCTCCCACAAAGGGGGTCGCACTGCTGTGTCCAGCTGTGAGAACAAGCAGGCTGGCTCTGTGCCTCCGTGTGGCTTTCCTCTGGGCTCACGGTCGCTCCCGTAGGAGAAGGACTGCAGGGGCTTCCAAAGCAAGACAGGCAATGGCCACTCCCACGCGTTCCTCACCTCAAGGGAAAATGGGTACTTCAGCCATTTCGCCAACATGTACAGAGTATGCGGCTCGTTTACAGGCCGCTTACCATGCCCCAGGGATTGTTCTAGGTGTCGAGGGCTGGGTGGGCAAATGCCAATCAGTTATACGCTCTGTCCCCGTGGAGCTTACATTCCAGTGAGGAAGCTGGGGTTAAAATCAATTCTCACCGAATTTATTACGTAATTATAGCTGTAATTAGAAACACAAGGGAAGACAGACTCCGAGAGAACATAAGAAGGAACCGAGTCACCTAACGTGTAGTTAGAGGTGAGTTCTGAGACTGTGAAGGGGCGAAAGCACAGGAGGGGCAGGGGTTGTGTAGAGAGGCTGAGAAAGAAGTTCCCTGCAGAGTGGACAGAGCGAACAGAGGCGTCAAGAGGAGAAGGGTGGGAAAGACCTTCAAGAGGGCGGAGGAGTGAGACGCGGAGATCACCTTCCTCCCCACAAGTACATCAGAAATACATCTACACGAGGAACAGCTCCTACAGAACACCCACCGAACGCTGGCAGAAGACCTCAGCCCTCCCGAAAGGCAAGAAACTCCCCACGTACCTGGGTAGGGCAAAAGAAAAAAGGAAAAACAGAGACAAAAGAATAGGGACGGGACCTGCACCAGTGGGAGGGAGCCGGGAAGGAGGAAAGGTGCCCACACACTAGAAGCCCCTTCGCAGGCGGAGACTGTGGGTGGCGGAGGGGGAAGCTTCGGAGCCGCGGAGGAGAGCGCAGCCACAGGGTGCAGAGGGCAGAGCAGAGAGATTCCGCAGAGGATCGGTGCCCACCGGCACTCACCAGCCCGAGAGGCTCATCTGCCCACCCGCCGGGGCGGGCGGGGGCCGGGAACTGAGCCTCGGGCTTTGGAGGTCGGATCCCAGGAAGAGGACTGGGGTTGGCAGCGTGAACACAGCCTGAAGGGGGCCAGTGCGCCACGGCTGGCCGGGAGGGAGACCGGGAAAAACTCTGGACCTGCCTAAGAGGCAAGAGACCATTGTTTCGGGGTGCATGAGGAGAGGGGATTCAGAGCACTGCCCAAACGAGCTCCAGAGATGGGTGCGAGCCACGACTATCAGCGTGGACCCCAGAGACGGGCATGACATGCTAAGGCTGCTGCTGAGCCACCAAGAAGCCTGTGTGCGAGCACAGGTCACTGTCCATACCTCCCCTGCTGGGAGCCTGTGCAGCCCGCCACTGCCAGGGTCCCGGGATCCAGGGACAGCTTCCCCGGGAAAACGCGCGGCGCGCCTCGGGCCGGTGCAACGTCACGATGGCCTCCGCCGCCGCCGCAGGCGCGCCCCGCCTCCACGCCCCCCCACCCCCGTCCCCCGGCCTGAGTGAGCCAGAGCCCCCGAATCAGCGGCTCCTTTAACCCAACCCCGTCCTGTCTGAGCGAAGAGCAGACGCCCTCGGGCGACCTACATGCAAAGGCGGGGCCAAATCCAAAGCTGAGCCCCGGGAGCTGTGCGAACAAAGAAGGGAAAGGGAAATCTCTCCCAGCAGCCTCAGGAGCAGCGGATTAAATCCCCACAGTCAACTTGATGTACCTGCATCTGTGGAATACCTGAATCAACAATGAATCATCCCCAAATCGAGGCAGTGGACTTTGGGAGCAACGATATATATATATATTTTTTCCCTTTTTCTCTTTTTTGAGTGTGGTCTTGGTACTCTGGCCGGGTGTCAGGCCTGTGCCTCTGACGGGGAAGAGCAGAGTTCAGGACACTGGTCCACCAGAGACCTCCCGGCTCCACGTAATATCAAACAGCAAAAGCTCTCCCAAAGATGTCCATCTCAACACTAAGACCCAGCTCCACTCAACGACCAGCAAGCTACGGTGCTGGACACCCCATGCCAAACAACTAGCAAGACAGGAACACACCCCACCCATTAGCAGAGAGGCTGCCTAAAATCATAGTAAGTTCACAGACACGACAAAACACACCAGCAGACGTGGTCCTGCCCACCAGAAAGACAAGATCCAGCCTCATCCACCAGAACACAGGCACTAGTCCACTCCACCAGTAAGCCTACACAACCCACTGAACCAACCTTAGCCACCGGGGCAGACACCAAAAACAACAGGAACTACAAACCTGCAGCCTGTGAAAAGGAGACCCCAAACACAGTAAGTTAAGCAAACTGAGAAGACAGAGAAACACACAGCAGATGAAGCAGCAAGGTAAAAGCCCACCAGACCAAACAAATGAAGAGGAAATAGGCAGTCTACCTGAAAAACAATTCAGAGTAATGACAGTAAAGATGATCTTGGAAATAGAATGGAGAAAAAACAAGAAACGTTTAACAAGGACCTTGAGGAACTAAAGAGCAAACAAATAATGAAGAACAACACAATAAATGAAATTAAAAATTGTCTAGAAGGAATCAATAGCAGAATAATGGATGCAGAAGAACAGATAAGTGACCTGGAAGATAAAAGAGTGGAAATAACTACTGCAGAGCAGAATAAAGAATGAAGAGAATTGAGGACAGTCTCAGAGACCTCGGGGACAACATTAAACACACCAACATTTCAATTATAGGGGTCCCAGAAGAAGAAGAGAAAAAGAAAGGGACTGAGAAAATATTTGAAGAGATTATAGTTGAAAACTTCCCTAATATGGGAAAGGAAATAGTTAATCAAGTCCAGGAAGTGCAGAGAGTCCCATACAGGATAAATCCAAGGAGAAACGCTCCAAGACACATATTAATCAAACTATCAAAAATTAAATACAAAGAAAAAATATTAAAAGCAGTAAGGGAAAAAAACATACAAGGGAATCCCCATAAGGTTAACAGCTGATCTTTCAGCAGAAACTCTGCAAGCCAGAAGGGAGTGGCAGGACATATTTAAAGTGATAAAAGGGAAAAACCTACAACCAAGATTACTCTACCCAGCAAGGATCTACTTCAGATTCGATAGAGAAATGAAAACCTTTACAGACAGGCAAAACCTAAGAGAATTCAGCACCACCAAACCAGCTTTACAACAAATGCTAAAGGAACTTCTCTAGGCAGGAAACACAAGAGAAGGAAAAGACCTACAATAACAAACCCCAAACAATTAAAAGATGGTAATAGGAACATACATATTGATAATTACCTTAAATGTAAATGGATTTAATGCTCCAACCAAAAGACATAGACTGGCTGAATGGATACAAAAACAAGACCCGTATATATGCTGTCTACAACAGACCCACTTCAGACCTAGGAACACATGCAGATGGAAAGTGAGGGGATGGAAAATGATATTCCGTGCAAATGGAAATCAAAAGAAAGGCTGGAGTAGCAGTTCTCATATCAGACAAAATAGACTTTAAAATAAAGACTATTACAAGAGACAAAGAAGGACTCTACATAATGATCACAGGAACAATCCAAGAAGAAGACATAACAATTGTAAATATTTATGCATCCAACATAGGATCACCTTAATACATAAGGCAAATGCTAACAGCCATAAAAGGAGAAATCGACAGTAACACACTCATAGTGGGGAACTTTAACACCCCACTTTCACCAATGGACAGATCATCCAAAATGAAAATACATAAGGAAACACAAGCTTTAAATGATGCATTAAACAAGATGGACTTAATTGATATTTATAGGACATTCCATCCAAAAACAACAGAATACACTTTCTTCTCAAGTGCTCACGGAACATTCTCCAGGATAGATCATATCTTGGGTCACAAATCAAGCCATGGTACATTTAAGAATATTGAAATCGCATCAAGTATCTTTTCCAACCACAATGATATGAGACTAGACATCAATTACAGGAAAAAATCTGTAAAAAATACAAACACATGGAGGCTATACAATACACTATTAATAACCAAGAGATCACTGAAGAAATCAAAGAGGAAATCAAAAAATACCTAGAAACAAATGATAATGAAAACACGATGACCCAAAACCTATGGGATACAGCAAAAGCAGTTCTAAGAGGGAAGTTTATAGCAATACAATCCTACCTCAAGAAATAAGAAACATCTCAAATAAACAACCTACCCTTACACCTAAAGCAATTAGAGAAAGAAGAACCAAAAAACCCCAAATTTAGCAGAAGGAAAGAAATCATAAATATCAGATCAGAAATAAATGAAAAAGAAATGAAGGAAACAATAGCAAAGATCAATAAAACTAAAAGCTGGTTCTTTGAGAAGATAAACAAAATTGATAAACCATTACCCAGACTCATCTAGAGAAAAGGGAGACGACTCAAGTCAATAGAATTAGAAATGAAAAAGGAGAAGTAACAACTGACACTGCAGAAATACAAAGGATCATGAGAGATTACTACAAGTAACTACCTGCCAATAAAATGGACAACCTGGAAGAAATGGACAAATTCTTAGAAAAGCACAACCTTCCAAGACTGCACCAGGAAGAAATGGAAAATATAAACAGACCAAACACAAGCACTGAAATTGAGACTGTGATTAAAAATCTTCCAGGGCTTCCCTGGTGGCGCAGTGGTTGGGAGTCCGCCTGCCAATGCAGGGGACACGGGTTCGTGCCTCGGCCCGGGAGGATCCCACATGCCGCGGAGCGGCTGGGCCCGTGAGCCATGGCCGCTGAGCCTGTGCGTCCGGAGCCTGTGCTCCCCAACAGGAGAGGCCACAACAGTGAGAGGCCCGCATACCACAAAAAAAAAAAAAAAAAATCTTCCAACAAACAAAAGCCCAGGACCAGATGGCTTCACAGGTGAATTCTATCAAACATTTAAAGAAGAGCTAACACCTATCCTTCTCAAACTCTTCCAAAATATAGCAGAGGGAGGAACACTCCCAAACTCACACTATGAGGCCACCATCACCTTGACAGCAAAATCAGACAAAGATGTCACAAAGAAAGAAAACTACAGGCCAATATCACTGATGAACACAGATGCAAAAATTTTCAACAAAATACTAGCAAACAGAATCCAACACCATAGGGCTTCCCTGGTGGCGCAGTGGTTGAGAGTCCGCCTACTGATGCAGGGGACACGGGTTCCTGCTCCGGTCTGGGAAGATCCCACATGCCGCACAGCGGCTAAGCCTGTGAGCCATGGCCACTGAGCGTGTGCGTCTGGAGCCTGTGCTCTGCAACACGAGAGGCCACAACAGCAGTGAGAGGCCCGCGTACCGCAAGAAAAAAAAAAAAAAAAAAAAAAGAATCCAACAGCACATTAAAGGGATCATACACCATGATCAAGTGGAGTTTACCCCAGGAATGCAAGGATTCTTCAATATACACAAATCAATCAATGTGATACACCATATTAACAAACTGAAGGAGAAAAACCATATGATCATCTCAATAGATGCAGAAAAAGCTTTTGACATGGGCTTCCCTGGTGGCGCAGTGGTTGAGAATCCGCCTGCTGATACAGGGGACACGGGTTCGTGCCCTGGTCTGGGAAGACCCCACATACCGCGGAGCGGCTGGGCCTGTGAGCCATGGCTGCTGAGCCTGCGCGTCTGGAGCCTGTGCTCCGCAATGGGAGAGGCCACAACAGTGAGAGGCCCGCATACCGAAAAAAAAAAAAAAAAAAAAGCTTTTGACAAAATTCAACACCCATTTATGATAAAAACCCTCCAGAGAGTAGGCATACAGGGAACTTACCTCAACATAATAAAGGCCATATATGACAAACCAACAGCCAACATCGTCCTCAATGGTGAAAAACTGAAACCATTTCCACTAAGATCAGGAACAAGACAAGGTTGCCCACACTCCCCACTATTATTCAACATAGCCTTGGAAGTTTTAGCCACAGCAATCAGAGAAGAAAAAGAAATAAAAGGAATCCAAATCAGAAAAGCAGAAGTAAAGCTGTCACTGTTTGCATGTGACATGATACTATACATAGAGAATCCGCGAGACTCTACCAGAAAACTACTAGAGCTAATCAAAGAATTTGCTAAAGTTGCAGGATACAAAATTAATGCACAGAAATCTCTTGCATTCCTACACACTACTGACAAAAAATCCGAAAAAGAAATTAAGGAAACACTCCCATTTACCACTGCAACAAAAAGAATAAAATAGCTAGGAATAGGGCTTCCCTGGTGGCGCAGTGGTTGAGAATCCGCCTGCTGATGCAGGAGACACGGGTTCGTGCCCTGGTCCGGGAAGATCCCACATGCCGCGGAGCAGCTAAGCCCGTGAGCCATGGCCGCTGGGCCTGCGCATCCGGAGCCTGTGCTCCGCAATGGGAGAGGCCACAACAGTGAGAGGCCCGCATACCGCAAAAAAAAAAAAAAAAAAAAAAAAATAGCTAGGAATAAACCTACCTAAGGAGACCAAAGACCTGTATGCAGAAAACTATAAGTCACTGATGAAAGAAATTAAAGATGGTATAAACAGATGGAGAGATATACCATGTTATTGGATTGGAAGAATCAACATTGTGAAAATGACTCTACTACCCAAAGCAATCTAAAGATTCAATGCAATCCCTATCAAACTACCAGTGGCATTTTTCACAGAACTACAACAAAAAATTGCACAATTTGTATGGAAACACAAAAGACCCCGAATAGCCAAAGCAATCTTGAGAAGGAAAAACATCGCTGGAGGAATCGGGCTCCCTGACTTCAGACTATACTACAAAGCTACAGTAATCAAGATAGTATGGTACTGGCACAAAAACAGAAATATAGATCAATGGAATAGGATAGAAAGCCCAGAGATAAACCCAAGTACATATGGTCACCTTATTTTTTATGAAGGAGGCAAGAATATACAATGGAGGAAAGACAGCTCTTCAATAAGTCGTGCTGGGAAAACTGGACAGCTACATGTAAAAGAATGAAATTAGAACACTCCCTAACACCATACACAAAAATAAACTCCAAATGGATTAAAGACCTAAATGTAAGGCCAGACACTATATAACTCTTAGAGGAAATCATAGGCAGAACACTCTATGACATAAATCACAGCAAGATCCTTTTTGACCCACCTCCTCGGGAAATGGAAATAAAGACAAGGATAAACAAACGGGGCCTAATGAAACTTAAAAGCTTTTGCACAGCAAAGGAAACCATAAACAAGACCAAAAGACAACCCTCAGAATGGGAGAAAATATTTGCAAATGAAGCAACTGACAAAGGATTAATCTCCAAAATTTACAAGCAGCTCATGCAGCTCAATATCAAAAAAACAAACAACCCAATCCAAAAATGGGCAGAAGACCAAAATAGTCATTTCTCCAAAGAAGATATACAGATTGCCAACAAACACACGAAAGAATGCTCAACATCACTAATCATTAGAAAAAAGCAAATCTAAACTACAATGAGTTATCACCTCACACCAGTCAGAATGGCCATCGTCAAAAAAATCTACAAACAATAAATGCTGGAGAGGGTGTGGAGAAAAGGGAACCCTCTTGCACTGTTGGTAGGAATGTAAATTGATACAGCTACTATGGAGAACAGTATGGAGGTTCCTTAAAAAACTAAAAATAGTACTACCATATGACCCAGCATTCCTACTACTGGGCATATACCCTGAGAAACCATAATTCAAAAAGAGTCATGTGCCACAATGTTCACTGCAGCTCTATTTACAATAGCCAGGACATGGAAGCAACCTAAGTGTCCATCGACAGATGAATGGATAAAGAAGATGTGGCACATATATATAATGGAATATTACTCAGCCATAAAAAAGAAAAAAAATTGGGTCATTTGTAGTGAGGTGGATGGACCTAGAGTCTCTCATACAGAGTGAAGGAAGTCAGAATGAGAAAATCAAATACTCTATGCTAATGCATATACATAGAATCTAAAAAAAAAAAAAGGTTTATGAAGAACCTAGGGGTAGGACAGGAATAGAGATGCAGACACAGAGAATGGACTTGAGGATACGGGGAGGGGGAAGGGTAAGCTGGGACGAAGTGAGAGAGTGTAATGGACTTACATGTACTACCAAATGTAAAATAGATAGCTAGTGGGAAGCAGCCACATAGCACAGGGAGATAAGCTCGGTGCTTTGTGACCACCTAGAGGAGTGGGATAGGGAGGGTGGGAGGCAGATGCTAAAAGGAGGAGATATGGGGATATATGTATATGTATAGCTGACTCACTTTGTTATACAGCAGAAACTAACACACCATTGTAAAGCAATTATGCTCCAATAAAGATGTTAAGAAAAATAAAAAGAAGTGTGTGAGGCACCCCAGGAGCTCACAGGTGGGGTCTGCTGGGGAGGGAGGCCTTGGCAGGAACTGGATCTTTGTGGCAATGTCTCTGAAACAGTTGAACCATTTCAAGCAGAAGGGGTCATGGGCTGGAGGGGTGGGACTGACACCACTTGTCTTTCTCCTCTCTCAGAAATTTCATAGATCCCATCCCCTTTCATGTATCCCATTTCTCCTAACTTCCTTTGTTTGTTTGCAAACTAACATCCGTCTCTGTATTAGATTCCTTTTGCTGCTGTAACAGATTACCACAAACTGCGTGTCTAAGAAAACAACAGAAATGTATTATCTCAGAGTTCTGGAGGCCAGAAGTCCAAATTCAAGGTGTAGTCAAGGTGTTCCTCCCTGCCTCTTCCAGCTCTGGTGGCTTCAGGTGGTCTTTGGCTTGTGGCTGCCTCTGTGCCTTCACGGTCACATCACCCCCTCCCTATGTCTCTGGTTTTCTTTGTGTCTCTTGAAAGGATACTTGTAATTGGATTTAGAGTCCGTGTGGACAATCCAGGATTATCTCAAGAGCCTTAACATAATCACATCTGCAAAGACACTCGTTCCAAATAAGCTAACATTCATTGGTTCCTGGGATTTGACAGGGTATCTTTTGGGAGAACACTTTTTGGCGTACCATAGCATCTCTATTATTTTACCATGGATTTATGCCCAAGAAAGGGGTGGTTCCAGAGGTTCTGATTTAGTTGGTCCAGGATGAGGTCCAGGTACCAGTACATTTTTTAGTCCCTCAGGCAGTTGTTATGGACAAAAGACTGAATCACCAATGCAGAGAGGGAGTCCATCCCTGTTTGCTGAATTGCAGGCAGCTGATTTCAACTCTGTCATTTAGGGCCTGAACTTAATACATTTTATATCTGAAGAGTTTAGCCAGTGGAAAGAAACCTAAAGAAATAAAGAGATCACAGCTTTCTATTCTCCATTTCCTCAGAACTGTGGGTTAGCAAAGTTTTGTTCTGCAAGGAACACTCTGAGGTGGGTATGGGGGAAAGAGGATGGCGGCTTATAATAATAATCAGGAGGCCTGGCACTGAGGCCTGGCTGTGCTCTCCCCTCACACTGATTGTGGGAAGTCACGTTTCAACTCTGGGCCTCAGCTTCCTTGCTGGGAAGGTTGAAGGTGAGCGGCTTTCGTGGGGGAAGTGGAGGGGCAATTACTTATCACATTCCAGTCCATCAATAGAAGTGGAACATCTGCTCTCCTCCTATAGCTGCAGCTCACAAGCGTCTTTGCCAGGGCAGCCCCAGAACCTAAGAATCCAATGCTCTGGCAACAAAGCAAGTATCTGTACATTGTTTTATCCTTTTTACCCCTCAAAAATCACAACATAAAATAGAAACACCTGTACTAAAAACGATTTGTATAGAGTTCTCCTATAATTACAAATCACAATGGACCTGTTTGCATTAGCAATCATTATTTTTAAAAAGAGAAAACACATTGCAGCCTTGCTACAGACAAACGAACGACAAAACCTTCTCTAGGATGTACTTATACAGAGAAGTTCCCTAGGAGGCATCAGAAATAAACCACGTGAAAACACTGGTGTCCGTGACCCTTTGTTTCTGATTTGCACATTTTTGTAATCTGTGCTTGCTACAGAAAATGAAACCAAGGTCTATTTTCCTTGTGAAGCACTGAAAATGAAAAAAATTCTTCTTTGCGACCACATCAAGTGGACAGTTCTCGCCTGTGAACATGCCAAGCTTTGTGTTGGGCGTGTTCAGATACATTATCCTTTTCCTCTGTAGCTCCAGCCTCCCACCCCTTCCCTGGGCTCCAGACTCCGATTTCTAACCACCCACTCAACAAGTTTCCACGAAGAAATCTGACAGGCACATCAAATTAAACATGGCCTTCACCCCCTCCCCATGTTCCCTTCTGCCCAAGTCCTCCCATTCTCAAGACAAACAGGGAAACCGTTCACCAACCTGCTCAAGCCCAAAGCATCAGAGTCCTCTCAGATCCTCTCTTTCCCAGAGCCACCCTGCAGCGACTCTCAATTAGGCTCCACGCATGCCTCACCATCTGCACCTCGCCCACCACGCGCTGACACCCCCGGGTCTCACCTGGACCACCACTGATTTCCTTGCCTCTACCTTTGCTCTCCCTGCACACATGCTTGACCCACCCACCAGATAATGGTTTGAAATCATACACAGGATCACACCGCTGCTCAAAACTCTTTAATAGAACGTAAAATAGTGCAGCCGCTCTAAAACACAGTGTGGCAGTTAGTATAAAGCTGAGCAGGCTACCAAGGTATAACCCAGCCATTGCACTTTTGGGCATCTGCCTCAGAGAATGCAAACTTCTATTTGAACAAAAACCTGTACGCAAATGTTCATAGCTGCCCTATTCAAAATTACTAAAAACTGGAAACAACCCAGATGTCCTTCATCAAACAAAGGATGGTACATCCGAACCATGGACTATGTCTCAGCAATATGAAGGAATGTGTAAACTTACATAGCAAAGGGACTTTGCAGGTGGAATTAAGGTGGCTAATCAGCTGACCTTAAAATGGGGGAATGCCCTGGATTCCAGGTGGGCCCAATATAATCACAGAGTCCTTAGAAATGGGGAGGGGGGCAGAAGAGAGAGTCAGGGAGTCGGGGGTGGGTGACTGCAGAAACAGTGGTCAAAGAGATACCGCTTTGCCGGCCTTGAAGATGGAGAAAGGGGCCACAAGCCTTTAGAGGCTAGAAAAGGGAAGAAAACAGATTCTCTGCTAGAACCTCCAGAAGGAAATGCAGCCCTGTAGACACCTTGATTTTAGTCTAGTGAGATCATTTTGGACTTCTGACCTCCAGAACCATAAAAGAATAAATCCGGTTTATTTTATGTGGCTAAATTTGTGGTATTTTGTTACAGCAGCAATAAGAAATTACCGCAGGGGGCAAAACATCCACCGTTCCCCCAAAATGTCATTCAGATTTGAGTGAAATAAATGTCCTGTAATTATAATACTATCGCCAATGTTTTCTTGTCTCTGTCTTCTTTTTAAACAAAACATGAGTTTGAAATGTAGGAAAGATGTAGGAAGATAAACACAAATTGTGAAGTAGAGGCTTTCCAAATAACAGGGGGAATTTTCTTGCTTTGTATATGCCAATGCTGTGAAAGATAATTATTTATATCCAAAAGGGAAATGTTAGGTATTGGTTACAGCTGTCAGACCATGAACACTGCTGGGAGAGCCTCGTTCCTTGCCAAAATACTGTACAATGTAGATTTCAGTGACACCGGAGAAGTCTAAGTACATTTCAATTTGATCTCTAATCTTCTCTTTTCACACTAGGCAATTCCTGGGGTAGATTTCATTCATTTCAAGCACTTCAATATCTGCCTGGATGAAAAGTCACATTCAGCCCTCAGGCCGAATACTCCTAAAATGTGCTCATTCGCCCGGATAAAAGCATCTGAAGGCCTTCGGTAGGGCATTCCCTGCCTTGTTGGCCCCGACTTAAACATTACTCATTTCTCCCTTTCACCTGACCACACTGGTCTCTGAAGACAACTGAGCCTGTGACCTGTGCCTGGTGACTTCTGAGTTGAATGACTCTCTTAAGCGCGCATTTTGGGCTTAGCCTTTTCTGCAAAGCTGGGGACCCAACGGTGCAATGCCTGTTTGTTATCTCCATGGGTGAATCCTTCGACCATTTAAAATCCAATGCATCTAATGTTGCACTCATTCTCTTCCCCGCAGGCCTGCTCCTCCTCTGTATTTCCCACCTTGGTGAACCGATCCATCAGATAACCGATTTTCTTATGATAAATTTGATGGATTTCTCTCCCTGCCTTTCCCTTAACACTGGAACATCACCAGGTGTTTCAATTCTATCTTCTAAGTTTCTCTACTCTGCACCCTCCTTTCTATCCCTACTGCCTCTGCTGAAATCCATGCTGGAAGGGATTTGACATTTACTGAGCATGGACAATATGCCAGACACTGTTTTGAACACTTGTGTGTGAAGGATCTCAGTCATTCCTCCCACAATCATTCTGAGCTATATGTTCCTATTATTCCCATTTTCAGAAGCAGAGAAGAGCGCTAAGGGGGGTCAGTTACCTTTGCCGAGGCCAGAGCATCAAAACTGGGACTCGGTCTTAGGCCTGTCTGCCTCCAGAGTCTGAGTACTTAGTCGCTGATCGGTGAATTTACTGAGACTGGGACAGAGCAGTGGTCTCTCAAGGCACCTTTACCACCCCTTAGGCAAACGTGGACACCTTGGGCCAGGTAGATTAAGGAGAAAGTGAAGAGGATTCTGTTACAGGGTTTTTTTTGTCTGCCTCTGAAGAAATGGTGTGAGAACACAAAGGTATGGGAACAATTCCCTGGCTGCCATTTCTCCAACAGTGGCAATACCTGATAACAATAGTGACAAAAGTGTAAGAAATATTCATTGTAGTAACTAAGACCACCCGCCATGTATTAAGTGCTCATGGCCTGTCATTTTCCTTGGCACATTCCATGCATTATTCCACTTAATGTGCATAACATCCTAATGAGGAAATGAAGCTCAGAAAACTTAAGGAACTTTACAAATATCACAATATCAAAAAGTGATGCATCCAGACCTTTCTAGGCTCGAAGCTGATGTTCTTAGCCACTATGAAACATTGTCCTGCATGTTTGTTGTGGGTTTTTTTGCGGTACGCGGGCCTCTCACTGTTGCGGCCTCTCCCGTTGCGGAGCACAGGCTCCGGACGCGCAGGCTCAGCGGCCACGGCTCACGGGCTCAGCCGCTCCGCGGCACGTGGGATCTTCCCGGACCGGGGCGCGAACCTGTCCCCTGCATCGGCAGGCGGACTCGCAATCACTGCGCCACCAGGGAAGCCCCTGTCATGCATGTTTGTTCAACACAAGGTGTGGTTCAGAAGGCAGCAGGTGGCATGTACAAGTTGTGTATGTTCTTGGACAAGTATTTAACATCTCTGTGTTCAGTTTTATCACTTGTAAGTGTGGGTGCTACTGCCACCCTCCTGATGGCCTTTATCTATCTTGAAGTTCCAATATCTGACGCCACTGGCTTGGTGAAAAGGGGTATGACTCCTGTGCTCTTAACTCTGCCAAGATTGCACATGACTGAAAGGAAAACTTACTTATTTCTCCAGATTAGTTTTGCATGAAAGAATGTAGCAGAAACTATCTGTTCCCTACAGAAAGACCAATATTTCCTGACCTTCCTTGCAGCTAGATATGATTGTGTGGCCAATTGTGGCTGATGAGCTATGAGTAAAAGTGGTGGATACAACTTCTCAATTGCATGTTTTATGGGAGTATGTCCCTGCTGTCCCTGCTTTCCACTAAGCTGGATGAGAGGTGGTGGTGAGCCACCTGGGACCATGAGGACAGAAGCAACATTCCACAGATGCCAGAAAACAAGAGAAGCCAGGTCGTAAAGATTCAGCCTTGGAGATTCCCTGGTGGTCCAGTGGTTAGGACTTGGCGCTTGTACTGCACTGGGCTCGGGGTTCAATCCCGGTCGGGGAACTAAGATCCTGTAAGATCCCCCAAGCTGTGCAGCAAGGCAAAAAAAAAAAAAAAAAAAAAGGCAGCCTTGCACAGATTTCTCAGACAGATTCTCTTCTCTCCATCCCTGTCTCCACCCGATCTCTAAGTGACAGAGTGGGGCCCCCACATCAGTCCAGAACTGCTTGTGTCTGGATTATCACTTGAGACAGAAATACACATCTATCTTCCTGAAGCCATTGCCATTTGGGATCTTTGCGATGACATTTGAATCTATGTCATAACCAATATAAGGAGAGAACGGAAATCCACTGAGCCAAATGCTATTGGAAAAGTACTTTCAAAAGTTCCACTTAAGCAAATTCTCCAAAGCCAAAGAACCCAGCACATTAAGGGACGGTAAGAGATTTGGTTTGGCTCTGCTCAATTTAGAGCGTCCAGCAAGGGGGTGGTGAAAATAAAACTGGACGGGTCATCAGGTGCCAGCTCGTGAAAGCTGTGCTCCCGCACGTTAAAAAACACGCACTTGAACCTCGGGGCAATGGCTATACAGAGTTCTAAAAGGAAGGGAGATGGTAGGTCTGAGCTCTAGAATGACCCATCGACTGCCCTTTGGAGCAAAGATTGTAGCGTAAACTCTAGCGTTAGGGAGAAGAGTTAGGAGGCAAGAGCTGCTGGTGGCCTTGGCATAGGGGGCAGACAGGAAAGGAGAGAAGTAGATCTGTGTGAGAGATATGTGGGAGACTAACTAAAGGCTTGATGACTGACTGGTAGTCGGGTGAAGGAAGCTGCTGGAAGGAGCAAGAGTCATGCCCACATTTGTGGTTTGAACAACAGCATGGTGAGTGGCCCCCTTGATATGCTAAAATGAGAAACACGCATAGGAGAAAAAATAGGTTCGGTGCTAGGTTGAGGGTGGAGCTGTGGATAGGCTGAGTTTAATTTTGTATTGAATGCTTCTAGAGTATGACATGCCAGTGGGACATCCAAGAGGTGGTGTCCAGTAGGCAGAGTTAATAATAAATTCATGACAATGGCAGTGAAGGTATAGACAGCTTATGTAGAAACCTGATTTAACATTCTTATGTTTGATTTGACCAAACTTTTTTTCCCCCAAAATTAAATCATACTGGAAGATCAAGACAAAAACCTCTCAACCATTTCTGCCCTCGCAGGTATTAATAAGTTTTATTTACTTGGATTATTCTAGGTAGAAGCCACTTTGGAAAGCATTCTCTCTATTTAAATTTCAAGCTCCTTGCGGGGAAGAGGTTTTTCCATTTCTTTATTGTGTGGCTTATAATTAGCCATATAACAGCATTAAATGACAATATAGCATTTTTGAACAAAGCTTGCCTTAGATTCAGGGAAAATTATAGGGATGCAGTAGCTGCTTGCTATGAACAAGACTCCAACAACGACTCAGAAGTGCATCTTCTGGTGCAGTTCCTCTTAAAGTTTACTTTTCTCTAACTGAATTGTGCCTGTTTTTGTCCCCCCACTGTATTCCCAGAACCAAATACAATGCCTGACTCACAGCAGAGGCCAAATAAAAACAGAAACAAATGCATGTTTAATGAACTGCCATTTGGATATGGCTTTAAATTCTAGCTATTTAGAAACTGAAGGCCAAAAATACTCTTGATGAAAACATGCATCACTACACCCAGTAGGGTTAACCAGACAACCTATAATCATAAACTAAATGAATAACGATGAAGTTAGAGTATTAATAATTTATAAGTAAAAAGCAACAAGTGCAGGCATGGAGATTCAGGATCAACTTAAGTCAACAGTTGACAATGCACTGATAACATCCTTCTTGAACACCTTAGGAATTCTGGAAATCTATGTGTGCAAGTGCATGGTGGTGACTTTTCCCCTTTGCCAAACAACGTGAGACAGGCTGTGCTCAGCTGAACAGGAGATTCGTCGTCAATAAACCCCGAGACCATCTTGGAGAAGAGTCAGGCAGGTCCACAAAATGTTAAAAACAGAGTTGCCAAATAACCTGGCAATTCTACTCCTAGGGAGATACCCAGAGGAAATGAAAACATATGTCTGTAAAAAAAGCTTAAAAACAAATTTTCATAGCAACATTATTCATAATAGCCAAAAGTGGAAACAACTCAAATGCCCATCAACTGACGAATGGATAAACTTGAAATAAAATATTATTTGGCAATAAAAAGGAATGATATACTGATGTATGTTACAATAGGGATGAACCTCTAAAACCTTATGCTAAGTGAAAGAAGCCAGACAGAATGATCACATAATATATGATTCCATTTATATGAAACATCCAGAAAAGGCAAATCCACCGAGACAGAAAGTAGGTTAACGGTTGCCAACCTCTGAGGGTAAGATAGAGGAAATGAGGCATGATCACTAGTGGACATAGGGTTTCTTTGGGGGTAAATAAAGCGTTCTAAAATTGATTGTGGTGACAGTTGCACAGTGACTATACTAAGAACCATGGAATTGTGGACTTTAAATAAGTAAAATATACGTTATGTGAATCATATCTCAATAAAGCTGTTGTTAAAAAAAATAAACTCTAAGAGTAAGAACTCATTTAGTAGGCTATTGTATATTGGTAGGCTTTAGTCATGGGTAGTAATAAAATGCTATGGAAGGGCACTTCAACACAACTGCTCTGTGACTTCGGACAAGCTATTTCAACTCATGAAGTCTTGGCTTCCTTGTCTGTAGGATAGGAATGCAGGAGATGTTGGTAGCGGCTCTTATCCTCTTGCATTACCAAGGTTTCCCTCTGCAAAACATCTGTGTCTCTCCAGCTGAGGGCTTTCTCCAGCCACAGGAGCATGCTTGGCCCCGACACAGGACAAGCCAGAAGTGCTTGACCATCAGTGCCCCTGGAAGTAGCTTTCAAGCAATTACAAACAGAATCTGGTGGATCAATACCCCACCTTCCTTGCCGATCGTGTGGTGCAACTCGGTGGTGTTCTACATGTCTCCCCGACATACTGAGGAGGACTGAACCCCAGCTGCCCACAGAAACAACCTGTTCATTAATGTATTGTATACTGCTTTCCCTCCCTTCAAGGCTCACTTCATTCCCTATCAGTGCTTCTGACATCACTTCCCAAATGAACTACCTGCACACAAATCTTCGTCTTTGAATCTGCTTCTGAGGAAACCCAACTTAAGACAAGAGACAACTAGAGTGTCTTCTTTTTAGGGCCACTGGATGGATTAAATAAGATATTACACATTGAGCATTTCAGCACTGAGTCTGGCACATAAGAACTGTTAACCATCATCACTATTATCATTAATGTTATTGTTATTATTATTGAAAACAAATAATTGTCTTGAAATTTTCATCAGATTTTGGCCCATCTAGAAGCCTGCCTTGGCCTCCCGACACACATGAGAAAAAACGCCAAGTCAGTATTGTGCTTATTATTTCACTACTGAGCAACCAGTTAATTATTTTCCCCCAAAGGACTCTGAATTTTCAAAGACTTTATCTAGCAAACTGCACAGATTAAGTAATAATTCATTTGATCTCCCATGTTTTATTAATCAAAGACACATCTAACTGCCAATCACAGCTTCTGATCAGCATGAAATTACTAGGGTCACCGCATAGAGCTAATATCATTTCAGTAAAAGTACAGAATCTTGATGTTTTTGTTAGTCTGTGAGGCTTTATCACTTGTAAAAGTATGATTATATTAGATTTTCTGAAATATTTAAAATAGCTTGCAGACCTCTATTGCTACCATTGTCATCTCCTAAGACCCAGGGACCCCATGTTGGCAGTTGCTGATCTAATAAACCAAAATTCATTAAGAGATATGCTTGTTTTTGTCATAAAAATTGCAGCAATAAAACCTTTATTGCCATATTTGGCAGTAACCTTTCTTTATATTATGAGAAAATAAAGGATAAATGGAGTTTTAGTAATGTATTTTTTTTATCTTGACCTTTTCACAATGAAATATCCTCAAATCTAAGAGTGGCGGGATTACTCTAAGATGCCAAGCCATTTCAAGTTTCCCACAACAATATTCAGAGATCACAGTTTATGAGGAAAAATAATACAAGAAAGAGGGAGGAGGAAATGAGCAGTTTAGAACAGTAGAGCAAAGGAATAATTCTCCATTGCTTAAAGCAAGTATCAGTGACTGGTGTTGTGTTCATAGGCAGATGGTCTGTGTAGACTCGCTTGACCTTCTGAAGTCCCTCTCCCTTCTCCCCCCTGCTCTGTCCTTAAGTAGCTCACCTGGAAGCCTTGTCCTCAGGCTTCCGACTGGGCTCAGCAAATGAGGAGCGCCAGCAAGAGATCAGAGACGAGGAGGAGGTTTCCTTCCTAAAGGTCATGAAGACGGGCTGCGTCCCTCACCTGAGGACCACGGTCCTGTCACAGACAGCCCTTTTCACACAGCTCTCTCTGACTCTCATTCTGGTAACTACTCTCATCCTTTACCCTATAAGCTTTGTGGTGGTAATCGTGTCCACCATTGCTAGTCCCAGGAAGCTGAGTAATTCCTTGCAATTTCCCTAGACATTGCTCACCATCTTTGTCAATCAATAGTCACTTTATTACATTCTCTCCAACTCAACTATTTTAATTGTGTCATCTATTCTCTGCCAGGACCCTACGGAAACACCCGGAGAACCTAACCACAAACTAGAGGGCAAGAGAGCCAGGTTGATAAGGTCCATGCAGGCCAGTATCTTGTGGCACAGGGAGAGTGGAAAATGGTAGACAAGTGTTTCTGGAGGTGCCAACGGGCTAGATCTGCCCCACCAAGATTTCCAATATATAAGATAGGTAAATATTCATAGAGTTTGTATGAGAACTAAATAATACGATCCACAAAAAAACGTATTACATTGTATAGCACATCATAAATAATTTATAGACATTAGCTACTATTATTATATTCAAGGCTCTGTAGAAAAATCCTATTCATCCCCTGCTTTGTGAATAACAAAAAGCACCTTTTCCCATAAGCTTGGTATCTGAATTCATGTTAGAGCCATCATTGCAGTTGAGAGGACAAATTACCTGCATGAACACTAGCCAGCACTCATCGAGAGCTTACTATTTGCCAGGGATGGTGCTAATTACTTTCCAAGTGTTGTCTCATTTAACACAACAGTTCCATTAGGGAAGTAATTTAAACTCATCCTTTTACACATGAGAAAACTAAGTAGGCTAGTAGGATTAAGAAAGCTTCCAGCTTACTCTTTCCCTTCGCCGTGTCCTCAAGGCCATTCTCTATGTCTGCGTCTTTATTCCTGTCCTGCCCCTAGGTTCAGAGTGGCATGGACATATATACACTACCAAAAGTAAAATAGCTAGCTAGTGGGAAGCAGCCGCATAGCACAGCACAGGGAGATCAGCTTGGTGCTTTGTGATCACCTAGAGGGGTGGGATAGCGAGGGTGGGAGGGAGACGCAAGAGGGAGGAGATATGGGGACATATGTATATGTATAGCTGATTCACTTTGTTATAAAGCAGGAACTAACACACCACTGTAAAGCAATTTTACCCCAATAAAGATGTTTTTAAAAAAAAAAAAAACAAAGCTTCCCAAGCTCACATGGTACAAAATTGATAGAAGCAGTATTTGAACCCAGGCCCATATATCCACAGCCAGTGTCCAGGATTCACTGTTTACAAGAGACAGATTCTTCAGAGTGAATCCTGAGCAACTTGATCAGCATGGAATCAGGTCATCTGAGTGCGAAAATATGTCTATGCATTTATCATTGTCAAAAGTCCTTTCAAGAGAATATGCTGTAATTGTACATTTAATTCAGCCCCAGCACAACACAATGTTCCAGTGAAGCATACAGCAAAGTGACATGTGTTGAGATTGTGACCCTGTTGGGAGGCAGTCTTGTAAAACTTGCGCTAAAGAAAAATGACAAACAGATGCGGTGGTTTATTGGCCTCATCTCTTGTGGCACTTCTGTGGCTCCCGGGAAGGCAATGGAACACTTAAGAAGATGTGCTGAGCACCCCCAGGCCCTATGGGCATATATGATAGCTGTACTAGCAAGAGGATTTATGTTCTTTATGCCCTTGAGTATTCACCATACTTCCCATTGGGGAGACAGTCACGGACGGATACCAGAGAGAGTATGGGGCAGTGACGAATGATCCCCTCTTTGGAGCTCTCTGGGCTTCCCTCCACTCGGGCCAGGCCTGCAGCTGCCTAGGGAAGCACGTGAGAGCCCTGTGGATGCTGCACGGAGGGAAGTGGGCATCCTGACACAACGAAACTAACTGCCATAGACCGAGCCTGTGCATGCTCTAGTCTGAGAATCTGAATGCGGCCACTTTGGGTGCTGCTTACCAGGGCGCCCAACACTTTCACGGTGAGCTATGGCTGACTACCGGTATCCACTGCTCATGTCTACACCTCCAGAACAAGATGGGATACATTGTAGGAGGTCAATTAATATGCGTTGAATCAATGAAAAGCCAGCCGTTCTTTGGGAGTGGAGACAGCCTTTCCTCTACAGACACTTGTAAGGCGTCTCAGTGGGGGAAGTATAGTAAGGAGATGCCCTCTTGTCAGTACATAGTCTCACAATGATTCCACTCACTTTGAGACAAGACCCCTACAGACACACACACAATCCCCAAAACATGACTCTTCCATCCTATACAACCTCATCTCCTGGCCACAGATGATTGATCCAAGGAAAGGTACCCGAACCAATAAAATTCTCCTCAGGGATTTGAAATTCAGGACATAGATACATAGCAATGGGTAACATCCAAGCTGAAGCATGTCAGAGGGAAATTTCTAGAAGGTTCTCCAGCATGCAGACATGTTTTTATCTCCTTCCCTTATAAGTCAGTCCCTCCTTTTCTTTCATGCGCGTACCGCTATCCCACTGTTATAGGTTGAATTGTGTCCCCCCACCAAAATATGTTGGAGACCTAATACTCAGTACCTCAGAATATGACCTTATTTGGAGATAGGGTCTTTATGGAAGTAACAGGTTAAATGAGGTCATTAGGGTGGGCCCTAATCCAATATGACTGGAGTCCTTATAAAAAGGAAAAATTTGGACACAGATGCAGATACTCACACAAGAAGACCACCATGTGAAGACGAAGGCAGAGATCGGGGTGATACATCTATAAGCCAAGGAATGCTGAAAACTTCCAACAAACCACAAGAAGGTGAAAGACAGGAATGGAACAGATTCTCCCTCACAGATCTCAGAAGGAACCAACTCTATCTGTACGTTGATCTTAGACTTCTAGCCTCCAGAGTTGTTTGATAATAAATATCTGTTGTTTATGCCACACAGTTGTGGTACTTTGTAAAAGCAACCTTAGCAAACTAATACATACGCCAACAACACTCTTCTTTCTTTATTTTCCTTATATGCCAAATATCAGAGTGGGTTCCTGCTGCCTGCTTCCAAGAGAAACTTAACTGACACTCCAAGTAAACCATGGTGAATATTGATTCTGATTTTAAATAAAGTATCCAACTGTTTGTGTAAGGATTGTGGCTCCTATCAAACAATGAAAGCAAAATGGTGTTTGGAAAGCAAAATTGAGTTTGGAAAGCAAAGCAACTCATAATTACCACAGAGATGCTATATCACAGAGACCAAAGAGATTTACTTAGACCAAAGAAGAGAGGACTACAGAGCAGTCTTTCTCAGCCATGTGAAGGATGGGAAAAACAACTTTATTTCTCTATTTCTAGCACAAATGGCAGAAAAAAGAAAGAAACCCTTGAGGGCAAATAAATTGGGGTTTTTTTTGGTCTATAATTTTATATAAAAGACAATTATAAAAATAAATGTATGCATTGAAATATCAACCCTATTAAAAATTGGCAGGAGATCTATTATGGGTTGACTTATATGCTCCAAAAAGATATGTTGAAACCCTAACCCCTGCTACCTATAAATATGACCTTATTTGGAAATAGGGTCTTTGAAAATGTAATAAAGTTAAGATGAGGTCTTTTGGGTGGGCTCTAATCCAATTTGACTGATGTTCTTCTAAGAAGAGGGAAATGCCATGTGAAGACACAGACACACAGGAAGAACACCATGTGAAGACAAAGGCAGAGACTGGAGTAATTCAACTACAAGCCAAGGACAGCTGGAGCCACCAGAACCTGGAGGAGGCGAGGAAGGATCCCCCCTAGAGCATCTGGCTGGAGCATGGCCCTGTCAACACCTTGATTTTGAATTTCTAGCTTTTAGAGGTGAGAGACAACAAACTTCTACTGTTTTAAGTAACCCCATTTGTGGTACTTTGTTATGGCAGCACTAGGAAACTCATAAACTCTCGCCCTCAAAATCTTGCCCTGGGTCACAGAGGAGGATTACTTGTGGTGATTTGATAGCAATTTGTAAACTCTGTCACAGAGCAGAGCTGGAAGATAGTCTCATTAGCCAAATCTCTTACAGTAGTATGAAAGTGATATTAATTACTTAAAAAGTCTAGATAGGAGATATACAAAAATAAGTAACTTTTTATCTCTCTAGGCCTCATTAAAATATTTTCAGTGAGTTAATGCTAAAATAAGCAATATTTCTACAATCATAGTTGAGCACTGGCTTAATTCAAGCCAGGAGGATTAGTTATTTGGTTTCTTCTGTTAAATATTCAATAAACATCCTGTTTTTGAGTGAAGTAAACAAGACAAATGAAGAAATTCAAAGAAGGATAGGGCATCCCAAGCAGCACCTTTAAAAGTGGCTGAGAGAAAACTTTATCTTACACTGTGTCATGAAACACTGTTCTTAGAAGAAAAAGAAAAGATTGCCATCATAGTTGATGAAGAACTCTTCCTTCACTTTCCAGCAAAGAACGTGACTCTGATCTTCTGATTGTTCTCAAATAATGATTTGTTTGGTCTAAAAATAGTTCTTCTGCAAGGATGAAAAAGAAATTTATTTTTCAGGACTATGTTAAAAGGAGCACACTGAACTCTAAAGGGGGAGAAAAAGATAAATCTATTGAAGGCATGCCATGTGTTAAATTTATTGCTGATGTTCCAAGAAAATCTTCCTTAATATTTTTAGACTGAGATAAATGTATTTTCAGATAATTTTAGAATATAAAGGAGTCTAAAGTGAACATCTGCTTTATTGTCTTGGTCCTAGAGTCAACCTTCTGGCTGAAAAATTTAGAAAGCAGATTTGGGGGAATAAATACATAATTTTGGCTTATCCAAATAGTTTACTCATGTGCTTGGGGAATAAAAATGATTTTTCATTTCTTTGTTTTGACAGAAGATTAACTTTAGAGGTACTGGCTTTATTAAGCATTGTATGACAATGTCTTTCAATGTCCATTAAATAATGCTTAGTACAGTAAATGTTAAATTACCATATCTCCATAAATACATGTGAAGTCCATATGAATGCCAAATGAATTCAATATGGTCACTTCTATTACAATAAATGCCAAATGAATTCAGAGTGATGAGGCACTTAAAATGTCATACAGTTTCAACTAGTCCCATCATGAATTCATTACTGCCACGTGACACCCATTCTTGTCAGGCTTTCTATTTTAAATAGTATTTTCAGCAGTTTGTAATAAAATTCCATTTGAGGACTTGATTCTTTTGGAAATATGGAAGATGACCTCTATAAGTCTGGAAAAGTAGTGCCAAAATAACTTTTGGTACATTGCAAAAGTCCACACAACCACCAACATGCAAGTTTAATATTTGAATAAAACATATATAGACTATATAGTTATGGGTGTTCATATTTTATATCCAAAGAAAATTTTAATTTGATAAGTTTCCTCCTTGAACAATAAGTTCTTTCATAATGTATCTCTGTAAAAATTTACCTAGTTTTGTACCATTCTTATTAATTGAGACAGATATACACATAATAGACAGATGGGAAAACTAAAGGACCGTAACTATTTTAGTCAAGACACAAGCATAGATTTACAGTAGCCAAGACATGGACGCAACCTAAATGTCCATCAACAGATGAATGTATAAAGAAGATGTGGTACATATATACAATAGAATATTGCTCAGCCATATAAAAGTTTAAAATAATGCCATTTGCAGCAACGTGGATGGACGTAGAGATTATCATACTGAGTGAAGTAAGTCAGAAAGAGAAAGACAAATGTCATATGATATCACTAATATGTGGAATCTAAAATATGACACAAATGAACTTATTTATGAAACAGAAACAAACTCACAGACATAGAAGACAAACTTATGTTTACCAAATGGGAAAGGGGGTAGGGGAGAGATAAATTAGGAGTTTGGGATTAGCAGATACAAACTACTATACATAAAATAGATAAACAACAAGGTCCTACTGTATAGCACAGGGAACTATATTCAATATCCTGTAACAAGCCATAATGGAAAAGAATATAGAAAGGAATATGTGTATATATATATAAAATGGAATCACTTTGCTGTACACCAGAAACTAACACAACCTTGTAAATCAACTATACTTGAATTTTTTAAAAAAGACACAAGGATGGATAATATCTGATTTCATGACCCAATATTTCCCTCTTTTCCAAAAGTATCAACTCTGCAAGTACTCTTGATAGTCCTTCTGTGAGTGGGAGGTAGTAGTAGTCAGATAGGTAGAGTGAATATAGACGGCAGGAGGAAAACAGAGCTGGAGAAATACAAAATGCAGACTGACAGATGTGACATCCAAATAGGTAGTAGGAATACTTGCCAACTCTTGTTGAGGAGTCATAGATCCTACAAGGGTAAATATCAAGCTAAAATATAAGCTCTGGTATTGCTAATATCAGCCAGCTAGCAATGATAGTATCAAAGTTAGGAATAAGGAAGAGAGACAGTCTTAAACTTTCTTTGAACAGTTGATATATTTTAATGTATGTATACTCTTGCAAAGACTTTGGCCTAGTGTTATTGGCAATAATTCAATTGTGTCTAATCTGTTACAGCATCCTTTGTAATAAATACATATATACGTATATGTATTTATGCAGTCTAAATGTAGATTCTGCTTAAAACATTTTGAACTTCACTCTAGTGATTATACATACAAATCATTTTTACTCTCAGTGAATTTCTAGGAATATGTATTTTATACTACTGAAATATAAATCAGATACGTTGACTTGAGATTTCATTTTGTTACTGAACCAAGATTAAGATTAGTTTTATATTTGGAGATACAACAATTTTAGTCAGCGTGCCCGCCAATCAGTAAAATATTTTATAACTAACACAGCTACTTATGTTTGAACCTACACTTTTGAGAAACTGCAGATGTCCTTCCTTCCATTATTCTATTCATCTACCTATACTTCCCTCTCTCTCTCTATCCACTCAGCCATCCCTCCATCCCTCCATCCATCCATCCATTTATTCATTCATTTACTCAACAAATGGTTTGCACTACTTTGTACTAGATGTTGTAATAGACATGGGGGGAGAGTATAAGATCAAAAAGACACATACTCTCCTTTTGAGGATTTTAACTGAGTGTGAAAGAGAAGTTACAAGACACCGGAAAAAGTGCTATAAAAGTTGGAGGTACAGGGGCTTCCCTGGTGGCGCAGTGGTTGAGAATCCGCCTGCTGATGCAGGGGACACGGGTTCGTGCCCCGGTCCGGGAGGATCCCACATGCCGCGGAGCGGCTGGGCCCGTGAGCCTTGGTCGCTGAGCCTGCGCATCCGGAGCCCGTGCTCCGCAACGGGAGAGGCCACAACAGTGAGAGGCCCGCAAAAAAAAAAAAAAAAAAAAAGTTGGAGGTACAAATCTCTAAGGAAGTCCGAAGGAGAAAACTACTGATTTCTTTCAGTAGGCCATGGAAACCCTCACAGAGAAGGCGACAGCCAAGCTGAGGCCACCGAAAGAACTGAGACTATCACTGGGAAAGGACTCTCCAGGCAGAGGCTGGAGGTAGCTATTTTATCATGGCTACTTAGCACTGCCCCTCCATCTGTGTAAATCTTCTGAAGTATTTTTGAGGGTAAAAATACTTTTGCTTGTCATGATGCCTCACCTCCATAATTTTTAAACATACGACAACATGGAAGGAACAAAATGAACCTTCTCTTCCTTGCAAATGAGACTTAGTATCAGAGGGGAGGGATGTCATTATACTGGGGTACCCTACCCCCACAGCAAAAAAAAGAGGGGTCTGGCCCAAAGTAAAACTAAATGAAAGCAAATAAAACAATACAAACCCCCTGATATATACATATTGAATATATATATATCACTAAGAACCTTGAAGAGGCTCTTTGTTGCTGTTATTGTTCTTTCATCTTTATAGAAATTGCCAATAGACGGTACAGAAAGTCTTGCTTAGTATCCCATAGGGTGATGCTTTCAGCTTTCACTCAGTAGTCTAGGAAACATCATCTTAAAACCTATTTCTCACTTGATCTACAGGTGTTGCTGAGATCTGCACTGTGGGTCTGCAAACTGTAGCCTGAGGGTTAAGTCTGGCCCATAGCTTGTTTTTGTAAATAAAGTTTTATTAGAACACAGTCATACCCATTTGTTTATATATCATCTATGGTCATTTAGGGGACACAATGGCACCATTAAATGATTAGAGTAGAGACATTATGGACCCCAAAGCCAAAAGTATTGGTTATCTTGCCCTTCTCAGAAAAATATTTGCTATTCCTGATCTGTGTTAAGTTCCAAGTGAGAAATGCCTTTGAACCACTAAAAGTTCTGCTTAATCTATTTTCTCCTCATGGATAACAAAAACAAAATATAATGCCTGATTTCATTTTTGTTTTGGCTAACAGGAAGCTCAAAGAAAATTAAAGCAATTTTATAAGTTCCGGTTTTTAGATTACCAGTGTCATATATTCTGTTCAGTTGATACTACTGACTTTATATTTGCCCCTCTGTATTTTTAAAATTTCTCTTGTGTAGATGTATTTTTAAGTACTTTATTCAGTGTGGTTTGTATGAACTGCACATAATACTTTGTTAAATGAAGTAAGGAATGGATAGATAGTTACAGATGAAAAAGATGGATAGACAGATATAGAAAGGGCTATATATCCATCCATCTGTAACCCACTAATCAGTTAAAAACAAATAAGTCTACAGGTGCATACAATAAAATATGTATAGTTTTATAAGGGGACAGGATTGGGCAGGTACCCAGGGTTTCTCAACAGCGGTATTATTGAAATTTGGGGCCAATTGTTTGAGGGGGGGACGGGGGTTGGCCTGTGCATTGTAGGATGGTAACAGCACCCCTGGCCTCTGCCCACTAGATGCCAGTAGTATACTCCTCCTCCATGTGAAAACAAAAATTATCTCCAGACATTGCCAAGTGTCCCCTGGAAAACAACTCCCCACGCCTACCCCAGTCTAGAGAAAGCAGCTCTCTTGTGCTTTATCTCCATTTCTTCTGCTCTGTTACGAGATTAGCAATCTCATGGCGTCTGCCGCAGCTCACTGAGGACCCAACGTACCGGTGAAGGTATCGGGCAGCAATCCCCTTTCTATCAGGTTAGGCCATGCATGCCTCTGTGAGTCCTCCAGCAGAAGTCCAGGACTGGGGAATATAATACAACCAAATCCTATAAATGGGATTTTAAATTAGGGCCCTTCCACAGCCTGTTCATTGTGCTGTACAAAGAGAGGTGAGCTCTGTCATGTACTCTCAGCCCTGGTAAGATGCTTCTCCTGATCTCTAATGACAGTAATGAATTAAATAATGGCTAAGTAATGAATTGGGTTATTTCCTAAGTCTGGAGATCAAGAGAAATTAAATGCTCAATCTCAAGGGGTCTGAGTTGATAAAGGGCTATTTAAATGCCTTCACAGCAGAGGAAGCAAGACCTGAATAA
The DNA here is from genome assembly GCF_026419965.1 of Kogia breviceps. Taxonomy (NCBI): domain Eukaryota; kingdom Metazoa; phylum Chordata; class Mammalia; order Artiodactyla; family Physeteridae; genus Kogia; species Kogia breviceps. The sequence continues at coordinate 52,905,530 of NC_081327.1, read as the reverse complement.
GATGCAGACTGACAATATTGCCTGCACCCTCTTTCTCAGTAGATTGTGGAATCAGCTAAAGCTGATAATTGCAGAGGATGGAAGAAAATGTGAGGTTACCTCAGTGATCTGGGAAGCGAAATCACTTGACAAAGGAAACTTGGTTCATTATGAGCACATTTTGTCTTGTTTACACTAAGCATCCAGATACTGAATTTAGAGACATCTGTGTACTTGATCATAGCAGTCTAAACAGTGTCTCCATTTGCTATAACCTTAAGGGCAAGGGCAGACTTATATTTCTTTGTTCCCCAAAGTGTCTTGGACATAGTAAGTGCTCAATAAAAATTTGATTGACTTGATAGAAGCTGGTGGTTTGATCCACAAATACTGAGTCAAACATACATTGTCTGATAATAGCTGAGTCCTCAGAGCCTCAAGTAGAAGGAAGGAGAGGCCTATTTTACCCAGAGAGGATTTTCAGAGCCTTATGCTAGTAATTGCACATTTTTATCATGAATTATTTTTCCATTTGAGTCATATAAACTTTCACTATTGGATACTTAGTCTTATAAACTGAAAGACAAATCTTGCACAGACATTTCAATCATTTCAACAAAATTATATTTTAGGTTGTCTATCCTGCAAAGGGTACATTATGAAAACTGATCTGTTCTATGCTATCACATCTGACTCATGCCACTAAAGCAATATATAACACATATATACAGAAAGAAGAAATCATGTCTATATTTCTTTTCTATGCAGGAGAAAGGAGTCTGCAACAAAGACAATTAGAATGGAAGAATGGAAGATCAGTCAGTGGGAAATGACAATAATTCTAAATGCTAATCTATCAAATCAAATATGTAATTAAATGTATATAATTCAAAAGTGTAATTAGTCATGCATCATAAGATCCTTCGGACACATATTGGTAGTGTTAGAGCAGAGTTATTATAATAAAATGAGAATCAATTAGCTCATCCTTTTGTAGGCATACAGATAATTCAGCTTTTCCAGGGAGGCAATCAAGGATACTGGATAGAGCATCAACTTTGGAGTTAAACAGAACTGAGGGCAAATCTAGGGATCACCATATTCCGTCTCAGTGACCTTGGGTATCTGACCAGAGGCAATGCAGTATCATCAGAAGAGGCTAGATCTACTGGAAAATCTGAGTTCCAAACCAGACATCATAACCCACCAGCAAATCACATATTCTCATTGAGCTTCAGTTTCACATCTTTACAATGAAGTTATTCTACCTCTACTTGGGTATCTTCCTTGTTTTACTGGCATTATTACTCCAGGCCAGGGCATATACAACATGGTTTATATCAACCAAATCAGTGCTCCCATCGGAAAGTGAGAAAACTGCTGTCAGTGGGGGAAAAGGATGGTCTTCTTAATAAATGGTTCTGGGGCAACTGGGAAAAAAATAACTCTTGATCCCTACCTCACACTATACACAAAGTTAATTTGAGATAAAAATTAATCATGAAAGCTCAAGAAGGCAAGCTTTTAGAAGACATAGTAGAAAATGTTCATAACCTTGGGGCATGCAAATATTTCTTAAACAAGACACAAAAAGCAGCAAGTTTAATAGGAAAAATGAATTATTATTATTCATTAAAATATAGAACATTTGTTTATCAAAAGACACCAATAACAGACTTCCCCAGTGGCACAGTGGTTAAGAATCCACCTGCCAATGCAGGGGACATGGGTTCGAGCCTTGGTCCAGGAAGATCCCACATGCCGCGGAGCAACTAAGCCCGTGCACCACAACAAAGACTCAATGCAGCCAAAAATAAATAAATAAATTTATTTATTTTTTTAAAAAAAGACACCAATAAGAAAGTAAAAGACAAGTCACAGACTAAGAGAAGCTCGCAATACACACATTGACGAAGACTTAAATTCAGAACATGTAAAGAACTCCTTAAACTACCATTAAGGGAAGTTCCTTTTAAATGGAACTGGAGAGCGCCTTGGGTCTGGATATAAGCAGTTGAGACTGGAACTCAGTGAAGGAGCAGGAACAGAGAATAGACTCATACCATGTAAGAGACCCAGCATATTGCGTGGAAAATTAAAGGAAGGAGAAATGGGAAGGGAGGAGGGAAAAGACAATGGTGAGGTGTGAGAAAAAGAGAGCTGGGTTTACGCAGCCAAAGAAAATGAGTCTGGTGCCTGAAGGACATTTAAGAATAGTCAAGTTTAATGTTTCATGGGGAGTTGACACAATCTCCAAATACAACTTTCTAGAATTCAGTAAAGTGTGATACCCGCATGGTGCTTTATGCACACGTTTGTGAAAGTAATGATGGGGGCTATCTTCTATGTGTGGATTGTAGAATATGAAAAGGATGACCAGGCAAAACAACTAAATAAGCAGAAGCATGATCTTGGAGCTAGAGGTGACCAATGATGCGTGAGCTCCATGAAATGCCACAAATTTCATAGATGTCACGGAACATTCACAAGGCATGGAATGGAGGTTTGGACTAATATTATTTAGATTTTATAGGATGTGAGATCCCAGGTGATTGCTTCTCTCCCATTAAGCTTTTTGAGAGCAAGGTATATAATAGGAGCTCGAAAATATTTCATGGAAAATGAATGAATGAATGAATGAACGAGCATGTTCATGAATGAAATTTAGGCATTTTGTTCATCTTGATCAGTTTTCAGAGTTTTGATCACTTTTTTACTTCTTATTTTGCTGGTGTCTTTTCATTTGTCCATTTTTCTATCATTCACCAGACGCTCCCAGTCATATGCATGCTGTATTGTCCATCTACAAAGAAACATTTCAGCTCAAATGTGCATCTTCTCCATTTGGGAGATGAGTTGCAGTATAGTATACAGCAATTCAAATGCATTTGCAAAATAATTACTCCTCTTTCATAACACGAGGCCTGTTATCTGAATAAATGTTTCCCTAATAAAGCTTGCAGCTGGGTTGAGTTTGAGAAATACAACAATTAGGAGTCATGGGACAGGAGCTCAAAAAAGGGTTCCCTTTTAACACCAGCATTTGCTTCCTACATCCCTGATTAGGAGGAACGGGGCCTGCATGTGACTCTGCCAACACAGTGCTGATTGCTAATCAAGTGGCCATGGTATGTGGGAGCAAAAGAAAATTAGAAAACAAACGTAGATGCTGATTAGTTTTCTGCAAACATCTTGAAAGATGTGTGAGGCGGGAGCCAGCTAAGGTGAGGCAAGTAAGAAGAATCCAGCGCTCTCCGCTTTGCCAACCTCACCTGAGTCAAATCTGGAATTAAAAAACTATGGAACCGGGGGGATCGCAAAACCCAGATGAACCTATGGGGCAAATGTTAATAATAACAATCACAGTTACAACTGTTAAAGTTTGCATCCAGCTTTACCACTGAGCAAGTACAATGATGTTCACTAGCTCCTTCTAGTCTAATAATTACTCCATGAGTTGGTTGTTAATTTTACCATCTCCATTTTACAAATATAAAACACTGAGATTCAGCAAAGGGGCAATTTGCTCAAGGCAACATATATGTGACTGAATCAGGATTTTTACTGAGGTCTTCATTTCCAAATTGGGCTTAGCATCTGACCTATAGTGGAATGAAATAGGCCCACACAAGACAAGGGCTTGTAAATTCAACAATAGCAATAATAAACAGAATTTGAGAAATGAGTTTCAAAAATTCAGAGATTAAGGGAACTGGGGCTAACCATTAGAGCTAGAGGAAACCAGTGGGAAGGAAGTGCTTTTTAAAAACACCCATTCTGGAGGAAAATGGAAGCAACCAGGATTGTGGAAGAGACAGACATTTAATTTCTACCCATTTATAGGTTCAAGTCCTCAACTCTGTACTTGAAAGTGTATACTCAGGGATCTCACCTGAATATTTGGTTTAGCTATGTGGGTACTTGTTACTTTGTTACTGTTCTGTCAGCTGGCACTCCTGTAACTAACTTACCTACCAGATTTTTGGAATATTGGGAAGCGAACACAAGTTCTGCCCCTCATTTTACCCACAGAGTGTTTTGTGAATGACACACAACCTTTATGAGTTGATTATCTTTCTCTTTCGGTGGCACCCAGAGTTACCCTGGAGATGGCTAATTCCAGCTTCTGAGAACCAATTGTGCACAATTTTCCCCAAATCCCCACTCAGTGATGTCATGTCGGTACCTATTTCTGACTTGAGTCATGGTGGGAGTATTTACACAATGGAAATAGGCAAACGCTACAAATCAGACTTTTTTTTTTTTTTTCCAGAGAACCAGTTGTCAAACAAATAGCAGCACATTGCTTGATATATTTGTAATGTCGTTGTTTTTTTTCTGCACATTGATTTTCATTTTTTTGCTTAAATACATGAATTTCAAAAGGAAAGCACATCATTACTGTAGATAAGAGAACAATATGGGCGTACCATATTGAAGGTACCCTTAAAGACAGGGGTACCTAAATAGAAGGTACCCTTAAAGATAAATCTCAGCTGAAACAAAACAACGTTAGGACATTCTTAACCGGATAGTGGTGTTGCAAAAAAATAATAAACTTGTGGTCTACTTTCTCTTCTGTAAAAAAGGAGATTAGCAAGCGTGGAGAGGTATTAAACATACTCAGAAGCTATGGTGAGACTCTCTACTTAAGGTAAGAGAATTGATAGAGGCAAACTGCTATGACGCATCTCATAGAGAACTGGTAGTCTGTGGAGCTACTTAACACTGTGACCACTGCTTTCTAGAGCCATTTTACACACCAGAGGCAAAGCTCCCAGCGTCTTGCCCAAATTCCACAGGCCCCACCCTGTTTTACTGTGCTCCAGACAACTTCCGATGGCAGGGTCTCCAGTTCTGGGTCTGGGGACTCTTCCCAGAACCACAGAAGACTACTCTGCCTGTGTATATGGCAGTCTTGAAGCTTCTCTGGTGGGAAGTGCCTTGGAATTAACACCCCTTTCATGGGAGTAGCTCTCAACCAAAGGAGTGGGAGTAAATACAGTCAGCGAAAGGGCACTGATTGATCAATACCCCTTTTCCTCTTTCTTCAGGTGGGATAATTCTGAGGCACATCTTCTAGGTTGTTTCCCAAGTTTTCCTACGGGACTCGCTTTAGTGACCTTCCACAGCTTCATATTCCACCCTGCATTGACTCTCTCCTTTCTCCTCGTCTCCTGTCCATTTCTGGAGCCCCCTGGCCCTCACATCAAAGTACTGGCACTCACATCTTTGTCTCTTCTTGAGGACTCAACTGAGACACACACAAACTTATGTCATCTCAGGTGTCCCCACTGGACCAGGCTTTGGACAGCCATGTCCTCACGGAGAGCCAACACTGATGCAGGCCATGTGATGGTGGCTTTGAGTCACCCACAGACTTCCCATACTTCAGACACTCGGTAGAAAGCTCGAAATGGAAATTACTTCATTATCTCCTCTAAGATAGGCTGAGACCATTGATATTTGAGAGGGCTAATCTAAAAGAATTAGAGGGCTAATCGAAAAAAAACATTGATCATTTAATCCTCTCAGTTCACTGAGTTCTATTCCCGAATGAAGTCTGATCACCAGGAAGCTTAGCTCTCTGTGGGAATGCATTCACCTTATCATGATTCCTTTCCATGTCTTTACTGAGGTAAGATATACAAAGTAACCAGGCAAAGAATGTTTTTACACCTCTGGCAAAATAGCTGTTGAGAAGCTGTACCTTGTATACTCAGAGCACTTTTCAGCAGAGGCTCTTACAATACATTCCTACCAAAAAAAAATGACAAGAGGAAAATTTTTTCTCTTCCATTAATTGGCACACTTTTTAAAAAAAAAATCAAACAATGAGAAATTTAAGCCAAAATCTTTCCATTTTTTCCATGGTTAAGTGGAAATTCAAAGCAAATTTGGTACTAAGTTTTAGTAATTATATCCCATTATTGTTCTTCTGTATTATATTTTATGTCTTTTTAAAATATTTACCTTTATGCAATTGTACTTTAATAAATTATTTGAAAACCAAAATCTTTAAAAATAAATGCTGTGGACATGATCAATGAATAAACAACATTAAACCCATAAACAGTCAAAAAGCTGTCTTTGCTACAAAATATCTTTAGAAGGGAACAAGTAGATACTATGAAGGTTTCTCAAGATCATCTGCATTTGGTTGACAGCAAAAACAAAGTCCCTGCGTGTTCAGAGATAACACATGAAGGATCAACAGGTAACCTCCATGATCACTGGCTTGCAAAGATATATACATGTATTCTATCACAAATTATGTGTCTCTACTATGTGCTAGGTACCATATTAGGGTTAGTAATAGCTCTCTGAGAAAAGAGATACTGATGCTCTTCTCATGGAATTTAAAATTCAGCTAGATTCTGTGTGTGTGTGTGTGTGTGTGTGTGAAAATAGCCTCAATTAAAGACTGCCTAAACTGACCTCTACTGAAAAATAAAACAGCAACAAAGAGAAATAAGGAAACAGCTTTGTAAATGTGATTGTGAATATTTACGTAAATGGGTCTTCATATCTCTGAGGCTGGCACGTTGTATGAGTCATGGCTTGTGTTATAGCTGCTCCAGAAAAAAAAACAACAACAACCCGGAAAGCAATGTAATGAGTGTGGCCACCCTATCAGCAGAGAACAGGCAATTATGGGTTTAGTTTAATACAAGTTATTATTTTTATTTTCTTAACAGAACAGAATTGAGAACGCTGTGGTTGCCATTTGTTTAATGGTACACGAGGTCTTGACAAGAAATTGAACACTCTCCCGTGGCATCATTTTGGAGATGTTGCGCTGAGGTCATGGCACAGAGGCCCTGATGAAGAAGCATCTCGACCCGTGGCATTACGTTCCCATGGACTTCTTCTGAGTCATGACTCCCACATATTTAACTAGTGAGGTGAACTCTCAGAGGATTCAATGATCCACAAAACTTGATACCCAAGGGGCAAACTGATGGACCCAGCCTCCCCCCACATCTATCCTTGCCCTAAATCCACGCCAGTATGACCCCCTGTATGGATAATACCCATAAGTAGAGCTGATTCTATCTAGTCTCAGAGTGCAGGTCCAGACTGCCTTATTCACAGACTTTTGTATTTAGGACAGAAACTTTTTCATAGGAACTTTTGTGGCCTAGAGAAGTGGTTCTCAAAGGGAGGTCCTGGAACAGCAGAATCACTAATTTAATTATTGGACCCCATTTCCAACCTTCGAGTCAAAAACTCTGACCATTTTAATGAACACATAGGTGATGCTGCTGTACATGCAAGTTTGAGAACCACTGGCCTGAGAACCAGAGTTTTCTGCATTATTTTCCCACATAGGTCCTTTTAACTTTCTTCTTTAACCGCACAGTGCTAGGAAAACATGTTGGAGGGCAGCTATGTCTCATTTATCCAAACAGCACACAGGTCTTGAGACCAAAGGACATTTACATGAACAGCTGTGAGCTATTTTATCACACAATTGAAAACAGGCCCCCAGAATCATTTGATTCAGCCACCCTAAAAGGTCACACAGCCCCCTCGCTCAAAGGTATATCATAAAAAAGAGAGAAGAAAAAGTTGGCAATGCAACACACTGACCTTACAATTAAATTTATATGCTCACTCTTGGACCCAAGTACGTTAATTGCTAATAGCTCAGCCCACCATTTTAGACTATCGAATTATTTTTGATTCCTGAATCTGTTATCAAAAGTGTCAACGAGGGCTTCCCTGGTGGCTAAGTGGTTGAGAGTCCGCCTGCCGATGCAGGGGACGCGGGTTCGTGCCCCGGTCCGGGAGGATCCCACGTGCCGCGGAGCGGCTGGGCCCATGAGCCATGGCCGCTGAGCCTGTGCTCCGCAGTGGGAGAGGCCACAACAGTGAGAGGCCCCCGTACCGCAAAGAAAAACAAAAAACAAAAAAACTGTGTCATCCTCTATTTTAAAGGAGAAGTTCATGGGAAAAGTTAAGGTTTTCCCTTATAGATTAGCTAGAAATAGCTAAACTCACTTGAGTCTTGAAAAATAATCCCTATATTTCTTTAGAAATTACTGCCTGAAAATTACACATTATAAAAATGGGGCTAGCAGGACTGAGGGGTTGTCAAAACCAAAAATGATGCCCAGTTAAGTTAAATTTGAATTTCAGATAAATAAGAAATTTTTGTATATGACCTATGCTCTTGACCACGAATGTTCAATGCCTTCCTTGAAAGCTTCCTTCAGATAGTAAGTCCACATCTGTCCTTATGCAAAGCTGCTGCATTCCTCTCACTAACTGAAGTGATTTTTTTTCACAAGTTAGCACGGAATTTATCAGGTGGCTGGACTGTAGCCCCTTTTTACTCAGCAGGTGTTTTCTGAACACCCACTCATGGCCAGACTCTGTGCTAGCTACAGAACTGGTGGAGAGCGCTCCCCATCCCATGGCTGTCTTAACTCCCCACAAAGAAACCCTGGAGGTCTAATTCTTGCTTCCCCATTGCTTACAGAACTGTCAGACTTCTGTTTATGCTAAGAGTATCAAGAGTTGAATGGCTGAGGTATTTTGCTAAGCCTGGTGCAGGTTCAAATCTTTCCCAGAGTAGATGTATGTGTTTTAGCACTGGGAAACAGAATTCCCCATACTTACCAGTGACTGTAAGCATTTTTTCTTGTTTGTTTATTATCAGACATGGTTTCAAAATAAAAATTAATATTATTTTCTAGTTACCTTCAATTACATGCTGACAAAATGCTATGGGGGTAGTCAGATAAAAGAGGTTAAGTACAGCTTTTAGCTCAGGAGGCGAGTGCAACCTAAGTATAAGTGAGGTCGAAAGCTGGTTTCTTGGGCAGAGTCACATGTGTAATTACCTAATCATAAGACTCTCTTTAAGATTATTCCCTAGGGTATCTTTCATAAGAGGAGATGGTGCCTTTTTTGTTTGGATTTAGCTTCAGTGGCGCATTTTCACCCTCTTCAGAATAGAAAGAGGACAGTTTTTGTGAGTACCAGCAAAAGCTGCCCCTGTGGAGAAACGATGAGGCCAGAGATCTAATATTAGAGTACGCAGGTAAAGGCAAGTTTTAGGCCTCAGAATTTTAATCTAATTTGGGAATAGGAGTGATTTATGTCCTATCTGATAGGTCATCATTTCCTGAAAAGGAAATGGACAGAGGAAGATGTTTAATCCTCACTGCCCTTCTTACCTGGGGTGAACTTGGACATTGATTTATTTAGGCATCTTCAAAACTTCATGGCATTAATTTTAAGCATTCAATTTAAAATGATATATTTAGGGGCATAATCACTTGGTATCCTAAGAACATCTTAACATGTTTATTAAAGGATAATTACAAACTTCTACTGCAAAGAGAGCTGACAGGGAGCTCTTTGATTATGGCTCTGAAGAGTTTTCTAACATTACTAAATTATTTACAAGAAAGAAAATATATAAATTGGACATGTGAAAAGGAAATATATCTCTTCGACATCCCTACACAAGCTAGAGTTGCTTCAAAGTAAAATGTAAAACACCCAAATGTGATCCATATTTAACATACCTGCGTTTAATATAATGCATATAAAGTGCTTAGAAAAGTACCTGGTGCATTGTGAGTGACTGTTGAATGTTAGCTATTGATCTATTACAGTATTTAAAAAGATAGGGTGCCAGCCAGACACAAAAGAGAACACGCTGTATGATCTCATTTACATAAAGTACAAAATAGGCAAACTAATCCCTGCTACTAAAAGTCAGAAGAGTGTTACCCTTGTGGAATAGTGACTGGGAGGTTGCAGGGGGCCTCTAGGGGCTGGTCCCGCTGTTCTCCTTCTGGGTGCTAGTTATACGGGTGGGTGTTCCGTTTGTGAAAATTTATCAAGCTGTGACTTCTACACTTTTCTATATGCGGGTTATACTTCAGTAAACAGTTAAAAGCACAGAGCGTCAACCTGATTCAAATTATATACATTTCCTGAAGGTGATCCAATAATTTTAAAGGTATACATAATGGTTCCCAAAATGGATAATGAAAGCCATCCAAACAACTACAAATGAGACATCTATCTGTAAGAGAGAAAGTGCCTTGCAAACATAGAACACGATGCTACCCGTACCGGTAGTATCCACACTAGAGCGATCTAGTGAGATAGTTCTTCCCCCTCCAGTGTCAGAAACAGAGGCTTGATCAAAAACAGGAAGAGTGGACGCACAACGAGAAGAGGACAAGTGGTTTCAGTTTCGTCCCAATCCCCAACCTTTCCAGTGATTTCTCATTAAATATCAGATGTAACACAAAAGTGTAAGCTCTCTATAAATCCTCCATTACTTCAGGATTTAAAAACAATAAAGAAATTTAACCATTCCAATCTGTGATTTACTGATACTTGAGGGGTTTTTAGAGAACCTGTAAAACTCTCATCTTGCATAATTCTTATTTATGTAGGAAGACAGTAATTCTCAAGAGAAATGCAAAGGAAAACAACAGTAGAATAGTCCATGTTGCCCAAAAGATGGGAAAATATTGCATAAGGTTGATAGTATCCAGAGTTGGTGACAGTATGGGGACAAGAACACTTTCAAATGTTCTTGGTGGCAGTATAAATTGTTATGACATTTGGGAAGGCAATTTGGTAGTATCTGTCAAACTTTTAAATGGATCTATCTTTAATCCAACCATACAACTTCTAGAATTCATTCCTACATGCAGAAGTTCTGTATGAAGAGTTGCCATTTTTGCAATGCTTTTAAGAGTAAAAAACTAGAGGCAACGTGGATGTCCATCAGTTAGAGGAGTGGTCAAATGAATGAGTGCATAATGATGAGAAATAATATGCAGTCATCAAAAAGCCTTAGTAGGAACTCCCCTGGTGGTCCAGTGGTTAAGTCACCATGCTTCCACTGCTGGGGACACGGGTTTGATCCCTGGTCGGGGAACTAAGATCCCACATGCTGCGTGGTGTGGCCAAAAAATAAAATAAAATAAAGCCTTAGTAGATTCCCCCCACACACATACATAGAGAATGTATGATATGTATTACTGAATGGAAACAATGGCAGTACAGTATTAATGGTATGATCACAGTTATTAAAAAAACAACAACAACTAGTTGACCCGTGAACAATGCAGGTTTGAACTGTGTGGTTCCTCTTATTTTTTTTTAAATTGTAGATACATCCATATTATACAATCTGAGCTTGATTGCATCCATGGATATGAAGGAACCACAATAACCAGGGCCAAATCTAAGTTATACACAGATTTCAACCAGGAGGAGGGTCTGTGCCCCTAACTCCCACGTTGTTCAAGGGCCAACTGTATTTATTTATTTTTGTATCTGCTTGTTCACAGCTCAATACACATGCAGAGGGACACACACCAAATTATTAATAGCTGTTACCCATTTCATGGTTCATTGGGAGTGGTAGAGAGTGGACATTTTCACTTTTTAATCTTTATACTTCCTTATTTATATATTCTTTTTCAAAGAGCACATATACTGTTGTAATTACAAAAACTGAAACGCCTAAAAGGAGAGAAAACAAATGAATAATTGCTGTTTGAAAAAAATCTATGTAGTTCTGGTATATGTCTTTGGAAATGAGCAAGGAGGTCTGAGAATCTCTGAAGCACCCTGTCCTGAGAGGAGAACTGAGTAGAAGGCAACAAAACTTGAAACTAAAGGTGCAGTTTTATTTCCCACCTTGAAATATCCACATCGTCTCTGTGGGGCTACCAACAGCCCCTTGCTTTCTGATTAATCTTACCCCTTCATTGCCTCCCTTTTGCTCTCTTTGGTGGCCACTGCCACACCCGCTGTTCTGTCCCCAGCCACCTATGATTCCTGTGAGCCTCTGCTCAGGGTCCCCAGCTTTGGACCATCCTAACAACATGTCTGCATTTCTCCCAGGCCTCTGCTTTTGGGGCTCTTACCAGCTTCTCTGGGTCCGTGCCCCCAGCTGGGCTCCTGGTATCACTCTGAACTCCAGGGATATACTAAACCAGCAGCCCACACCTTCTCATTCTTCCCCATAAAGCTTCTTTTGTGCATTGATGAACTGCCTGGTGCTCTGAAGGTTTCCCACATTCCTCTTTTCTAGAAAATCCCATGATATTCGTCCTGGCAGAGTTGGTCAACCCCTAGGTTTTCACGCATTTCCTCCAGGAGTTCTCCTAAGCCCCTCCCTAAATAAAACTACATATTCCCTTCTTTGCCCTCCTATTGTTCTCCACACCACCTCTATCGTTTTACCTAGAGCACTGCATTTCACTTCATTGTCTACACTGTGGGAGAAACCCATTGTCTACACCTGGGTTGAAACCCAATTCCACTATTCACTGGCTGTGGCTTCATCTCCTCATCTATAAGATGTGGTCAGTTTTAAGACTGACCTCCAAGGATTGTTGAGAGGATTAAACTAGTAACACAGTAAAGCATTTAGTGCTCCCCGTGTGCAGTAAGGACTAATCAATGTGATGGTGAGAACCACAACTCGACTACGATCTTAATAACAGTTTTATCCCATAACAGTGTGATGGTGATGGTGATGCACTTTCGTCAAGTGGTAAAGTCTATGTTCCATCTCCTGGAACCTGAGTGGAGGCTCACAGTGCCTCAACCACTGTAGAAAATGGTAAAGTGGTATTTCCACAGTGGTATTTCCAAGCCTAGGTCATAAAATACCACCACACATTTCTATCTACCTCGTTCTCCTGGGATGCTCATTCTTGCCACCAGGCACCGTGCTGTGAGGCAGCCCAAGCAGTCACACGTGCGTGTTCTGGCCAAGAGCCAGCATCAACCACCAGACACATTAAGGAACAAATCTTAAGTGACACCAGTCTTCGGAGGTTGCGTTACCCCAACCTGCACGCTGCCCTAGCTGACACTGTGAAAAATAGATGTGAAGAGTTCCCACCAGGCCCTCCCAAATTGCAGATTCATGAGTAAAAGAAATGATTGATGTTGCTTTAAGCCCCTAAGTTTATGGTCATTTGTTATACAATTATAACTGGACACTGAAATAAAAACATAGCAAAGTATAGCATCTTATCTTAGTTACTAACGGACTGGTGACAACTCTTTACCAAAACAGCTGAAAGAAGATCTCTGGTTTCGTTGGACTCTACTTGTCCATACCTCAGATTGCTCAGAGAGGTCAAATAAACTGACTAGGGCTACAAAGATGGAGAGAAGCAGAGTTCAAATTTCTACCATGCTCATCAGCCTCCACAGTCTGTGTGCCTAAAGAGCTAAGAGATATTGTCCCCACCCTCTAGTTATCCAGGACAGACTTCCAGAGAAAGAGTCAAGCCCAAAGCCATGGATGAACTTTATAGTACAGGGAAGAAAGTGCAGAGAGCATTTCTAAGTATATTGTTGGGATACAAAGTGCAGGAAGGAATTCAGCAAAGTCAGGATGCAATAGGAAAGAACAAATCTGACTCCATGTTGGATCTCTTCCTTTTACTTTAACCTTTGTACTCTATTGCTTTTGCTACAAGTTAATCACTAAAGGGATGTTGCCTATAAGCTTAAATTATACATAATGGCCCATGTCTGGGAGTCCTGCCTCCAATATAATGAATGTTAAGCTAAAATACCTTTGTTTATTTCACAAGAAACCTCCTGACCAGGCTCACCTGTGAATGGCTGCAGGGAGGAGGAAATAACACATCCCCTCTGGAGTCTGACCAGAACCAGATTTTTACCCCCTCCCCTTTTAGTATAAAAGAAGCCTGAATTCTAACTCAGAGAAGATGGTTCTTTAGGACACTAGTTCACCATCTTCTCGGTCTGCTGGCTTTCAAATAAAGTCACTATTCCTTGGCCCAACAACTCATCTCTCGCTTTATTGACCTGTTGTGTGGCAAGCAGTAGGAGCTTGGACTCGGTAACAAGGACAGGCTGAGAGAGGTTCAGGGTGAGGCTTATTGTCCAAGTCAGTGTCCCCAGTCAGGTCCTCTAAAGTTTCAGGAGAGTAAGAACCAGGGTGTGAACATGTCTTAATACCTTTAAAGGCCTTGTGCAAGGATCAGCAAACTATAGTCTGCTGGCCAAATCTGACTCACAGCCTTTCTCTGTAAATAAAATTTTATGGGCACATGGCCACGCCCATTCATTTATGTATTATCTAAGGCTGCTCTTGTACTATAATATTAGTATAGCGTTGAATAGTCGAACTACAGACTGTAGAGCCCAAAGCCTAAAATATTTTATTATGTGACCCTTCACAGAAAGTTAGCAATCCCTGTCCTAGTGGAATTTATCCACTTATTCAAGATAAAGCTTTACACTCTAATTAAAATGTCTTTTTAATTTTTTGTTTTTAAACTGTTGTCTGGAATTATACCAACTCTCCTGCTGGTTATCCTGTGTTGATCAGAGGCTCTAGTTGGCAGATCTGCAAGTCTTTGTTGAATTTTTTAAAATATGAAAACTCATTATTACCTAACAAAAGGACTTTGTAGACAGAATGTTCCAACAGATGGATTCCATGGAGAAAACAGGAAAAAAAAAAAAAAAAGACAAGTCCTTGGTGGTAGAAAGCTAAGAGACACAATCAGGAAACAGTGTATTATTGAAGTGACAGGTGGAGAGATACTAAGGACAGAAATGGGTTTGTCTTAAGCAGAGGAGATAAACTCAAGGTCTGTGGGCCATATCTGGCACTCTGACATGTTTTGTTTCCTTTAATACAGAGTCAGTATTTAAATATAGTATCTACGTGTTGGCAGGCAGCTCAGGTTAGCTGTCCCAACACCCATTCCCAACTCCCTTCTCCCTGACTGCTTCTCCCACAACAGCTAAGTAATACTTTCCCAGCTTCCTGTGCAGCTGGGGTGATCACATGACCTGTTCTAGCCAATGAGATTTAAGTAGAAGTCTGGTAGGAGTTTACAAGGCAAGTGTTGGCCTTCTTGGTAAAAGCCTGGCACTGCCTTCTCCCCTTCTTCCTTCCTTGAATACAGATGCTATGGCTTATTTCCAGCTTTTTCTAATAAATGGGTGGACTCAGCAACACTGAGTCTACACTCCCACCTGGCAATTATTTGCAAGAACAGTGTAGCAACTGCCTCCCTTTAAACACTGGCTGAAGGTACTCTAGGTGGCCAGAGTTGCTCTGGGAAATTCCTCTTAACTTTCTGTTAATTTCCTCTTTGCTAAGGAGCTCGGGAGCTGCTGAGTGTTACTGAGAGCTGACAGAGGCAGCCCCCAGAGGGCCAGGCTCTCTGGTGAGTCCTGCCCTCCCTCTTCTTCTCAAAAAGGGGAATCACACAGCACAGTCTGCACTTCTTGGTGAAGAAAGCTCAGCTCTCTTAAGATGATTAAAGGATGAGAAATAGAGACTGCAAAATCCACCCACTTGAGTAATCACAGTATTATTCTTACACAGTTCTAGAGTCTCATGGGAACTTTTTTAAAGGAAAAAAGGGATATCTATATATATATATTTTTTTAATATATATAAAAAATATATATATGTATTATTTATTTTTTCCCAAGCATGTATCAATGAGTGTCTCCAAAGTGCCTTAAAAACAAGAATTACGAGCCTTAACGGGGGGGGGGGGGGGGGGCGGTAATAACAGCACTAAGAACATCTGAGACAGTTCGTCCTTAATAAAATTCTAAATGTTAGCTGGTTCCATTACTCAAAGCTTTCACTCAGCACACACGTTATTTATTATATCATTATGCATTCTGAGAAACACCAGCCATGGTGACTTAGAAGCGGTGGTGCTATCGCACAGGAAACCTCACACTCCATGTTCATAATGGTAACTCACGTGCTTTCCTAGTGCTCTCCGGTTTACCTTAAAAGCTGTAAAAGTAGGTAGATGGTGGCTTTTCTTAAGGTGCTGGAATAACCTCAGGACCCAACTGACAACACAGGATGGGATGTAATGGCTCCAACTAACAAAGTGAAAGTCACCAATGCACAGCAACTGAGAAAAAGCCAAACCACCACCACAACAACCAGAGTAAATATTCTGTTTTGACTTATTTTATCCTAAAACCTTTGAATTACTAGACGGGTTTTGTCCTAATCCTAAACTTGTTTTGTTTTTAAATAATGTTGACTTTTATCAGTTGGGAAGAGGGGTTGGTGAGAAGCAACCGCTTAAAAAGCAAGTCCTTAATCATTATTTTCTGTTTGGTTAAACTTGAGTTTCTGGATTTGCATTACAGAAAAACTGTATATATCCAGTTTCCCTAGGAAATACCTCAGTTAATGGGTTTTCCCCCATCAACTTTGGTTGAAGAAACTGACTCATGACTCATTTGCCTATTAACAGTTCTTGGAAATTCTGAGAAGCCAGTTGTTAGATAGATGCAAGCCTGAATCCAAAGAACAGGAAACACTACTTTGGGTGCCTAAATTATGTTACTCCCTGATCATCTGCAGAGGGAAAGGGCTGGAAACTGCAGAACTACAATCTCCAACTCCAACCCAGGAATTTTCTCTTCATCTTTAATTACAACAATCACTTCAAATGCAACGAATAAAGACTATTGTTTGTACCACAGAACAGGAAGCAACAAAGCAGCAAAGTAGAAGGAAAGAAAACAAATATTTATCAAGCACCTACCATCTCCACGCACCAGGCTGTGTTCCACAATTTCATGTGATTTATCTCGATGAAGTGTCATGGCTGGCCTGCTATGGAGGTTTTGAAAACCGAGGTCGTGGAGTCTCAGGAAAGTAAAGTGGCTTTAGTCCAGGCCACAAGGTCGCAAGTGAACGTGTGGTTTGTCTGAGGCCCCACTTGATCATTTAGGGCCTCAAAGGACATTTGAGGGCAGCACTCCACTCTAACTCTATGACACGTCTAAGAGTTGGCCTTTGCCTGAAACCTCCCAGAGAGGGAGACTTCGCTCTTCAAACCAGAGCTGGAAATTTTCTTGCCTCGTTTTATTCCTTTATAAAGCCTCAAGAACAAGAGCAGTAATAACGACTCTCACGTACTGAAGCCTTCCTATAAGCCAAAAATGGGTCTAAGTGCACTACATACACCAGTCCTGACACTTACTTCATTCATTCACTGAATGTGTTCATTAAACTCCCACCTGTGCCAGATACTGTAGATCGTGGGGGACCCTCATGAGACAGATATTATTATCCTCTTTTTACACATAAGGAAACAGAAGCTCAAAAAGATAAACCTCAAGCTATACAGGATGGCACAGACACGCTAGTGATTCACCAGAGAGGTTTTCTTATCCTCTAGGGCCGTGGCTGGACTAACTCTGCCGCCTCTCTTCGGTCTGGTTGACGGAACGTGTACAGGAGCGGAGCTTACCATGATCAGACCTGGATCATAAAATCCTCAAGGGCGGTTTTCTTGAGAGCAGGAAGTAAACTTCTACTTGGCAAACTCCTTAGTTGGAGAGGTCTGTTACAGCAGCATGCATTATCTAACTAATACATACAGTTAGCTAGCAGAGGGTAAGGCCAGGGTTTTGGTCCAAATGTGCATGATCCTGGAGCCTGGGTTCTAGAAGAGGGGACGACACTGCTCTCATTTGCTTCTCTTTAACTTGTGCGCACTGATCTGAGTTCTACCTTCCGGAGAGTGAGAGAATCTTCCCATTTCTTCTTCTGTAATGCAGTCCTTCAGAGACTTGAATTCCATTTTCATGGGCCTTCCTTACCTTTCCTTGTTCCTTATATGACATAGTTGTTCGGCCAGATAAAATCTAGTTTGCCAGTGCCCTCTTTAAAGTATGAGGTAGGAAAGCTACACAGAAAATCAATGAAACTAATTGTTGGTGCTTTTCAGAGATCAAGACTGATGAATTTTTAGCTAGACTGACCAAGACAAAAGGGAGAAGACACAGATCATCAAGTGAAGAAACAAATGCAGAAAAGCACGTGGTAAAACTCAACATCCATTCATGATAAAAACTCTCAACAAACTTGAGACAGAAGTAACGTCCTCAACACGATAGAAAACATATACAAAGAGACCTGCATCCTACATCGTATGGAGTGGTATGAATGCTTAAAAGACTCAACACTTTCTCCCCAAGATCAGGAACAAGGCAGTGATTTCCGCTTGCATCCCTTTTATTCAATGTTGTATTGGAGGTTTTAGCCAGTGCAAATATGGGAAAAAAGGAAAGAAAGAAAGCAAGAAAAAGAGAAAATGAAAAAAAGAAAGGTATACGTTAGAAAATGGACCCTGAGGCTTCTGACCAGCACGGTCTGTAGGGGCAGCACCCCAGAGATTCAGCTGTGCCTGGTCAGCATCCTTCTCCTCCTGGGGGAACGCTCCCAGCCCCCGACCCCAGACCCTCAGTCCATGTGGATAGACAGGCTGACTCTACTCCTGGTACCAGGAGGGAATGTCTGACCTTGGCTCAGGCCAGGGCCATCAGTTTATTTGGTCTATTTACTTTAGTCACATAGCTGACTCACGGGGTCATGAATCAACACATGAACCGTGTTAATAAAAGTGAACTTCACTCTGGACTTTTGTTTGAGCTGTGGGGAAACACAGCCTCTCTCCACTGGAGTTGTTATGAAGTTAGAACTTGAGCCTGGAGCTACAGGAAGCTATCTTGACTGTTAAAAATTATGGGGAGAATGGAGCCAAAGTAGAAGAAAGCCAAGCGAAGAGATGAAGAAGTCCTAGTGCAGCTGTTGTCTTGAGCTTATATACCCAGCCAGTCCTGCAGCCAGGACTGTTCATGGACTTCTCACATCAGCCATGAAATACCCTTTTGCCTCAGCCAGTATTAATTGAGTTTCTGGCATTTGCAAGGGGAAAAGTCCTGACTAACTCAGGGATTGTGACACCCTCCTTGCCTTGATTTTGGTATTAGCTTCACCATTATGCTCTTAGAATTCAACAACTCATGCTTTTATAAATCCCCCGTTTGAATCTAAGTCCTAGTAGAATCAGGACTATGTTTCATTTTCTAGTACAGTATATCCCCAGGGCCTAGCACACAGTAGGTGTTCAATTAATATTTGCTGAATGACGAGAAATGCATGGTGGAAGGCTGGACAGATGGATGAATGATGATGAATGGATAGACCTGCTCTGAATTTTACTAGGGTTTACATTCAGCTTCGTTGGTCTTTAATTCCCAGGACTTACCTTCTTTATCTTTTAAAAGGGCTAGTCATGCCCATTTCCTATCTACTCACACTTCTCTTCTCCACAATGTCTCAAAAATTACACAAACTGTGGCTGAGATTGTAATCACTATTTTCTCGGTGTCCTCTGTGAGAAATAATTCACCTAGTCTCGGAGGTGCGAACTCACTTAAATCAGTGGGATGCACTTTTATCATCTTCTCAACCGTCTTGGACTCCAATTTTCTCCTGTTTATATTTTTCGACCCTTTTACCGGGTGATGATTCTGTTCTTTGACCATAAAAAAGGAGGTAGCCTGAGCCTGCATGGTTCTGCTTCTACCCTGCCACCCGTTACCAGGGCACCGTCTGCCCGACAGCAGGTCAGTCTACAATGGCCTAGACAAACCTCTCCACACTGCCCTTGGCTTATTTGAAACTTGCGGTAGTTGAGAAGCTTTAGGTGTCCATACAGTTGTTATGGGTCATGCCCTTCGTGTATATACCTCAGTGTATTTTATACGCTCTCTTTTAAATCAAGTTTACTAGAGAAGTCCATACTTTGCCACAATATGCCTCTTCGGATATATTTTCTCCTCTCTCTCTCTCTCTCTTTTCTCAATCAACTTTCATGTATTTGCAGTTATATAACCAGAATCTCCCTTTTA
Source organism: Kogia breviceps (assembly GCF_026419965.1). Classification (NCBI taxonomy): domain Eukaryota; kingdom Metazoa; phylum Chordata; class Mammalia; order Artiodactyla; family Physeteridae; genus Kogia; species Kogia breviceps. The sequence continues at coordinate 52,885,817 of NC_081327.1, read as the reverse complement.
AGAACATTTATTTCTTTTGTTACTGTGCTCTCTATTAGTGTGTCTGGTTTTAAAAATGTTCACATGTTCTCTGAATTTGACTTGATATATTCTTTCCCCAAACCGGGGCACCTGTCTGGCTTAGCTCTGCATGCCCTTCTGTTGGACTCTCCTACACGAGACCAGCACCGTCACGGGCTTCCACTGCCCCATCGACAACACAGTACACACCGGTCCCTTCTGTGCAGTTAATGTGGCCATTTTCTCCCTGCCATGTGTGACCATCTTTCTTCATTTACCCTTTCTGATGAGAGCAGAGATATTCAGCTTTCCTTCCTCACTGACCCCTCCTCCCCGTAAGTTACCTTTTTAATGTCACACCAGTTTAGAGACAAAGGCCCGGTGCTTTTACTTGTCTCCTTATATTTATCAATGATTACTTTTACAGTGAGTGGCTGTGTGGGTGTGGATATGGGAGTTTTCCCGTTCTCTTGTCTTTGAATAGTTCCACATATTTCCATTTGCTACATATCAATCTGAACTATGGTAAATTTAATTTTGTTTAAGAAAAACCCAAATGTGTCACCTAAACAATGCAGAAATAGAAATTCTATATATTATAACTATCTCCTAATGGGGGAAATTCTTTAGATCTTCTGCTTTCTTAATTCACAAACAAAATTAAGATATATGACAATTACATATCTCAACAAATGTAAAAATGCTGATATCCCTAAATACGCTGCTGGGCTTCGGGTGCATCTATCATGGCATTTACCAGACTCTTCCTTTCTTTTGAAGCATTTATACATGAATCTCTTACCTACTGTACTGAGCTGCTCAAGGCCCGTGAATTAATTCCATTTCTGTATACCCTACTGCATCTTGAATGTGGTAATGTACGTGGAAAGAGACAAATAAATGTTCACTCCATGGAACTGAACTTTGGACTCCACGTACGATCAATAGGATAAAAAGGAATTCAGCGTCTGGAGGCATGGAAACATCATCATCTACACAGACACATCTGAAATATTAAATGTGAATTATTTGAAACTATGAATTAAAACAGAGCCAAAAAGACTTCTGCTCAGAAATGCTTTGAACATTTCTGAAAATCCTTTAAGGCCCAGACTGCCTTTCCTCTGTGTTATATACTTCACTGTAGTTAACTGGTATTAGAGAAGCTGTGACGTACAGATCCCCGCCAATGACCTCCTGTGCTAAAAACAAAGAGCAGGGAGACATGCCCGTTTTTCAGAGGGTGCATCTCAGACGGTGCCTTCAAGTGCCTCACGCAAAATGAATGATCCAATGGAAGAGGCAGCTTTACAAGGAGCTGTACAGTCATCTGGATAGACAATCACCCAAACTCACAAGACCCCCCCTGGAGCACACGGCATCCGAGAGCACAGCTCTTCCGCCCACCCGACCAGCCCCTCCAGCTTAGGAGGCTGTTTTAGACGCTCTGCACTCTCCACGCCTGCTGTGCACACGGCACTCTTAAGAGTTGTCATCAGTGACTGCATTTCCCCCCAGGTCTCTGTATTTCAGCAGAGAATAAAACAATCCCTGTATATCACTTTGATAAGTGTGTACAAAGCACTCTGCTGTCTTTGGGCAGGAAGCTGCTAAAGAAAGATACCTTCGTTAGGGTTTATAAAACCATTTTCAAAATGTGCTGCTTTGGCCCCTTAGAGTCAAGTTCAAAAATAGAAGCCTGTAAAACTTACCCGGAAGACCACTGTCACAAAAAGACATTCTCCCTGTAATTGGAGGGCACACTTCAGTCTGCTACATTAGGCTGCTCTGATATTAATCTGTACACTAAGACTGCCTTAATTAACCATAAAAAGGACAATTGAAAACACAGGATTTGATCACTGCACATACAACACTAGCGCCATAACTACCAAATTAGGCCATTTTGCGGAAAGCATCCAGGCCTGAGTTCTGTTTAAGCTGTCTCAGGGTTACGTTTCATCATCCAATTTCGAAGAGGCAACAGGATACTAAGTTGATTAGGATTCAGTGACAGTTTAGACCACTGCACATCATGCAAATTTAGCTTCCATCCACCCTCCCTGATAAGGATGGGGGAGGGAGGAAAAGAAAGACATTCACACATTTTCTAAGGATTAAAATTGGACTTGCCTGACGCTCACAGTGACACCTTTTGGTGTCACTGGATTTAACGATGTTATAAATAATGAGTTCAACACACTTGGAGAGTCTGATTAATGAACTCAGGGACCACTCTGTAATAGAGAACACTGATGCCTAAATGCAGCATGGAGCGTGTAACTTCCACATTCTCTGATCTCTCAAGAGCTGTGGATTCCAGGACAGCCCTGCCCTCTTCCCCCTCCACACACTGGGAAGCAGAATGCACGTCTGCCTGCACCAGCTGTGACCAAGCCTCAAGAAAGGATAATATGCCTGTAAAGGTCATCACCACTTCAGTTTCTTTGCTGTTACTTTTTGGGAATAGTTCCATTTGTTGAGGAAATCAGCCTTGCTAATTACTGGTAGGTACCTGGGTTCTTTTAGAGAGAAAAGTATCGGTAGCTGTCACAGCTAAGACACTTGCAAGTGGTTGAGCTGAAAAAAAAACCTGACCAGTTTCACTATTTACTAGTTTTGCAACAAGGGACAATTTGCTTTAAATTGCTGATTCTTATGGCCCTTCCCCCTGCCCCACGATGGGGGTAATAATAGTATTTACCTGAAGACGTTGCTGTGAAGACTAGGTGGCTTAAGATGCTACATGGGGCACACAGTTAGTACTCAGCGTGCATTATGCATTAGTAGGAGCAGTAATAAGTGGGCCATGATGGGGGACTGCATGGGGAGGTGGGTGGTGGTACCAGCTGTACCAAGTAGCTTGCTCTAGAATCTCTAATGGCTGGAATTCTGTCTTCATTTCTCAAAGCTCCTTTTCTCGGCATTCCACTTCTGTCCTTGCTTGTCCCAACAGTGTCATTGCTCTTTTTACTTTTTCTTTTTAAAGACAATATTTTTTAGAGTAATTGTAGGCTCATAGCAAAGTTAAGAGGAAGGCACAGAGATTTCCCATACCTCCCTTGCCCCAATACAGGAGGAGCTTCCCCCATTATCAACTTCCCCACCAGAAGGGTACATTTGTTACAGCTGATGAACCTACACTGACACGTCATCACCCAAAGTCCATAGTTTTCCTTAGGGTTCACTCTTGGTGTTGTACGTTCTATGGGTCTGGACAAACATATAATGACGTGTACCCACCACTATGGTATCATACAAAATACTTTTCACTGCCCTAAAAATCTCATGTGCTCTGCATATTCAACCTTCTCTCCCCTGAACCCCTGGAAACCACTGAGCTCTTCATCGTCTCCATAGCTTTCCGTCTTCCAGAATGCCACATCGTTGGAATGACACATTACATAGCCTTCTCAGGTTGGCTTCTTTCACACAGTGATATGCATTGAAGGCTCCTCCATGTCTTTGCATGGCTTGATGGCTCATTTCTTTTTTAGCGCTGACTAGTATTCCGTTGTCGGGATGTGCTGCGCTGTATTTATCCACTCATCTACCGGAGGGCATCTTGGTTGCTTCCAAGTTTTGACAATCATGAATAAAGCTGCGATAAACACCCCTGCGCAGGTTTTTGTGTGGACATAAGTTTTCACCTCCTTTGGGTAAATACCAAGGATTTGACTTTCAGTCAGGTCCAGTGCTTGCTGGACTGCACGGTAAGACTGCCCTGGAAGAGGATGTTTCGTTTAGTCGCTGCTCTTTCGTTACCAGAGGGCTTTCTCTAGCGCGTGCTTTGCCAGCTTTTACACAAGGACTAGCAGAAAGGGGGTGTGAATACCCCAAGGCTCCGTTGCGCCTCAGGTGGAGTAGCTCGGATCCAGCCCTGTGCGGTTTCTCAGTGCTCCCCTCAAGGATTAAGCTCCACTGACCCCCCTCCCAGCGCTGGTTACTGTCTTAATGACCCTCGCTTCCCTGCTAGTTGCCTTCTCTTCCCTGTCTCAACCCCCTATTTCTCTACCTGTGTCTCCTTCATTTCCCCAATGAAGTAAGTGCCCTTGAACCCTTATCTCAAGGTCTGCTCATGGGGTGCCCAAGGTAGACAATCCTCAGTGTCCCTCCTCTCCATTCACCCCCGCATTCATCACACTAGTGTTATTTGTCAACTCTGGTATCTTCTACCTTTGTTTACCTGCTCTACTGGCCTGGGCAGTACTGTCACTTTTAGTCCTGTTTCCCCTGACTGCCTCACCGGCTTTCTTCACAGACAGCTCTGATGGGGAAGACCCAGATGTCCACCCTGTTCCCTCTATTACAGCCCTGGGTGAGAGGTGGGGAGATCGGGTAGCAGAGCCAGAGCTGGGAAAGGGAAGGCGCTCAGCGCCGTGGGCCAAGGCGCAGCGTGCGCCCGTCTGCAGGTCTGTGTACTTCGGATTAGGCAGCAGCGCACACCTCCCAGAATATCTCACTGCTGTCTGCTTCTCCCTCTCTCTTTAGGCCTATTACCTGCCCTCTGGGGGACAAAAAGCTAAACTACAATTCACTGTGTAACAGAAAACACGTTTTAGACCACTTTAAAGTCAATTTTTAAGTCTGAGTTCCATCTCTACTGCGTTTTTATTTACTTATTTTGTATTAAACATTTACTCATAGAATCTCATTCATCAGTGCAGATAATGAGCTTCCCCAGCCCCACGCCCAATTTCCTGCAATTCGAATTAGGACCAGATACAGATTTTACAATGTTGAGACGACAAACATTTAAAGAGACATAATTGCCAGGCACCGCTGTCCTCAAATGCAATAATAGAAGATACAAATTATACTCGGTTTCTATCTTCTGGGGGTCAGTGAAGTATATCCAGCTAAGAGAATTGCCTCTCACTGTTGCGGCCTCTCCCGTTGCGGAGCACAGGCTCCGGACGCGCAGGCACAGCGGCCACGGCTCACGGGCCCAGCCGCTCCGCGGCACGTGGGATCCTCCCGGACCGGGGCACGAACCCGTGTCCCCTGCATCGGCAGGCGGCCTCTCAACCACTGCGCCACCAGAGAAGCCCTCTAGTTTCTTTTTTGATGGTAACTTTTCTGTTTCTTAACAATTAACTGTGAGATGTAAAATAAGATTAGTTTTGCCCTTAAGTGTTAGTTACATTATGAATTGCTGAGTGACCTTGGGCAAGTTACTTAACTTCTCTAGACCCCAATATCACCACCTATAAAATAAGCTGCTCTAGAGATGATCCCCAGGACAGTGAACCTCAACCTCTTCCTCTCTTTTCAACATACCGGATGGTTCTGGGAAACTGCCATCGGCCACCACCGTTCACTGTGCTCACAGTGCTGCCTCGGCTTCCTCCCGCTTCCCCTGGAGAATCACTGCCATGCCTTTCAAAGACTCAGTAAGAAATTTCCAGGGAGGAGACAAAGTGCAGTCATTAGAGTCGGAGCCTATGGAATGTTGGAGCCGTGGAGGAAACTTACATTCGTCTAGTTCCAACGGCGCACCCCCCACCCGGGAAATTATGGCCCAGAAGGAGTAGTGACCTGCCAGTCAAGTCACCCAGCTGTCGGGAGCAGAGGCTGGCTCCGGCAAACACTGACCACTAGTTGACGCATTTCATGGTGCGCCCATGCAGCTCTGACGGGAAGGGAGCCTTGGGTGGCCCAGAGCCGCAGAGCGAAGACTGCAGTGCATGGTCGCCCGTCCGTGGATTGCTTCCTTCCTCCAGAGACCACGCCATCCCAGTGGGAGGTCATTTTTCTCTGTCTTAATTTATGACAAAGTGGAAAAGGACAAAGAATCCGGGGGTATGTGAATTAACGAGGGCGTCTAGGAGAAAATTTGACATCTTCTACCTATTTAAGTTGAAAGTCATCATTTCAAGCTCTCTTCGGAGAGATTAGAAACTCAGTAGAAAGCTAGTCACAACAGCTTTCCATGCCAAAATGTTCTGAGGTGCCAGAATTTCCAGACACCGCTTACATGCTTCTGAGCCTGGCAAAACGGCGGATGAGACAGAATGTTCTGTTCTGTTTAGACGTGAGGCATGTTAGGGTTAGACAAAGTCATGATTGACAAAAGTTTGTATTTATTACGAAAGATGCCAAGTTATATTTAGGTGGGTTTTTTTCTCCCTTTAAACCTCACTCTAAATTGCTTGTCACTTTTTGAAATATCATAATTAGCACCACTTAATTTGTGTGCTTAAATATTTTAATGACAGGTTATAATTTTAATAGAAAAAGAAGTTTAGAAGAAAATCACAGGGTCCTATGACTTCCAGGGAGTAGTAGAGAGGAGAGAGAGAGAGAGAGACCAGGCTTTGGAGTAGACAGAACCCAGACCTGGAGCCCAATTCTGACTCACCACTTCCTACCTGCAGGGTCTTTATTAATCTGCATTACCTCTCCATACCTCAGCATTCTTGTTTATGAAACACAGATAACAAACCTAACTCTTTAAGGTGCTGTAAGGATTATCCCAAGCTTGTTAGTGTAAAGCTCCTCACACACGTGGTACACTAGAAATGCCCATTTCCCTTTCCTTATACCCCCTGGCCCCCTAAAGAGAGAGAACCACGGTAGAGTCTGGGTTCTGGGTTGAAAGTTCCCAGGGCAACTAAACTGTGACAAGCATTTTTCAGAGGTCACCAGGGCTTAGTAAAAAGAATCATCAAAAGGAAAAGGAAAGGGCTCAAGTCCCAAGGGTAAGAGGAAAGGAATGGCTGGGTGAATAATTAGGAGGCTCAGAATCAGGAAGGAATGGAGTGGGAGGAACGTCTGAGGACACAGCCTCAGCAACCATGAAGTAGTGCCCCCACTTTACGTGTGAGACAGTCCACTGGGGACAGCCAGGGCATTTGAAGACCCTTCATAGGGCCAAACGCCCACCAAGTCACTCCTGTGCCCAGGTGAGGTGGGCTGAGCAGGACGGCACGGTGTAGATCTCAGCCCTGGGAGACTCACGATTCATTAGGGTGGCCATGCAAACTCAGTCCAACCAAGGTGCTGGGTCAAGTGGTTTGCATTGAAGGTGTCCAGTACTGCTGCTATTGTCGATGCCATGTGTGAATTAGTGTCTGCTGTGCGTTATCCTATTAATAATTCAGAGACAGAGACTTGAGGGCTGGTTTCACCACTTACTGCTCATGTGATTTAAATTCCCTGAGCCCGGGAGCTTCCTTGGTGGCGCAGTGCTTAAGAATCCACCTCCCAATGCAGGGGACACAGGTTCGAGCCCTGGTCCGGGAAGATTCCACATGCCGCGGAGCAATTAAGCCGCCGTGCCACAACTACTGAGCCTGCACTCGAGAGCCCACGCCACAACTACTGAACCCACATGCCACAACTACTGAAGCCTGTGCACCTAGAGCCCGTGCTCTGTAAGAGAAGCCACAGCAACGAGAAGCCCATGTACTGCAGCAAAGAGTGGCCCCCGCTCACCACAACTAGAGAAAGCCCATGCATAGCAACGAAGACCCAACGCAGACAAAAATAAATAAATGTATAAATAAATTTATAAAAATAAATAAATAAATTCCCTGAGCCCCAGTCGCTTTGTCTATAAATTGAGGCCACCATTACCTTCTTTGTACAGTTGTTGCAAGGATTAAAAGCAATAACGTATGAAAGATGCAGACACAGTGCCTGGACTAGAGCAAGGATTCAGTAGTGAACAGCCATGAAGATGAAGATGGTGATATTGATTCCATCTCTCGTAGCTTCTCCAGGACCCTTCAGTTTTGTCCAGACTTCAGACTTCTCAGTGACAAGATATTTCAAAACCTACTGTTGATTCCTTGCTCACCTTGGATGAAACCCCTCCCTACCAAGTGGCCCAAGGAAAACATCCTCTGTATTTTAAAAGAATATCTAGACGGAAATAAAGAAGGTCAACTGAGGTGGGCTTAGATGGGATAGAAAATGAATGAATGAATGAATGAATGAGCGAACAAAGGAACAGTGAATGAATGCCAAGATGGTACGGTATTTTGCCAGCAGGAATGAATATGGCACTGATTAGTGGGGAGGTAAAGTTGGAAGAAGCCAAGCAAAGAAACACATGAGCAAAGGGGGGAGGGGGAGATTAAGAAGCTAAACACATTCCAGGTGAAATGAGTAAATAAGTCCCAAGGAAAGAATGAAAATGAGAATTAATCAAGAGTGTGCTGAGCCACGGCACTGCCAGCCACAATCAGAGGGCTTCTTAATTGCTTGTCAAAGACCAGTGCGTCCTGGCAAAATGATCCTCAACTAATGCTGGGACTTTTTGTTTTTCCCTAGCCTGGCTTCATTTATCATGATTAGAAAACAAGTCAAAATTGATTTCTGTTTATTTTATAAAGCAAATCCCCAGGGAACCCGTCTCCCCACTAGGTGTGATAACGCTTAACTTAGAAGGGGGATACCCTCAGGACATGAAGAACTGCATTGTACTGTCCGGGAGCTTAGGACATGTGCATGTATAAAGTCTATGGATATTATAAAAAATGGCAGTCTCAAACTTTTATAAATCACCTCAAATCCATCAACATAAGCCTTTCAGTTCTTTCCTACTCTAAAATGGGCAATCGAGAGGCAGTTTAATATGGGGAAAATGGCCCATGCTTTAGAATCTGACAGATGTGTGTTTGATGCTTAGCTCTATGGTCTAACAGCTCTGTGACCTTGGGAAAGTCACGAAAAGAAATCTCAGAAATCTAGCTCAAAGCTCTGAGGTTTGAAAATGAGGTTACTAATACCTCTCAGATTGTCCAGGGGATTCGAGGTTGAGTATGTGAAAGTTAGCTCAGGAAACCTGCTCTGCATATGGAAGTGATGTCCTACAAGTTCAGGGAAGCCATCCACTGGATTCTAAGCTCCGCGAGGGCAGGAGCTGTGTCCGTTTTACTTTGTTATAGCCTGGCAGTTGGCACAGGGCTTGGTATATAGTTGACGTCCATCTTATCTGTTTAACACTCACACTGCACCTAGTGTGTGCAAAGTTCCATCTTATGTATTGACATTGACTCATTTAATCCAATAAATCTGTGTTGGCTGCATGACTGCTATTCATTTATTCTTTGTATAAAGATATTAAAGCACTATTCTCCAAACAAGGTGCCTCCTGGGGGAGAACACCCTTCTAGAGCCTCGAGAGTAATGGGTAGATTCATTCATTCTTTGATCCATTCATTCTTCTGTTCACCCATGCACTTGTTTGTTCACCAAATATTTATATTTTGGTTTTACACTGCTGGCTCAGTCCACTATCATCATCCTAGATAAAACACAAGGTCAGCTTGTCCTCACCCCTGCTCCCTGGCTACCCAAGAACTTTATTAATTCATTTACACACACACGCGCACGCGCGCGCGCGCACACACACACACACACACACACACACACACACACACACCCTCAGGCAAATCCTCCATATTCCATTAAGATTTTGTTATTCAGTTAAATCACATTTGAACACCTGCAAGGAGATTTCTAATTTGGGGGCTTTGCACTGCCTGCAAACAAACTGGGACAAGAACAAGACAATGTAAAAAACATCTTTTTCTCCTATACAGACATTTTTATTCTTCAAACAGATTCCACAGATCATGTTCTCTTCCTGGAAGTATAAACACAGCAAAAAAAAAAAAAAAAATCAATATACATCTTGGCCCATGTGAAACAATCTTATGAAGGGGCATTCATGTGATCGCCAAGTATTAAATACCTAGAGGTTTCCCGCAGCATTCTGGCTACCTTATTCCTGGGATTTAATGTTTAGGACTTGCCTGCTCCTTTTGGTTTATGTTTAACCCTCACAATTAATTCTGAGCCTCCTGCCTGGGGAAGTTTCCGCCATAGAATTTCCTGGCATTTACCCAGCCAGAAAGGAAGTGATTGATGCCTTCCTCACTCTTCTACACAAAAGCTGAAAGGCTGGGCAGAAATATCACCGGCCTCAGCTCTGGCCTCTCCCAGCCTCACCTTTTGACCCACACTCTTGATTTCATCCCTCACTATCCTCAGGGATGTTGCTCCATCAATTACCCTCTTTTTCTCTCCCATCTTCAATCACTTCCTCTCCACTGGCTACTTCCTGGCAGTTTACAAGCATGTTTAAGTCTTATTTATTCTAGGAGAGTTAAAAAAAAGAAAAATCCTCTTTTCAATTCTCCCACCTCTGAAGTTACTTCCTTATCTCTTACCTTCTCCAGGCAGCCAGAGGTTTTTGATAGAATTCACTCCCCATCTGTCTTCTCTATATCATCACCCATATACTCCTTCACAGTGAGTGTTCAGCTATGCTTTGGGCAAGGGTGAGTCTGCCCTCCTGGTTTTCACCATCCATTGGGAACAAAGATTTTGGTGAAAGTGGTGAGTGCTATAAACAAGGGTGGTGCTCTGGGACTGAGTAAACCTCAGACTTGACCTGAAAGTCAACAAAGGTTTTTTTTTTCTGGTGGTATTGGCATTTAAATAGAGGAATGGATAGAAATCCATGATCTGAAAGGGCCTTAGGATAAAGCACTCTTGGCAGAAGGAATGGCAGGTGCAAAGGTACTGGGGTGGGAAAGAACATGACATGTTTGGGAAAGTAAAAGCATGGCTATATTTCTGGCCCATAGGGAGTGAGAGAGAGAAGCGTAAGATGGAGCAGGAGAGGTAGGGAGGGGCCCATCATGTGGACCATATGTACAGGTTTTGACCTTCCTTCTCAGGCAATGGGGAACTCTGGTGACCTTTGGCACTTGTAATCACTTGCACACACCCACTACCCAGAATACCATGTGCCAGGAAATAGTGGGACCATTAAGAACACGTAAAAGAAAAGAGAAATCTGGCTCCTTCTCAATTCTACTTATTCTGAAAACTTAACAATTCAGTCTGTTTTTGTAGGTCCATACCCTTGTTGTCAAAAGAATGCTGTGACATAATAAGAAATATATATTGGTTTGGCCAAAAAGTTCATTTGGGTTTTTAACATTTTTATGGAAAAACCCAAACAAATTTTTGGCCAACCCAATATTTGGTCTCTGCCCTGGTTCCTGATACAGAGCTCCTAGAACATTTACAATTTCCTGAGTGATGAAGGTGACAGGAGTGTCTTACACAGAGCTCCCAAATCCTTTGGAATTTCCTGGGTGATAGGAGCATATTTTGTTCTAATGAAGTGACCCTTGGTGGGCTCCTCAGTAGCTTCTGGATGGGAGCTGATCACCAAAATGATCAAGCCATAATTAGAAGCCTAGAACTTTCAGCCCCATCCCTCCATCCTCTGGGGAGGGGAGAGGATCTAGAAATTGAGTCGATAATAATTGGTTATGCCTTTGTGGTGAAGCCTTCATAAAAAATCCCTGAAATATGGGGTTTGGAAAGCTTCTGGGTTGGTGAACATGTCCATGTGCCAGGAGGATGGTGCACCCCAACTCCATAGGAACGGAGCTCCTGCACTTGGGACCCTTCATGACCTCACACTATGTACCACGTCATCTGGCCATTCATCTGTATCCTTTATAACCTTCTTTATAATAAACCAGTAAATGGAAGTAAAGTATTTCCCTGAGTTCTATGAGCCAACATAGCAAATTATTGAAGCTGAGGAGGGGATTGTGGGATTCCTTGATTTGCAGTCAAGTCACAGAGAAGTGTGGGTGACCTGGGGACCCGCTACTTGTGACCAGCATCTGAGGTGGGAGAAGTCTTGTGGGACTGAGCCCTTATCCTGTGGGGTCTGCTCTACCTCCAGGTAGTTAGCGTCAGAGTTGAATACAGTTGGAGAACACCTAGTTGGTGTCCAGAGAGCTGGGAAATTGCTTGGTGTGGAAAACCCATACATTTGGTGTCATAAGTATTGTGAGTAGAGGAACAGTTTTCTTTTAAATGTGTTCACACCAAATGGGTCAGTTGAGACAGGAATGCAGATGTCTTTCACTGCATGACTACTATTTGATATAAAAATGCTGACAATAAGCTATAAGACCAAAACTGCATTCACATTCCAGGACACACACACACAGACACACACACACACACACACACACATGCCACCCATCTGTAGGCATCGCCTCATTTATTCCTGAGCCTCTAAATTAGAGCTTGTACTAGATAATAAAATAGGCAGGACATTTGTTATCATCAAACAAATATGAAACTAAGGTTAGATAACATAAGGATTCCTAAAGTTAAGTGCTATTTTATGGTACCTTTCAATTGAGAAGTGCACTGCAGATAAAACATGGCTTTGGTGTAAACCATTGATGTATTGTGTTGTTAAGATCAATGGATTATTAAAAGGATAATCTTTTAAACACCAAGAAACTGTCTTCTAGTGTACTCTAGGGGCTGTGGGGAAATGCATTACACATACAAACTCACCACTGCCTTGGCTGTGATTTATACAAACTGCCAAGTACCCACCTGACATCACAGAGACTTGATTCTTCTCCCACTCACTCAGCTAATGTGAGACCCTGGGTGCTGAGCAAGGAGGAAGGAAGGGGTCACTGCATTAGCACTCTGTCCTCTATTTGCATTAGCACTCTGTCCTCTATTTCTGTAGACAACTGAGGAGCACACAGTGACGGGCCACCCAGCTCGCCCTGCGACGGAGGTCTTGGTACCCAGCTGATGGGTGTGCTCTCTGTGGACAGTCTTTATATATTGGTCCCATCAGGAATTTCCTCAGTTGCAGAGACTCACTTCACCCAAGGCACCTTCCCCAGGCAGCCCACATCCAAATACTGGTTGAAGCCAAGGGTACTCTTTAATGATCAAACACTTGAATAAACACGCTAACCTCCAGCTCAGAGTCTGCTTCCCAGGGAACCCAACTTGAGATAACTGTCTTGTCCAGAACCCCAGCCCCAGCTCACTGGATGCAGTGTTCATCTTCAACTCCCCACACTTTTGTCTGTGCCGTGCCACCCACCGGGGATGCCGTTCCCCAGTTACCCATCAGTCAAAACCCAGCCCCTTTGTCCAGGACCAGCTCCAATGTCCCATCTCTGCAGACATCCCCCACAGCCATTTGCCTCTTGCTCTGTGCTCCCAGAGCCCTCCGTACAATTAAAGTACTCATCTTTATAATTCAATAGACCAGCAGTGTCCAAGAGAATTATAATATGGGCCAAATGTGCATTTTTCATTGTCTAATAGCTATGTTTAAAAAGTAAAAAGAAACAGGTGGGATTAATTTTAATAACATATTTTATTTAACTTAATATAACCCCAAATGATCATATGAATATATGTAATCAATATAAAAGCTGTTCATGAGATTTTTTTTTCACAACTTTTTCCATGCTAACTCTTTGGAGCCCAGTGTGTATTTTATACTCACACCACATCTCAGTTTAGGCCAGCAGCATTTCAAGTGTTTAATATCCCTGAAATGGACAGTGCAGACAGTGAGTGCCTCAAAGACATAAAGATTAAAACTTAGTCCATGGGCTGCCTTGCAAAGGCATTTGATCAACATTTGCTGAACGAATGAACCAGCGAATGAATGGCCAATGATGAGTGAATGAATAAAGGAGCGATCAATGCAAATTCATGAATGAACATCTTGGTTACCCTGGCCTAAGCCTAGGATTCATCCCTATGCTCCTCTTCCTTGCAAGTTCGGGGAACTTCCTCTGCAGGGCAGTGCATCTCTCTGCACCTGTATCCCCTATACATTAATAATGTACAGCATAAATAGCTAAGGGTCTAGACTTTAAGAGTAAACTTTATGAAACAGTGCTCTGCCCTGCAGTAGCTTCTGATATGGGCAAATTACGTAACCTATTTGGAGTCTCATTTTCCTCATTTACAAAATGGGGATGAATAATAATGGTGCCTAGGGTTGCTACAAGAATCAAATGAGGCATTGAAGGTGAATGGCTTTGCACATAATAGATACTCAATAAAAAGGTAGCTAACAAAACCAAAAGTAAACATAACATGAGGGAAAAATTCCTTCCTTCCCTTCTTCCTTCTTCATTCATTGAACTAATATTTCGTATACACCTCTGTGGTGGCCATGAAGATGTACTTCTCAGAGCCTTAACAGAAGGGAATATTCCGGTCAAAACTCCAGCTGTTATGCACTGAAATCCATCGCCACATTTCTTACCATGGCCGTGCTTCCACATGCTGCTTCCCGCCAGTTACTGAACACAACAAGGACACAAAGCAGTGTCATTCCTGGAGGACCCATGAGTCCTTGGCACTTTGGGCTTAAGGGCTCCCCTAGAGCATTGCTGTACTTCCACCCCGGCTTTCTTCCTTCCTTCTCTCTTTTACTCAGGGTCAGACCCACACCAGCCTTCCAGCTCCTTCCTCATTTTCTCTGTGTCTCTTCTTGTAAGGGCACTAATCCCACCACGGGGGTGGCACCTTCATGACCTAATTATGTCCCAAAGGCTCCACAACCGAATACAATCACATTGTGGGTTAGGGCTTCCACATATGAGTGTTGGAGGGACACAAAGATTCAATCCATAGCAATTACCCACTAAGAAAATTCATCATAATTTATCATAATATCATATAAAAATTAATCACTTTTGTACATTACAATGATTAGAAACACATTACTGGATTCAGTACACATTCCAACTTTGTGTACTTTGCGGTCACTTATTTTGGAGTGAAGGTTCATCATGCTGTAAATGTTTCTTGCCATTGCTTAGGCCACATTAAAGTTGCCTGTATCTATTTTTGCATCCCTCCTATTTTAAGGCGCATCTGTCAAAACAGCTGATGCCAATACATATGTATTTGTGTGATTTTGTAACATATTAAAAACTGAGATTTTTCCTCTGAATATCTAATTGGCTCTAGTGATTGTGAGGTTTATCTGTTTGGGTTTGCTTGTTTGTTTGTTTTCAATCTACAATGACTAATTTACACAGAACTCAGGGATTGCAGTTGTCCACGATTGGAATTACAATGACTTTGTCGTCTGCTTTCCATTTTTTTCCCTCTCAATCATTGAAGACACATCTCTTAGACAATTATCAGGAGAGTATTCAGTATAAAGTTACCATTCACAGCTCACAAATTTTACAAACTTGGTCTTGGAGAGCCAAATGTGGAAATGTGTTTAGCAATTACTCTATTAAATTCAATATCTGTGGAAAATAATTATTGTATTTGACACCAGTGCAAAATGCCAACACTCTAAATAAAAAGAGCTGAAGGGTTACTAGACCCAAATTCCCAGAACTGCCTGAATACTTTTAGTAATTTGGAAAACTCAGTCAACATATTGTGTCATGAAAAAAAAAAAAAAAAAGTTGCACTGAGCATTTCAATTAGCTGTTTTCCTAGTTATTTTTAATTAAATGCTAAATGACAGAAAAACTTGTACTGGTTCTATTGTACTTTGTAGACGTTCTACCCCAAACTCCCTTCTGGTGTGTAATAAAGTAATGAGACAACAATTTGTACACTGAAATGACTGTTTTTCCCTTCAAAGTAGACACGTAGTGACTCACTTACTCTAGCCAGGCTTATTTGCCAAAATATTTATTTGCCATAAGTATTTTTGGTCTCTTCTATAAGAACTGTGTTCAGAGGAGAAAACACACCCCCTTTGAATAAGCTTTATGAAGGAAAATCTTTGCTCATGGAAAGTGGAGTTGATTTTTGGAAACAGTCAAATGTCATCCAGAACAAATCTTGCTGAATAAGGTGGGTGAGACCACGGGGCACGGGTGTGTACGCCCATAAGCTGTATATGTATATACATATGTATATATACATAAATCATAAGAGCTAATTTTTATTGAGTGCTTTCTGCGCTTGCCACTTCTCTAAGTATCATACAGTGTTAACTGAGTTACTCTTCAGGACAGCCTTAGCAGGAAATATTATCATCCTCATTTCACACGTGATGAAGCTGAAGCACACGAAGGTTAAGTAACTTGCTCAAGGTCACAGAGCTCTGAGATGATAGTTATGAACGAGGAGTCAAAACTGTACTGAGCAATAGTAGTGCCCTCAGAGCCTTACTTTCCTCATCTCTACGATAAGGAAGTGAGAAGCTTTAGGAAGTGTTCACACATGTGTACATACATACATTCTTGCTAGCCCATGGTATTTCTAAATCACTCATTCTTGAGTGGCATGCTATTTTGCTTGATCATATGGGAACCTAAAGTGTGGCCTATTCTTCGGGTCAGGACCATAAGAATAAGTGTAACCCATTATCTGTTCAGCCATGGTCAGTGGTCTTCACAACCTCAACACACAATCCTATGTAACACTGATCTCTCCTGGTTCTACTAGGATGGTATTTTCTGTTTCCCAAATCATAACAAGTGTCTGTTAAGTGCATGAGCAGGTAGAGAGATGATGGAGCCATGTACCTGACATATGGAATCTTCTAGACAATCCAAGGCATATGACCAATGCACTCTAGTATTGTCAACAATGTGTCGAGTGCCTATGATACTAAATGCAGGGGAACCTAATATGAATACAGAACAGTCCTTGAGTCTTAGCCTTGTAGAGGTGCCGCAGCTCTAGAACAGGATTTTTCAAAGTGTGTTCTTTATTCCTCTACCTTCTAAAGGCAGTGTGAGATTTAAAAAAAAAAAAAAAAGATGGGATATGCTGGGTTCCAAAACACCTGCTTCTTTCTTGGGGGACCTCTTTGACATCCAGAAAATTGAGAACCTCCAAGAGAGAGGCACAGAATACAGATATTCCAAATAAGTTCCAGCATGGAACTCATTTCACCCAGAGCCTCTGACAGGGATGGGGTCTAGTGAGAGCCATGCTTGATGCTGTACTCTGGGGGGAAGTAGGAAGTGAGTCCTGAGATACAAAAATTGAATAATAACAATAAGAACAAGCTATAACAAGCCTTCCTCTATGACTGAACATCATAGTCACTTAAACTTTCTGGGCTTCAGGTGCCTACCCTCCAAACAGAGATAAGAACCGTGAATCAGCCAGTTTTGTAGTTTCCATGAAGACTCAGTAGGGCAATCAATACAAGCGTACCTTGAAAACTCCATATTAAGAATGTCATAAACTACAAATAGAACTACCATATGACCCCACAATCCCACTACTGGGCATATACCCTGAGAAAACCATAATTCAAAAAGAGTCATGTACCAAAATGTTTATTGCAGCTCTATTTACGATAGCCAGGACATGGAAGCAACCTAAATGTCTATCAACAGATGAATGGATAAAGAAGATGTGGCACATATACACAATGGAATATTACTCAGCCATAAAAAGAAATGAAACTGAGTTATTTGTAATGAGGTGGATAGACCTGGAGTGTGTCATACAGAGTGAAGTAAGTCAGAAGGAGAAAAACAAACACCGTATGCTAACACATATATATGGAATCTAAGAAAAAAAATGTCATGAAGAGATTAGTGGTAGGACGGGAATAAAACACAGACCTACTAGAGCATGGACTTGAGGATATGGGGAGGGGGAAGGGTAAGGGCTGATGATGTGAGAGAGTGGCATGGACATATATACACTACCAAATGTAAATTAGATAGCTAGTGGGAAGCAGCCACGTAGCACAGGGAGATCAGCTCGGTGCTCTGTGACCACCTAGAGGGGTGGGATAGGGAGGGTGGGAGGGGGGGTGATGCAAGAGGGAAGAGATATGGGAACATATGTATATGTATAACTGATTCACTTTGTTGTAAAGGAGAAACTAACACACTATTGTAAAACAGTTATACTCAAATAAAGATGTTTAAAAAAAAAAAACGAATGTCATTTATTTTACTCTTTGCAAAGAACAGTTTCATCCACTGATGACCCCACAGCTGAGACCTCAGATTCCGACGAGGTACTAGAGAAGCTGACCTCAGAGAGCCCTCCTCAGTTATTTATTTCCAACTCTAGCAAAGGAACAATAAAGAAACGGGTTTAAAATGGTCATTAAGTCCTGGGCCTTCCAAGGAAACTGAGGCTGGAAGTGGTGATGGGACAAAATTCATATTCCTCTCTGAAGGGGCTGGGTCTTCCCATCCTGTGCAAAGGCCTATCCCAGACAATCACAGCTCTGGACGGCTCTTGGTCAGGTCTTCTACCCTGAGCATCTCTTTCGGACCAGGCTCTCAGGCCATTAATCAGCTATGCTAACTGTGATCTCTCTCTGTCCATCTACATCCAGATTCTGAAAAATGATCCCCTGTGCCTGAAACCAGCATCCAGTGGTCAGTATCTCCAGAATCAGGAAGATTGGGAGACTTATTGGAAATGTGCTGAAATGGTAATGGTTTGTATTTTGGAGCCAGTTTAATTAGATATATCATTGAATCTGTGGAGAGTCAAATACACAGAAAACAAAGTACTGGGAGGCAGTATCCCAAATGCATTTACATATTCAGTAAATTTCCTATGGAGGTCTGTGGCCCATACCACTTCCCCAAGAAAAGTCTTCACTCTCTTGAATGTGCCTCTCTGTGAACAGTCTTCTCACCAGAAAGCCTTAAATCAGTCAGGCCCTTCAGATTTGTGTATATTAATCTGGAAAAAGACTTTAAGATTGAACAGTTTTAAAAAAAAGACACACAGGATTATTTTTTGTCTAAAGCAATGTTTAAATATAGCAAAGACAGAAGCAACTCTATCTGTGGACCTCCTACGTCGGAACACACAGCAGACGCGTAGATGAGGTCTTAATCCCAAAGATTAAGGTATAGAAGCATCATTTGAGCAATTGTTTTATTCTGTGGATACTGTGAACCAAAGAGCTGGAAAAAATGTCCTCTTTGTATTGGCTGTTAATGAGATTCCAAAATTACATCTCTAATGTCTGTACATGACAGACAGAATGGGTGCCCATCTGTCCCAACTTCATCTAGTTTCCCACTTGCATTTTTCCCTCCACTCCACTCCACTGAAAGTGAGTCACCCTCATTCAGAATTATTCAGGATTGGAAAAATGATGACGTTTAAATGCTTGAGGGAATTTTTTTGAAAAGAAAATAAGATTTTCTGTGGGAATTATTTTTGGTGATTGAAAATAAGGTCAAGGAGAATAACCACTTAAAAACTGACTCTCATTCACATGCGAATGTTTCACAGAAGCAGCTTATCAAAATGGGCAACCACAATAACGATTACAGCCCAGGGAGGTAAATAAGGCAAACTGTTAGCTCAGAAAACCTATTAAAGGCACAGGATCTTACAACAACCCTGGCAATGAAACATAAACAGACTTGGGTGAATGGAAGGCTGGCCCCCACCTCCCCAGCTTTCTTTTTTTTTTTTTGCAGGACTGGCAAACTCCATCTTTACTAGTGGTGACATTTTAATATATTCCCCCCCGTCCTGACTGTGTCGAAAGGCTTTATCTCGACAAGGATGTCTTTCTAGCCATACTTTTAGGTGACACTTTTATATACTGCACAGAGAGATGAAAATTCATTAGTGGCTTTCAAACCATCCTCCAGTTTTCTGTGCCTCTGTGCCTTTCCTCCTGATCCTCTATCTGTTTATGTTCTGTTTTTTTGAACATCTTTATTGGAGTATAATTGCTTTACAATGGTGTGTTAGTTTCTGCTGTACAACAATCCCCAGCTTTCTTGAGACAAACATTTAGTAACAGACCATAAGGCAGAGAAAGGAAAACTATTGCACCTGGAAGACAGAGGCAAATTGCAACAGTCTATTCATTTGGCAAAGTTTAGATTTCAAGAGCCTTAACTACACTTTGGGGTAGTTAAATGGACAATGTTTCAGCACTGCTGCTGTCCAAAGCAACGAATAATCCCCATTTAGGAGTGGAACGTGTTTGAGATCCACATGTGGTAAGAATCACAGAACTTCCGTGATGGGCAGGGACTCAGAGACCGTGCCAGGCTGGGCGGGAAGCGTCTGCTTGAGCAGGCCTGAATGGAGAAGGCCTCCTCTCCAGGGAACCAGGAAGAAAACAGGGACGGGGCAGCAAGGCCTGTCGGAGGCAATGAGGACAGAGCCACGGGCTTACCAATGACTAGCCATTCCGTTTCTAGCCCAATCCCCTCATTTGACAGAGGAGGAAACTGAAATATTCAGAGAAGGGATTTGACGGATGTCCCGTGGGTCCCGTGGACCCCAGTCCAGTTTCTTCCCTGCAGTGCCTGGCTCAGCCAGATCAGAATTTTGGGCCTTTGTTCTTCTAGATTTCACAAAGCTTCCTATGAAGAGGGCAGCCTGTAATGAGGCAATGGAGGCACCAGTCTGAGTTAGCTTTCTATGACAAGGCTGCACAGCACACAGGTCATTTTCCAAGAGGTCGTTAGGTGATTTTGGGAATTTGGGTCTCAGAAAATGAATGCCGTAGGTGGCTAACCAAAGAGACCGAAACAAAAACAAACAAACCCCACCAAGATCAGCAAGCAAAACACCCGACTTACAGCCTTTTCAGCTCAAACTATACTTTCCTGGAATAATGAGGTGTTAAAGGGAAACTGCTGAAGTTCAGAAATGCAATTCAGGGACAGAACCCACACCCCTCCCCACGTTTTGTCCCCCAGAGTGGGGACTCACCATGGTTTTAAGTCATCCTTAACGGGAGGATGCTGTCTGTCGCTGGAATAAGGCCCTCGGAACCTTCTTCTCACGTTCTTTTCTTCACCTCCCCTGGTGACTTCTGCCCAGGGCCTTCTCCCCAAGCTGGGGTGGGGGAAAGAAAGGCAATCCTTCAGGGAATTCTCCACCTAATCAACCCACAGCCACGGTAGTGTTGAAGGCTCTTTCCTGTTAATAGCAATGCGCTAAAATGTATTCTCCTCCCATAAGCCATTCCCTTAACAATTCTTTTCCCTTACTCAGATCGGGAGCTGGCAAAGCATGCCCATGGACCCAATTGGACCTCTGCCTGTTTCTCTAAGTAAAATGTCATTGGAGCTCAGCCAGGCATGTTAATTACTGATTGTCAATGGCTGCCATTGTGCTACAAGGGCAGAGCTGAGTAGTTGCAACATGGATGGCATGGCCCAAAAAGCCAATATATGTATTGGGTTGACCAAAAAGTTCATTTGGGTTTTTCCATAAGATCTTGCAGGGAAACCCAAACGAAATTTTTGGCCAACCCAATACAATCTGGCTCTTTAGAGAAAAGTTCGCCAATTTCTGTGTTAGACCATTCGAGAAAATGGATCTTTGGGCACACAGTCTAAAGTGATTTCTCCACATATTAGAGGGAAGTCTTTTGGTAGGTTCTTCACCATATTTAAAGGGAGACTGCTGGGGTGAGAAACCTACACAGACGTCATTGTTCAGAGACCTAACAAGCACAGGTTTAAAAAGAAGTACAAAGAAAGAGGAGGACACGACCAAAAAGAGACACGTAAAAGGCATGGTAAGAGGAGTAGTTACCTACTATTGTTATCTACTATTTTCTTCAATGAACAGAATGAACTTGAAATTTAGAACAACCGGGAAAGCATCACAGAGATGAAAGGACACCCACTAAAAGGTGGGGAGTTTAGAAGCTTCCGGGCACTTAGAAATGAATTCAAGTCCAATGGCACTTGGCTGAATATGGTATTGGCTGAAGGGACACAGTAAAGTTCAGGAAATCATAACAAACACAGGGACAAAGTTCAGAATACTGCAGATAGGCCATGACCAATTTTCATAAATTGGAAAAGAGTAAATTCCAAAACCTTCCTATTAGAAAGTCAAAAATTTAAACTCTGGCAGAATCATTAAGAAAAGAACAAACACCCCAGTAGAAAAATGCACAAGTATTATAAGCTGACAGTTTTAAGAAACAGAAATAAACATGGTCAGAAAACATACGGCAAAGTTCAACTTTGCTGGTAATTAAATAAAAATGAGTAATAAAATAGCAATGAGATCCTACGTTTTTTTCTACTGGACTGGCAAATGTTTGCAGAGACACATAAGGCTGGCAAGAATGTAGAAAATCAGGCCATATGGAAGTCACATCCATATGGAAATGCAAAGTGGTATAGACTTTTTGCTGGGCACCATGGTAAGCTTTCAAATATGTACAACATATAACCAGCAATTCTACTTCTAGGAATTTAAGGTAAGGAAATAACTATGAATAGGGATGTTCATTACAGCATTATTAATAACAACAGAAATTTGATATAAATAAAGTCTAAATGAATAACTTTCATAGTTTGGTTACAAATACTTGTACCATAGAATATTGTCAGCCATTAAAATAGCATTTAAAATGAGTTTATGAAACAGATGGATGTCAGTAACATAAACAAAATATACATGTGTATATTTATTACTGCATTTATAATTATAATCATAATAGCTAGACACTGTATTAAGTATATGTTCTCTTATCAAATCTTGGCAACTCAAATAAGGAAGAGTAATAATAATGACAAGGATAGCTAATATTTATTGAGAACTTCCATTATGCCAGGCACTTGGCCAACCATCTTATATGGATTCTGTCGTTAAATTCTGGTGCAATTGTATGTGGTAGACACTATTATTAATATCATTTTATAAAGGAGGAATAGAAGCCATAAAAACTTGTCCAAGGTTGCATAGAAAGTGCAGGGTACAGGCAGGATATGAATGCACAAAGCAAGTCATTGAAAAACCTGTACTCAACCACTATTCTATGCTCTTAAGGAACTATTATTTCTTCCTGGGATGAATGGAAGCATGAAGGGATGGATAGATGGGAAGGTGAATAGATGCATAAATAGAAGGGTGGATTGATGAATGGATGGATGGGTATAAGGAAGGAAGGAAGGAAGGATGGATGGATGGATGGATGGACGGACGGACGGACGGACGGACGGATGGATGGATGGATGGATGGATGGATGGAAGGACAGATGGATGGATGGATGGATGGATGGAAGGTAGATGGATAGATGGATACGTAGAACGGTGGACAGATAGTTAAGTGGAAAGATGGATAAATAGTCAGAAAAAAACATAAAACTAGTTATTTCTTAGTAGTTCTTTTATGGTTTTATTTCCTTCTTTATGTTTTTTCAGTCATAACCAAATTTTCTACAATGTATTCCTTTTGCAACCAGAGTACAGAAATATATTTTATATTAAAATAAATTACAATGCAAAGCAAAAATCAGTGCTCAAAATGTTATGGTCTTTGTATTCATCTCTTGCAAAAAGGTGATTTAGTTATAGGTTGAACAAGAGCTGAACAACATCCCCCTTCTCCAGCTATATATAGGCCCAGAAGAAAATTTCCAACACACAGCCAAAACACCAAGCAGCCTCCTGAACATCACCCAAGAATCTGTGGGCAAGTCCAGCCAACCAAGAGAAAATGTGCAAATGGGATTTTCTCCCTAAAAGAGACAGCCTTAGTCTAAAGCCATAGTTGGCTAGAAAATAAGGATGGGAAGGAACTTGGATTTTTTTTTTTCCACAGCTTAGACTTTATATTGTGAGTTGATGATCAGAGGAAAAATAGCATGGCCACTGAAGTATTCAAAGGACTTTCATCCAAAAATTGGACAAGACTAAACAATGTGAGAAAACAAAGTGGCCTAAGCCTTATTGGCTGAGAAAAACTTAGAGATGTCTTTGAAGTCTGAGCTGTTTCTAGACCCATTGCATAACAGATGAGTTGGGGCAGTCAGAGTTTAAAGTTAACGCATTTATTTCAGCAATGACATTTCTGAGCAAAGTTCTATGAGTGTGTTAACTTTAGGTGAGTCAAACACCACAACAAGGGACATGGAAAATAGATTCCCCCTGACTTCCCTTACTTCCCTCCCCCGTCCCTTGGCTCACCCTGGGCCACGGAATATGCCTCCAAGTACTTGAAAATTATAGGCACCAGGTTGCTGCTATTAACTAAATATCTTGCTTTGTCTGCTGCATAGAGACTGAGGGAGCCTCATTTTGTTAGCTGTCAGCTCTCCTAGTTACTAGAGCTGAATCCAGCTTGCTCTGCTGACACCCCCACCCCAGGGAGCCTCCCTGTCTCAACAACATGCCTCTGCTGGCTGCCAAACCCATCTAATACCTGCAGATTTCCTTCCCCCAGGAGCGAGGCTCTTGAAAGTGGTCTCCACTGTAAAAGTCTGTCAGCTAGAAGAAGACATCTGCATTATGTTGAAAGAGGGAAAAGGAAAGAAGCTTAGCATGTGTGCAGGCATGAATTCAACCAACAAGGTTTTATTTATTTATTTAACTCCTAAGTGACACTTTACTATTAGCCAGACACTGTTCTAAAAGTTTCACTTACAGTAATTTTTAAAATATCCCCCACACAACCCATGGAGTGGATATTATAATTATGCCGATTTTACAGGTGAGGAAACTGAGGCACCAGGAGGTTAAATAATTTGTCCAAGATCACACAGTAAACGGAAGAGTCACGATTTGGACCCAAGCACTTGGGCTCCAGCAGTGAGCTCATTACCGACATGCGGTGTTCATTAAGCCCAACACCGTCCCAGGCACAGAGCAAGGACCAAGATGACCAGCCTGATGGGCGTCTCCCCTTTGGTCTCCACAGATGACCCCATGACGAGTAGAGGCTGCCCCATCCCAGGCATGCTCTTACCAAATCCTCACAGAGGCCTTGTGAGCAAAGTATGGGTTTATATGCACCCCTCACACAGATGAGGAACTGAAATTTAGACTAAATATTACGCCCAGGGTGACGGGAAGATGCAGTGTCTTGACTAACAGGTGACAAAGCAGAGGCTTGGTATCAGCGTCTCTGAGTGGTCCTCACACCACCAGCGTCAGAATCACCTGAGATGTTTGACAAACACATATCCCTGGGTTCCCCAATCATATCCAGTCTGCACTGCTGGGCATGTAGCCCGGCAACCTGCATTTTGCACAAGCCCCCTTCGGCCACCAGGTGATTCTGACATACACTCAAGTCTGAGAACTTTATCTATTGTGCAGCTGTCTCTTTCTCCTGCGGCTAAATACAATTGCCGTATATGGTGATGATGAAGATGACGATACTTCATATCGTATAACACAGAGAGGAGTCCACATACAATGGCATGATTGTGAGTGGACATTCCCTGCTTTTATTTCATATAGTTGCTTAGTAAGTCATATTTTCCACAATGAAACTGGCATAGCTTTTAAGCCCTCTCATTTCTTATCCCTTCTCTTATGCTTTCTGGATTTAATGGTGTAAAACCCCATGGTCACAGCCTCAGGTGATGGCATTCTACAAAATCCTGTCTCTCCAACCCACAGAAGATGATAATAAAATCCAGATAATTGAAATTAGTGAACTCTCTCATAGGACAGATCTCTTCAGACCTCTACACATTAGAGGCAATGTCTAGGACTTACTGAATCCTTGAGTTGAAGCGGTAGAGGCTTATACAAGCTTCCTTCATTTAAACAGCTCCATTTAAAAAAAAAAACAAAAAAACGATTATTTTTCTTCCTAATATCCCAAGAAGGAGAGCAGGCATTATGCATATCAGAGAGTGAACACAAAACAAAATCGCTGGATCAAAATCCTACTAAGAGTATAAATAAATTCTTTAAAATTAAAGACCAGATTTTGTACACCTTTAGGTCTGTTTTTTCAAAAAGGAAGGAAGGGAAAAAGGAGGGAAGCAAGGAAAAAGAGAAGGAAGGAGGGGGGGAGGGTAGAGGGAGGAGAGAGGAGGAAGGAGAAAAGAAGCCACAGAAAAGAAAACTCACCCTACTCCCCCCACTATTCCCTCCAACACAGCTTAACATTTGCGAGGCTCCAGCCCCCCCCGCAGAGGTGACCACTGTAAACTGCTGGCCAGCTCTGCCTTATGTGCATACACATGGGTCAGAGAAGGTAGAGGTGCAGACCCTGAAGCCAGATTGCGTAGATTTGATCTGTGTGATCGTAGGAGGTAAGTGACTCCTCGTGCCTGGCCTCCATGTTTGTCACACGAGGACGACGTTACTCTCCACCTCCTAGGAGGCTGGGAGGACCCACGGCACAGCAGTTGGACATCGCCCAGCCTGTGTAATATTCTATTAGTGAAGATGAACATACTTACTGCGTTGTTAATATTTTTGTAACACTTGTGTACCCTACTTCACACCATGGCAGCAACTTATGAAAACAGAAGTGTAAACTGAATCATAATTTACCTGCTCCAGAAATCTCTGCTATTTATTTTTTAAAGTTCCAATGTGAATCTCATGTAAAAAAAAAAAAAATTGGTGTGTGGGTTTGTGTGTGTGTGTGTGTGTGTGTGTGTGTGTGTGTGTCTGTCTGTCTGTCTGTCTGTCTGTCTGTCTATTCAGGCTTTTCTAAATCAAGTTTGCTAAACTTAAGGTATTACTCTATAGCTAATTGTTAGTTGGATTTTTTTAAGTAACTCTTTTTGGAAAATAAAAATAGTATAGCTGCATTTTAAAAATATGAATGAAAGAAAGGAAGGAACGGAATGAAGGAACAAAGGAAGGAAGGAAGGAAGAAAAAAATAGAAGTCAAAGAAGAAAGCAAATAATGCCTATAATCCAACCACCCAGAAATAACCTCTGCCAGTATTTTGACAAACTGTTTGCCAGCCTTCGATATTTTTTTGTTTTATTTATTTATTTGTTTGTTTGTTTGTTTATTATTTACTTAGGCCACACCAGCAGGCTTACAGGATCTTAGTTCCCCGAACAGGGATTGAACTCGGACCTCAGCAGTGAAAGAGCCGTGTCCTAACCACTGGACTGCCAGGTAATTCCCTCCACATCTTTTTAATGTACATGTTATCATTTTTGTGAAGAAAGTGACAAAACATCAATCCAGAATGTCAGTCTATAAAATTGCATAGACTGGGAAGACATTCTGGAACCCAGTTTTCAAAGATGTCAGTCACCATTATGATAAAAGTGAAGTTACATAATGATGAGATGTAATATGGAAACCCATCTAAGAAAATGTTGTCCTATTGATGTTTTATAGCTATTTTCTTTTGTGGAATGCTCTTCTTAAAATGGAGCAAACAACCCCCTACTTCTCCCAAGTTGGCCATGAGAAGAACACATCTTAGAGTTGATACCCCTGCAGGATCAGGAAAGAAGAGAGTAAGGAGGGGGGAACCTATAGACCTGTGACTCTGTAGCTAAATGATAGCTCTGCATGCCCGTGTGCCTCAGCTAGTCCTAGGTCTGATGTAGGGGTAGAGCGGTACAGAGGCTAAAAATGCTGTTTTGGTTATTTTTTCTTGCCTATAGTTAATCATTTCTTGTCTTCCAAACACATCAAGTGATGGCTAATAATGTTAATGATAACAGTGCGTATGGCGAGACTAACCAGCATTTGTTGAGGTTTAGTCTGTGCTCCTTACTGTACTCTGCACTTTAGTGCGTTATTTCATTTAATCTTCACCAGATAAGTAGGAAACAGGTACCATTAGTGTGCCCATCTTACAGACTGGAAAACCAAGATTGAGAGAAATTACGTAACTTGCCGAGGGTCACACCATTAGTAAGTGACGCAGCATCCTGGATCGACCCAGCAGTGTCAGGCTGGCTGTGCTGCTTCCCCAAGAGGGCTCCACCCAACAGGTGATGCCAATGGTGAAGAGAGACTCAAGGATGCAGAGGATAATGAACAAAGCCCCAAGGTGTGGAGTTTTGTATAGGAAATACATTTTGGTTCTCTTTTACTTTCAAAAACAAACATTTTGTTAAGAAAATAATTATATGCTGAGCCTTCATGTACTCATTAGGCTACAAAAAATATGAAAAATTTAACTAAGAAACATCTTATAAAGCAGCCTAATACTAATGTTGATGAATTGTCAGGGAAGTATCCTAGTAGGCTTTTTAAAAACAAAGTATTTAAAATCTAGTTGGTTTTATGAATGTATTATATTACATTCTGTTTTTTTTTTTACTTAACATTCAACCATAGCATTTTCCCACATCTTTAAATATTTTTCAGAAACATTATTTTCATGACTACATGATTCTTAATAATATGGATGTGCCAGAATTTATATAAATTTTCCATGAGTTGTTTCTGAATGTTCCCTATTATAAATTGTGCCCCAGGTAACAAACTTGCACATAAAAACTTTAGTATATATTTTTAATTCCAAAAGTTTTAAATATAAACTGGATCTATAGTGTACGCTACCAAATGTGGTAAAATAAAGCAAATTCATGGAAGAGCGTGAATTGTCTGTAGGTGACTTTATAACTCAATCACCATTAGACATTGAATAAATAAGATTTCTTTTCTCCTTTAAGAAGTCTTTCTCAACTAGCCAGGGGAAGAGTGTGTTAGCGGGGGCAGATTTTGTCAACATTTCCCAAGGCATCCAACCCCTCCTCTTCCTAGTGTGAAGATCATCTGAAATAGCCTAACACACCTTAAAACAACATGCTCCATCAGAGCCAGAATTATTTTCCATTTTCAAGTCCCTGATGAATTCTGCCTTTATTCTCAAGTTTGTATGGATAGATCAAGAAAATTATTTTTATGACCTCAGCATTCTATTTACTGTATTCCTTTAGAAAATTCTAGCCTATCTTTATTCCATTTAAAAATAAACCTTAAAATTCCTATGTTCAGGGCTTCCCTGGTGGCGCAGTGGTCGAGAATCCGCCTGCCGATGCAGGGGACACGGGTTCATGCCCCGGTCCGGGAAGATCCCACATGCCGCGGAGCCGGTGGGCCCGTGAGCCATGGCCGCTGAGCCTGCGCGTCCTGAGCCTGTGCTCCGCAACGGGAGAGGCCACAACAGTGAGAGGCCCGCGTACCACCAAAAAAAAAAAAAAAAAAAAAAAAAAAATTCCTATGTTCATCTTCTGCTTAAAAAAAATTTCTATTTTTATACACTAAAATGCATCCACTTTATAATACTTTATTTATGATGGCAGACTGAGCTGAGAACTCACTTATACCTAAATTAATACCAATACAGATTCCTAAGAAGACACACACACACACACACACACACACACACACACACACATAAATAATCACATATGAAAGTTAATACAAAGACACCTGAAAGATAAAAATTAGATGAAATTATAGTTTAAAAAAAACAGCAAGCACCACTACAGAAGGTGGGGGTGGATCCAGGGCAGTGCCCGTGGGACAGGAGCTGGAAAGAGAAGCAGATACAGGGGCACACGCCGAGTGAGTAGCTATGGTTCCACAGGCAGAGCAGTCAGGCAGCCTGCCCTCTCCCTCCTACCAATGTGCCAGGTAACAACACTAGAAATGTGGGTGTCTGTCTCTAAGGGCAGCAGGGACTAATGGAAACGATCTCAGTGGGTACCAGATGGCTTTGTTTTCTTCCTAACTGTAGTGGATGCTGTAACACACCCGTCAGATTCCTCTTCAGGGCTGAAGGATTTATTTTCCCAGCCTTTGGAGACAGCCTTCAGCTGTCAGCCCTCCATGGAACTGCCTTGGCTGAAGACTGTCTTCTCCCCTAAGGTTAACAGTCCGGTCTCACGGCCCACATTCCGTGACAGATCACCGTTGAGTTATAAAGGCCTGGCTCCTTCTCCCCAACTCAAGACCAGCCTGAAGGGCCATTCCGGCTTCAGAGTCCCCTAGGGGGTTGGCTGAGCATTTAGTGAGACCATATGAGAGCCCAGCTTCTCCTCTATCCAATCCTCCACCCACAGGTGGCAACCTCCAAAGCACTCTCTTATAAACTTCCAGCACACCAATCTACATCTCTGAGTCAGCTTTCTGGAGACCCCAACCTATGACATTACGCAAAATGCAGGCTTGGGCCCTCCTGCAAGGTGGCCCCGAGGTGCAGACTGAAGTCTCAACAGACCCAACTGCTTTCACATAAGTCTTTTTTTTTTTCTTTTTTCTTTTTTTTGTGATACGCGGGCCTCTCACTGTTGTGGCCTCTCCCGTTGCGGAGCACAGGCTCCGGACGCGCAGGCTCAGCGGCCACGGCTCACGGGCCCAGCCGCTCCGCGGCATGTGGGATCTTCCCGGACCGGGGCACGAACCCGCGTCCCCCGCATCGGCGGGCAGACTCGCAACCACTGCGCCACCAGGGAAGCCCTCACATAAGTGCCCTCACATAAGTCTTGAATGAGCCCAGTCATCGAGTCAACCTTGGCCATGTGTCTTTTCCAAACACATTTCACTCTGATAAAGAAAGACAACAACAAAACACTTGAAACTGTTGTGGAAACAGTAAGAGCAACCACATATTCCATTTAAAGGGTCAACACAAACACGGGGAAATCTTTTCTAAAGAGGTACTGGACATCAGAGAGTAATGCTTAAAGGCTTAAAAATGCTCTCACAAACTTTATCTCATTGAATTTTCACATCTCCAGGACATGGGAATTATTCAGTGTGTTTTACAGATGTGGAAGCTGAGGTTTTGAGTGTGAACTCCCTCAGTTGAAGCCCGGAGTTGTGTGTACGTCTTCTGAAGGATATCATAAAAGTGGAGTTGACCTTAATATCAATATTAGGATGGCAGGGCTGGTCAAGTTGTAAAATATAGCATCATATTGATATATAACGGAAAAGTTATTAATTCATAATTATAAAACGCTTTTCACTGCAGCACACATGACATGCTTGCTAATGGGCACTGCTGGTCATTGATTTAGGCTATTAGAGCAGCAGCTGGCCTTCTTCAATCAACCAAGCGTTATCCATAACCAGGATGGACCTGGCACAGGTCCACAAACAAAGCAATTTGCTACTTTCCATTTCCCTAAATCCATCACCAAAATAATAGAGCAAACGCTTCCATTCAAATCACTTTTATATATGCTCAGGCTGAACTAGATGAAGGCCCTTGGCAGGCAAAACATTCAGTATCCACTTTAGTACCATCGATATATGAAGCAATCAACCCAGCCGGTACTATGTAAATGTAATGGCAAACATTTTAATAATAAACTAAAAACATTCAGACCCCTCAGGTACCAGGGCTCAGTGCCAAGAGCCTGTTTTCGGGGTAATCTTGTGGGTAGGAAGAGAAAGAGGATATTGCACTGAATAGGCGAGTGACTCCCATTGCAAAGCGGAAGATATTTGGAGTGATAGGAAGAGGCTGAACAAAATCTAATGTATTATCAGCATATATCATTTACACATGGAGCTCAAAGTGGGGTTTGGGAGCCCACCATCAAATTACATTAATTGTTATAAATCTCTACCCTTTACTGAGCAGTGTCTATGTGTCAGCCTCAAATCTGTCTTTAAGCATCTCATGGTACGCTTGGCTTTCAGAAGAAATGGAAGCTTAGTGAAGTGAAGTAACTTCCCCCAGGTGGCAGAGTTAGGGTTAGAGCCGGCATCCAAATCCAAGCTTTCGGAGCCCAGAGCCGGGGTGTGTGGCCGGCACACATACTGTGAGCGTCAGAGCTGGGGTGCTGACAAGCACACACAAGGCCTGCCGAACTCCCGGCGATGCTCGCCCTTCTCCCTGGAGTGGTTTGGAGCTGGTGGGAGCTGACTGTGGGGAGGAGAAATGGGCCGGAAGTCTAGATCATGCATGTAGCTGGTGTCACGGTCACAGGGTGGGAGGGGACTGTGTCAGCAAATGCGGGAGCTTGAGAAAATAGAGACCTTTGCGTCCTCAAAGAAGTGAGCAGCCCATGCAACATTTCAAAGACTGTTTGGTGCCTTTGTTTAAAAGCTCAGTAAAATCAGACCTGACCTGCCTTTAAATGTCTCAATCTCAAGATACTCAGGTGATGCCTATATGGGCATAAATGCTGAAGACAGAGTCTTGGTGCTTCAGAGTGGGAAAGACAAAAATGTTTGGCTTTTTGTGCTCAATTCACCAATAACTTCCTAGAGGTGTATAAATTCGCTGAAGGCTGCCCCTGTCTCCAACTCCCCGCCAGTGGCCAACATTGGTCCTTCTACCTCTGCCCAAACCTGCCTAGTCCCATACAACGTGTGACCAAGTAGGCAAGCTTGCAGAAGCCCTAACCCACAGGAGAGGTTCCAGAACCAAGCTCTCCGCTCTCACCTGCTGGGTGGTTACGGAGCAGCTTCCTGCCTTCTTGTCAGCCTGGGTTTGTGCCTCTAGGAACAGGGACCGTTTTATGGACATGTACCTGCTTGCCCTTCATTTCAGATTTTCCAAGCTGACCTCCCCCTTCTTTTGCCAGAGGCATCTGTTGCCCTAGGGAGGATTAGGATGCAGTGTCAGGGATGCAAAGAGAGTGAAAGATTCAATATTCAGCCTAAAGACTTTAGTGAGACAAAAGTCTTGAAAGCCAGGCTTTACCAAGAGAAAAAAGGGCTTTCTACATTGCAAATGTTTTCCTGTAAGCCTTAGGTAGAGCTAACTCAGGATTTCATGAAGGGGTTCCCACCTACCCTGAGGCCATTTTAGCCTGGGAGAGGAGACAGGGGAAAGCTACTAGACACAGAAACAAGACAGGAAGATTTTCTGAGCCTCAGAAAGTCTGGCTTTACTCAGAGCTTTGTATTTTACAGTTGAGTATGTTTCCAAGCATTTTACCCTGTCTTATTTCCTATGAGCTCAGCAGAATGAGAAAGAATAAAAAAGAAAATATTTGCACATTCCCCTCTCCTCAAGAAGAAAGGCAAGGTTTGAGTCTCCCAGGCTCAGATTTTTCTAGCCCCCAGGTGAGACTGGAAAGGTGGCTTACTTTTGCATGCTGAAGCTACTGGAAGTTTCTAAAAAAATGGATGGGGTGGAGGTGGGTGAAGCTCTACAGTTTAGGGAGGATTAAATAAGGTGAGCTCTTTTTAGACTAGGAAGGGGTTAGATTCTGAGGTATGTCAGTAGGCCTTCTGGAACACTCACTGTGCCTTTTCATATTTTAAAGGTCTGAGCAGTCCTATAGTTTAAAAAAACCAAAAAAACAGCATTACCCAAACTTACTTAACTTCAAACCATTTTTCCTCATGGTGCATTCCTATTACCGTTTTGTAGAACAGTAATCCAAAGACAGAAGTTTGGAAAATGTGGACTTAGAAAAAAGTACAAATGACCACGTGCTGAGAATGGAGACCACCCACACAACATGGGTTAGCTGTTAAACCTAAGAACTGAGACTGCCTGTGTCAACCTGATTGTTTGTTCTCAAAAACCTTTGCCCGAGAAAGGTAAGACTCTAAACCAACAGAAACAACAAGAAAAACTTCACTGTTTGTTTCAGGAAATTTATGAAGACCCATTTACCTGAGGGCACTGTCGGCTACCTGGACAAATAGCTCATTTATCAAAAAACCCCTTACTTATAAGACTTACTTCAAGACTTACCATAAGACCTTGCTAGCATGTCATGAACTTTACCCGGTGCCAGTTTCCTACCTTAAATCACAAAAGCCTGCATTCTCCCTCCCAAACCCCATAAATATCCATTCTGACTTCCACCTTCTGAAACATTGCTAAGATTCTGTCAAAGGGGTGTTTCCTATGGAAGAGAGCTTTAACAAATGTATCTTTGCTTTATTAACATGAGTTATCGGGTGATATTTTGGGAAGTCATACTATGAGCTGTTGGGCCACATGACTGAAAACCTATGCAATCTAGTTTTTATTTTTATTTTTGGCTGTGTTTTGGTCTTTGTTGCTGCACATGGGCTTTCTCTAGTTGTGGCGAGCAGGGGCTACTCTTCATTGTGGTGCGTGGGCTTCTCACTGCGGTGTCTTCTCTTGTTGGGAGCACGGGCTCTAGGTACATGGGCTTCAGTAGTTGTGGCACGTGGGCTCAGTAGTTGTGGCTCACAGCCTCTTGAGCACAGGCTCAGTAGTTGTGGTGCACGAGCTTAGTTGCTCCGCAGCATGTGGGATCTTCCCGGACCACAGCTCGAACCTGTGGCCCCTGCATTGGCAGGTGGATTCTTAACCATTGTGCCACCAGGGAAGCCCCAATCTAGTTTTTTAAAGCTTACATTTCATTTGTGTCTGTTTTTTATTTCCATTCTTACATTAAAAGTGATTATTATATTGTGAAGCAAAATTGTTTAAGGCTTGAAAGTAAGACAAAGATGTGTGTGGTGGCGGGAGATGTTATTTCAATGTCACATATAAGCATTACTTAAAAAGTCCATTCAAGGATTATTTAATTATCTAAGAAAATGTAATTTGTTCACCTCATAGTTTACTACTCATTGAAGCTTGCATATTTAGTGAAATTACATGTTAATTTGTAGGTTTCTGTATAGTAGAAACATGAATATTATTCAGTAGAAAAGATATCTTGTAGGATATCAACTGGCTTTGTATATAAGCTAGCAGACTGATTCTAAAATTTCTTTATTATCAAATCACCTACAAATACTTAGCTATCCCAATGTTCTTTGAGTCACACTTATTATCTTATTGGTTTGCTTTTTAGTTGATGAGTGTGGACCTGTCTGCACTTTATATTCCTAAAAGTGTCATATTTTTTAACTTACTGAAAATTGTATTTTGACAGTTTCTGTTTGTTTTACAAAAGTATCAGTCTATAAAGCACTGAAATTAAACAAAGTGAAACAAAAACTGATCTTTCGCTACAGAAAGTTTCAAAAGCACTGTCTTAACTCTCTCTGAGTTACTCTCTGCTGAAACTCTTGGGGCTTCCTTAGTTTCTGCTCTTCCTGGGGCCTCATCATTCAGGTCTTTGGATGAACCTATGAGCCACACAATTTCCTTCTATCAAATACTTTCCTTTCAAGTCTTGAGTTGGTTAGGGTTTCTCATAACTGATAAAGTCACCGAATTGTAATTGCAGCTGACAAATATTTATGACAGAACAATCGAACTTCTCCCTAGGTACACAAATTGGCTATACCTATCATAAAAACATTCCTGATCAAAAATGTACATGATGAGAGCAAACAGCCGGAATTGAGCTATCCCAAAACCAAAGCAGGCAACTTTGGAAATAAAACGATTTTTATGTACATCTTTATCTTAGGCCTCACTCACTCTAGAACTGCCTTGACCTTTCTCCAAAACAAACAAAACACCTGGAAACTCAATCAGAGCTGCTGTGCACCAGACTCCATGCCTTCACCTAGGAGATGTTGCTTCTCCATCCCTGCAGAGTACAGACAAGGGCCTGGTTCTAGCCCATGCCCTCTATGCCCCTTTGGACTATGGGAATGACCACTGGGCCACATCCCCATGGGCATCTACCTGACAATCCTCGTTGCCCCTAATTTCAGTTTCCTTCCCCAGTGCCTAGAATTTGATGCTGAATTCCTCTCCTAGCCTGATTTATCCCCACTCACCCTTGCTTTCTGTTTCTAATTCAACAAACTTCTTTCCACTAAAAAATGCAGTGCTAACCATATTCCTTGGAGGTTTTGACTCATATTTTGAAGTGTTTTTCAAGCACTAATTATTTCTTTCATGTTCTTCAGAATCAACATTTCCTCATTTGGAGTTCCCCCCTGCCCCCACGGAATTTAATGTATACGTATGAAAATTAAGACCAGTTTTAGCTAAAAATAGATCCTCTGGGAGGTCTCTGCAATCAGCTGACTTGCGCAATTAAGAGGAAGCTGGATGGCTGATAACTGTTTGGGCTTCAGAGGAGGATGCAATAAGCTGGTGCAGCAGCTGGACACTTTTCAGGGCTGTCCTGCTAAGACACCACTTACCAAGTTGCTCACAAGGAGAAGCGGGGTTGTGTGGGGTGGCTGGAACCTGGAGGCTGGTCCACCAACACATTCTGCTGCCCCGACAAGCAGCTGGGATGTGGAGAGGCCAGCTGAATGTTTCAGCGAAATTGAGGTCTGCAATTTTTCACGGGAATGTTCTCCTAAGGAGGGCAGCCTGCAACTCAGAAATCCAAGATGCTCCACATACCAGTGTCCTTGTAACTCACTTGGCAGCAAAACCCAACCTGAACACACATGGTTGTATTTGTGGTCCTTGTTTATCCTGGTTAGGGTAAATATCCATATGTGTCACTGCAGAAATATCTGTTTTATTACACGGTGCTGCCCCAGACCCCCCTGGTGGAGTGGGTAATATACAGCATATACATTTGACTAGCTTTTGCTAAATTCCAAAACACATCTGGATCTAAGTTTGGAAAGGATCACTTCTCAGATGCTTTTCAGGGAAAATCCTTTGAATTTTTACCCAAAAAGATCAAACATGAGGAAGCAGAATGTGTGTGTATCGGGAGGGGGTAGTGGCAGGTGCCCCTACAACTTGACAATTCCTAAAATGGAGACTTAGAGGGAGTAGGAACAGCATGTGGCCTGCTTCAGAGGTTGCAAATTCCCCGTGCCACGTTTGGTAGACACGGACACTACCATTCCAACAGCATCATTCTGTAGACATTCCCTCCCTTGCCTTATTCTTTCCAATAATAAAATCAACCAACCTTTATATAGAGCTTCCGTGTGGCAGGCACTGTCCTAACACTTTTGCATATGTTATCTTGATTAATCGATCCTTGAAACACTACCTCTGTTTTACAGATGGGGAACTGAGAGGTTTACTGAGGAACTGAGAGGGTGAGTGACTGGAAATGCCGCCATGTTGCAAGTGATGGAGGCAAGTGATCCAACTCAGGAGCCCATACCAAGAGCCCTGTGAGGCCCTCAGGGGCACCCCAGTCTGTTCTCCCAGGAAAGGACCGGAGCACTTCTGTGGGAGGGAACTGGATATAGCCTTTCACATGGAAAGAACATGCAGAGTCAGGAGATCAGAGCTCCTTTTCCACTGTTGGTACTTCTTTTGAGATACTGGGTCTTTAAATCAACCTTCATGCTCTCTTTGTTAAAATGGGATTTATAATCCTATCTTACAAAGGGCTGTTGACTTGATTAAATGGATAAAATGGTACCCCTGCCCCCTTTCCTAGATCAGAGTATCTTAAACTAAAAAGCCTGTTCTCAACTTAGTGCTTTTACATTACCTGATCTCTCTGCCTAAAGGTTTACCAACGCAATCTCCACCTGGCCGGTTCCTTCTCCTAGTTCAGGTCTCAGCTTCTCAAAGAAAACTTCTTTAGCCACCCATTCTATCGTAGCCATCCAGAAATCTCTATCACATAACCGTGTCTTATTTCCTTCATAGTATTTATCATCAGCTCTTCACGTAAAAGTTTCCTGTTTTCCTGGGTATTTATTTCTATCATGGCTGTCTCTCTCTTTCCATAAAAAATGAAAGCTCTAACACAAAAGGCATCTTTTTTAATCTGGTTCATAGTTTTATCCATTGTACCTAGTACAGGGTCTGGCATAAGGGATGTGTGACCATTCTGAGATTCTTAAAGAATTGACTAAACAAATGGGACTCCATGTGTGTCATTTCCTTTCCTATCTCCTACTTCTGTGTCCAGAAAGAGAATATGCAAATTTGGTCAAGTACAAAAAGTGCCTAGGGATATTGTGACTGGCAAGTGTTTGCACCTCTTGCCCTTTTGCTTTCAAGCCAACAAAAATTTCCCTGAAAATTAAGATAAAAAAGGACAGACAGAGGGCAACACAATTATTAGAATGTGTGTGGATTTGATCTGTTACAGGATAATAATATCTTCTGCCTTTTCAAACTATTTAAAGCCACGTTTAATCTTGCCCAATTTATGTTTTGGTGTTGTACTTATTAAGCAGCCCAGTTCATGTGGTTCTAATACCTTAAATTCGGAGATGCTCCTGTAACACCTGTATGTTCCTGTATTCTTAACCCTTTGAAGAAAAACAGAAATAAAAGAGATTTATACCAGCTCCAGAAACATGTGAGTGAAGACACTCAACAAGTTAGAGTGAGGCCACATGGCAGCACGTAGAATTTGACAGTCTTAATCAAGCAATCTGCTCGCCAGCATCACCAGTGAGAAACCTGGCATGATGGCCGTCATCTGCTGCCACCTAAGAGACGTTTGCAACGTGCGTGTGTGCTAGCTTCTAAAAATTCTCTTGCACGGACCACAGCCTGCAGTCGTAGAACGTTAGTACTGAAAAGGACCTTAGCAACAGAGTAAAACACCCTCATGGTGGACTCTCTTGCTTTTGCCAGCCCAAATCTTCCTGGACACCTTGACTGGTTCAGGGGTAGGCACATGACCCAGGCTGGAGCCAGAGAGTTAGCCATGGGGTGTTTGCTGGGACACTTGGAAAAAGAGATGCTCTGGGTTGTTACGCTGGAAGAATAAAAGGCTGGGACTTCTGGTGGCCATCCTGGAGGAAACCCCTCTGAGAGTGAGGGGTACCAACACTATATAAAGCGGAGCTGAAGAATTAAGTGTGATATTGATGATGTCACTAGAGCATCTAGATCCACGTGTTCCTAAAGCCAGCTCAAACCTTGACATTTTCAATCATGTGAGCTGATAATTTTATATAGTTTTGCTAAAGCCAGTTGGAGTTGGGCTACTTTGGATTACAACCAAAAGGGGCCTAATATACCCTCATTACACAAATGGGGAAACAGAGGTCCAGAGAGGAAAAGGGTCACACAAGTCAGTGTTTGAGCTGGGATAAACCCCAGGGATGCTGCGTCTCTTTTAGAAAACTTGTCTTCCGGATGTCTTCCCCGTCCAGACCCTTGGGGTTCTCTGGGGCTCTGCTCTTACCCTTACTTCACATTCCGGTGCTGCTTCATCACGCTGCCGTCTCCCCTGCCCATGTCTCCTTTGATATGCCTCCCAGCCGTCCCCATCTCAGAACTTCTGAAAAGGCTCCATGCCAGCCTGAGCCTTCCCAGCTCTTCTCTCATAAGCGTGTCCTATTGTGAACTTCCAGCCACACCGTCTGATCGCACGGCTCCTCTTTTCATATATTCCCCATATTGACAATTCAAAGCACTAAAGGTAGATTTCAAAGTCTCAGTCCGCGCCCGCCGTCCCATGCCCTTCAATATCTTAGCGCCATCCTCCGCTTCCTTTACCACCAATAACAACCACTGTCGACAACAGCAGTGGTATGATAAAAACAGTACGTGCGTTTGGCCTTTTGTGGTGAATCGTTCGGCCCACACACCTGTCTCAGGAGCAAGGGTGACCTCATGGAGGTGAGTGTCGAAGCCTATAAGGGACAGACAGAATAAAGGAGGAGGTTGACGGGGTGACAGGAAGACGGCAGAGATTAGAGAACCACAGGGAAGGCCTCAGCTACTGTTACTGCTACGCCGCTTCCTGCAGCTAATAGTTTAGTGCTTAACGATAGACTAGCCGCTTTTCAGAGCCTTTACATAGATGAACATCTAATCCTCACAAGAACCTACTGAGGTTGCTACCATTATGATTCTTTTTCCAAATGAGGAAACTGAGGCACAGGGAGTTGTGTTACCCACCGCAACACAACTTGCCCAAGTTACTTAGCTGATACTGGGCTAACCTTGGATTTAGACTCAGGCAGCCTGCCTCTAGGATCTGTACTCTAGAGGTCCAGTACTGCCAGAAGTTATGAATTTTTAAAAGTGGAATTCTCAATGTTGACGATGAACTTCTTTCATTAAACACTTC
Organism: Kogia breviceps; assembly: GCF_026419965.1. NCBI lineage: Eukaryota > Metazoa > Chordata > Mammalia > Artiodactyla > Physeteridae > Kogia > Kogia breviceps. Next base: position 52,846,538 of record NC_081327.1, on the reverse strand, counting down.
AGGCTCCTACACTGAGCAGCCAAACAGGACATATCTGTGGGACAAATTTAGTCCAAGAGCCGACAGTGTGACTCCTCTGGTCTATTTATTTCTTTCATTCCACTGATAAGAAAACTCAGGCCAAGAGAGCTCCGCCGCATCTACATTCCTCTTCTCCTAAGGCCCTCTCACCCTGTTACCTCTTATGTCTCTCAATCTTCAAATTATACAACTTAGGACCCAAGTCTAATGGAAGGATCTCTAAGCATTTTACCATATCCCTCCCTAATGCGTATATGTGTTCTTTTTATTCTGCAGTTATTTTATTATATCACTTTACCTTTATGGAATGAGGTAGTTAATATAATGCATTTATGAGTACCTTAGTTAGTATTATTTGACTGCTCAACTGTTACAGATATGTTGGTGGCGGAGTGGGAGGCAAACCTGTAAAAATATTACATTTCTACAGGACTCTGTTTAAATATAGGAAAAATCCATGTAAATAGGAGTCCACATTCTGATTCAAAGTATAATCACCTTCATAATGATGGAGTGAATTAAGTGACACCAGAGTGATTTTCCTTGGCATATCACTACAGTTTAAACCAAATATACCACTTGAAACTCCAACCTATTCAGATCTATGTAGACTGTAGTACAGGTCACGTTAAATAATTTCACTAATCAGTTAATCAATCTCCCAACCTGAGAGTTAATACAAGTTAGTAGTACAGAAGACAACGAGAAAATGGAAAGGAAATTATCTTTGTTGTTTATTTCTTAAATCACTAAAACTGAAAACAAAAGCAAAAGAACTTAGGAAGTTCTCAGGGATAGAGAATATATACAGACAAAATCCCGAGTCAGCTTGAACTCAGGAAGCAGGAATTTCTCCACCTGCCAGGTTGGAAAGTTCATCCATTTATTACCACCCAAATGAAATCTTTTCAGCAGGGTCAAAAGGGCCTTTGTTTTGACATTTAATTCACTAGCAATGTATTTCCTGCGTTAGGATGCAAAACACCTCTCACATTGCTTTTTCATTAATTGCTTTCATTTTTCAAGTTCCCTGTTTGATTTATAGTCAATTAAAAACACCCTCAAAAGCCATGACTCACGTATGTTAAGTACAAATATGATTTATGCAGCACCATGGACCCCATGAATGACTTGGCTACTGACCAAGGTCGGTATCAAGGTGGCACATGACCAAGAAGCGTCTTGGTGAGAGGAACGCATGCGGAAGGGCAAAAGCACGGAGTGCAGGGTCATGGGCAAGCTGGCACTGGATCCATCCAAAACAGGAAAAAGAGGTACTTTTTCTGTATTTTTCTGTATTATAGAGGAAGAATGAACTTGTCTATGAACAGAGAAAACATAATGCAGTAGAAATTCTCTATTTCACCCACGTTGATGAGAGTAGATGGGAAAATTAAGTGGCAAATTTCCTTGATAGGTCACCACCAACATCAACAACAGCTACAAGACACAAGACCAGAGAACTCTGGATAAGAGCCAGAGCACTGGAATCCCGGATTCAAATTTTGATGCCACCAATTATAAGCAATACGACCATGGATGAAGTGCCTCACCTAGTCCAGCCTTAGTATCCTCACCTGTGAAATGGGCCCATGAGGGTATTTTCCCCCTAAGGCCTAGTATGAGGTTCAAGGGGACTCTCCACACGTAGAGAGCACACAGTAAATATCGGCTATGAAGGCCACAGATGCCACATTCATCAGCACTAGGGGTGCCTTTAAAATTTCCCAACATCTGCCTCTAATGTGTGCACACTTGTTACATTTTCTAGAAATTCTCTTTCTTTCTGTCAGTATATGCATACAGCCCTTCATGAGGAAACCTCTTGAGTTATCCCTCCTCTCCAGGAAAATGAACATACTGAAACTTTAGAAGAATATCACAAAAGTCAAGAGATTAAGTAACATCAACCTAATGCCTTAAATCAGTGATTTCCCACCAAAATGAGGTAAACAAAAACACTTGGTGCATTTTTTACAAAGCAAAATTTACTCAAATTAAAAGACTGCCTTCTCTTTTGTAGTTGGTCCTTACTCCTGTTTCGTTTGTTTTTTGATACTAATGACCTTTTAAAAGAAAAGTCTGGCCACAGTAAATGGAAGTATTCTCACTCTATCTCATTTATTAGCTTGCTTTTTTTTTTCTTTTCTCATATTCAGACTTAGAAAAATGTTTAAAAGTACACTCTTATCAATCCAAGATTTTGAAAAAATTCTACTGGCCCATGAAGTTCAAATCCTAGAATCACTGATTCAGATTTTTTTTTTTTAAATCTCTTCAGATTTTAATGTCCATGATTTGTCTTCTAAAAAGTCAGGTTTAGATGGCCATTATAAGGACACCAAACCTATCTAAGAGCTCTGAATAATAGTAATAATAACAACAACCATGGCAATACTAAGAGCAATAGCAATAATGATAGTAATAATAATAACAGCTTCCGTTTATTCACAACTATGTTCTAAGCATTTTTCCATCAATTACGGCATCAACGCTAGAAGTAAAGACTGTAATTATCCTTCTTAGAGAGATGAGGTAATTCAGACTTACAGGATTCAGGTAACTCACTCTTGGTCACGTAGCTAACATGTGACTGTGTCATATGTTTGAACTCTAGTCAATGTGAGTTTTAAACTATATGACCTTAACCTCAATACTATAATCATCAGGAGGGTCCAACTAGAACCCATCCTTAGTAGAATTATCAAAAGGTCCCTCCCTGGGTGTTGCAAGAGGGGGCAGAGAGGAAGCTGATTCTGCTCAGTGGGAAGCACCCCCTGACACGAAGAGCAGGATGTAGTCACAGGTACGTGACCTTGCTGTCCTGCTTGAATGACCAACTTCGTCCTTATCCCCACGGTGGCCCAAGTTACTCAGAGACAGTTGCCTCCTTTGTGGTCCGGTTCTGTCTCTTTTGAGAGTCTCTTTTTGACTGGGGTCACTTTGCTTTGTTAGGATCTGTGTAGAGATGGTGAACTTACATCAATACTCGTGTTCCTCTACTTTGCTCAGCTTCTTTCGCAGTTAGCTTGGCTATGTGACTAGGTCTGGCTAAGAGTGTAAGCAGAAATGATACATGTCCCTTTCGAGCTCAAGTGGTTAAACATCGGTGGTGCCTTCCCCACCCTTTTTCTCACCCCCCTATTCTCCAGCTTGGTGACTTAAGAGTTACTCAAAGGCCCAAGATGGCAGGACCAAGTTGGAAGTAGCTTGGGTCCTCGAGTTCCTGCATGGAGGGCAGCTACTTGAAGGAGAGCTACCCAGGAAAGCAGGAAACCTGCATCCACATGACCTGAATGAGAAATCACCTCTTACAGTGTTCGGTCACTGGGGTTGTTTCATAACAAGCCTATTTTGACTAATGAGGCATCTTTATTAAAAGTGTAATTACACGGGTTGTATTTTAGGTGAACTCAGGTGCGGCAATTTCTCTCTGTGTATCTGTGTTTGTGTGTGAATAGTCCAACAAGAGTGATCCATGAAGGATGAAGGGGGATGAAAAGCACTGACCTGATAGTGGCTGGGTGGCCAATAAGATGTCTTTCTGGACACTGGAAGTTGGAGGCACCTCTCCCTATAGAGGCTGGAGGATCATGAGTATGGTTTCCCTTAGGGCACGAGATGATCACAGATCCCTCTATAATGCCAGGAGGGTCTGTCTGAGCTGATACAGCAGGGCAGAATATTCTGTTCTATAATTTTTCAGGACACAAGATAGTCAGGGGCTTATACTTGGTCCTTTTCCATATCAGATGGGTGGCTGGTCAGTTTTCCAGGCGAGATATTCTTCTGGAGCCTGTGTCAGCTGGGAGGCTGTAAACAGGGTCACTATCCAAATATTGTGGTATCAAGATAGCGGCTACCAGAACTGCATGATTTTCACGTTGCAGGAGAAGCAACCCCATCAACCAATTTAAGAGAATTCGGGGCGTTGGAAACCTCTAGGGACCTCCTGCAACAGACCCCTCACAAGTTCCTCCTGGAGTCCAAAGGCCTTGAGTGGATATCTCCTCTCTGAGTTTCTGCCTTCTAAACTGTCTTCCCCTTTCTTCTTGTGCTTCTCGTTGAAAATGACAATAAACACATCCTCCCAGCTCACCTTTTAAGACTGAGATGAAGCCAGAAAACTTTTGTCCAAGTTATCTTGAGTTGGGGGGTTTGCATCATGCTGTGAAAGCTACAATGATAAAGCTCCCCTGGTTACATTAGAAGAAATAGTGGGATGCCATGTTTTGATCCTAGAAGCTTGTTGAAAATGGCCCTTTAAAGACGAAAGCAAGTCTAGTTAGTGGAAAGGAGAGTAGAATAAAGAGTTATTTGGATGTGAAGAAAATAAAAGGCTTTAGAACAACTGAGGGAAAGATGTATCAGAGTGAACAGTGAATAAAATATTAGGGAAATAAAAGGAGTGGAGGTGACCATTAGTAACAGTTAAAGCAGAAAAAGATAAGTCATTGAGAATTGAGGGGAAAGATGAAAAAGGATAAAAGGAAATATTACCGTCTGAACAAAAAGAGCAGGAAGCCATGGACAGAATAAACATTCCCTGGAACGCATGCTAAAATCTAACACAGAATTGGTTGAATATAAGTCTGGGGTATGAGCAGATATACTATATCTGTAGGGCAGAGACAACATTTTCAGACAAGTTTATAAAATGGTGAAAAGTGTAGACATAAATTGATTGATTATGCTGTACTTTACACTTTCTGCAAAAGAAAAATTCACAATGATTAGAAGCCAAATCTCTTAAATATTGCAAAGATAAAGGAAAAATGGAAAGTGTAAGTGCCACAGGAGGAGTCCAAGGTAATGTTACTAACCTGGTTTCTTTTAGCCTCTGTTATTACCTAGATCATCAGCTTATAGTTTACACATCACTGAACTATCCCTAACCATTTTCTGGATCTTCACAGTGGCCTCAAATATCTAAGTATTTTTAAACATTCTGGCTCTGCTTGATTCCTTCCAGTTTCCATCCAGATGTTATAGCCTTGCCACAACATGGCCTTCATTCTGAGAGGTCACACCACTCACTGGTTTCTTGGCTAATCACATCTTTCAGAGATAGAAAGGTCTTGTGTTGGACCATAAAGAAATGCATGAAAGAAACTGAGAATGAGAGGGGAAGGAGGGAGGGAGGGAGACTTAAAATGTTAGTTGGTTAGGGGGAAAAGTCCATTCAAAGTTTTGTGCTTTTTATTTCTTCTTCCATGTGGAATAGAGCAAAATACATTGCTACTGCTTCTGGAAATCCAGATTTCCCAAACAGTATTCAATAGACATTCTCAAGTCTGTGAAAACTTTCTTCTTCATTTAGGCACAATTAACCTTATTCTCAGGGTTATACTCATGACAACCTAGGTTCACTGCTTTGAGATGAACTGAAAAGTATCAAACCAAATCTGCTCTTTGTATTTTTTCCCTAGTAATATACATGGACCCACAGTTTCACTGAGAAGGGGGCTAATCAGATTTTGCTGATCCAACAATTCACATATAAATTCACATATAAATTTTTAAATAACCTCAATCCCTATATCACTGACTTTTCCTGAACGTGCTATCACTGATAATCAATCCAGTTCCATTTAGCATTTACTAGCTTACACAGAATCAACAACCATAACCCACTAAATTACTTAGGGGATTAAAAAAAAAAAAAAACCACACAGACACACACAAAACTGTGATATTGGAATGTACAGGATGGTCTAGTTTAAATGCAAAATGTCCCCCAAAGTATGATTGTTTCCAGCTTCTCAGAGGTGAATTAAAAGCTGTTTGGTGTCGTGACGATCGCAGAAGCAATCACATTTATGGGCCTGCTTTGCGTACCAACCCTATTAATAATTTCCACACTCAGGGTGGCTTCACATTTCCACACATGCTAATATAGATGCCATTTGGGAATTGCTTGGAGAAAAAGAGAGAAGGAGAAGAGAAGAGAGGAGATGACACAGACGAGAGGAGATGAGAGCCAGGAAAATGGTATCTTAGACCAAGTTCAGTTTAAAATGTAGTGATTCTGATAAATAGAAGAATCAAAAGACAAATGAGAGTTCGTGATGGCCTGACCCAGGAGTCACACTCGGGGATCAAATTAACATGAAATCACATACTGGAATTCACTTACCCTGCCAGTCCTGTGCCTTGTCATTATAGACTCTAATTACTGAAATGATTTCATAGGCATAATTGCATCAAGATGTGCATGGGCTTCACCTTGGAGGGCTCCCTTGATGCTCAACATTGTACCTTCATTATTGTGTTCCTTTCAACTCTTAAAATGTGCTCCAGCCTCACAGAACAATCCAATCACACAGGCTGAGTTTTCTTTTCCCCCTTTTCTTTAAGCAAGCCAGCCACATAGCACAGGAATGAAGGAATGTGGTTATCCTGAAAGGCAAACCTGGGACCATAAGGGCAGATGTACAGTTATCTTCCCTAAAGGACCACAGAGCATCTGACCAAATTAAACCATTGTTTTTACATCCTTCATTCCCAAATGTTAAAGAATGGTGCTCAAGAGCCTACAATTAAAAGCTTATTTGTCTACCATCAATTTTAAATTCATTGTGCTAAAACTAAGCTTGTTATGCATTTAGCAATGCACTCCATGCCCTCATAAAGATAAAACAATATAACACTGGCATTAAAAATAGGAAGAGATTATAACCACAGATCTGAGCAGAGCATATTTTGAGGAAATTAATTGGATTTGGGGGGATGTGAGTTTAGAATAGCCAGTAGAGGTTTCAAATCTTTCAGAAAACTATCTTATTAGCATTAAGAATAAGAGTTTAAATTCCTATGCCTAAAAATTCCCAGAAGCTAACATCCTGCTCTCACCATTATTTTGATCCAATGCTATGTATGAGGTAGAACAGCAGTCCACAGGAAGGCAATGGTCTGTTCTCAGGATCTGCCCAGAGGAAATGGATTTCATACATTGGAGGCTTGGCAGTCCCCTTTCCTGGGAGCGGTCAGGAGATGCTTATCGGGGATAAAATACTAAAAAGAGACACACACCACTCTATTCACCTCTAAGCTGACAAAGCCCTAATTCAAGAACTTCCACCCTGGGTCAAGCACATAAGAAAAACGATCAGAAAATACTTAGTTTAGGGAATACCGTATCCCGAGTCACATTCTTAGACATCGGTGAATAGGCCAAAAGCATCGTCAAGTGACACTGCTTACAGTTTAGAATCGCCTGATCCTCGATGAATTCAGCTGGCTGATTGATATGGAACAATTTCTGCTGAAATCCAGGAGTGCAGTCCAAATCTTCTGCAGATGTTAGCAGCAGCACCTGAGAAAAACGAAGCCATCGATATTTTAACAGCGGCTTATACGTTTGCCCTGCTAACTTTTACCAAATCTGTGACTTTAAGAAACGAGCTGAGGTTTTAATTTCATTTCCCAAATTAAGAGGTAGGTTGATACCTCTCTAGTGGCTGCCAACCATTCGTTTTGGCAAGGAGATTTGGAAAACACGCAAATGGGAACAGCTGCTGCAGTTTCCATTAAGTTGTAGTTAAAGAAATAACTTCCTCAGATTTTTACACCTGCTAAGAATCTCACCATGGTTTCCACGTGTGAAATTTCATTACAGAAACTGTCAATTTCATATGATGCCTGAGCTAAAACCAACTTCACTTTCATAGATGCAAAGGAACACTGTCATCGGCAAAGAGGAGGAAAACGGAACTGTCCCATCGGAAGTTACTTCTAACAAGAATCCAGGGCCCCGTAGACCTTCACAGTCCAATATGGTGGACGTGAGCCACAGGTGACTACTGAGTACTTGAAATGTAGCTGGGCTGAAACTGTCAGTAGAAAAATACATGTTGGATTTTGAAGACTAAACACTGCAAAGAAAAATAAAGTAAAGTATATAATTAATACTTTTTATAGGATTACATGTTGAAATGTTATTTTACAGATTGGACTAAATAGATCCACTATTAAAATCAATTTTACCCCTTTCTTTTGACTTTAGTATGTTTGGTTACTAGGAAATTTACATTTTACACTTGCTTCTGAAGGCTCAGCTTTGTCTTTGCAAATCCTTGGGCCACTTCATCCAGAAGTAAAAAATGTAGGTTATATGTTTTGGAACATAAAAGTTATGTTAGAACACTCTTGGACAAGGGGTAATGAAGTCAGGTAAGAAATAGCCATAGGCCCAGTAGGCCAAAGGCTATATGCAGTGTGAAGTTAGAGATTACCTCTGCTTCCCCACCTGTTATACCGAGCACCTGCCACATACACTGGTACAGAGAAGACGCTCCGTAATACTTACAATACAACGATCGCTAATACTTTCCAGCCTTCGCTATATGGCAAGCACCGTCCTAAGTTTGTTGTATGCATTATCTCCTTCAGTCTCCACAACAGCGCTGTGATGTACTTAGCATGTTATCAGACACATTTTACCAACAAGGGGCCTGACATTCTAGAGAGGCTAACAATCTTGACCCGAACCACACAGTTAGAATGGGTGCAGCCAGGATCTGAATCCAGGTTTACGTGTTCTCTGATTTTGACAGAGCTCCGCCTACACCCTTCACGCGCGACTTCGTATTTTTTTTGCCTGGGACATTTCTCTGAAACCTGTGGGAAGCTGCTTTATCTGAGTATGGTGCCAGCAGGCAGTGTTTGGAAATTCACACCCCCAAGACCATCACCATAACTGATGAAAACTGCTGTGTGAATACCCCAGCCCTCAGGTGAGATAACGCAGAGGCAAGTGTTTTGTCTCCCACTTGGACTTAAGCAGCAGTTGTCCACGGTGGCATCTGGCTTGATAACTCACCGTCCATTAGCTGCCTTCTCTTCTTTGGCTCGTTTACTCATCCCCCGTTGGTATTTTTCTGACATCACCCTCCAAATAAAACTATTTGCACTCAAATCTTTGACTCAGTGTCTGCTTCTTGGGAAACTAAACTTTGATACCAGAATGCAAACTCCTTTTTTAAAAAAAAACTTTTTATTTTGTATTTGAGTCTAGCTGATTAATGTTGTGATGGTTTCAGGTGCACAGCAAAGTGACTCGGCCATGCCAGAATGCAAACTCTTTACCACTGCGCACAGGCTGTTGAAGAAAACTCATTATCATCCCCACCGGTGATCTCAAAGGAGTGCACAAAAGGTTGGAAGCTGTGGAACCAGGGCTTCTCTCTAAATACCAGCCCTCTGAAATGCACTGAACCCAAAGAACAAGAGCGAGAATCAATCTCCCAGGGTTCACCATGTGGCCGGCCTGAGAAACATCAGAGGAACTGAAATAGGAGAGTCATCACCCTGACCGACGTCATCCTTCTAAAATCAAAGGGGGGGAAGGATGCCATAGTCGCATATCTGAGCACTTCTGTGTGTAAAGCTTTCCCTTGCCTTGACAGCAGGCTCTGGGTAGATCACGTCTAAGGCAATCATAACGCCGACATCCCAAGTGGTGCACACAGAAAAAGCAGATTCAGAACTCAGGATCATTTGCTGGCAATTATGCAAGCAGAAAATCTATAACTGGCCAACGTTAATTCAGTTAAACAGCAAGTGGTCGAGGGTCGCCTCCAGGCACCTTATGCCTACAATTATGCGTTAACCTTATAATCAGCTAATTCTTCCCTCAAATCCCAGACCAGTAGACGAATCATTCCCGAGGAACTAAGGGAGACGACATTTCTCCAGGGATCCTGAGCTAAGAATCCAAGACTGACGGAGAGTACAGGTGAGAGGAATCCCTGGTGCTTATCAATCTGAGGCTTAGTCTCTGTCCTGGCCTCTTGGTAGGTTCTACTTAGGATTCCTCTGGAATCATAAAGGAAAAAGAAACCGTTTCCAACTGCAGATGCTCAGGGAGGGTGAGAGTGGTGGAAGAACTCCCAGAGACTCAGGGTTTGTGGTTTTTTTTTTTTTTTTTTTTTTTTTTTTTGCAAATTCTTGGGTCACTTCATCCACCAGGCAAAGTTCAGGTTAAAGGCTTTGTAATATGAACACACAGCACTCTCCGGGGCAAGTGTGACTTAGCGAGGTAAGAATTAGTCGGATAATTCATTCCCTCTCTCCTCCCTGTGTCTGTTCATTCACTTATCCCCGGACATTTATTAAACTCCTGGGATTCCGTGAGCACTCTGCTAGGTGTTGTCCTGGAGCTTATGGAGAAGCCCCACAACAGGCATTAAAAGCATAAATTCCAGAGTTGTTTGACTTCGTTCATTCTTGGCTCTGCCCTTTACTGACTGTGCTATTTGGCGTTTTTTTCCCTAGCCACTCTGGTCTCGGTTTTCTCATGTAGGGAAATATGGAAAACAAGATGTGCATTGAGAGTGTCCATGTGGGTTCAATGGAATAACACATAGAAAGCAACTAGAATAGTGCTGCACAGGATAAGCAGTCGAGTGCTAACTGTTACTATGGACGATAAAAGGTGAGAGGTATTAACAAATCATCATTTAATTAATTGATTAACTAAACTTAAAATTTAACTTGAAAGGAAATCACGGCTCTCTTCAGGAGCATGTAAAAGCTGGGAGTCGAACTGCATCTAGAGGAATCAAGGAAAGCAAACCCACTGAAGGGGCATTTCTGCTTTGATCTCAAAGATGGGTCAGAATTAGCTGGATAAATGGAGAGGAATATAGAGTGGTCTCTTTAACCAACACACACTTTGCTTTCACGTGAATTTATGCCTCTCTGGATTTCATGCAACAGATCTCTGAAACGACAAAGGAAACTGCATTTAAAAAAGAATCCAGACTAATTTAGGGCTCCCCAAAAGCTGAATGTCTGGCTGAGCACTTGTGGTAGAGCGTTCGAGTTACTGCTGTTACCCCTTGATTTTTGTAGCAGATTTCAAATAGTATTCAGCTATGAGCTTACCATGGCTTTAAATTCAATAGCACTGCGGCTGGCGGTGGGATATGCAGAGGCATCCCTCACTGGTCTAAGGTGAGCACGCAGACATGACTCCAGAATTAGGCAGCCCCTTCTCCAATATCATCACACGTCACTCTTATAAACATGATACCTGGACATGCTTTCCCCCAAACTCTCTTTAACCTTTTCAGAATATATGCTATGAGCAACATTCCAAACGCATCTTTAATGCCATGGCAGTAATGGTCTTCCTATATGGTTCTTTTGTTCATTTATGCATTAGTTTGCACTTCATAAACAATCGGCAACCAATACACCTTTGAAAGCTCAGCAGTGATAAAGTTTTACGATCACCAAAGGATTTCTATTATGTGAAAATTACAATCAGCCTGCTTATGAAGGCAGATTCACGTTCAGACAGACTATAAGCACAGGACAGAGCCACAATGGTTCTGTATGAATCCCAGTTTACCAGCTGCCATTTACTAGATGTAACCCTCTGTATCTCAGTTTCCTCAGATAGAGTCTTATATGTTGTCATGAGGATTAAGTGAGTTATATTGTAAAGAGTCTTGCACGGTACTGGACACATAATAATTGCTCAATAAATGTTTGATATTATTATTTTTACTATTATTATTATTATTTCTATGTACTATGTTTAAATCAATATACAGGATTCACTCATATTCCCAGAGTAGACATTGACAAATATCATCAAAATATTACTTTTGTTGCCACTGTAGAATTGTTCAATGGATAGACTATGCTCAGAAATATCAGAGGGAAACAGCAGGGATCTGACTCAGGTAAAAGATAAGGAGAGAATTTGCACCTTGGGGTCAGCTGCACAGTACGCACATCTGGGCCTATTGTGGACTGACTTGTGCTGCTTTTGCAGACACTGAGCATCCTTTAAAATGACAGCTCAGGGATTTCCCCGGTGGTCCAGTGGTTGAGATTCCACGCTCCCAGTGCAGGGGGCCCGGGTTTGATCCCTGGTCAGGAAACTGGATCCTGCATACCACAGCTAAGGATCTTGCATGCCGCAATAAAGACCCCACATGCCGCAACAGAGACCCCGTGTGCTGCAACAAAGATCCTGTGTGCCGCAACTAGGACCCAGTGCAGCCAAATAAATAAATAAATATTTTTTAAAAAGAGAAGAAAATGACAGATCAGGGCTCTGTCCTCTATGTACGAGCCCCTGCCCTAAGCTTACGTATGGATGGCAAGTTCTGACAGCACACTCTTCATACCTGTTTCTCTTTTTAGCTTCCATTTCCGTGCTGCTGTTCAGAGCCTTCTCTTTTAAAAAGAAAGCGTTTATGTTTATCCTCACAGGTGCTGATTCAAGAGCCTAGCCAACTTTGGAGTTTGCTTCCAGAAAAATGGTTTTTTTCTGCCCCCGACTGCAGGTTGCCAAGTGGCAGCGTAAGGGGTGGACCGGGCCAGCAGATGTGGCTCAGCCAGAGCAGTCTGTCATCCAAGTTAAATTATCATGTCCTATCGAGCACACCTCTCTGAGCTATCCTTGCCTGCACGACTCCCGACGTCACTGCTCCCCGTCTCTCAACTTAGTTACACCCTTGTCTGGCCCTCTCGGGATTTGAGTGTGCAACCCCTGCTTTGGACTTTGGAAATAAGCTTGTCAAGCAAAGAACTCTCCTTGTTATGAGTCTCCAGTTACTTCTCATAATAGTACCCGCAGCTATGTGCTCCTGGCTCTATTGCAGTATTTTTGGTCACGTGACTAAGCACTGGCAACAAAAGGAGGGTGAAAGGATTTTCACCACTAGTCCTGGCCCCTGAAGTGCCCTCTTTTACCCATCTAGGGAAATAGAACAGAAGGACTTCCAAGGTGGTGGAGTCATCCAACAGAACGATCCGAGGAATCAGTCACCGCTCAGAGGACAAGCACCTGGGAGAGATGCCCAGCAAGGAAACTCCACGCGCAGCCTGCGGTCCCTGAGATCTGGGGCTGTTTGTTACACTTGGCTGACTATGCACTAAACCTGGAAAGCATAAGGGCAGACGGTTTTCTAGACCACAGCATCACAGACTGTTCTAGAGGCCAGAGAGAAATAGAAGAACTGAAGAAAAGCTTAACACAACTGTATTCGAAGCAGCCATAAATAAAAACAGAGAAAGTTACTGCCACAAATAATTATCTCAGCAGGCTGTGAACAAGCTCAGATCTCATCCTCTCTTAACTCAGCTTCAAAATGGTATTTTCCAAATGAACTCACTAGTGTGTCCTGGCCCCTTGTTGTTTTCCTTTCACTGACTCACTCGCTTTTTGCTATTAGGGTAGATGGACAGTTATTTTATCCTTGCCACAAAACACCTCCGGTTTACTCTTGTCAAAGTCAGTCCAGTGGAATCAGTTTGGAGGGGCTTAGACTGGTGGAGAAGAAAGGTTACTATCTCTGATTTGCAGGATATAAAAATGTTACAGCAATGTATCCGATTGATTCTTTATCCTGCCAGGGACCAAAAACCCCAAGTCCTGGAAGGGTTTATAAAGGCACACTGCCTACAGGGAAAGCACAGAGAAAAGAAGCACTTCAAAGACACACACACGTACACACACACACACACCTGCATGCGCGCATATTGATATGTTCACTGTGAGTGTCAGTTCATGTCATCCACGCTCCCTGAGTCTGGTGTTTTACAGCCTCCGGACACAGAACACCTGCCACCTTCTTGGCTATTAATGCACGACACTTAGAAATGATTTTGTAATTCTTGGGGAGATAAAGGGTCCTGTTGTTGCCTTCATACACAGTTTGAGACCAACATTCTAGACCTTATTTCTAATTCAACGATAGTATCTTTTCCTCAAATTATTAAAAGGGAAGCTGCATATAACTGGCAAAGCATGGGACAAGAAGCCAAAACTAATCTGAGCCTGAATTCTGACTATGTGGCCATTTCTCTGACTTTTGGCAAATTACTTAAACTTGAACAGCCTCTGTGTTTTCTTTAATTGAGCATAACACCACCTATGCATACAGTTGCTGGGGGACTTTAATGAGATAATGTAAAAAGAAAGGCTATATGGTAGACAGAATAATGCTCCCCAACAGATGCCCTCAGTCTAACCCCTGGGACCTGTGAATATGTCACACTACAGGAAAAGGGGAATTAAGGTTGAAAACCACCTGATCTTAAAATAGAACGATTATCCTAGATTAGATGGACCCCATGTAATCACAAGGATCCTTGCAAATGGAAGAAAGCACTGAAGACTTAGAGAAAGAGATGTGACAATGAAAGCCAGGTCATAGTGATGTCATGTGAGAGGGACTCAACCTGCCATTGCTGGCCTTGAAGGCAGAGAAAGGGGCCACCAGCCAAGGAATGCAAGAGACCGCAAGAAGCTGGAAAAGGCACCAAAAGAAGGATTTTCCCCTGGAACCTCCAGAAGGAATACAGCCCTGCTGACACCTTGATTTTGCTCAATGAGACTTCTGACCTTCAAAACTGTAAGATAATCCATGGTGCTGTTTTACATTGCTAAGCGTGTGGTAAGTTGCTAGAGCAGCCACAGGGCACTCATAACGTTACCATAGTGTTGGCCCCACAGTAGACACTCAGAAAATATTTGTTCCCTTTACTTGATTTTTCAAGATATAATTTGAGCAAACCAATGCAGAGGGAGAAACAGAGGAGGAAAAGAGGAAGGTGGAGTGGAGGGAAACAGAGAGGGAGGAAAAGAGGGAAGGTGAAAAAAGAGTCATGAGATTGGTTCAAGATGGCGGAGTAGAAGGACGTGCTCTCACTCCCTCTTGCGAGAGCACCAGAATCACAACTAACTGCTGAACCATCATTGACAGGAAGACAATGGAACTTACCAAAAAAGATACCCCACATCCAAAGACAAAGGAGAAGCCACAATGAGACAGTAGGAGGGGTGCAAGCACAGTAAAATCAAATCCCATAACTGCTGGGTGGGTAACTCACAAACTGGAAAATAATTATACCACAGAAGTCCACCCACTGGAGTGAAGGTTCTAAGCCCCATGTCAGGCTTCCCAACCTGGGGGTCCAGCAATGGGAGGAGGAATTCCTAGAGAATCAGACTTTGAAGACTAGCGGGATTTGATTGCAGGACTTTGACAGGACTGGGGGAAACAGAGACTCCACTCTTGGAGGGCACACACAAAGTAGTGTGCACATCGGGACCCAGGGGAAGGAGCAGTGACCCCATAGGAGATGGAACCAGACCTGCCTGCTAGTGGTGAAGGGTCTCATGCAGAGGCAGGGGGTGGCTGTGGCTTACGGTGAGGACAAGGACACTGGCAGCAGAAATTCTGGAAAGTACTCCTTGGCTTGAGCCCTCCTGAAGTCCATCATTAGCCCCAGCAAAGAGCCTGTAGGCTCCACTGCAGGGTCGCCTCAGGCCAAACAACCAACAGGGAGGGAACTCAGCACCACCCATCAGCAGACAAGCAGATTAAAGTTTTACTGAGCTCTGCCCAACAGAGCAACACCGAGCTCTACCCACCACCAGTCCCTCCCATCAGGAAGCTTGCACAGCCTCTTAGATAGCCTCATACACCAGAGGACAGACAGCAGAAGCAAGAAGAATTACTATCCTGCAGCCTGTGGAACGAAAACCACATTCACAGAAAGATAGACAAAATGAAAAGGCAGAGGACTATGTACCAGATAAAGGAACAAGATAAAACCCCAGAAAAAAAAAACACTAAATGAAGTGGAGATAGGCAACCTTCCAGAAAAAATATTCAAAATAATGATAGTGAAGATGATCCAGGACCTCGGAAAAAGAATGGAGGCAAAGATCGAGAAGATGCAAGAAATGTTTAACAAAGACCTAGAAGAATTAAAGAACAAACAAATAGAAGAATTAAAGAACAAACGGAGAAGGACAATATAATAACTGAAATGAAAAATACACTAGAAGGAATCAATAGCAGAATAACTGAGGTAGAAGAATGGATAAGTGACCTGGAAGACAGAATGGTGGAATTCACTGCTGCAGAACAGAATAAAGAAAAAGAATGAAAGGAAATGAAGATAGCCTAACATACCTCTGGGACAACATTAAATGCACCAACATTCACATTATGGGGGTCCCAGAAGGACGAGAGAGAGAGAAAGGACCCGAGAAAATATTTGAAGAGATTATAGTTGAAAACTTCCCTAATCGGAAATGAAATAGTCTCCCCAGTCAAGGAAGCGCAGAGAGTTCCATGCAGGATAAACCCAAGGAGAAACATGCTGAGACACACAGTAATCAAACTGAAAACATTAAAGACAAAAAAAAATTATTAAAAGCAACAAGGGAAAAATAACATACAAGGGAACTCCCATAAGGTTAACAGCTGATTTCTCAGCAGAAACTCTACAAGCCAGAAGGGAGTGGCATGATATACTTAAAGTGATGAAAGGGAAGAACCTACAACCAAAATTACTCTACTCAGCAAGGATCTCATTCAGATTCGATGGAGATATCAAAAGCTTTACAGACAAGCAAAAGCTAAAAGAATTCAGCACCACCAAACCAGCTCTACAACAAATGCTAAAGAAACTTCTCTAAGTGGGAAACACAAGAGAAGATAAGCACCTACAAAAACAAACCCAAAACAATTAAGAAAATGGTCATAGGAACATATATATTGATAATCACCTTGAGTGTAAATGGATTAAATGCTCCAACCAAAAGACTCAGACTGGTTGAATGGATACAAAAACAAGACCTGTATATATGCTGTCTACAAGATACCCACTTCAGACCTAGGGACACATACAGACTGAAAATGAGGGGATGGAAAAAGATATTCCATGCAAATGGAAATCACAAGAAAGCTGGCATAGGAATACTCATATCAAATGAAATAGACTTTAAAATAAAGAATGTTACAAGGGACAAGAATGGACACTACATAATGATCAAGGGATCAATCCAAGAAGAAGATAAAACAATTATAAATATATATACACCCAACATAGGAGCACCTCAATACATAAGGCAAATGCTAACAGCTATAAAAGAGGAAATCGACAGTAACACAATAATAGTGGGGGACTTTAACATCTCACTTACACCAATGGACAGACCATCCAGACAGAAAATTAATAAGGAAAGAGAAGCTTTAAATGACACAATAAACCAGATAGATTTAACTGATATTTATAGGACATTCCATCCAAAAACAGCAGATTACACTTTCTTCACAAGTGCACATGGAACATTCTCCAGGATAGATCACATCTTGGGTCACAAATCAAGCCTTGGTAAATTTAGGAAAATTGAAATCATATCAAGCAGCTTTTCCAACCACAACGCTATGTGATTAGAAATAAATTACAGGGAAAAAAATAAAAAACACAAACACATGGAGGCTAAACAATATGTTCCTAAATAACCAAGAGTTCCCTGAAAAAATCAAAGAGGAAATCAAAAAATACGTACAGACAAAAGACAATGAAAACACAATGATCTAAAACCTGTGGGATGCAGCAAAAGCAGTCCTAAGAGGGAAGTTTGTAGCAATACAATCATACCTCAAGAAACAAGAAAAATTAAAATAAACAATCTAACCTTACATCTAAAGGAACGAGAGAAAGAAGGACAAACAAAACCCAAAGTTAGTAAAAGGAAAGAAGTCATAAAGATCAGAGCAGAAATAAATGAAATAGAAATTAAGGAAATGATAGCAAAGATCAATAAAACTGAAAGCTGGTTCTTTGATAAGATCAACAAAATTGACAAAACTTTAGCCAGACTCATCAAGAAAAAGGGGGAGGGAACTCAATAAAATTAGCAATGAAAAACAAGAAGCTACGACAGACACTGCAGAAATACAAAGCACCATAAGAGACTATTATAAGCGATTCTATGTCAATAAAATGGACAACCTGGAAGAAATGGACAAATTCTTAGAAAGGTATAACCTTCTAAGACTAACCAAGAAGAAATAGAAAATATGAACAGACCAATTACAAGTAATGAAATTGAAACAGTGATTAAAAATCTTCCAATAAACAAAAGTCCAGGACCCTATAGCTTCACAGGTGAATTCTATCAAACGTTTAGAGAAGAGCTAACACCTATCCTTCTCAAACTCTTCCAAAATATAACAGAGGGAGAAACACTCCCAAACTCATTCTACAAGGCCACCATCACCCTGATACCAAAACCAGTCAAAGATGTCACAAAAAAAGAAAACTACAGGCCAATATCACCGATGAGCATAGATGCAAAAACCCTCAACAAAATACTAGTGAACAGAATCCAACAGCACATTAAAGGATCATACACCAAGATCAAGTGGGGTTTATCCCAGGAATGCAAGGATTCTTCAATATATGGAAATCAATCAATGTGATACACCATATTAACAACTTGAAGGATAAAAACCATATGATAATCTCAAAAGATACAGAAAAAGCTTTCAACAAAATTCAACACAGATGTACGATAAAAACCCTCCAAAAAATAGGCATAGAGGGAACTTACCTCAACATAATAAAGGCCATATATGACAAAGCCACAGCCACATCGTTCTCAATGGTGAAAAACTGAAACCATTTCCACTAAGATCAGGAACAAAACAAGGTGGCCCACTCTCACCACTATTATTCAACATAGCTTTGGAAGTT
The DNA here is from genome assembly GCF_026419965.1 of Kogia breviceps. Classification (NCBI taxonomy): domain Eukaryota; kingdom Metazoa; phylum Chordata; class Mammalia; order Artiodactyla; family Physeteridae; genus Kogia; species Kogia breviceps. The sequence continues at coordinate 52,827,998 of NC_081327.1, read as the reverse complement.
TTATCCACAGCAATCAGAGAAGAAAAAGAAATAAAAGGGATCCAAATAGGAAAAGAAGAAGTAAAACAAACTGTCACTGTTTGCAGATGACATGATACTACACATAGAGAATCCTAAAGATGCTACCAGAAAACTACTAGAGTTAATCAATGAATTTGGTAAAGTAGAAGGATACAAAATTAATGTACAGAAATCTCTTGCATTCCTACACACTACTGACAAAAAATCCGAAAAAGAAATTAAGGAAACACTCCCATTTACCATTGCAACAAAAAGAATAAAATACCTAGGAATAAACTTAGCAAGGAGACAAAAGACCTGTATGCAGAAATCTATAAGACACTGATGAAAGAAATTAAAGATGATACAAACAGATGGAGAGATATACCATGTTCTTGGATTGGAAGAATCAACATTGTGAAAATGACTATACTACTAAAAGCAATCTACAGATTCAGTGCAATCCCTATCAAGCTACCAATGGCATTTTTCAGAGAACTAGAACAAAATATTTCACAATTTGTATGGAAATGCAAAAGACCCCGAATAGCCAAAGCAAGCTTGAGAAAGAAAAACGTAGCTGGAGGAATCAGTCTCCCAGACTTCAGACTATACTACAAAGCTACAGTAATCAAGACAGTATGGTACTGGCACAAAAACAGAAATATAGATCAATGGAACAGGATAGAAAGCCCAGAGATAAACCCACATATGGTCAACTAATCTATGACAAAGGAGGCAGGGATATACAATGCAGAAAAGACAGCCTCTTCAATAAGTGGTGCTGGGAAAACTGGAAAGCTACATGTAAAGAATGAAATTAGAACACTTCCCAACACCATACACAAAAATAAATTCAAAATGGATTAAAGACATAAATGTAAGACTGGACACTATAAAACTCTTAGAGGAAATCATAGGAAGGACACTCTGACATAAGTCACAGCAAGATCTTCTTTGATCCACCTCCTAGAGAAATGGAAATAAAAACAAGCAAATGGGACCTAATGAAATTTAAAAGTTTTTGCACAGCAAAGGAAACTATAAACAAGACGAAAAGACAACCCTCCGAATGGGAGAAAAATATTTGCAAACGAATCAATGGACAAAGGATTAGTTTCCAAAATATATAAATAGCTCATGCAGCTCAATATTAAGAAAACAAACAACCCAATCCAAAAAGGGGTAGAAGGCCTAAACAGACATTTCTCCAATGAAGACATACAGATGGACAAGAGGCACATGAAAAGCCGCTCAACATCACTAATTATTAGAGAAATGCAAATCTAAACTACAATGAGGTATCACCTCATGCTGGTTAGAATGGGCATCATCAGAAAATCTACAAACAACAAATGCTGGAGAGGGTGTGGAGAAAAGGGAACCCTCTTGCACTGTTGGTGGGAATGTAAATTCATACAGCCACTATGGAGAACAGTATGGAGGTTCCTTAAAAAACTAAAAATAGAACTACCATATGACCCAGCAATCCTACTACTGGGCATATACCTTGAGAAAACCATAATTCAAAAAGATACATGCACCCCAATGTTCATTGCAGCACTATTTACAATAGCCAGGACATGGAAGCAACCTAAGTGCCCATTGACAGATGAATGGGTAAAGAAGGTATGGTACATATATATGATGGAATATTACTCAGCCATAAAAAGGAACGAAATTGGGTCATTTGTAGAGATGCTGATGGGCCTAGAGACTGTCATACATAGTGAAGCAAGTCAGAAAGAGAAAAAAATATATTGTATATTAACGCATATATGTGGAATCTAGAAAAATGGTACAGATGAACTGGTTTGCAAGGCAGAAACAGAAACACACATGTAGAGAACAAATGTATGGACACCAAGTGGGGAAAGCAGGGCGGGTGTTGCAGGGGTGGTGGTAGGATGAATTGGGAGATTGGGATTGACATATACACACTAATATTGTATAAAATAGGTAACTAATAAGAATCTCCTATATAAAAAATAAATAAATAAAATTGAATTTAAAAGAAGAGACATGACTTTGGAACCCTTGGACAAGGTCATCAGAAAGTCATGATGTAGAAATAATGCCTCTATGCTCCATTCCTGAGCATAAATAGGCATAGTCTCTTTTCTTTTGTCTTAGCAATTGTTCCTTTGAAATGACAGGGTGGGTGTTTTGATCTGCTGTTATGACAGAGTGGTTGGGTTCATTTTTTTTCGTTAATTCCCTTAATCAAAATTTAAAGTTTCTATTATCTTCCAGGCCCTGGGCTAGATGCCAGAGATCAAGAAATAAACAAAGCCCTTGATAAACTCATTATCTAGAAGGAAAGGCAGACACACAGGCATATAATATAAAATTTAATATAATATAAAACTTTCTATTGGGAATTAGGAAGCAGTTCAAAGCAAAGATTCTTGAACTAGTCTACGTGGGTTCAGATCCCAATTTTACCAAGTAGTTGCTGTGTGGCCCTGGGCAAGTTACTTAACGTCTCTGTGTTTTAGTTTCCTCCTTTGTACGATACAGCCATTAATTGTGTCTATTCTCATTGATTGTGAGATTTAATAAGTTAACATAAATCAAAAGGTTTAGGACAGGAACAGGCTCATAATAGGGGCTACATGCTACCTATTGTTGTTATTATTTGCATTAATACAGAGGAATAGGTATTAAGTGTTATGAAAATACAGAATAGAGAACAACACACTCTTTGGATTAGAATGGGAAATGGGACCATTCACAGATTAGGCCACATTGGAAAGATGATTGATATTTTTCAAGTGGCAAAGTATAAGAAAGAAACTTCCATGCAGGGATCAGGTAAATGCAAACACTCAGGTATGCCAGTTGAAGAAACAGAGAGCAATTTCCGAGGGATAACAAGCTCTGGGTTATTTTCAAGATTATTTGAAAGTGTTTTGTTGTCTAAAATAGGATTGAATTGACCAGACATGTCCTCCTTGAGTCTGGCTAAACAGGCTAAAACAGAGCCTAAACTTATTCACTCAATGAAGTCACGATTTTTGTCACAATAGAATTAATTTTTCACTCTTAAGATTCCAGGATTAATCAACTAGACAGTGGAAAATTATTAAAGAAAAATAGTGTTTGGGGCTTCCCTGGTGGCACAGTGGTTGAGAGTCCGCCTGCCGATGCAGGGGACACAGTTTCGTGCCCTGGTCCGGGAAGATCCCACGTGCCACGGAGCAGCTAGGCCCATGAGCCATGGCCGCTGAGCCCGCGTGTCCAGAGCCTGTGCTCCACCACGGGAGAGGCCACAAGAGTGAGAGGCCTGCGTACCACAAAAAAAAAAAAAAAGAAAGAAAGAAAAAGAAAAATACTGTTTTGTAAAAATTTTAGTTAATGAAAAATTAGGAAGACTTGGTTTGTTGGCTCTTAGTAGATACTAGAGGCTGTACCTGCCCTAGAATTGATGGTGTCTGTGTCTATGAAATTTTGGTAATTAAATTAGTGCCGCCAGATGTCAGTTAAGACCTGCATCCCCTAAGTCAATAAAGGAGTCCTTATGTGAGGTAATCTTGGGTGAGCCTTAGCAGCCCCAGGAAATTCAGTTGAGCAAATATGAAATACCTACTGTGTGCCAGGACTGGAAGACTTGTTTGGTCTGCATATAAAACCCTAATTTTATGGAGTCTTATTAAAGGAGTACTTACTTATAGGACTTATAAGGACTTACTTATAGGAGGCTTACTAAAGGAATAGGTCTGGGATTTGAGGATTCACCTCAATAGAAGATCAGGGCCTGAATCCATCACCTTGGCCAACCTCTAATCTCAGTCACTACAGTTCCCCAAAAGCTCAGACTTGCCCTGCAGAGTATCCTCAACCTTTTCACATGCTTCTCTGGGGCTTGCTCCTACACTACAGGTTACAGCGAGACCGAGCAGAGTTGGGAAACTCAGAGGAGTTAAGGCTCCCAGCACAGACTTCAATGTTGGCCTTGATGCTGGAAAGTGGCAGCTGGTTAAATGCCCCACCTGCCTTCTTCCAGACCTAGTCCTCTGAGAGACATTTGAGTGCCACCGAGAGGTCCCAGTGGGTTGAGCCCTCGTTGTCCACAGCAGTGACATCAATGACACCTTGTTACACTGGCTCTCTCCCTCCTCCCCTGCGTCCCCCTCCTGCCCCTCACTCCTGCTTCGTCAGTCATCTGCCAAAGGAAACTACCTGTATCCAGTCCTTTGTCTTAGGCTCTCAAGGGAACACAACATAAGACAAGCCTCAGGTATTAGTTACATATTGCTGCTGTAACAAATTGCTACAATCTTAGCAGCTTAAACATATTGTATTACCTTACAGTTCTGGGTATCAGAAGCCTAAAATGGGTCCACGGGCTGTATGCCTTCAGCAGGCTCCTGTTTCCTTTCTGTCCCTAACTCTGATACGCCATCTATATCCTTTAGCTCAAGGCCTCCTTTCTCCATCTTCAGAGCTGGGAGCATAGCATCTTCTAATCTATTTGTCTCTCTTTTTCCATCATCATATTGCCTTCTGTTTCTAACTGACTCCTCCCATATCCCTTTTATAAGAATGGTTGTGATTACATCAGGGTCACCTGGGTAATCCAGGTAACAGTCACATGTTCTGGGAATTAGAACCTGAGGACCAGGGGACAATTTTCAGCCTACTACCACCCATGAAAAGCTTATATAAGGGAAGGAAAGGTGCATATATAATACAATTATATAAATATTTATATATTTATTTACGGCTATCATTCTGTCATGAGAAACAAAGAAGGCGATCCTGCCATTTTTGACAGCATGGATGGAACTTGAGGGCATTATGCTAAGTGAAATAAGCCAGACAGAGGAAGACAAATACTGCATGGTATCCCATATATCTGGAATCTAAAAAAAAATAAAAGTCAAACTCACAGAATCAGAGAGTAGAAAAGTAGTCGTGAGAGGCTTGAGTGTGGGGAAAATAGAGATTGGTAAAACGATACGAACTTTCAGATATAAGATGAATATGGTCTGAGGTGACTATGGTTGATAGTACTGTGTTGTATGGTTGAGGTTTGCTGTGAGGCTGGAACTCAGATGTTTTCACAAAAAAGAAAAAAAAGGAAGGGATAGATATGTGAGACGATGGATGTATTAACTAACTAGATGGGGGAATCCTTCTCAATGTACAATATATGTGTGTCAGGTCACCATGACGTATTCTTTAAACAGCTTATAATTTTGTTTATCAGTTATACCTCAATAAAGCTGGAAAGAAAAGCAAAAATATCCAAGAGGCTGTCGTTCCACAACTCCCCACATTCCTGGCAATATTTGCCTGTGAAATCAGGAAAATCTAAATGGATACCTTACTGATGGTCAATAGTTACACATCCAGGCCTGATGTGTCAACTTAACAACTAACTATGACCTTTTCTTGCTTAGAAATAATTATCAGATCCTGCCTGGCCTTGCTGTGAAGTGGAACATTTTATTCTAACTGTGCAACTCTCAACACTTTCTTCTCTGCCAGACATTAGACAAGATGTCAGATTTCTCATCATACCGGAAGGTTTTCATTAATTATCTTTCAGAGGCAAAGTCCTTTTTGTAATTTATTTTTTCACACCAGGAAAATTCTTCTATTGAACTAAATGTCTATCTTGTTAAATTGGTTTTTTACTGCTAAAGTTTCTTGCTTTGAAAAGTTCCAGAAGAAAAGAAAGAAACCCAGCAAAAACGGGTGGTAAGGTCAAGAATTGATTGTGTTAAGTAGAACACCTCATATCCTTCCTCAGCATAGAGTGTAATATGCATCTTTCTTTAAAATCTAACTGCCTAATTAATGTACAGTTAAGAGAAAAATTTCTCCAAATTTTTATTTGACTGAATCAGAAGGAATTAAAATGAATGCTCTTTACATGCCAATTAATCATGTTCTGAAGGACTCATTCATTGATGTAAGTAACATTTATTGAGCGCCTATTATGTGTCAGTGCCAAACGAGACAAAAATTAGTAAGATAAGGCCCCTACTGTTTAGGAACACAGAGCACAATTGGAATGACTGATATGTAAATACCTACTTTAAAAACACAAATAAAAGTATAAGAATGGAGTAAGTAATCTAGTAGAAAAAGTCAGGAAAAGGACAAAACTCAGTGTTGGGGGGTGTGAATAAGGTCACTAGAGAAACCACTGTCCTAGATATCAATTTGGTGGACTGTGCCTGTATACCCTTACCTTTTAAACAGAAGAATGCACAGTGGGGAGGACTAGGAATGATGGTAAACCTTGAATTCCCTCTTCAGCGCTGCTACTAGAATTACTCATAAGGACTCAGATGTCTCAAGATGGAGACATGAAAAAATTCCCGATGATGAAAAAATCCCTAAAGTCTTTGAAAACAACTTTATTTTTATATTTTTAATTAATTTATTTATTTAATTTATTTATTTTTGGCTGCGCTGGGCCTTCATTACTGCATGTGGGCTTTCTCTAGTTGCAGCGAGCAGGGGCTACTCTTCGTTGCAGTGCACGGGCTTCTCACTGCAGTGGCTTCCCTTGTTGCGAAGCACAGGCTCTAGGCGCGCAGGCTTCAGGAGTTGTGGCGTGTGGGCTCAGTAGTTGTGGCTTACAGGCTCTAGAGCGCAGACTCAGTAGCTGTGGTTCACGGGCTTAGTTGCTCCGCGGCACGTGGGATCTTCCCGGACTAGGGCTCGAACCCATGTTCTCTGCATTGGCAGGTGGATTCTTAACCACTGTGCCACCAGGGAAGCCCCACAACTGTATTTTTAAAAGGCAAGAATTCTTGAGAAGATAGAAACTAGAAGATAATTTAAGAAGCGACTTTTTTCTGCTCTATATTTCCAGAATAGCAAGTAAGATAATAATATAATGTCTAAGTGGAACACAATGTGGTCTCAGATTTCAAGGGAGAAAAAAATAGAGGGAGACCTTCCAGCAGTGAGGAATACCCAGAATAATCCTGGCAAGTGTTTAACGACCAGCTCTCCAAGAAAGACATGGCTGGATTTGTAACATTTGCCAGTTTCCACGGTGTAAATACTCCCATTATGGCCAATTTCAAGCTACCACCGTGAAGTCACCAGACGCAGAGTTGGGAAGAGCTGCGGGCACAGTCGGCTCCTACGAGCTGAGCAGCTCCAGCCCAGCACTGGCTGTGCCAGTGCCTAATCCTGGGCCATCAGGGCCAAGAATTTGCCTGGACTTTTGCAGGGCCTTTATGAGCATGACCCACCATGACACCAAGTAGAGCTTCCCTCCTTCCCAGGGTGACATTTTATAATCCAGGATGGGGTTACATTACACATCAAAACAGCCTGGAAAACCCTCACTAATGGAGCAAAATGGCTCACCATAATTTGGTTTTACAGGAAGAGAAAATGCAATGAATCCTTGATCCCTGACCTTGTGTTATTTAAATATTGTTTTTGATGTTTTATCCAGAGTCCTAGCTCAAGTGATCAGAGATAATCCTGCCTTCTGACATAATTAGGTAGCTGCTGCTTTGCTAAGCTGGGGATAATCAATATGACCTTGAAAGTTTGTCTATAGTACCATACTAATGTTCAGAACACACACAAGGCAGCCACACTAGTGTCTCCCTAGATACTCAGACATCAGCTACAGACTTTGCTCCAAGGACCAACAGGCTCTAACAGAGAGGGTGCAAATTATGCTGGCCAGCAGGCCACATATGACCACTATATCTGTTAGATGGCCTTTAGTTCATGGATTAATTGCTAACATTTAAATATCAAGGATTTTCACTAAGTATGTGGGTTTGAGACTGCATTGGGATTGGAGTCAGAGAGAACGACACGCCACGCATGATGAGGATATCGCCCCGATGGGCAGAGTTTCATCTCCAGATGACCACCATCCGTGCCTCTCTTTATTTGTCCCCGGCAGCAAATAACATCTGCCTTTCATTATCCTGGTCGTGCTCTTAGTTGTCCTAAATTAAATTTAAAAGTGAGTTTGGGTTTACATTTGTGTCTTATATAGATTTTTCTTACACCCAGGCCTCTTTCTTCTTGACCTCCCCGACCCCTGAGCTTCCATTTTTCATCCACTAATATTCCTAGGAAAAGGGTTTCCCTTGAATGTGTGGCAAAGAACTCACCTGTGTTGCAGTGAAACTAAAACCACCTTGAAAGAGTCTACAGTATTCTCCTCTTGGAACTGCTTCCATATTTACTGTCTTCTGTATTCTGGGGAGCTGAGTCAGCCTGGCCCATTACTCAAGTTCAGATTTTTTCAGAGCATCAGACCCTTCCTCTTAGCCCGCGTGTTCAAAGGCAATAACATTTTAGGGCAATAAAAGTGGCTTGGGCTTCCCTGGTGGCGCAGTGGTTGAGAGTCCGCCTGCCGATGCAGGGGACACGGGTTTGTGCCCCGGTCCGGGAAGATCCCACATGCCGCAGAGCGGCTGGGCCCGTGATCCATGGCCACTGGGCCTGCGCGTCCGGAGCCTGTGCTCCGCAGTGAGAGAGAGGCCACAACAGTGAGAGGCCCGCGTAACACACACACACACACACACAAAAAAAAAAAAAAAGTGGCTTATTGCTGGTTTCCAAAGACTGAGGACATCCCCTCCCTCAGCTTCATTGCAATGACAAATGACCCTCTCCTTTCTGATCTCTACAACAAGCAGGAAGAATCTTCAACCTGCTTCTCACTGAAAACAAACAAAAAAGGCATAGCTAGATACAAATACACTAAGTCCCCCTCCCTCATTATTATGACTGCATTAAATTTAGGTGTGGATGAGCCAGTTTCTTCTTCCCATCAAGCAAACATTCATCAGGTTTTGAACTGAGAAGAAAGAAAACAGCTGAGCTGAAAAGTTTGAAAAGGATGGTATATTTTTTTTTCTCATGTCTATTTGAGTCCAGAAGTTCAATTACCTGAAATTTCATGAGTCAGTCCTTAGGATATTTTCAACTCTAGCTAGATTAATGCAATAGTCAAAGTTTCTGCTAACCCTACTGCTCTTTCAGAGTAAGTTTGAATCTTCTAATGGAAAAACAGTATATCTCCCCAGTAGTAAAATTTGGAGGAGAAGCGATCTTCTTCAAAAATTATACAGTGTAAAATATGATCATATGAAGGTATCCACACTAGGCTGGGAGACTACACTAGATAGTCAGACATCAGCTACAGACTTTAAGGGCAAATAAGCAAGTAAGCTGAGAGGTGCATGTTGATGTGAAGACCACAAGCCCCATCTGAACACTCTGTTAAATGGCCAGCAAGGCCAGCATCTAAGTGGGAGGTGCTGAGGGCCAGAACTAAGGCAGTGGGAAAGGGACTGGGGAGGAGGGAGAGCTGGGTCTCAGCTATGGCCCTGGTTTCCCTGGCACTGTTTGGGATCTAGCCCATAAAGTCCCGTATCCCAGGAAATGCCTCAGTCCCAGGTATCCTCTAGCCCCAGAAGGAAATTGACATCCTACTCCAATTGAGCCATTTAAGGAGAGAAGGATACAGGAACTAGCAAAAGGATGGGCAGGGTTGGGAAGAAGGAACACAGGGTACAGGGAAGCATCCCAGTAAGAGTAGAGCACATGTACCTCATCTAAGCCTGAAGTTCTAGGAGAGGAGATGGTTTTCAGAGCCAACAAAGAGAGCTACAGAGAGGGGGCTCCCTGTGACCCCCAGTAGAGGGACACTGCAGACTGCAGAAACTTCCTCTCCTCCCCGCTTCTAAGCTCTTGCCCTAGTCCCCCAGTGGCTCAAGCATTGATTGGCAAATCATAGCCCACAGGCCAAATTCAGCCCACTGCCTGTTCCTGTAAATAAAGTACCGGAACACAGACAGGCTCACAGATTTATGTGTTGTCATGTCTGCTTTCACACTACAATACAGAGTTGCTCCCTAGGAAAAAGATTGTTTGCAGACTCCTGGGCTAAGCCCCTGGAAGCCAGAGGTCAGGGGACCTCCACATGGAGCAGAGGGCGAGGTGCAGAGGGGAAAGGCGCGGGCCTGAAGGGGCCAGTGCAGCTGCTGAGCACACTCCTCGCCTGTGACATCAATCACAAAACTGGAGAGCTACTGGGAGAATGTAGGCCAGAAGCTGAAAACAGAGGCACCCACAATTACCCTGAGCGTAAACAAAGCCATGAGCTTCTCAAGCGGCCGTCCACGAACCAGTCCTTTTTGAGTTAGCCTCCTGCAGAGAAGGTATCACTGTGGAAAGATGGGATCTGAACAGCCGAGAGGCACTCAGCCTCTTCACAATATTATTTGTGTGAATTTTCTGTAAGTTCAATATTTTAAAAAACCTCTTTTTTTTTTTTTCAAAATCCAAAGAAAATACTGTAAATTAGTAAACAGGACGTAGGGGTTTACTTCATTCTTTGGGATAAGAGCAATTAAATATTTCACAATAATTCTCAGTATCCGTGTGACACATATTAATTGAGCACTTACTACCTGCCAGTCCTGTACTAGATACTGGAGACAACATAGCAAGCAGGACAGATGTGTTTTCTCTGCCCTCATGGAACTTAATTCTAGTGTAGGAGATACTAATGAACAAGTAAAAAGTATAGAGGATAATTTCAGAGTGGCAAATTCTAAAGAGAAATGAAGGTTGAATGACATGGTGGGGAGAAGGACAGTAGGTGGCACAGGAAAACGTCTTTGATGAGGAGAGTGGTGAGGATTTTGTCTCGCAAGCTGGGGGAAGATCATCTGAGGCGGAGGCAGCAGCAAGCGCGAAGGCAAGCTTGGTGCGGGGATACGCCCAACGATGCAAGGAAGGCCAGGGCGGCTGGAAGGCAGCGCGGTGGATGAGGCCAGAGAGTTAGGTGAGGCCTTGTGGCCTATGATGCCGTGCAGAGAAGAGTTGACGCAGCAAATCTGAGAATGCAGCCTTGGAATGGACGGTTTGCAAGGTTGGACCTTGACTGGCATCTGGGAACTTGGATTTCGGGAGGGTCCTCACCACCCTGATAAGGGTGCCTCACTGTGCCAAAGCTGTTTGCACAGCGTGGTTTACGCTGAACTGCATCCTTCCGAGAGCCTGGAATTGCACTACATACCGGGCTGAAGGACCTCATGGGACCAGCACCCAACACAAACTCAGGGTATTCAGCCTCTAGTGAGTCTGCCTGGTTGGCAACATTTCACACCTGTCGTCACAACTTCTTGCTGGAGGAATGCTCTTCTTGTGACTCCACTGGGAGAGGACTCTTGTGCCTGGTTCCACTGACTTCACCCCATGTACCTTTTCCCTTTGCTGACTTTGCTCTGCATCCTTTCCCTGTAATAAATCTTAGCCATGTGTATGACTATATCCTGAGCCCTGTGAGTCCTCCTAGGGGGTCACTGACACTGGAGGTGGTCTTGGGGACCCTGACACAAGCGGCAGGCAGTATTTCATTCATTGTCTCTGAGCCAGAACCCAGGGGAAGCACTTTACATAAACTTCCCCATGTAATCCTCACCACAAGTCTCTGAGGTTGGCAACTCCTTCCCGTTATCACTACCACCATTTTACAGATGGAATTAATTAAGATCTGGGGAGTTTCTGTACTGCACTCAAGGTCACCCAGATGAGCCTGATGGAGAATCCAAGTGGTTTAACTTGCAATCGTATGATTTACCCTCTGGGGTCACCCACAGTATACACACAGCCTGCCGAAAACTCAGAGATTTTTTGCATATTTGTTTGACTTCCACTACAACGGGTTGCCCATTTTACGACTTTAATCTATTTTATCATGAGATGCTCCAGCGAAGCTCATTCAAGCTCCACCTCTTAATCTTGATAGTGATTTGAGACTTTGTTGTAAGAAAGACTGTTAAGATTTGGCAGTAAGAATCTTCAAAGGTGATAAATATCCCTTTAAAGGGACTGCATATCTATTGACTGAACAACTCTGTCCTAAAAATGAAAGTCACACTTGGGGGATGGAAGGGTGGGTTATGAAAATGCAAGTTAGAATGACTTTATCGGTTGAGCTGAATTCAGCTCCTCGTGTCACAGAGAAATATGAGTCGGATAGGTTCCTACTAAAGCCAAGCCTGAGGCGTTGTAGAATGCCGGCATCGGTATCAGTGGCCTTGTAATGGATTGTGGTGTCTGCTGTTCAAAGTCAGCAGCAGAAAATGCCAAGATGCTATTATTTCCATTACTCTGGGACTTACTTGTATTCTTCTGAAAAAAAAAAAAAATCTCTTTAGGCCTCACTTCTTTGTCACCAACATTTCTCAAAGTGGGTCACATATATCACTGTGGTGTGTGAGATAATTTTAGGCAGTATACTCAGATGGACATTTTTTTAAAATTTTGGTTATTGTGTCTTTATTTCAATGTTTGCCTCCTATTTGTAGTAAGAAATGCTGATTTTCTGTTTATGGTAAATAATATATTTGTGCCAAAAGTAAACGTGAAAGAGAATATGGTTCTATTAAATATATGTGTGTGTGTGTGTGTGTGTGTGTGTGTGTGTGTGTGTGTGTGTTTATATATATATGAAAGATTTAAGTTGGAGAAACCCTGAACTGGATAACTTGTCTGGGAAGGTTTGCAGACAGGGAATTTCAACTAAAGGCAAGAAGAGTGAGATGAAAGTAGGTAATAGTCAGAATCAAAAGAAAGTGAAGCTATGATAAACTTTACATCAGTGGTTCCCAAACTGTGGTCTCTGGACCAGCAGCTTCCCTATTACCTGGGAGCCTGTTGTAAATGCAGATTCTCAGGCCCCATCTCAGACCCACTGAGTCAGAAACTCTGGTTGGGGGGGGGCATGGCAATCTGTGTTTTCACTAGTCCTCCAGGGGGGTTCCAATGCCCACGCAAGTTTGAGAACCACAGCGTGAGATGATTCACCATTCACTCACTCATTCATTCAATAAATGCAAACGAAGCACCTTCTATACACAAGGTGCACTTCACACTCAAAGCCTTGGGAAGCCGCAAAGGAAGACATTTTAAACATTTTACTAAAGACGCAGGACACACGCTATGAGTGAATCATGGTGAATTCTGATGAGCAGAGACTGAGCCAATGGGTCTCTGCTGTATGCAGAGGCTCTGGGGCTTGGAGCGTGATCTCCCAGATTGTTTGCAGGGGAGACATCCCGGTGTGACCAAGACATATATTCATTTTATTGTCATTGACTGATCAAACACTTATTGCCATAGAGCTGATGAAACATTGGCCAAGAATTAAATGTCCTTGGTTTGCTGGAGGCAAGTGTGCATACAAACTGATCACCACAGTGAGGCAGTTCCGGCCTCCTCCTGTGTGTGAGCTGAGACCTTCGAGCCTGGGGAAACTTCTCTCTGGAGACCAGGAGTGATGAGGCCGCTGGTCAGCTCTGCCATGGCAGAGCAATTCCTCACAAACTAGGTAGGGTCGTAGGGCCATGTCCTAGGTTATACTCCTGTGGTTCAACTAACCAGAAATGGACTAAAAAATGATAGTTCAAGAAAAAGGGCATGGGCTTCCCTGGTGGCGCAGTGGTTGAGAGTCCGCCTGCGGATGCAGGGGACGCGGGTTCGTGCCCCAGTCCGGGAAGATCCCACGTGCCGTGGAGTGGCTGGGCCCGTGAGCCATGGCCGCTGCGCCTGCGCGTCCGGAGCCTGTGCTCCGCAGAGGGAGAGGCAAGAATAAGGACAGAAAGAGGAACATTTTGTCTCATCAAGGGTTACAGCCACTGAACTGACTTTCCCCAGGAAACTGGCTTGGTGAGGATCATATTTGCAGCTTAGAAGGCAGTCCCTGCATCCAAAGATGTGGCAGCTGTGGATTTTAAATCCAAGCACTTGTGACTTTGAAAAGAGAGAAGAAATGGAAAAAATTTTTTTAATTTAATTAATTTGTGGCTGCATTGGGTCTTCATTGCTGCATGCCGGCTTTCTCTAGTTGTGGCGAGCGGGGGCTACTCTTCGTTGCGGTGCGCGGGCTTCTCATTGCGGTGGCTTCTCTTGTTGTGGAGCATGGGCTCTAGGCGTGTGGACTTCAGTAGTTGTGGCTCGCGGGCTCTAGAGCGCAGACTCAGTAGTTGTGGCGCATGGGTTTAGTTGCTCCACACCATGTGGAATCTTCCCGGACCAGGGCTCAAACCTGTGTCCCCTGCATTGGCAGGCGGATCCCCAAACACTGTGCCAGCAGGGAAGCCCCAAGAGATGGAAATTTATACTGCACTTTCTCTGTGAATGTTGGAAGGAGCATAAAGTGGCCCAATACAGAAGCCACATGTGCCTATAAGCTGTTTTGTAAGGGAAGAATGCACACTGGATTTCAAAGACTTGGTATAAAAACAGGATGTAAAATATTTCATCTGTAAATTTTTATATTGCTTACGTGTTGAAATGACACTACTTAGATACATCAGGTTAAGGAAAATATATTACAATGAATGTTACCTGTTTCTTTTAACTCCTTTTAATGTGGCTACCAGAAAATTTTAAATTATGTACCTTGGATTAGATTTCTATTGCACAGCACTGCTCCAGAGCAGGGGGTCTGCTAACTTTTTCTTAAAGGTCAGGTAGTAAATATCCTAGGCTTTGTGGACCAAGAGGCAAAATGGAGGATACCATGTAGGTACTTAAGCGTTTAAAATGGAACTGTTTAAAAATGTACAAACCGTTCTTAGCTTGTGCCTGTAGACAAACAGGTAACAGGCCGGATTTGGCCTACGGATCACAGTTTGCAGACCTCTGTTCTAGAGCACAATGTGCCTCAAAACATCCAACGAACAGCCCCATGGACCCAGCACTCCACTTGCGTGGAGCCAACTGTGTGAGCAGACATTTATCAGGTGCATGGAAACTCAGATCCAAAGTTGATCTAAAGAGGCAAGGTGGGACTTGCACCAAGGTGTGTGGAGCTGCAAAGTTCACATTCTTAATCACCATGCTTCACCAATGTAGGCCCCTTTTAATTTTCCCCTTTTCTCATTTTTTGGGGAGAGTTTTTCTTATGGTTGCATTGCCATGTCAGACAGCCCGGACACCATGCTTGGTCCCTCTTGAAATAGATAAACAAAAAGAATGCATAAGTGATTGAGGTCTCCAAGTGGTTTTAAAATCTCTGTCTTGCTTCTCTTTCAGCACAAATGACCAAGGATTATGTAGCTCAGCCATCTAGTGCAGGCCCCTGCTTTTCATGCATGAAGCACTGACCTTTAAATTCATTTGAAAGATAAGAGCAGCCTGCCAGGTGGGTGATAAAAGGAAAGATCTCCAAGGGTCCAGTAGCAAAAACTGCATTCAGCGCATCAAGAGTTAATCCTCTGATGCTGCAGGTTATTAATACAGGAAACACAAAGCAGTCATATCCTATCTTTTGAAAGCAGACGAGCTGGCTCGCACTAAATTGAGAAAATTATTATTTATTAAAAATGAGACAGTCACGGCCCAGTGACTAATCCTGATTGGGTTCAGAGACAACTCCCCACCCACCAGGCAAGTAATACATTTTTCAGAAAGGTGTTTTGTTAAATGCGAAGTGCCAGTAGCATTGTTATTCATCTGCTCTAGACTCCCATGTAGGATCTTTGCACATTATAATGGCATCAACAGTGAAAAGCCCCTCAACATGGTCATACCCCATTTTCTCTCCTAAGTAGCCTCTGTCCTGTCAGCGTGCTTAGAGCTGGGACTTCCTTCAAGCCTTGGTGTGGCTCAGGCATCCCCCTGAGACTATGGGACTGGAGCAGATGGTAGATAGAGCCCATAAAGCGTCTGGGTTGGCATTAGGCTCTCCCTGGACACACAAGAACAGAGAAGGAAAGAAGGGAATCATTTTCCATCTGCAGTGACTGCAAAAGCAACACAAGGCCCTCATACGGTTAATAGAAAGAAGGTCAAAAGGGATGCATTTGGAGCATCTTTTCCAAAAAAATTAAAAAAATATTGACAAGGCAGTGAGCCCAAAAGGATAAGAATGGTATAGCAAGGGGCTGTTGGATTCTTGGATTGAGGTTAGACTTTGAAGTCAAATAAACCCTGACTGGGCTTCCCTGGTGGCGCTGCGGTTGAGAGTCCGCCTGCCGATGCAGGGGACACGAGTTCGTGCCCCGATCCGGGAAGATCCCACGTGCCACGGAGCGGCTGGGCCCGTGCGTGAGCCGTGGCCGCTGAGCCTGCGCGTCCGGAGCCTGTGCTCCGCAACGGGAGAGGCCACAAGAGTGAGAGGGCCGCGTACCGTAAAAAAAAATAAAAAACAAAAAAACACCCTGATATGAATCTTCATGCCACCATTTGCTAACTACACAGCTTCTACTGAGGCACTTCCTTCTCCAGGGCTGAAGTTTGGTGCAGCCGTGGTAAGGACTGTTTAGCTGTTCTGCAGCGTCAGTGAAGGACAGGCACATGAATGTGCTTGGTGCGTGGTAAGGCAGTGCTACCTAATAATTCACATTATTAACATCTGAAATCAGAAATCCCTGGCAAGTCTGAAACGTTTGGTTGCTGAGTAAATTAGAGCAGCCTCCTGGGAGACGGATCTGTGTCAACGGGCCCCTCACATCGATTCTCCCTCCGCCTGCTATCTGTGAATGCTGCCACAACCTACCGGGTCACTTTTGGAGTAAGAAGGTATAATTCCAGGGTGGGAATTTTGTAGCACACGTGTCATATCTTTCTAGCTCGCCCACGTAACAGACAATGGTCCTCCATTGCTCCATTTCTATGACGTTGGCTGCATCCAGCATCAGAAACCTTCCCAACACAGTTTCCCAGCATCTACTGTCAAATCATTGGAGTTGCCATTTGAATCAAAAATCTGCCCATCTTCCTTGGTTCAGTCAAATGCGTACACCATTTCAGTGGTTGGCATCTAGCAAATGATCAAGAAATTCATTTTCTTTCCATCCATTTCTGTTTTGGAATATACAGTTATTGTTTAGTGATGACTGATCTAGATACATGAGCTTATTGTAACATGGCAATGTTATCAAAACGATTTCAAATTGTTATTGTTTTCTTTGTGGTGGTAGTAGTTGAAAGAATATTAGATTCATATGTTTCACTGTGAACCTGGAGCATTATTTATTTATTTTTAAAAGTTTGGCTGTGTTGGGTCTTCGTCGCAGCACACGGTCTTTCTCTACTTGCAGTGAGCAGGGGCTACCCTTCGTTGCGGCCCACGGGCCTCTCACTGTGGTGACGTCTCTTGTTGTGGAGCACGGGGCTCCAAGCACATGGGCCTCGGTAGTTGTAGCAGGCGGGCTCAGTAGTTGTGGCTCACGGGCTCAGTTGCTCTGGGGCCTGACCAGGGCTCGAACCCGTGTCCCCTGCATCGGCAGGTGAATTCTCAACCACTGCGCCACCAGGGAAGCCCTTGCGCATGATTTATAAATCTAATTGTAACTGTGCATAGTGACAGTAGTCTTCACGCAGCCTTTAGATAGACACGTTCAGTAGACAGCATTTTCTAATTTTCATCTGAATTTTTGTAACCATGTTGATAGAGAAAAAATGAAAAACAGAGGGAAGAGGCAGATGAGGATGGGAAGGAAGAAGAGGAGGAGGTGGGGAGCACCTATTTGCCCTAAAACACTTAAAACTATGAGAAAGATGATGCACTAATTAGGGTTGAAATGCAAGCTCTAGACATGGCAAAACTTATTTTCTAACTGGTTTCATGTTCATAATTAATGGCTAATACTCTGCCATTTATAAGGAATTAAAATAAACAGTGGTTTAATGAGATTTCACTAGGCCACTTGCAAATACTCAATCAAATCTTACTTTTAATATGCGAAAAAGCGTTTAGGGTCAGCAGTAACAGTCTTCATACATAAAAGATTCCATTCCACTTTTAAAGAAGAAGTAACCATAGGACAGGGGTCACACAGAAGGCCTAGGTTTTGTGTAACTTCGATTCTAACTAATGTATCATGTGTGGGATTTGCTTTGGCTTCCAAGTGATGATCTTTTATACCATGTTCCACGTGATAATGGGGTTTATTCCTTTAAAAGGTCATCCTTGATATAATTGCACGGTTAACAGAGGGAATGGAGGAGCGTGGGTGTTCCTGTGTGCCGTTGCATCGTGAAAAGTCATTCGGCAAAGTCCTGAGTCTTTTATTCCCTGAGATGTTATTTAAAAACCAAGGGACCAAGACATTTGAACAAAAGGTGAGAAATTCAATTAGTCATTAAGAAGGCTGCCTTCACAACAGCAGCCCCATGGAAGCATATGGATCGACAGAAATATTTGTATCTGAGAATGTGTTTTCTGTTTCCCCATCTGTTTCATAAGTGAAATGACCTGGATGTGGCTGTTATTTTGTCTTATATTTATTTTGTGGCTGGTTTCCTTGGCGTGGCATGATCCACAACTGGGGTCCTCAGACCTTCCACCATCAGGAAACCTTTGTGTTGGTGTTTGTGTTGTTTCCTTCTGATGCTTCTCATCCTTTGAAACATTTGGGTCTTCCGAGGAAACTGCAGTTACTAAGTAATAATTACTTCATTTCCCAGGGCCTCCCTACCGTGCCACTTAAAAAAAAAAAAATCAAAGACACACATAATTGTCAAATAGAAGCATCTTAGATAACCAACCAAGCTGAGATCATAGAATTCTGGCTCAAAGCAGACAAACTTGATGTCAACCTAGCTCAGAATAAATGTATGAGTTCAGTCGAGATTTCTGAAATGCTGACAATTTGCAAATCACAATCACTGACTGCAAAGAAGTCCCTAGACTAAGGCAACGCAAAACCATTGTGCATACAGATGACCTGGGATCTTGTTAAAATGCAGATTCTGATTCAGTGGTCTGGGGTGGGGACTGAGATTCTGCATTTCTGACAAGCTCCCAGATGATGCTGATATTGCTGGTGCATGGACCACACGTGGGGTAGCAAAGCTCTGGATAATAAGCGAGAGCAAACAGGGAACTGGGTCCCAAGATGTGCTTCAATTCCACCTTCAAGGAAGATGTGTTAGGCACCTTCTGTATGCCAGGCCCATTATAACACCGTGTACATTTTTATATGCAGTATAATGGGGCAATATATTAATATTTTTCCTTCAATGCCCACCCACATCTCACCACATAAAAATTCTGTGCATTCTAGAAAAGAGCCAGACTGTGCTTAGGATTGGGATTACTTCTACGGCCGTTGTAACATGCACATAATGTCACTTTGACTGGCCTTCCTCCATGCATGGAATGATTCACAGATTAATTAACAAACGTTTATGTGCCAGATATTATGCTAAGCAGTAGGTACATGGTGCTAAGAGAAACAGATGTAGTCTCTGCCGTCAGGGACTGTCAAGCTAGAAAGACACTGCTAGGTAAGAACACAAAGAAATACGTAAATACATATTTTTATATATATACACACACACACATATATAGGTGTATATGTACATATATAAAATGAGCATTAGGAAAGAAGGCAGTGTGTTCTCTCATCTTGTTAGTGCTCCCAATCCTCATCCTTTTACAAGAAAATGAAACTATCTCCTCTTCTTCCCTTCCACGGGGTCACTCTCCACTTGTTCTAGAACATTTATTGTGCCAGGCACTGTGCCTGATGCAAACAATTTTTTTTTCTTTTGGAAAAAAAAAAATGTTATAACATTTTCCTTATAGGATTGTTGTGGGGGTTAAATGAGGTAATATCTATGAAATGCTTACTCCACAGCCTGGCAAACAGTGAATATTTAGTATGTGATAACTCTGGTTACTCTTAACATCATCTTTATTATTACTTTCCTAATGATTGTTACGGAAGTGGCATACGATGCAACCCTCAAAGGAGATGAAGGATTTTGACACATGGAGATGATGAGAGAGGTTCTGCAGAGAAAACAAGTCTGTAAGAATCAGATTATTGCTTACACATTCAATAAATATGCCACTGGTTATTTGTGCTTGCCAGGGAATTAGGTGAAGATTAATTAATATTTATAAAGTATTTTGATATCCATGTAATATCTAGTAAGCAATTAGTTCTGTAACACAAAGCCAAATCCTTTTACATTCCAAACAATGTAAAACAAACCGAATACAGCTATGTAAGAAGGAACAGAATTTCATTAACTCCTGTTGTAGGAAATATGCAGTCAGTGGGATTTTTTCCCCCTTTTAGTAATTTTCTTGCTGATTTTCTCCGGCTTTCTACTGCATTTTCCTGCCTTACCCCCTGCAGCCCCAAATCAAATGATTTCCTCTTACATAACAGTGAAAACAGAAGTAGGAAGAAGGCAAATGCAATTCTGGCCCCTCCTCCGCAGAGGGGCCGACTGTGGTCCCTCAGCACACCTCCTGCCTGGGAGGTGTTCTGAGCCCAAGAACGCACACGCGGTTTAACAGGGAGGCAAGGCAGGCCGGGCTCCCAAAGGGCATAATTCCATATCCATCACCCTAGTCAGGTGGTGTTAAAAGCGATATGTTCCCTTCTTCTACATCTGCACAGAGAAGAACTTTAGGCCAGGGAATAAAAAGAAATTAGGTCAAGAGAACAGATTGGTTCCTCACTGGCAGTGCTTTCTCAGGCTCTCTCCAGTGCACACATGCGTGTATTCTGACAAGCCCCTGACTGACTTGACTGGATTCTCCCCACCCCTTCTAACGGCTTTCCACGTGCCATCCTTCCTTACGGACAATATGTTGCTACATATCCATAAATCTCTCGTCCCCACCTTTTTCTAAAGCCTATCACCCTAGCCTAAAAATTCCAACTTTGTATTCACTGTGGAAGCTTCTGATCCATGAAACTTTATCTAAAAGCCTCGTCCATGAATCAGATACAAAAAGGAGTTACCCTGGAGGGAGCAGATGTCAGCATCCAAGTTTCCTCTTCCTAGATGCAACTCCAGAAGTGGTTCTGGGACGGTATTGAAAGTCTTATCCCAGTGGAAGCTTTTCTCATCAAATATAGCTGAGCTAGACTACCAGACTAAACCCAGCTAGAAATGCATCCGCTTTAGCCTCTCAGGATAGGATGGCCAGCTGTCTCTGCCCAGGACTGGAGGGTTGCCAGGACGCAGCACCTTCAATGCTAGGAGTGGAGCAGCCTTGGATAAACTGGGCTGGTTGATCACTGCACTCCTCTCTCGCCTCCCAAGGGAGAGTAGCCTATCTCCATCAGGGAGACAAACCCGGTCGTCAACAAACAGGATGCTCTGGCTCCACGCCACACTCATACCCTACGTGACCAGCCCTACACCATAAATTCTCACAATTCCCCCCCCCCCTTAACCATTATTGTTCTGTTCAAATAACCCAACCAATTTCTGGCCTATTCCCTTGGAGTGAAAAGAGCATCGAGGTTGAGGGTCTTTTAAACTTTTTAGACCTGATCCTCTCCAGAGACACCATGTCTCGCCTCAGTTTCCCCACAGTGGGGACTGTTTTGTGACGCCAGAGACAAGAGTTCAGACACTGCCCAGAAGGAGGCTAGCCTAGCTCTGTCTCCTGATTACCTTGAGTCTGCAGTACCCTTCTAAGAAGGGTGGGACCTGCTTCTCTAATCACCCTCACTTAAAGCACAGGACTTAACACTATGTCATGAAAACACCTTGCAGCTCCTTCCCAATCATCTTCCAGAGCTCACTGGTCAGAACCCTTGGGCCCATCTCCCTTACTCACTGGCTAGCAGACCCTTGACTGGCCCCTTTGTATCCTTGGAGGCTGTAGCTGTCTCTTTGTAACCAAAGCCCTCTTGTGGCTGAACAATAAATTCTTATCCAAAACAGCAAAGATGAAGACATCCTAACAGAAGTTCATAAGATGATTAAAGCACTATCTGCCTGGACAGTTGCTAACTGAAACTGTCTCTGTCCCCTCCTAAAAGCCCAACAAGCATGTTTTACTAAATTAACATTATTATTTTTTTAAAGAAATTAGCACCAGCAGAGCAAGGCTGAGGCTGTGTTGCCTGGGTATGATACGAGCCAAATGTGTCCACAGACAGAAATAACTTTGACTTTATCAACAGGCAGAGGGTAAGCAGAACATGCCAGGGGCTTGATGAATCATCCCAAAGCCAGCCATGTGGCATCTTTCTGTAATTAGCTCAATTTTGCATTCTTAGTACCTTTCCCAAGTCCCCTGAGAGCCAACTATAGTCTTTCTCAACATCTCCAGCTGTTGAAACTTGAAAACTCGCCTCACTTTCCTGTGGTCAATATCTGCTAATGCCACATTTTAAGCACATTTAGGTGTACATGCTGAATCCTTAAGCTGTCTACAGTACCTGCCAAACTGTTTCACCAGCAAATCCACTAAGTTACTTACAAATCAAAAAAAAGCTTACGGAACAAATTGCCACATTCAGTAATTTACAAGCACTTTTCATTGTATGAAGCAATTTAAAATCACTGGGGCACTTCACCTTTTTAATTCTCCCCCCATAAGTGCCTCAATCTGGAGGGTACTGGGATTCTATTCCTGAGACGAGAGAGGTGATTTATAACTTTTCCGGAGGACTTTATATATATATATATATATATATATATATATATATATATATATATATATATATATATATATATATATATACATATAATAGAAGCACCTATTTTAAAAATGATTGAGGTTCTGATCATGTGCAGCATTGAACAATTTAAAATTACTACAATGTTTAATATTTTTATCAATGCTTCAAGTTTGGGATTGAATTTGAGATCGTATTTAGAAAATAAAAGCCACAGAACCATGTTATATCCTCATCCCCAATCATTATTAGAATCAGAAGTTCAACTGGGACGATTTAAACCTCCTGCCCCATAGGAGGCATTGCAGCTCTCAAACAGTCTGACTTCATGCAAACGCAACCCTCTGTTTTCAGGTCTTCATTTGGCTCTTGTGTAGCTATTAATAGCAAAGTAGTTCAGAGTCAGAATCACCTCTCCCTTAGCAGACAATGCATCTTGAAAATACCTGTTAAAATTGTTTAGCTCTAGGAGAAATTGGACAAGGAGATTTTAGTCCTCACTCTTCACCAAATTCAAAATTGGATCAAAACCACTTTTCAGCTAATGAGAAGTTTTTTTTATCATTTTGCTTTTGAAGCATCAAGAACAAATATGAGTTGCTTTGTCCTTAGAAAGTCAGGCATCATTAAAAATGGCATAACACAAAGTAGAATCCTGACATTTTCCTGCTGAATCCTGGTTGTGAAAATAGGGTCACACATGGTGGCTGAAGAGCGGGGTGCCCTTCACTGCTGTAGCAGGCCAAGGGGAGACCCACCCACGTTGTCTGACCATTTTCTGATGTTTACTGATGAAAATCACAGATGAGAAGCCCTTTGAAATAAAAGTCCTTTATCCTGTCAATTTTATTTTGCTATGTTTTCATATTGAAAATTTCCAAGAAGCAACCAAAGTGGAGGAAATCATATAATGAACTTCTCTGTATCCATCACTCCAACTCAGCATTAAACTCATGGCTGCTCTTGGTTCAAGTGAACTGTCTTCCACTTCCCCAGTGGTCTTAAAGAAAATTCCAGATAGCATACTATTCATCTGTAAATATTTATAATGTGTCTGTAAAAGATTGAAGCTCATTTTTTTTCTAACACAAGCACAATATATTACTGCACCTGAACAAAAATAACAAGAATCTCTAAATGTCACTAAATATCCAGTCTGTGTTCATATTTTTCTAACTACCTTATAATTTTACAGCTTGTTTTTAAACAGGATTCAAACTGAAACCAAACATTATGATTAACTGATACATCTCTTACATGTTTTTTAATTCATAGAGCCCCCATTCATAATCTGGTTTGTTTTCACAGTGCGGGTTTGGCTGGTTCCGTTCCTGTCGTGTCACTGAACGTGTTCACCTGACTACTGTATTTCCTATAAGTAGCTGGTTATATCCTAGAGGCTTGATCAGATTCAGGTTCAATATTTTCGGCACTAGACCACTTCACAGGTGGTGGTGTAGATTTCCTTCAGGAAATGTAAATGGCTGCTGGTTGCCCTTTTCTATGACATTGGCAACCAATGATGGATATTGCCTAGATCCACTCATTAAGTTAGGGTTGAGAATGCATGATATTCTATCATTTCTTCATTTATTAGCTATAAAGAGAAACCCCCTTTATCAGGATAAGTATTTGCTTCTTTCCCTTCATTTACCAGTTTCTGAAATAATGAGTGGATTCCATCATCTTTGAAAGGTGACCAGTAAGTCATTCCCTTTCATTATGTACTTGTGGATTTAAACATATTTGATGAGTTTTAATCCACTAAAATTACTAATCTTGTTTTGATGCTCAAATTATCTCACCTTTGGCTTATTGATGTTGATGGCTGTAAATGACATGACCCTAATAACTTCCTTGCTTTTTTTGGGGGGGGCGGTTACGCGGGCCTCTCACTGCTATGGCCCCTCCCGTTGCGGAGCACAGGCTCTGGACGCGCAGGCTCAGCGGCCATGGCTCACGGGCTTAGTTGCTCCGCGGCACATGGGATCCTCCCGGGCCGGGGCACGAACCCGTATCCCTGCATCGGCAGGTGAACTCTCAACCACTGCCCCACCAGGGTAGCCCTACTTCCTTGCTTTCTGATATGACAAGATTTTACAGATTTATCTGGTACACTTCCTGCCTCAGACAGGAAATCAACCATTTCCCAAGAAAGCTTGGTTGCATTTGCTGGGAAACAGTAGAGATTATAATCTATTTGCTAAGGAAGCTCATTGCTACTGGGTTGGTCAGTATTTCCAGGCCTTATTAATACAGACAGAATACGTGAATTTTTAAGATAAAATACATAATGAATTTATATTGATAATGCTACTTCCAGTTTTGGGCTCTAATATATTTAATTAACCTCATTGATCTTACATCTGTATTTTCTTCCTCTCACACCTTAAAATTCTAATTTTTCTGAAAAGTGACTAATTACTCATTTGTTTTATCTCTTAGTACGCACAATAGCAATAAAAATACCAAGCTACTTCCAACAATAGTATTACTGAAAACAGTTAAGATTTTCCTTTTCAGCTTTATTAAAATCCCCTTTAAAGTGTACCCACTAATGGATGCAGTCAAGTTACTGTGTTTTACAGTCACTGGGGACAGTTCCCCTCTAGGGATTATGGCCATTACCTGAGTACACATTCAGGTTCAATTTTTTCTCTGACTTTTGAATTTTATAATTGCCTTGTTATCTAGCTTCATCTTCTAATTTATGAAACAAGGTTTACTTTAAAAAGTCTATTTTTTCCCTGTTCCCTTGTTCCATACTTCTCACTTTAGGTAACTGTGTAGCTTATGTTTTCCAGAATATTTGCCACAGCAATATTTTTAGCTGTACACTCTCTTCCAGACCTTTCCACTTCCTCTCTAAGAGGTGAAGGCTGTTCTCCCCTCACCTCATTTGAACCTGGGTGGTAACTGTCTCAAAAAGTGAAATGTGGCAAAAGTGACACTGTGCGACTTCTGAAACTAACCATAAAAGGTAATACAGCTTGACCTGTTTCACTCTCAGGAAAGATATCTTTGGGGCCCTGAGTGAACATGTCAGAAGACCAGCTACCCAGAAGCCTCCAGGCTGGAGAGACCACAGACAGAAGGAGAGACGCCCCCCGGGGAGCTCAAGCTCTTCCAGCACCCCCAGCTGATGCAGTCGCCTACTCCTGACCAGGATGTGTGAGTACACAAGCTTCTAGATGACCCAGATGATCCCAGCCTCAACTGCTCACTGCAGGCTTGAGCGAGACCCACATAGCTGAGCCTAGACAACTCCAGACTGTGAGAGAGAATACTAAAATTGTCGATACTTAAAGCCACCAATTTTGGCAAACAGTAATAGATAACTGGAACAGTAACTTTTTCTAAAAAATATTATGGTTTAGTCTACCTTTTCTAAAAAATAAAAGTAAATTTGTATATAAATCTGGTTCCACCTCCCTCTGTAGATAGACAGTAGCACACTACACACTTTTCTCCATCTCACTTTTTTCCCCGAAGAGTATATCTGGAGGTTATTACAAAATAGTCTATAGCCATAGCCCTCATTCCTTTTTGGAGTTGTATAGCACTCCTCTGTCCAGGAGTTCCACTGGTTTATTCAACCAGTGCCCTTTTGATAAACATTCAGGATGCTTCAAAATTTATTTGTTTGCTTATTTGCAACTATCACTATAATTAATAACCTGGGTTCTCTTTTGAACACTGTCAATGTCACTCTTTCTAATCAGGTGAGGCTAATGTACCTAGAAGGTCAAATGAGTTAATTCATGTAAAGCCCTTGGACCAGTGCCTGTTACACAGTAAGCACTCAGTACACATTAGCTATCCATATCACCAAAGAAAACCCCTTTCGTTCTGTGGGTGGGAGCCAAGTCAGTGGGGAGAGTGATTCTCACATCAGCGGAGCTGGGAACCAACCCCAGGATTAGGGGGCACAGATGGTCTGAAGGGAACATACTCACTGGAGCCCTGTTTCTTCCCTTCTCCTGAAATGATTTCCTCCCCCCTGGCTCCTTGCCTCTCTAGACCCTACACTTCATTCAGGATGCAGGACAAGGCCAGCATGACCACCCACAACCCCCAAATAGAGTCAGAGTCCTCTGTTATTCAAGGCCACAGAACATTGTTCTCCCTCTTTCAGGGCACTTAGTTACATTTGCAGTTTAGACATCTAGGAGTGGGATTGTTTGGTGAGGGTCCTCCTTCCCTACTAGACAGCAAGCTCCGTGACTGTCTGTGCTCACTGCTGTAAGCCCAGCACCAACCCTGAGCCAGCCTGGCTCGTCGAGGCTCTCAACCATCAGCAATGGAACGGAGCAATGCGGAGGGGGCAGGCCTCCACCGAGAACCCCCTTGCAAGGCCACACAGAGCTCAGCCCGGGACCAATTCACATGGGCCAACTCCAGGCCTAGGAAGTTTAGTCATCTGCCTTGCGTTGCCTCCTCATTAGTATAAATTTTAAAAATAGCCTTATGCCAACACCATAAAGGTAATTTCCTCTTGAAAAGGACACTTACTCATTTGCTTTAAACAGTCATTGATGTTCCAAATTTCCCTCAGAATTTCATGTCAATGATCCTATGGGGAATTTGAAAGTAAAACCAGACAAATAATGATGTGAGGAAAATGTCAAACGAGAACTGTGAATGCATTACAGACCTTCAACTAATACTGTTGCTGTCAGAGTTCAAGGATTAAATAGTCATCAGTTTGCAACCTTCCATGGGAGCCCATTTCTCCCTGACAGCAGCCAGTTGCCAGCTTGCCAATAATAATTGTTTCTGCTGTAATTGATGACTTTATCTAATGAGGAGATCATGGTCTAAAAGTCGCAAGATTCTCCCCTCATCGGTAGAGGCAGGTCCCAGGGACTTACTGGGAAAGACTCTGCAAGGAAAGGGGCAGCTTCTTCACATGAATAAAGATGGTCTACTATAGGACTGCAGCCAGCATCAGCACTCATGGTCCATTAAAAGGGTGGAATATTTATATTCAGGGACACACACAAAAAATCGGGGGCATGAGTGCATCATCCTTATTGCAGAATGTCTCTTCAGACCCAAATCTCTCAGGTAGATAAAGTGTGAGTCTCACATTGACTCACGTGTCTTTGGAAAAGGACCCTGTCTAGTTCATCTTAATTTCCTCAGTGCCTGTCACAGACCTGTCATAAAGTACATGATCAATAAATATCTGTCAAATGGATACATTGTTTTCTACTTCCTGGGGCTCTGGGAATAACTGCAGTACAGTTCCAGAAGCAGGATACCTGGGCTCAAACCTTGCCTCTACCATTAACTGGTTATAAGACCTTGGAGAAATTAAGTTCTCTGTGCCTCAGTTTCATTAGCTATAAAATGGGCATATAATAGTTCCTACCTCACAGGGTTGTAAGGGTTAAATGTGCTAATATCCATGAAGCATTTAGAATGGTGCCTTATGCATTGTGCAACATATGAGCTCTTCTTTGTGTTTTTGATTACAGGTTTGTACATAAACTGAATACCCAACATGTGCCAGGCCCTGTGCTTGGTGCTTTACATACACTCTCAGCTATGTCAAAGGCTTTGCAGTGGCGGTGTTCTTGTCATTTTAATTAGGTGGCATAAACCAATGATATTGCCAACAGTATCTTATTTAATCCTCCCCTTGCCCCTCGTGGCTGATACAGTTATCTCACATATACTGAGCAGAGCTAGGACGGACTTCCGGCCAGTCTAACTGCAGCATGCCCTCTTCTACCCTCCTGCTGCTGTGGCTCTGAAACATTTCTCAGACCATTTCTAACACTAGCAAGCTGCTCTGCCCACTATCCAGCACTCCAGCCCCCTTACTCTGCTCTACTTTGGCTATTCCCATGGCACTTGTCACCTTCTAAAATACTATGTAATTTACTTTCTTATTGTTTGTATTATTTGTCTCTCCTGCTAGAAGGTCAGTGCTACAAGCATAGAGATCTTTGCCCTTTTTGTTCAGTGATGTCTTCCAAGGGCCTCTAAAGTGCTTAGTCCATCCGGGGCACTCAAGAAATATTGAGGGATGAGGAAGAAAAGGACAAGGGAAGAGAGAAAGAGGGAAGTTAGGAAATGCCTCCTACCCTCTTCAGTGCTACCTGGTCCCTGCTAAGTGGCGTCTCCTCCTGAATAACTCTGCTGCCATGAATGCACAGATCCTATTTTCCCCTGTCATCCGGGCTGCAATCCTTCCAATACAAGGTGACTAGAGATGGGAAAATGGAAGAGGCAGCCAAGGAGTTAGGGAAGTCTAATCCTCAGATAGAAACAGCTCTGTGACAGACGGGAAGGAGGAATAGTGGGGTGCGGGGAGTTTAGGGGCTTTTGTGCAGAATGAAAGAGATAGGACTTTACGAGTCCTTGGTACATTGCTCCTCACATATTAATTCTAAATTATGTTGATTTAGGAACCAGCATTTGAGACTTGAATCTGCATCACTACTGACGGCCGGTGGCTTCAATGCCTCCTTTTTCTGCAGTTACCGGAAATCTACCTTCATGCTTAGCAGGATAAAATATGTTATCCGATTAACTTAGATCAATTGACAGATTGTTTTGTAATTACGGGATTACTCATCTAGCAATCAGGAGATTACTTTGGGGCAATAAAAACACACTAAACAATGAAACCTATCCAGTTTGTGTGTAGAATATGCTTATTTTCCCTCTCTCTCTTTCTCATAAAACTCAATCTTGTATTTCTTAGTATTGAATAAATAGAAGCAATCACACATGCCCAATGGTTTTGCTGAAAGAATATCCACACAACCTTCAACAGCACTCCTGGCAAAGCAGCAGTTTATGATTACTGATCCTCAAAAAGTGCTCAGAGGGGAGTAGGTTCTGCCATTTAAAATGCTTTATAAAAACATAACTCATTTCACCTTTAACCATGTTTTCTTCCTTATTCAAAGTTATGACACCACTAACAGCAGACTTGTTTTCTGATTGCTAATGTATGAATATGCAAATGCAGTAGCAGAGAGGAAGCCATTTGTGGAGACTTGCCCTAGATCACTTGCATGCAGCTGAAAGATGCCTGTAGCCAGGTCTGAGATGCCACCACTGCCTTTCTTTGTAAAATGCCCCCTTTTTTGTGGCTATTTAGCCAAAGGTGTTTGGGACATTTTAAGCACACCAAAAGGCCAACGATGACTATCTTGTAGTAATAATACTATAAACTGTAAATGAAACGCAGAATCTTTAGTGCCCCCCCACCCCTTTCTGGCAAACTTCTACTCATCCTTCAAGAGCCCATTCACATGCCATTCTCTCTTCTATGCTCTCATATAGCTTTCTATTTCTTTTTCATGGAAATTGTCACATTATGTCCTAATAATTTCTCTATGTGTATTTTCTAAGAGCAGCTCAAGGACCAGATATATAGTTCATTCTTTTTTTTTTTTTTTTTTTTTTGCTTTTGCCCTCTTTCTATTAACATTATTTAAGCATTAGAATGGAATGGGCTTTCTTGTCTTTCAGCTCTTCATTTGAATGTCAGTTTCATAACTTACCAGCCGCTTGAATGTGGGCAAGAAACTTAAACTTCTAGAGCCTCAAATTCCTCATCTATGTAACGTGCATAGCTGGGTTGTGGTGTACACAAAAAGGGAGACTAGATGAAAGCTCCTGGCAGAATTAGGCTTTCTGAAATATACACATGTCCACATCATATACACCCACACATTGCCCTATATAAGCATGTATGTATGCATGCATTCATATATAAACATGTGTGTCCACCTCTATCTTCATATATGTGAACATCCATGTATTTATATAAAATGTATATGTGTGCATGCGTGCATTTATATATAACTAAGGTGTGTACATACTCATGTATGTGTATATGCATGCATATATATAAACATAGATGTGCATGTGTGTATCTTCATGTATGTTAGCATGCATGCATTATATATAACTAGCTGTGTGAATTCATGTAGGTGTGTGCTCATGCACTTAAGTATAACTATGTATGTGTGTATGAACATTTTTTCACTGTTATTGTCATCACCCCTTCTCCTTGGAGGCAGCTGAAGCCCAGAGTGTAGATTTCACTGGGCTATATGTGCAGGGCCAATGGATTTGGCAGAAATACATTCCTAAAGAAAGTGAGGACAACAGAGCTGAAAAGAGAAGTTTGGTAAATATACTGAGGACAGGAGAGGGTGGAGGACAGTAGGACAGGAGAGGGTAGACCTGGATGCTGCTGGAAGCAGGGCAAGACCATAAGTTATGAGAGGAAACCTGCAAGTTCAGAGGTTCTACCTCCAAGTCACAGTAGAGTTGGTGGAGAGTGGGTACAGAGGAGTGAAAGAAGAGGCAAGGCAAGCTACAGAATGGGATTTCAGTGTTCTCTTAGCAGCAAAGCTTAGCCTTATTCTGATCAGTTCAGTTGGCTGATTCCTATTGACCTCACAAGTCTATTAAAGCTTAGATGTCTCATCTTCCAGGTCTCCCTTATCCTTGCTCCTATGGAGTTTCCTTCCCACCACAGAACTCCCTTAAAATCTGCATTCACTCCACTGGTAGCAAGGATGATGTTGTTCTTTAATTGTCTCCTTTGCAGACTTTGAGTTTCAGGAGTGCAAGGATTATGGTCTGTTTCCTGCTCAGTGTCAGCATTCAGTAGGCGGAGTGGTGGTGGTGATGGTGTTGATGATGCTGCTGAGGATAAAATGTCTAAACACAATCTTCCTCTAACTTTTGACCCTCATCTTCTATTACCTCCCCTTCACTCTACAATAACCTCCTTGTGGTTGCTCAGACACACGAGGTACCCTACACCTCAGGACTTCTTACCCACACTTAGAACATTCTCATTCCCTAACCTCTTTCAAGTCTTAGTTCAAGTGTTGCTTTCCCAATAAAGCCTTGCCCAACCACCTTATACACAATTATAACCACCTCTCCCCAGTGCTGTCCCTCCTTTACTTTTCTCCATAGCCTGCACCAACCTCATGCACAAACATGCCCACATTTTGCCTATGTTGTCAGCTCCTCTCCTCTGGAATATGAGCTCCTGGAGGGTAGAGACATTTATCTGTGTGTCCACGCCTGTATCACTAGGGCCTAAACAGTGCCTGGCAGAGAGTAGGTACTCAGTAAATATTCTCTGAATGAATGAATTCAAGTGGCAATGCACAATTATTACCATAAATAGAAACAGTGATAGCATGAAGAATAGGGATGTGCCAGTTTTTGGAAGACTGATGTGGATTTCAGTAGGAGAGAGGCTAACTCTGAGGCCCTCGTGGGAGCTGACCTTTGGGCCCCTAACTTGAGTGCAAGGTGATCCCGCAAATACCCTTCCCTTAACCAGGATCAAGCCTGTTTCTGTCGACAATGCCCCAGACCAAGTATCCTAGCGTCGACTTACTGTCACATTCTTTGCAATATACTCCTTTTTATTCTGAAACAAAATGTAGTAATGTATGTTATCAGCCCTAAGCATGTGTCTTGCATTCAGAAAGAACAGCATTTTTCTTTTTCCCAATAGTCATCTGTGGTGTTAAACTGCACGTAATTAAATTAAAAGCATCCGTGAACTCTGAAATACGATGCTTTGAAGAAACCTCAAATTATTGTAATTAAGGCTGTTGACGCCCCAGAGTATAATGGGGATCGACAAACAGTACCAGTAAAATGATATTCCACTGTTAGGGCCACTGCTCTTCACAGCGGGAGATCCGCCCACGAGAGCCAGGACTGGAAAAGCAGAGAGACTGCGACTGGAACGGCATTGGAAAGGGGGGCATTCTGGTGCAGAATTTCAACTAATCACCATTCCCACCGATTTCTACTTGAGATTGGTGGGCTTTAATGGGAGCAGCTTGTTTTTGAAAATGGAAATAATACCTAACATTTATCAAACCCCAAGTTCTAGGCATTGACACATACGAGCTCGTTTAATTCTCACAACAACCCTCAGAAATATGTGCCATTATTGCCTCCATTGTGCAGGTGAGAAAACTGAGGCACAGAGCAAAAGACAAGTAAACTGTCACTGGTCCTGCAGCCAGTAAGCGAAGGAGCCGTGATGAGGATGCTGACATTCTGTCCTCAGCATCTCTGACCCTTACCCAACTCTACTCCCAAGTTCTGACTGCATGGCTGCCCTCGTACCCTGCAGAGCTGTCTGTTAACCATGCAATGCCTCAAAGTACGCCCCTGTGCACAAAGGGGTACTTGCAGCTGAGCCTCGAGCATAAAGGACAAGAAAATCAATGAATGAGACATTTCTTCCCTGTGCTCCCTGGTCCTGGCACTTTGGCGCATCCACTCTTGCACTGGGGCTCAGTGAGGGTGGGGACCAGGCTGCCTTTGTGCAGTTAACCCAGTATTTGAATAGGCACTCAGGTGTGTGTTGAACGGATGGCTCTCTGCAATGGTCCTACAAGGTAGGCGAGGTTTTCCCTACTGCATAGATAATAAATTGACTCTCCGAGAGGACAAGAGACTTGTTCAAGGTCCCATAGTCAATTAGAGAAGAGCTGATATTTGAAACCAAGACAGATTGAACTTTAAGATCTATGTTTTCCAAAATGACTCTGGTGTCGGAGGTCACAGGTAGGAAAAACATCAGGCAATCTAACCTCAAAAAGCTTTATTTCAGTTTGCTTCAGCGGAGAAGACTTAGAAATCTGGGGTTCACAGTATCTGTGGTGATGGAAAGAGACATGTACAGGCTGGCCCTGGTTGTCTGGGGTCGGCGTGGCCGAAGCAGCAAGGTTAGTGGCCACAGGCAGCCTCCAGGAAGTTGCTGCCTTTTCAAAGCCTTCCTTAACCCCAGGTATCTTAGCATGCTATCTACAGAGAAGCACTTAAAAAGAGCCTGCCAGCTAATACCATTACTGAGCCCTTTGATGCATAGAAGAGTCCACATCAGTCAATAAGTTTTAGTATCTGAGTCTTGAGAGGCTTGCAACCCCAGCTGGATGCAGGGGTCAAAAGCAAGGCTTGGAAAACTCAGAGAACTGTAGCTCTGATCCCAGGAAGAGGGACATGGTGGCTCTGAAGCCCCAAACCCATCTTCACCACAGATCCCTTCCGCAAGGACAGCACCCTTATTTTTCAACCACACAGAGCCCTTAAATCCAATCTTTCCTGGCCAGATAATGCCCCTCCCAAACCCAATTTCAAAACCCACTCAGGAGACATTAGCAAAACAGCTCAATTTCTAACTCACTTCAGCACCCATTCACCTACACATCCTACAGGTGTATGAAGACCTTCAGAACTCAATGCCCCCAAGCCAGCAACAGGTGCTTCTAAGACGAAGGGACCTACATCCTCTCTGAAGACCTGCTTGAGTCTGCATTCCACCAGTACGACCTACAGCAAACTGCTCTGCCTTCTAGAGCCACTAAAGGACTCCACTGTAAGACAGGGGGCAATACATAAGTACCATTAAAGGCAGTTGCATCACTCATTCAATCGTCTGTTCATTCATTCAACTCTCTGCTATAAAAAGTGAATACTTCCCCCCAAGCTTTGAAGTATATCTCCTCCTACCTGCTCAGGAACTACCATTAATCCTTTCTCTCCTATATATTGTCACCCCTGTCTCAAATGGATCCTTCTTATAGGCACATCTCTCCTACTAGAGGGAGGGAGGGAAGGGGGGGAGGGAGGGAGGGAGGGAAGGGGGTAGGAAGGGAGGAAGAAAGGAAGGAAGGAAGGAAGGGAGGGAGGGAAGGAGAGAAAAAAGAACTTATTCGCTCTATATCTACCTTCAGCTACTTCACTGTCTCCTTCTTAGCAGTTAAAATTCTTAAAAGATGTGTCTATAACTTTGGTCACCATCTCCTCTCCTCTCAAATGGCTTTCACCTCCATCACTCCATCACACAGCTCCCATACAATGAACACCCTCTGTTATCACTAGATCCAACAAAGAACTTTCAGTCTTTTTTTGCAACCTTCGGTTTACTTGTCTCCCGGCTTCTTACTGAAGCACCACACCCTCACCCTCGTGTCTTCCCCACCACCTCCCTGGGCTTGCCCCCATCTCTGTAGCTGCTCCTCCTTAGTCTCATTCATGGGCTTGTCTGCTTCTGCTACAGCCACTGAGCTTGAAATCCTTAAGGTTACTGCTTGCCACTCTTCTCACTCAGTCCATTTCCTCAGGGCAATTTCAAATAGAATGGAAGCTCTAATTACTGTAAATATCCTAATGACCTCCTAGTATTTATCTACTGCCCTGGCCTCTCCTGTGGACTTCGGATCCAGCAAGGTAACTCTGCAGGAAATGGGAAAGTAGTTATTCTCTTTGAGTATGATTCCCTCCAAGTGGGGCCATCTCACCAATTCCTAAAGGCAATCTGTTTGCAAGATGATTGTTAAGAGATAAATAAGGTAGGACATGCAGTGTGAAAGCAGTTGCTGAAAGGGTGGCACGTTTCTATGTAGCTTGCTTCTCCACCAAGGAACAACTTTCCTCTACTCTGTTCTCACCCGAAGGCTGATGGTAGAACCTACATATGCTTCTATTCCAGATATTTATATCCACAGTCTATTTAGAGTTTCCATGGGGATACATGAGAGGCACCTCCAACTCAGCACATCCCAAACCAAACTCAGGGTCATCTTCCCCACCTGGCCCGTTCTGACATCCCCTTCTCAGTCAATCCAATAGCATCAGCCAGAACCCTAGGAGTCACTCTCGACACCTCCTGCACTTCTATGTCAATACATTCCTAATTCTTGTAGACTTTTTCTGTTAACCATCTCTAATTCTATATACATCTCTCTGCCTCCGCAGTTGAGTGCAAGACACCATGACTGCTCATCTGGAATAATGTGACAGCCTCCTAACTGGTCTCCTTGCTCTCCCTTTTTCTCATTTTCTAGACACCATAGTTCAGGGGTTCTTTAGATGGGAAAAACTTCGTCTTTATTTGCACTAATCTCTAGCATTTCCTTTAAGTATGGATGTAGGCAACAAATCCCAGTAGCATTACCAGTAACCCTGACTTTGTCATCAGTTATAGAAATAAATATTATATCACATTATAGTTGCTGCTGATATTCTGAAATATAATTTATACCCATCACTACTTCAAAATTGTGATAGTTATTAAACCTGAGATGAAATCCCGTTATTTAAGGTATTCATAAAGTTTATATATACACCTCTTTATTAGTGTCTTAAATAACGGGATTTCATCTCAGATGTAACACACACTTACATATATCTGTATAATACATATATATATTACATAATGTATATGTGATGGTAAATGTTTTAACAACTGGCTCTTGGTGGGGGGTGTGTGTGTCCTGGATTTTAATGTTTGCTAGTTTTCATGGTGTAAATACTCCCATCATGACCACATTTAAGCTACCGACATGATATCACTGAACATGGAGCTGGAAAGAAATGTACACGGCAAGCTTTGACAAGCTGGTGGGAATGAGCTGGCTCTGGCACCCTGCTACATAGATGTTATTTAGCACAGATCAGTTTCTTTAATATTTTGAAAAATGTATCAAACTATTATAGTATACATATGATACAGTATAAGCAGAATCTATCATAATCCTAAGTATCTGAATCTATGCATCTAAATACAACATTGTGAGATGGGGTCCACAGGCTTCACCAGACTGACAGAAGGGTCCTTGGCACAAAAAAATTAAGAACACTTGTGACTCTCAGAATAATAGCTGCAAAGAGAAATCTAATTAAGACTGTCACCCCCATGTCCAGATGGTGGCACCCCCAGACACACACACACACACACACACACACACACACGGGCACGCACACACAGACACACGTGCACACACACAGACACACACGCACGCACGCACACACTGAATCCTGTTAACAGCTTCCCACTGCTCTGAGGATAAAGCCCAAATCCTTCAGATGACCTACAAAGCTGTGCAAGGCCCAGCGCATCTCCTCTCCTCTCCCTCCTGCTTCATGCTTTTCACACCCACGGCACACAACTGACTGCAGGGTGGATTTATAAACGTCAGTCTGTGCATCTCTCCTGGACACCCTCAGCCCCTACCGCCACCACCAGTTACTTGGGAATCTTCTCTGCTGACCCTATGACACACCTTAGGAGCTGGGAATCAGATCCCCAAGTCTCAGAGTCGCAGGCTAATGCCACAGCCTGGATGGCCATGCTATCATACTACGGTAAAAAGGCACCCTTGTCTCAGTGGGCATCTCTCTCACCAGGCCACAGTGGAACTTTTTAATGGGTCCCTCTAACACTCTGAGATCCTCTGAATACAGGATTGTTAAGGACATAAAGTTCCCAAGGATTAGAGGAAACTTTCCAATGCTTTCCCCAGAGCTGTGTTATCTTCCTTACTGACAGGATACCCTCATTATTCCTCCCATTTGGCAGACATTTGTTTCTTCCCGACTTTAGCAAAGAAAAAGGACAGGTTTTGCCTAATGAGCTGCTGTCCTAGGCTCTCAATCTTCTATATCTCTGTTCATTGCAGGTTACTCTTTTGTTAAACTGTGTGTGTTGCTGTGTACACAAAGAGTTGTCTCTGGATAATGTTTCATTTAAAGAGGAAAAAATAGGCACCACGTCCTCAGCTTGAAGTGGAAAAGGCTTCCTCTTTCAATCAATAACAAAGGGCTGTCAGCAACTAAGTAATTCCTAATCACTGTTGGCAAACTTGAGACCATGCCGAGACACCGGGCCATGGCAGGCTTCCTCCTTGATGGGTGCTGTCCTTAGCAGATGGGCTTATGGAGAACGAACAGAGGTGTCTTAAAAGCAAGTCTCTGTATCAGCTAATCAAAAACCTGTCCCTTTTTTTCTTGACAGGCACCTTATGTGTATCTTGAGAAAGCCATAAATTGTGCTAATCCACTTCTTTCACTGATGTCCAGAAGGCATTATGTTTGTTAATGGCCTGCTAAATCAGGAGACTTGTTAGTGAAACTGCTCAGAAAATGGATCTGGAAAATGAAAGCGATAATATTTGTCAGATTTCCAAATTCCCTCTTGGGAACAAAGATGGCAACTGTAACATATTTTCTAAATTCCATTACTTTAATACATTTATGTTGCTTGAGATATGGGATGCTAAGGAAGGCATGCACATAAGTCAGAGTAAAAACATAAAACTAAATCCAAAGATAGATATTATGGCTGTAAATTCAGACCTGATTTCAGGGTTAGTATTCTGACAGATTTCAGTGTCATCACTTACAAGCTTCAAAGATTTGCTCAGCCTCCTTTATGACAACCAGGCTAATTCCTAATGAGAGTGAGATCTTACGCCCGCTCCTCTCCAGGATATCCAAGTCAAGCGACCCCACTGCATCCTCTTCATGAAGAAACTCACTGGCTTTCTGCACAGCACAGGACAGGGCTCAGTTGCTCTCCCACCATTTACTAGAAACACTTTCTGGAGGAAAAGGACTCAAGAGGTGCTCAAACTCACTCATGTACTTAAAAAACAAAACTATCATAATGCTTTGGCAAATGTCTAATGTTTGATGATGTCAAGTACTGGTGATGGTGTGAGGAAACGTACACTTTCCTACAATGCCAGGGGGGCAGTGGCAGGTGATTGGGCACAACCCCTTTGGAAGGGGAATTTGTCAGGACCTTAAAAAATACATATACATATTACATACACAGATATATAAGTTATATACAGACACTACACACATACATACATATGCACACATTCACGTATGTATGTATATACTTTTTCACATCTACCTAGAAACACTCTTTTACATGTGCACATGGGAACAGGTACCCTTGAATCCACATGCTCACTATAGGATCACTTTTAACAGTGAAAACCAACAGGGAAAAGACTAAATGAAGTAATTTATGGTAGGCCATGAACATGATATAGCAGTTAAAATGAATGGGGTATTTCCACAGGTATTAACACGGAAAGGTGGCTAAAGTACATTTCGGAGTAAAATGGTAATGCTGTCAACATCTTAGAATACGGAGAAGGGACAGATTCGGGGTATAGGAGAAGCCTCATTTGTGATTATTTAATTTTTTATTCGCCCTCTGGCTTAAAATCTAAGTTGTGCCATTCACTTACTGGGTGAGTTCTATGCCTCAATATTCTCATCTGTGAAGTGGGGACAAATGTCTGTGCCTAACCTGTGCCTGGCACACAGCAGGTGCTCACCAAGCACTAGAAGCTTTTCCCTTGTCACCTTTCCAACATCATTCAATAAATAAATAAATTAACATTTTAATATACTCAAGGACGGAGAAAGAACCTTCTTTCTGGTGGCTTTTCTCATGCTCCTACATACTGCCTTTTCAATTTGTGTCCATAAGCTCTCCCTACCCCTCCTTTCCTGTCAATCCCTCTTATTTCATCTTTGGCTTGTCTGCTATAAGGATTCAGCTCTGATAGCATTGTGGGAAAGCATAAGCTATTCAGTGACAATTTTTGACTAAGTGTCTTCACAAAATCAAATGTTATTATATCTGTAATTCCCCAGCAAGTAGACAGAGAAATATCAAAGGCTGTTAGATCTTGCTTAACAGAAATATAGGGAGATGGAGATACTAGAAAATGAGCTCCATCATTTCAAAGAGGAAGAAAGTACACCATTTCATGCATGCAATAATACAGCGATTCTAAAAAATTAGGAAAAACAGAGAGAAAGAAGGAGGTTTGGAGTTACCCCCGTCTCACTTCATTTCACAAATGAGGAAACACATGCAAAAAAGTCACAGATCCGTCCAAGGTCACGGAGCTAGTTAGCTGGAGACCAGTGTAAGACGCTGGGATTTTTGGCTAGACTCTGTCCTCTCCTCCCCAATTTGTCCCTTGCCTAGAGCTCAGTAAGATATGCGTTCAAGAGATACTGTAATTGGGGAATAGTCTGTCTCCAGCTAATAAGCTGACCCTGGATAATAACCAATTCCCTATGATCATTTTAAGGGAAAACGAAACCACTGTTTGAAAATAACCTGAGATACAGTTGAGAATGATGTCTTAAGTTCAGGAGAGCCTAAATAGAATTTGTTAAAATCCTGAAGAAACATTGCTAAGGATCTAGTCGGGTTTACTTACCCTTCAACAGTTTTCCTCTACATACAAAATACTTCATTATGGCTTTGGAGGGATAAGATCTTGAGCTTAATTGTTCCTTTTACCCTTTATAAGAAACAGAGAGTATCCTTTCTCTTCTAGCAAAATGTAAAGCCTTTAGCTTGAGCACTATCCTTGAACCCACGAGGAGGGATCTCCAAGATATCAGGTCAGTGGTTCCATCTTCCAGGGACTCTTAGCACCAAAATCAAGGCATGAGCTCAGTTTTACCTAGATGGTTTTGCTCTTCTATTTCTCCTTTGCAGTTAGGTGTTATCTCCCACTCATCCACTTCATCTGGGAATCCTGGGCCCTTGATCCCTGCCCTTTGCCCTCAGAATCCTCCACTTTTCTCACCCTGCCCTTCCCAGATACCAGGCCTCTCCCTATCAGTCATGCTGTCCAAACTGCTAAAGTGAATGATCTTCCGTCTTCAACCAACAAATACTCTGTTTTCTTCCCTGCAAAACAACCAGAAATCTTCAACTCTTCTTTGTCTTCTGGGCAAAAAAAAATGAAAGTGGCCATTTGTTCAAAAGGATTAAACAAATAAAAGCAATTATAGCAGGTTATTTAACAATCTGGCCAATTGCTGCGTTTTTACATGGCATTTGGAACACTGGCCGTGTGGATAAATCTGGCATGTCTGCTGTCAGTATAAGCAATTAAAGTCTTTCGTTAAAAAAAAAAAAAAAAAAAAAAAAAAAAGCATGGTCTCAAATGTGAGAGCTTTTATTTGGAAACTAGAAGTTACTTATCATTTGGTCTGAATACTTTATCAGTCTTACTCTCTCAAAGACAGCTACTTCCTCTCCTACTTCTAGATGTCTTGGTTTGCACCCTCCTGATGCTAGCTACACCCACATCTGGCAGACCCCACTGGAATACACTAGAAGATATTATTCTCTGCAAATTTATTACCTATATGCTATGTTCCTCAGTTATATGTGGTCTCTATCTACTATGTCAGAATGAAAGCAAAGCCTTTTGCCTCTGTGGACCTAAAATCTCCCACTGGAGAAACAGAGCATATTCCACTCATCTTTGTTCCACGTGAAAGGGACAACGGACAGCATGTCTTCTCTCTGAGCTGCGTTTCCAAGCCCAGGTCAGGAAGGGAGCAACGGAATGGTCCCCACATGCTTTGGGAAGGGACTGAAAGAGCAAAGAGAGAGCTAGAAGATTTACATCGCTCTTAAGCTTGGAAGGAGAAGACCGAGGACCAGACAGGGGTACCAACATCTCAGTGGATGTCAGTGTGCCTCCGCCCATCAGGCACGGTGGCAGCATATAAGCTCAACAGAAATCAGACAGAGACCTGGGGATTTACGGACATGATGAACGGACTTCGCTTAAGTTTCTACCAACTGGTAGAAAGGGTGGTCAGACTAGAAGTGTATGTAAAGTTTTAGAAGACAAAGATTGTTGTTTATTTGCACCCCAGGGTTTGAAAACAGGAGATCAGTGCCTTCTCGACACACCCTCATGTGTGTCTGTTACAGTAAAGCACCTCCACATCACACTGCAAAGCCTGGCCTTGAAGACAGAACTTAGACACTCTCAGGACCTCCGCCAACAAAAGCACCATTAGAAAACAGCCTATTTGAAAAGTTCCAAATCAGACTCTCACTCAGTCCCCAAATCATGTTTTTATGAAATCTTTTTTGACTTTGACTCTAGTTTGCAGAATGATATTCCACTTGTCATACTCATATTTGGGCATCTCTCCTTGCAGTCTCCAACTATATGCCACTGGCTCTGGTTCCAGCTCATGCAGGCCTCCTGAACTACATTTTGTTATCCTGCCCAAACCTACTCTTCTGGCATTTTGCTAGATTTTAGCCTCACACATCGGTTTCTCTACAGACAGCTTGAACCAGCCATGCCACTCTTCATAGCCGAGATAAGCCAAGGACTGGATGTGGACAGCTAGAGTATTTAATCATCAAATGAGCAGAAAGGCCAGAAAACACACAAATTTCCAGTTACTTTGGTCTTGAGGGTCAACAATCAACTTTATAATCGAATCACCTCTCTCTTCTTTGCATGGCCCTTCTTGGGTTGCACGACCAATCTCCTGATCAAGGGCTATCATATCTTGGTCCTAATAGAGGGAAGGATCCATGGTAGTGGTGGCTGAGTGAAGATAGAGGTTCCCCCAAAAGACAGACACAGTGAAAGTGGAAAACAAGTCCACGCTCTCTTCTGTGATAACAAACTCTTGGGAATCTTAATGATGCCCCATGCTTTATGCTGGTGGTTTTCCTTTAAGCCTCTGGATAAGGAAAGATGGATAGGGTGAGGGTACCAACCTTAGACATATTCTAAATAAACAACCATGAGTAATTCTGCTTAAAATAGAAGTGAAAATATGGATTTAGGTAAGGTGGGGGAAAAAACAAATTTGAGGAACTGGTGCACATTCTTTGACAACCTTAGACTGTTTTCTTTCCTTAAATTTCTTAATATATCTTCCAAATTAGATACAGCTTTTTAACCCTAAACTGTGCTGACAGGTCATCAATTCATAGTTTTTTCCTCTCCATTGGGTACCTAATCTGGGGAACAGTGTTTAGTTATATAGCTTTAGCACTTAAAATGCACCCTGGAAAGCAGGAGTAGGGAGGATCCAACCAAATACTGAGTATCTACCATGAGCTATGTCCGGAGCTGGGTGTTTCATATATACCCTGTCCCCAACCCACACGGTGACTCTATACGGCATATATTAATTAAATCCACCATTTTTCCTGTGGGGAAACTGAGAAAGAGGTGTATATCGTACAAACAGTACTCAATATGAATCCCAAGTGTTTTTTTTCTTTCTCTCTTTTTTATTTTATGCCACACCTAAAAGACCTAAATTGATTGCAGGAGCATATGACTTGTTTTCTAAATTTCCATGTTGAAAAATGATGAGAAATTCACATTCTCTCTATATGTTAGCATGAAAAAATTTTTTTGAGTCTGAGATGCTCAGAGATCCCAAATAAACATTGCGGTTTGAGTCCTGGGTGCTTCATATTCGGTAACTGGGGAAGAGAGTACCCTGCCTCTTCCTGAATTTTCAGAGTCAGACGAGGTCCGATGAACAAGGATGAATGGGCATGCAGTTTTCAGAAAACAAATAATAGTTGCCTTTCAAGGATAAAGGAGAATTATTCAAAACTGAGGTCAACTTAAATCTTTGAACTCTAAGTCTCCGTGGCTATCCCAGCACCAGGGACCACATCTCTGACAAGGAGAGGGGAGCTGAGCTGACAGTGGTCTAGACCTACCCAAGATCATTGAGAGGAACTGGCCCACAAGCAGAAAAGCAAACACTTCAGTACAATCTCTGCCTTTTGATAAAGCTGGGAGTGCTTGTGCTGTCTGAACTCCACAGCCGGCAGTGTTTCTGCCTGAGAACAGCGCATTGGAGGGAAAAAAGCAAAAAACCCAGGGATCAATGACTCCATCCTGGGGATCCAAATGGATGTTGTGGAGCCTCTGAAACTGCACAGGGTCTTCGATGGGGTTTTTCAAAGTGAGGAGGAGCGGCAAAGGGCAAGTGCACATCTAAGAAAGATGGGGGCAGAGTCTTCTGTGCTTGCTGGGAAACACATGCAACTCTGTTCTCTGGCAGCTCCCAGAACACTTCTCAGACAGGCAACAGAGGGGGCTAGGCATGCTGCGGGAACATTTTGGTAGGGGGAGCTGTTCGCTTCTCCCAGGTCACTCAGAGTTAAAGCTGCATCTACCTAGTCACAGTGCCTCTGTCCTCAGGCACTTTTTTTTTTTTTTTTTTTTTACTTTTCTCCCCAGCTTTTTTGAGGTATAATGATAAATAAAAATTGTACATACCTAGGATGAATAATATGATGATTTAATATATGTATACATTGTAAAATGATTACCAAAATTAAGTTAATACACCCATTACCTCACATGTGACGTAAAAACACTGAATATCGATTCTCCAGCCACCTTAAAATGTACAGTGTAATATTGTTAACTATAGTCATTATGCTGTAGAATAGATTCCCCAGAAATTATTTATTTTAAAACTAAAAGTTTGTACTCTTTGACCAACATCTCCCCATTTCCTCCATCCCTATTCCCTGGCAACCACCCCTCTATTCTCTGTTTCTATAAGTTCGACCTTTTTAGATTCCATTAAAAAAATGGAATCACGCAGGATGTGTCTTTCTGTGACCGGCTTATTTCACTTCAGCAGAATGTCCTCCAACTTCCTCCATGTGGTCACAAGTGGAAGGATTTCCTTATTTTTTCTGGCTGAGTAATATTCCATTCGTGTGTGTGTGTGTGTGTGTGTGTGTGTGTGTGTGTGTACATATCATATTTTCTCAATCCAGTCATCCATCAACAGATCCTCTGTCCTCAGTGTGCACTTGCCTAATGTTCATTTCTTGTCTCCAAGGTATGTGACAGGGAGAAGAAAGGTGCAGCCAGAGACAGAGGATGGGAAAAGGGAGATGAAGCCACAGAGGGAAAATCCTTGTTTCCATTATTTTGCTACACCTAAGGACCTATCATTCCCTGGGAGTACCACGAGAATAAAAGAGCCACTGAATCTCTCAACAGATCCCCGTGACCCTTTTCCTAGCAAATTTTGAGATGCATATCCTCCCCCAGTCTTGCCTCTGCCACTAGGAGTAAAAAAGAGCAGTTGGAAAAGCTGTGGAAGCCACCAGCTTCATCAGGGTCAACTCCTAGTTACCTGCAATGCTGGGTGTATCACCACACCTATAATACTTTGGTGCACCAGGAGGTAATGCCCCTGGAAGCAGCTCTCAACCAACAAGAGGAAGTGGGTAGAGAGATTCCCCAGATTCCTTGCCCTGTGGGTGGTATAGTTCTAGGGTGTCTCTACACAGACTCCCAGAGGTCTTCAACGGGACTGAGCCCTACCCACCCATGATGGTTACATGACCATCTGCACACAACTTATTGCCCTCCTTTTATTCTCTGTACCACTCCCTGCTCCCTTACTGGAGTTTCCTGTAACTTCACAGATAAATTATTTGCACTGAATCCTTTTGTCAGGATCCGCTTTGGGGAACAGAACCTAAGATGCAGGGGGTTGATATGAATGTAGATAACAAAATTTTAAACT
Organism: Kogia breviceps; assembly: GCF_026419965.1. Classification (NCBI taxonomy): domain Eukaryota; kingdom Metazoa; phylum Chordata; class Mammalia; order Artiodactyla; family Physeteridae; genus Kogia; species Kogia breviceps. Next base: position 52,783,410 of record NC_081327.1, on the reverse strand, counting down.
GCCCTCTCCCTTGCCCCCATCTACACTTCTATAGAGTCAACAGTTCAAGAACCGTTAAACAATTATGGGTTAAAAATAATAATAAAATTACTAGAAATCACTGTATATTCTGTGTATGGGTTAAACACTCTCCTTGATTACCGATCTCAGAACATCATGCTGGCTCCTCATTTTGCCTTGAATCAACACCCTGGACTCAACAGTCAAGTATTGTTGACTCAATAGTCAAAAGGAGTAACCTCATCATTCTCAACCCTGCCTGACCATCAAGACTTCACGTCTGCGACCAAGGGCTTGAATCTGCTATTTTCTGGCTTCATAGGAATTCAGGGGGCAGAGAGGTTCCTGAGTTTTTGCACCAGGCTTAGAAGTTCCTGGAGATAGGGCGGATTATACAGGGTTTTTCCCCAACGCATTTGAATCTATAAGTGCTAGAGATCTCTTGAGGAGCATCAAGCCAGGTTAGCTGAGCCCACAGAAGGGACAGTCATTCATGAGAACAGTAGCCAGATTAATTGGAAATAGGCTGAAAGTGTGTTAGGAGGTGGGATGGGTTAAAAGATTCAGGAGGAAACCTGTGTGTAACTCTTGGGGGTGAGTCATTCTAAGTCACTGTAGGGCAGACGGGGAGTCTGAGAGCTTAGGAGGCCAAGCATTATTGGACACTTGCTGTTTCTTACAAAAGACCCAACATACTCTAGTTTCTCAAGAACTAGAAAGAAGAACTCCTAAGAGAGCAAATGTAAACATTTTAACCACTGATCTTAATCTACTCAATAAGGGTCACAAACATGTAACTTTACGCTGCTTTTGAGTTTCAAGACTTCCTATTCCATTTTTTACCCCTGTTTAGTGGTACAAAATGTACCAAACTGGAGTTAAAAGGAAGAAAAAGAGAATAAGATACTTGAAAATCCACATGCTCAAATAATTGAATACTGACTACAAATGAGTAAAATAACCAAACTTAACATGACTCTGAAATCCCAGAACAAATTTTAATAAGTACAGGATCAGTATTCCTTTGAGCTTCAGGTGAACCCTATTCTTTGTCTTGTAGGTAATGAGGTGTGCAGCTGCTGAGTGACATGACCAAGCACAAGCAGTCAGCAAATATATGGTACATATGGCCCAAATCGTGCATCTCTAGCCAGACCCCATTATTTAGGATAATTGTCTGAAATCAGTGGTTCTTAACCTTTCTGGGTCATGAGTCCTCTTGTTAATGTGATGACATCTTTTGAAACATGTACACACGTGCAGCGCTTTGCACACACTTGAACATTGATGGGCCTCCTAAAGTCCATCCCTTAGTATCTGTTCTGTGGATCTCAAGTTAAGAACACTGACCTATGTTTTGAGGATCATTTGGGGATCTCTTCACTGAAGGGAAGAGTTTTAGAAGTGAATAGCCACCATTTTGTCTCAAGTTGGCTGAGAAATCCATTTAACTAGGTCGTGATACAAGAGAATCAGAGAGTTTTAAAAGAGCCTGAGCCCACTGAATGAGACCCAACTTACTCACTCAGTAGTGAAGGCCTTTCAGTAAAGTGATCTAAGATATTCATTAAAAACTAGTGAAGAGCTTTTGGTATAATCTCAAATTTAATCAACCCCAAATAAATAAGTGAAATGAGAGATTTAGACAAGCAAACTTTATCTCATTGACAAGATAGACAGACAAATATGTAATAGTTAATGATCAACCAAGCAGTCTGCCCATCTTTTAATCACAATGGCACCAACCATATCCACGAAAACAAAGTGCAATTTTATTTGTGTGCAGTAGGCAGGTCCTCAGTAAACATCTGCTTAGAAAAAAGATGCTCTTTGCCTGCAACAGCACATCATGATAATGCAGCAGTTTCACTGTTCCTATTTAGGAGCCAATAAATAGTCCATTCTGACAGCTACAAGCCTGGCAGTGAGTTGCCATAAAGCCAAAATCCATAGCATGAAGAAATAGAGACATACAATGGGAATGAAAAATCCACATTCCATTTGGAAAATTATATTCAGCAGCCACCATGCATTTTTCCCCAAAAAGCACAAAAACAATTTTTTTTTTCTATTTGAAAAATGTCTCTATTAATTATGGAAACATAAAATCCCACACTGCATCAGAGACTGAACGTGGGAAAATGAACTGAACTGACTTTTCCCCAGAAGCCCCTGATGGAAATAAATGGGTCCAAATGAATTAATACTCAATAAGAGTTATCCATTTATTTCTCCTTTATTACAAGGTGGGATTAGTAATTTTGGTAAAAAAGGCTAAAGTGATGAGTTTACCCTGATAGCGATCCCTTAACGAGAGCTGCTTCTAGAAGCTAATGAGCTTTCATAGCAAACAGCTGGGTACGTCTAGATATTAGGGTTAAAAGCCCATCTTATGGTAAATTACTCCAGACTCTAATTTGGCAAGAGTAAATGATTTGTGCTCCAAGTGGGGATTTGGTGCCAAGCTCCTAGTTTGGGCTGTATACGATATTTCAAGACCAACTTTCATTTAGTATCAATTTACAAATGAATTATGTGTAAGCAACTGAATCATACCAAAAAAACAACAACAACATGTATTAGACTTTTCTTTGATCACCATCTAGCTTTATTTACCTAGTGCTTTTCAAGATACTGAAAAGAACTGGGATGCGGGGGAGGAGGGAATTATTGACTTGTCTTTTATCTCCATGTTTATCTACTGTTCCCTGAGTGGAATTGCTGGGTTTGAACAATTTTTAGAGGTGTGAAATTGAGTGGTTAAGGGGGGACTCTGGTGGCAGACCGCCTGGGTTGGAATCCCACCTCTGCCAAGTTCTAAATAACTCAGCTTCCTTGGGCAAATTATTTCACCTCTCTGGGCCTCAGTTTCTTCATCTGCAAAATGAGACTCAAAACTGTGCTCACCTCAATATTAAATAGGAAGATCCATTTAAGCTCTTAGCACAGTTCCCAGCACATGGTTCCCCAGTAAGTGTTAGTTATGATGCTGCTGTTGCTGCTCTGAATTAGGAAGAGGACCAGAAGGATAAAGCAGGAGAAGGGGATAAGTAAGAAGGGGGAAAATGAGATTTCCTGAGCATGTCTCTGCTGAAAACTGTACCTAATGCACTCAAATATGCAGATTTGAAGAATGCGACAAAAAAAATAGACACTAACAAAAACTACCGAATGGCAGGCACACCCTCCCTGTAGTCCACAACTCCAGCAACACAACACGTGGGAGCTGCAAGACGTTGGAGAGCGAAGCCACAACCCTCAGACGTACAGCAGCGAAAGACTCTGGTCTCTACAAGTGACCAGAGTAAACAGAGCCGCTTCAGGCACTCAGTCAACCAGTGTCCTCGTTCATTTGTTTTTATCTTCTTTACAAACATCAGATTTAAACCAGTTACCCGAAAGAAAAGAGGTTCAGTCAGCCTGGTTCCTTGCCTAATGTCCAATTTTTCTCCTCCAACAGTAAACCACAGTTAAGATTGAAAAGGAAAACACCAAAACCAGCCACACCTGTAAACACTCAAATGCAAAGTGTAAGTTACTGTACAGGCAGCTCTTGGACTCCGGCTGACCTTGGAACTTGTTCTGCCTCCCCGGGCTGCACCTTCTGCTATCCCTCCAAACCTCACATGGGGAGCACCAGCAGGGGAGGAGAGGGAGGAAGAAGGGTCGCTTTGGGGGATGTATTTCTCTGTCCACACCTTCGTAAATAGCCCTTCCATTAAGCTTTCTTCCAAGGGCCCAACTGGAGCTGACCATGGTCTCCCTGCCAGGACCTGGCAATCACCCTAATGGGGTAAAGACCCCCCACTGTAGCTGGGGTGCGTGTTTTCCAGTGCGGCGCAACTCCCAATCCAACCGCCGACCTCCGGCCACAGGCCAGTCTGCGGCACTTATGTACAGTAACTACCTGGAATCCGTGGACATTTGTGCTTGTAACCCCTGTCCTGGAGTAGGGAACTGACTTCTAAAAACAGTGCTGAGTAATTCAGACATTACCCAGCCCGCGTTAGAAAAGCTGACTTGCATTTATAGCTCACCCCACTATTATCCCTTCAGCCTCACACGTCAATTCCATTTGAAACGATGGTTGGGGAGTAATAACCAGAAATATAATCGCATCATCACATTTCAAGACACCCTGCATTGAAAGCAGAGCTACAAATTTAAGAAACAGTCCAGGGGAAGAAAGAAAAGCTTTCATCTGGTGCATGAATATTTCAGGTACTGTGGAAGGAGCTTTGAAATCAGACAGACCTGAGCTCTAATGTTAGCTTACTGGTTGTGCGACTCCTGCTCCAGTGCTTAATCGCTTTGATGTTCTTGTTTTCCAGATTTGTAAAATGGGGACGATAACAGTCACGTTAAATGAAATGGTATTACAAGAATAACCTGGCATCCAGTGGATAGTCAATAAATGCCAGCCTCTTTTCTTTCATGGTTCCAGATCAAGACACTGAGTCTGCATTTGATTTTACTCCTACTTTAGTCATCAGAGAAAGTTTTCTCAACTCAGAGCTACCTGAGGGAGAAAGTGTCTGATTACTTCACCAAGGCTCATTGGTATTTGAAATCTGGACCTAGGGTGATGACCACTGCACGCACGTGAGCTTTGCTCTTGATAAAGCAAAAGCACAAACCAGCCATAAGAACACGCTTCTCCGAAGGCTATGGTCTCTCTCTGTTTCGTTAAACATCAGATCTAAAGAAATCCTACCACAGGGTAAAACACACACACACGCGCGCGTGCACACACACACACACGCGCGTGCACACACACACACACACACACACACACACAGAGCCCTACAGGGGCTCTTGAAAATCTTATCATTATTCACTGGATTCTCACCCAAATGACAGATATACTTTATAAATTAAATTACGATATGGACTTCAATCCAAAAAATATTTTTTTCCTAAAAAGGTAAATAATTAACAGCATCTCTTTGGGTGGGGTAGAGGAGGTCTCTTTGTTTTCTAGTAAAAAGTCAGCCTGGGGGCTTCCCTGGTGGTGCAGTGGTTGGGAGTCCGCCTGCGGATGCGGGGGGCGCGGGTTCGTGCCCCGGTCTGGGAGGGTCCCGCGTGCCGTGGAGCGAATGGGCCCGTGAGCCATGGCCGCTGAGCCTGCACGTCCGGAACCTGTGCTCCGCAAAGGGAGAGGCAGCGGCAGTGAGAGGCCCGCGTACCACCAAAAAAAAAAAAAAAAAAAAAAGTCAGCCTGTATACGGGATGGTGATAGGTTTTATGTCTTGAGCTAATTCAGATCCACTGAAGTGATGTGATAAATCTTCTGAGGTCTTGAGGAGTGCAGTCATGGATCACTAATGTCTGCTCTTGAAATGTGTAAGGGACTGAGTTAGCACGAGTATCACCTGTTTGCTAACTTTGATCCAGGGCTCCGGGCAGGCAACATATTATGGTAATGTCCTTTCTGTGGCTATTGCTGCCCTGGCTCTAAACTTATTCTTGAACTGCCTCTTGGGCTCACAAATGAGCACAGTTGAGTGGTGGATCATACGAGGCTCCAGAAGCTGGGTTCTACCAAATCATGCTTGGAACACACCGTAAATGGCAAACCCGATGTAACAGCAACTGAAAAGTCATCATTCTTTCCCACAGCGAAAGAGAAATTTATAGGAATAACTATTAAGAAACATCACAATATAAAAACTGGAGCCTTATCTCATCTGGGCGGCTCAATTTTGAGGTCAGAATGTGAAACAATGAGAAGTTACTCCTGCCAAGCACAGTCAAGGATGAATCGGATCAATGTTCACTGTGCCAGGCTCATTTGGAGGCAGAAAAAGATGGCAGGATCCCTGCTCTCAGTGGGCATTTGGTCCAGTTGGAAATGGCAAACTCCCATAGGTGATGTGAGCAGGGCTGACATTCAGCCAATATGCACAGACACAGTCACTGTAGAAACACTGCAACACTTCTGTGCCCCTCGGGAAAAGCTGCTGCTCTGAGACCCCTGAGTTCCCCTGCCCTAATGCACCAGCCTTCCTTTGGGAACCCCCAGGACCTCCTTATAATTCAGCAATTAAAGGGTTAATACTTGTCACAGCAGGGAAGCTCCAGGAGCCCTCTGCTGTCACTAGGGTCACTGTCCATTCTGATTGAACCAGGTAAACATTTTGAATATCACACTTGGGCTCAAGTGTGGAATGCCTATAAGCCAAAATATCACAAATTTATATTAACAGTCAAAAGTATGAACTGAAACGATAATCCCTGAGAAGGATACACACGGAAAAACGCACCTTTAGAGCGTAAGTATGTAAATTCCATGAGATTGGGGAACATGCCTGTCCTCCCCTGTTAAATCATATCTCCTGGAGGGCTGCTTGGCCCAGGGTAGTGACTCAGTATCTGGCTGTTCAATAAAATAATGAATGACATTGGGTTATTTAGGGATTGTGCCCTGGGGAGGTGTTGAAGGGCCTTCTACAATGAAGAGATGAACAGGAATTGGAGAGAGGATTCTAGGTTAAGACTTGGTACCTCCAAGTACCCATGCACTCCCTCTATGCATCCATAGGGCACAGTCTAGGCTTTTAGCTAGTAAGGGAATTGAACTCACCTGCCTTTGCTACTTATGAGCTCTGTTACCTTGGGCCAGTCATTCCACCTTACAGAACTTTGGCTTTCTGTTTGTAAAAGGCCTCTCAGGGATTAAGTAATAAGCTCTATTAGATGTAATCGATGTGTGTAAGGAACCTGACACAGAGGAAGTAGTCACAGGCTGTAAGCTCCAAGAGGGCAACAGGTTTGTCTATGTTGTTCACTGAGTTGCATCCCAGGGCCCAGAAGCATTCCTGAAAAACAGATGCGATAAATGTTTGTTCAATGAACAAACAACCCATATAAATAAATGGTGACAAACTTTCTTCATTGTGTTAAGTGAATGGGAACGCAGTCTGTTTGGATGCCCTCAAAGTCTATAAGAGCTGGAGACTAGGATCCAAGAAGGAACCTGGCAAAAAGGGGTCAGTTCATGACCACAGCTGTTGTTTTCCTCCGGTGGCCATCTGAAGTGGGAATCAGCAGCCCAGAGGTAGACCTTGGTGAGGAATGGGTCAGTAGAGTGGTGGTTAAGGGTAAAGGGTTTACACATACCCTACTTGGGTGAGGGCTCTATTCCATTATTTATCCATTGTATGATGTTGGGTGAGGTGTTCAAGCTGCCGAAACCTCCTCATCTGTAAGTGGGGAGGATTCACGTACTATAGGGTTGGTTCAAACATTGGCAAAACAATGTGGGGCAAGTAGCTAGTTCATGGTAATGGGCCTCAAAAAATGGAAATGGTTGGTATTAGGTAGGGATGCCACTGCGGCTGAAGTTGGCATGGACCCTTGATGTCCAGTCCACTGGGACAACTGTCCATGAACTAGGGCAGTCAGATCAGAAGCTAACATTGTCAAGCAGAGCCCAGGGGTAGCTAACTGTAGACAAGAGGCCTCTTCCCCACCCAGCTGGGTGTGCCATATTGGCAAAAGGATTGGCACAGGCCTGCTGGAGATGAGTTTGCAAACCAAATACCAGGAGAGACTGCTAAGGAAATGCAGAGAGGGTGTTATTGCTTCAAATCTGAGACCAGTGCTGGTTTACCTTTAGAATGAAGCAGAGAGCACTGAGCACTGGGAGGAATCAGCATAACAGTTTTTCTAGACTATTCCACAGCCATGTTTTTGTCCTGAATCTTGGAAACAAATTGCTTTTCTGCCAGCACAGGAGGTAAGAGGGAGTTTACATGTTCTGTGAGGGAGGAATTAGGCAGAAGAATCAACCTCGAAGGAACTGAAGTAAGAAAAATTGGTTTAAATTATTCCACAATTTCAGAGATAAAATATCATAACAGCTTGAAATGAAAACTATAGTTTTTGAAATATTAAAGCTGAAGGGGTATTATATTTACAGGGTGTTCGGCTAAGGCATGACAACGTAAGTATTCATTTCAGTCAAAGAGAAATTAAGCCTGCATTTGAGAAAATGCGTTTGGATTCAGTATCGTCAAATATTTTCTAAATTAAGAAAATGTGCTGGGTGCTACACGGGTCAGATGTGAAACTTTCAAACAATTATTTTATGTTGTGTATCCGTCAACCCTAGCAGCTCGTCACTGAAGGGAAATATTTGAAATGATTCTCCACCCCACCCCTAGATTTCCATCTCAAGGGAGAAAAAAAATAACCTCTTTGATGTTTCAGTGATTTGAAGCTGATCAACAGTGTTCTCAAGAACAGCGAAGAGGATTTTGAACTGGTGAGTTGCTTGGAGGCTCTATACCCTAGAGTTCCCTTCCCAGATTCTCCCAGTTAAAGGCTGCCCTCACTAACGGAGTTTTGCAGACAATTTTATCTGGAGTATTTCAACCCAGTGAAGGCCTGATGTCTCCTGATAGACTGACTAACTTAAAGCCACTCACCACTGCCCCAGGCTGTCCCTTATTTTTTCTAACGTCAAGAGGAACCACTCTGAGAGGCCCATCTTCTGCTTAAACAGTTGCCCTGTAATGCTGCCATCTCTAAGCCTTCTAATCTCTTTCCCTCTGAGGCCGTTCACAGAATTAAGAAACAGTTTGGGGGGCAGCCCTGTTGATTCCAAGCATCCTCAGTAGCACAGAAATCTACATAACAGACGAGAGGAAGGAGGCTGGGAGAATAAAATGAGTGACACCAGAGTTTGCTCTGCTACTATAATGGGCATAAAAATACTTTCAGGGTTTTGACTTTTAAATGATGTGGCCCAGTAGGGGTTCACTGAGCACAGGGCAGACTGACATGGAAATAAGAATAATCATTCAGGAGAATGGTCTTTGAAACTTGAGGTAACAAATTCAATTGGATAATGAAACACTGGGAACTCCACAGGGTACTTTTTCACCTCTAAAAAGAACATTCAATTAAATGCTTTTTCATTTGGACAGGAGGGGTGGGGCTATTTTTTTCCCCCTCTCTTTTCCACAGAGTGTGTGTTCTTGGCTTCTGGCCCCATTTTCCCCCCTGCTTTTTACTGCCTGTATTTACTCCCCATCGCGATCCACAATGCCCACACACCCTCCTTTCTCACAGGCTGATGGAAATCCCCCACGTTGCCCTTGGAAATGGTCATTACCAAGGAGAGATACAATGGCTTCACTGGATGATGCATTGGTGATGCTTCCAAGAGGCTTCTGGTGCCTCCATTTCATGGGCCACTTGCTTAGCTGCTGCTGAAATGCCTTAGTGCTATGAAGGCTGCATTTAACTTAGCCATCTGTGAATAACTCCATCGGGGCAGATTCAGATCCAAAGTCAAGACAGCTTCCTGGCCAGAATGTCATCCTGTCCCACACAGGCAAGGAAGAGTGATTTCCTGACACAAGAGTCCGATGCTGTCGTCCCTCCCTTAGGAGCCCTTGGGAGCCCTTGGGAGTGTGCCATGCATTAAATGTGGACTCTCTTACAAATCAATTAACACTTGGCACTTTATAGTCTGGAATGATGTCACACGGCCTGTGTGTAGTCAGGCATTGGGTGATGATTTCAAAATTAATGGTTATTGGACTAGTAGAGGTATACATTTCTTTCCTGGAGTGTGAAAAGATAGGAGGAATACAAGAAATGAATAAAGGGCTCCTTAGAATGGGGCCACACAGCCAATTCAATTCAACTCACCCTGATTGAAGGTCTACAGGCAACAGCCTTGACGCTGGGTGCCTGGTGCTTGGTGCTTGGTACAGTGGCATATAAGGACAGTGTTGGTCTCAATGGTATTATAGTCTACTGGAGGGAGCAAGGATCTTAACCCTGGAGTCAGGAACTTGAGAGACCTTATAATGGTCCTCAGGGAGGGTAGAAATGTCTAGAATTGTTTATAACAGAATCAGTACAAATAAGCATATGCACATTTTTCTGGGTAACAGATCCATGATTTTATCAGATTCTAAAACTATCATCTACTGATCTAGTATCTTTTTACTTTGTATTCCCCAAGCAAGTGAGGATGGGTGTTGAATAAATGAATGGTGGTTGAATTAGTAAGTGATGATTTCCATGTTGGAAAGGGCACATGGGCCAGCCTGGCTGTCAAGGGTCCTGTGGTTGCAGGACAGAGAGGTGGTGGAATCATCTCTTATCTAAGGTTGTGAGCATAAGAAGTCAAGGCATTGAGGAACGTTCAGAGTTGAATGGCTTGTATAAAGAAAAATATAACTGAGAAGAAGGTCACGATAAGACCTCAAAGCAAGGAGAGGCTGCATAGGTACTTCAAGCCAGAGCAGGTGCCAAGTGGTCAAAGGAAACAGAGACAAAGGACCAAGAGCAATAGGTCAGACCACACAGGTAGGAGGGCAGCACAGGAGGATGGGGGATAGTGAAGACTTAGGCACGGGTCTGAAGGAGATTTTAAGAGCTTGGGCTGGAATCAGCCTTAAGTTCAAATCCTGCCCCTGCTTTTTGTTAGCTTCTCTTTGCTTAGTTTCTCCAGCTGCAAACTGGAACTACAGCACTAACTCGTTGAAGGATTATTGAGAGGATAAATGAGAGAACTCACACAAAGCACATAGCTACCGTTCAGAATAGGGCTCTGATTGAATTCTAGGGATGGGCTGGATCCCCTCACAGGGCTGCAATTAGAGTGTACACTTGCTACCGTGGTTTGATGCCACTTAAGTGTTCCCCAAATCTGCTCACATTCATTTCTCTTGCTCCTCTCCATTCTCACGCCTCGTATGTGGCTCTTGCAAGGTACTGCCTATTATTAAACTAACTTGACTCTTTCCTTGTATAAATCAAAGCCTCCTCATGTGAAATTTCTCCATTTCCCTTTGAGAAGATGATTACTTCCCTGATAGGGAATTATTGGGACATCCAATGAGGGAGAAGAACGCTCTCAACCCTCCACTTGACTGCTCTCCCTCTCCTTCGCTACCATCCCCTCTGCAGCCCCCCACCCTTGTACATTCAGCCTCTATCTCATGGGTTCTCTGCACCTTGGCAGTTCCACCCACATGCAGCCGTCCTCGCATTGTCCCCAGTTACGGTCTTCACCAGTTCAAGTGAAGCCACACACATTTCTTATCCTGTAGTTTCTGTGGCTCAGGAGTCCAGTCACAGCTTAGAGGGGTTCCTCTGCTTCAGGGTCTCACCAGGCTGCCCTACAGGTGTCACCTGGGGCTGTGGGCTTATCAGGTGCTCACCTAGGGAGGGATCCACTTTCAGACTCCCTCAGGGTGTGGGCAGAATTTATCTCCTCAGGCGGTAGAACCAAGCCTCTGTGTTCTTGCTGGCCACTGGCCGGGAGCTGTTCTTCACACCTCGAGGCTGCCCACAGGCCCTCTCCCTCTTCACAGTCTCTCTCCCAACATGGCAGCTTCTTCAAAGCCAGCATGGAGGGTCTCCCCAGCCTGCTGAGCCTAAGATAACAAAATTTTATTACAGAAGCGACATCCCATCCCCTTTCCAGATTCTGTCGGCTAGAAGCAAGTCACAGATCCTTCCCACACTCAAAAGGATGGAACTATGCTAGGTGCGAACATCAAGGCCAGAACTCACGCGGACCACCCTGTCTGCCACAGGTACAGCCTGTGCTTTGCTCTCACTTACTTGACCAAAGAATCCTTTTGTGAGCCTACTGACATGCCAAGAAGCCCTGTTTGAGAAATGTTAAAGTATTCAGTATAATTAGATATATTATATTCTCCCAATGTATTTTATAAGGGGTGTGTTGTGTGTGTGTGTGTGTGTGTGTGTGTGTGTGTGTGTGTGTGAGAGAGAGAGAGAGAGAGAGAGAAATATAATTTTAAACTCCTCTGGTCAGGAAGTCAGCACCCACCTAGAACCTCAGGAATGTGCCGATGAAGAAGCAACCCCTTCATGTCGCAGTCAACGGTTGCTAAAGAAGGAATACTCCCCTTCAGCAGAAGCGGATGCTGTTCTGAGACGGCAGTTGCCGAGACTGGGAAACACCTATTTATTGCCTCATCACCCTGACTCTCCCCAGGACTGTGCCCCCAATGCCTGTCCACAGAGAGGAGACGCTCTCTGTGCAGACTGGTCAGAAATGGAACCTGTGATTGGGACCTGAGATACGGTGGCTCTCAGAATCTGAAGACTGCCCTAATGACGGCCTAAGACTTAAAATGGGAAGAAATCATTTAGACCTGTAGGCTTTGCTCAACAAAACTCTATTTTCCAAATAAAATGTTACTTCACACTCTCTTTATGAAAACAAAGAGTGGACGGCTATGGTAGAACCGGGGGTGTCCTGCCCACTGGAACTTCCAGTTGCCCCCATCTTTGTGCAAACCGGAATGCCCTTCAGAACTACTTCTCTTGCTTAGCTTCCTCATTATAAATTGTGAAAATAAACTGAGCACCCAGGAGGTGAAGTGTCCTGTCAAAGCCACACCACCAAGTCTAGACCATGCATTCTCAGGATGCCTCCTTGATGTAATGCAGAGTGATCCTTAAAGGTGAGTTCTGTCCCCTCACAGGGTACAGTGGCCTCTCCACCCTCCAGCATTACCTTACGAAGACCCTCCCTCATGAGTTCACAGTTGCGGTCATTAACTCCCACCTTGAGGGATCAGATTGCCTTAGCTTTCTGTGTAATTAAACCAGAGAAGCACTTACATTTTGTGACATCTCCAATTTCTATGGGCAACTGATCATAGAAACTGAAGGACAAATGCTTGCCTCCCAACCCCTCCAAGACACCCTACGGGTGGGGTGGAGTGTGAAATCCCCAGGACAAATGGGAGCAGGCTGAATGTGGAGCTCCTGGCAATGAGCATTAACAACCGGAATCTAACCTGAGCTCCTTAGCTCTGTGGAGGTTACAAGAAATAGCGAAAGCAGCAAAAGAAACCTCCTTTGGAACCCAGAGGCAATTCCCAAAAGGAAACATACAATTGACAGCCTGGAGGGGGATTCGACCTGGAAGCTCACCTCTACCAGTGCCCCAGCCCTGCCCACGTTTTCACGATCACTCTCCCACAAAAGTTGATCCAAAGGCTTAACGAGCCAAAAGGCATTAAGAACCGTGCATGTAAATAATGCCACAGATTCTTGCTTCTTTAATTGGATGCAAATAGCATCACCTGGGCTCCACATCCCAGGGCCGTCCTGCTCTTTGTCACGTGGCACTCTGATGCACCCCGTTCTGAAGAGCCTGGCAGGAGAGGAAGATATTAACTGTGAGATCTGCTGGCTTCTGCCAAATTCACAAACGCTGGCAGCTAAGCCTATAGATATAATGAGGGATAATTTCATGCAAATTCTCTGTGCTATTCGCTGAGCTCCGAGATTAGAGATGTCAGAAAATGTAAGTGCTCCTCTGGTTAATAACACAAAGAACTAATTCAGTGTGATTCCCTAAGCTGGGAGTTAAAGAGCGTGATTGTGAACTTGTGGAGGAAGGGTCTCCTTAAGGTGATGCTGAAGCGGGCCAAGTGTGTGCAAAGGCTGGGGTACCTGGTGAGGGAAACAGAGCCTCCTTATGAGGGTCACTCTGAATCACACTGGGGTGGCGTCCAGAGGTTCACGTAATTCTCAGGGCTTGGCTATCTCTCACGTACCTGCTGGAAGTGTGGGCAGATGTAATGGGCAGTAATAAGCTCACGCCGCTGCTTGGAGAGGATTGTTCCAGGCCAGGCCAAGGCTGCAGGGTGTGGGAACAAAATCCGGAAGCCATGTGTACAAAGGACATGCCTCACTCCTCTTCCCCTTCTAAAAGAGACACTTGGTTTCTAGACGCATCTCTCCTAGTCTCCTGGCCACACATTTTTCCATTTTTATATGCCAAATGATATTTGGTCATAGTCTTCAGAGGGCACTGACTTTTATTCAAACAGGGTACTTCTTGGAGATAATTTTACATCTTGTGAATGGTATGTAGTAATGGAATGCTTCAGGGGAAAAGATTACTCCATTCTCCTATTTATTGTGTCCTAGCTGTAGTACACGGATTATGTGTCAGGCTTTGGATTTTCAGATTTAACTTTACAGGTTATCCTGAAGTATCTATGACAGTTTTGAGATTAAAACACACACACACACACACACACACACACACACACACACACACACACGTCCTCCCTCTGGTACCCTCCATACAGTCACTGGAATAGACTTTGATTCCTAACTTTTATAAAAGAAAGATAAGAAATCATCATCAATTGAGAATCCATTGGTGGCTTTATCAGTTATCCCATTTCTAGAATAGAATGTAACACTAGAGACAGACAAATCTCAAGCCAGACAGTATATGTTCTTAAAATCAAGAGCATGATTAATTAGTCATTTTCTTGGAGGCTGACTTAGGATTTGGCTCTGCTTCCCCAACTGGCTGTGAGATCCTATAGAAACTCCTTAACCTCTCTGGGCTACAGATCTCTCTAATCAATTTAGGATAATAATTCCTACTTCTTAGGTTAATATTGAAGATTGAGTGAGGTGATGCATATGTTTAACATGTAGTAAATGCTCAATAAGTAGCACCTAAGCCATTTTTGGTTGGTCTACATGATTAAAGCCCACAGCACAGATTTATATGATCAAAGTCTTTGCACATAGTCAGTATGTACTTAGAATTTTTCTATCATCATCAGGTATCAACCCCCGCCCCATCACACCTTCGCAATGGCAATTTCTTCCAAATAATGTAATGAGTCAAATGGGACACATTTTCTGTTTACTCCCCAGGATATATGTTCTGCTGTCTTTTTTAGTTTTGTTTTCCACAGTGTATATACCAGTAGATTGGCCATATCCAGCTATACAAATGAGTAAGCCGAAGAAGTCAGATTCATTATTTTAAAACTTTGGAGACTGTTTCCAGAAGAATTCCATCTACAGATATTTACCTTGCCCAGCCTGAGACCAGTTCAGTAGAGAACGGTCTTTAGTAATAAGACGGTGGGTTTGTTTTGTCCATTGAGATAAAGGAGCTCTTTACAAGTGAATTGTATTTTATTTTATGGAGCTATCGCTTCCAAATAAGTGGAGCTATGACTCACTGGACATTATGAATCCTCACATGGTGCCTACTACTGTGGATTTACAAGTCTTTGAGGCCATGCACAAGTGAGGCATGTTTTACTGCTAAGTATCCACAATACTTGTCCAACTACCCTTGAAAATAACAGTTTTCTGATTTGAAAGAGCACAGATACATTGCAAGCAAGCCCTCTGGCGTAGATGTTTCCAGAAATGAGTTTACACATTTTCAATGAGAGAGTATCAGTTTTGTCCCACAGATTATCCTGAAATATCTAGGATGTTTTTTGAGATGAAACACACACACACACACACACACACACACACACACACACACCTCCTCCCTTCGTCCCCCTTCAAACAGTCATGAGAATATGCCTCGATTCCTAACTTTTCTAAAAGAAGGAAAGAGGTCATTGCCAATTAAGAATCCACGTGTGGCTTTGACTGATTACCAAAATTTTAGAATAGAATGCAAGATTATAGACAGCTGAATCTTGAGCCAGACGGTATATGTTATTAAAATCAAGAGCATGATTAATTAGTCACTTACTTGGAGTGATTTATCTTGTACCTCTCTCCACTGGTGTTGGAATTGCCTGCTGTGGATGTCAGGTGTACTACTCTATTATGAATGCTAATCAAAGTCCACAGAAGTGCAGACTGAGGGTGAATTTGAGCTCCACCAAATATCCATTTAAAAGAGCTGACTTTTATTAAATAGGCCTGAAGTCAAGAAGCCCATAAAACTACAGAGGAAAAAGATAAACCAGTTACAGCTAAGCTGTCTCACTCTCAAATGAGCCAAGTGCCATCCTGAGGCTGCCTACCTGGGATCCCGGGGCTGTCTTCCTGACTCATGTAGAGATAAGAGTCCCATCTCTTCACTTCCCACATACTTTTCCAAGCCATCCCAGTTCTGTCCATTTCACCTGCCAGCCCCCTGAACCAAGCGCCCCGTCTCTCTCCTGAATGACCGCAGTGGCCTCCTCACACGGCCTCCATTAAGCAGAACACGTTTTTGAAAACCGCAGTTGATCATACCACACTTTTTCTTAAGCCCATCAGTGGCTCCCCACTGCTCTTAGAAAGAAGCCCTTAGTCTCCGACTCAGCCCAGGAAGACCTCTTCAATCTCACCCTCACCCACCTCTCCTGCTTCATTTCAAATTTCTCTCTGGCTTTTTCAATGTGCATCAGCCCCACTGCCCTTTGGGAGGGATCTGAAATGTCTAAACTTCTTTTCTGCCTCAGGACTTTTCACTTGCTGGTCCCTCTTCTGAAAATTCCCTTCCGCCATGACCCAGCTTGGCTGTCTTTCTGTCTGCCCGTCTGTAGCTCAAAGGTCACTTCTTCCCAGAAATCTTCCTCTTTCCCCTTCACCTCTCCCTAGAGATAGTTACCAGCTCTCATGCTGCCCTGTAGTTTTCCCATGTAGCCCTTATCAAAATTGTCATTACCACTTTACAATTTTTTTCTCCTTCCCTGTATCCTCAGTTCCTAGCACAATGCAGTGTTCACAGCGGGCCCCCAATAGGTGAGGGGATCAAGAAACAATGATGAAAGCCGTGTGTGGGGGGACCACTAGCTGCCCAGCCACATCAGTGCCCCTTTCTTCCTGAGCTCACAGTTGGACTACATTTCCCAGCCTCCCTTGCAGGTAGGTGGTCATGTGACTGTGTGGGGTGGATATGTGCCACTTTTAGGGCAGACCACAAAAACCTCCCTGGGAGCAGCTCTATGATAGTCCTACTTTCTGGTGGACTGGGATATTGACATATTGAAAATGGCAGAGCCACCCACTGGCCTGGGCTCCTGAATGACTTTGTGGAAGAAACTCTCAGACCTAAACTGCTGGCCCAGAACTGTTGTGTGAGCAGGAAATAAAGTGTGTGCTGTTAAAGCACTGAACTTTCAGGCTCAATCTGATACTGCAATTTTGCCCCCCAAATTAATACATTAGGATACGAATACATAGAATTTCAGGCCTTGAAAATGAGTGCAAAATCGTTACACCACCCCCTTACATATACACATACATGCTCACACCTCCATAAACATATATGTGGATCCCATGGAGGGAGAAGAAAAAAAGCAAACTGAATTTCTGACAAAGTATAGTATTACGAAAAAAAATCAGTATTTAAAAATTTTTTCTATCTCCATTTAACTCTTTCCCTCCTCTGCCTCAGTCTTTAATAACTAAGAATAGTCTGATTACTAGTGTTTCTTTATAAGAGAGCTGCCACTGCCTCTTACATTTCTCCTTATCCTTACTTGGTGCCCTAGTAATTCCACATAAAGCCCTGGGTATGGATGAGCCCTTACAGTTAGAAGGGGAGGATCTCCCAAAGCAGTAAAAAATTAAACAGTTTTCTCACTGAAATTAGAACGTCATCTAGCAACCAATTCTATTTAGCTTTGCCTCTAAGACAGTTCAGGGATAGAAAGAATCACTACGCAGATTTCTCAGATGAATAGGTTCTCTATGTCCTTGGGCTTTCTGTCTAGTAATCTCAGGGCTGGGCCCCCACCTCCTGGACGTTGCCTCTCTGTGCCCTCACAGCCCAACCTCCGACTCAAGCTGAGAGAAGGGCAGCTTCACACAGCTTTGCAAGCCTCTGCTGAGCAAGTTAACCTAGCTGAGTTAACGACAGTGCAGCCACTTAACCACCAGCACAAAAAGCCTAATCAGCTGGCTGGAGCTTCCTCGCCAGGAAGCCCACCCCTCCCTGCCTAGACTTCCTTTGGCTATGGAAACCTCTGTATGTATTAGGAGCACCTGCTCGTAGAGTTGTGGGGCCTTTGGCCCTAAAAGGGAGGAAACCGAGCCCTTTTTGGCTCTGGGTATGGATCTCCCGTGCTCCTGGAAGCCCATTTCTTCCACAGGAAATGTCCCTTGGTGCCAACCCTGCAATAACGGAACGGAACATTTTCTCACATGGAGCCACACCTGTTGTCAACAAGCATTTGCCTCCAGTCTATTTAAGCTCATGGGGAAAGGAGACTGGGCGAATCTCGGGTATTTTTGGCAATGCTGGGCCCGCAGCACCTGGGAAAGCTCCACAAAGTCTATGCTCTTGTTTGGGAGGTGGAGTTACCCCTGGTAACAGCTGCTATGTTTCAATAGAGACCGGAGGCCACTGGGAAAGGCATAAAGGCCTCACACAGACCCCTCTGGCAGAGCTGCGTGCCAGGCATTTGGAGTTGACGGCAGCTTGTACCTGTTAGGATTCCTGCAGACTCAGCAGCAGCAGGAGCAAAGCAGAGAGAAGGTCAGCTGCCGGCATGTGATTTGTGATGGAGCTGATTGTGTTTTATCGGTTTGGTTTTGGTCAAAGATGTCGTCAGGCAAAGTTATGTTCCGCGTCTACACTGATTGAATATAAATTTACATTTTGGTCTGTAACCTAAGATGTATTTATCCTCTTATAGTTCATCTGTTTATCACTTCACCCATCCATTTGTTTATTCTTTTCTCCTTTCCTTCATTCAGAAGCACAGGCCCATCCCAAATCGTAGTTCTTTTGATCGACTCCCTGAGGCCCCACTTCAGTTTCCTTCACCTGCCTGGCGCCTTAATAACACCTCCATAACTTCCACTCCCTGGCACGGTGCCCACATAAATACGCCTAGTTCTGCTGAACAGCAAACTGATACTCTTAGAGAGGACTGGGGGCCTGGGCACTCATCCACGGCTCACTTCCCTGTTGTCATGTTCCCCACACCCGTAGTCACTCCCAAACTTACCGTGTGTAACATTCTAGTTCACATGTGCACATCCTTTTGTGAATCATTCAAAGTAGGCCAGTCCTTCTTGAGAATTCCCACAGCAATATGGCACCGTTCTCTATAGTTGTACTCAGCATTTTACTATGTAATTTTTGCTTTAGGACTCTTGTATGATATTATAAGCTCCTTAAGGACAGAACTGTGACTTACGTGTCTCTTTACTACCAATGCCTAAAGTTTTGATAAATGTTAAATTACTTTTTAAGGATGGGTGGTTGTATGGAGGGACAAGGGTACTGACGGATGCGAGGGTAGGTGAGTGGTGGAAGCATGGAAGGGTGAATGGATAAATGGATTTATAGGTAAATAGGTGGGTAAATGGGTGGACGGATGGATGGATAAACGGGTGGCCGACAGATTAATGGACGGGTGGACGCATTCAGGATGGCTGGACGCCTGATGAGTGATGGGGAGTGTGTGGGTGAATAAACGGAGGATGACCTCAACCTTCAGGGTGCCGCCGCGTACAATCAACAACATCACTTACTTCCGGTAAGATGATCTCCGACCACTCATCCCTTAAGTAAACTCACAAACCCTAAACTGCCAGCAAGTAAAACAATAAGCGGGCCCCCTGTGGCCGGTATTCCCCAGAGTTGAAGGAATATGGAGAACGCTCTAATTTCCAGCTATTGGCCACCTGTTTCCCTATGGCACCCCAACAGCACTGCCCTAGCAATAGTCAAATCTGTTCCATTACCTTTGATAAAATAACTTCCTGAATATTAAAACTGCCCCTTTTTTCCTTCAGAAATGATACCTAAAATGAACCTAGAGGCAAACTGCAGAAGATACCCATAAAACAAAAACTGACACCAAGGGAAAAAAGGGAGTCAAGCCCAGAACCGCCTGCCTTCCCAGGCAATCCTCACAAAGCAGTCCCTTCAGACAAGCAGGACAAGAGTTCTGATTCTTACTCTCCCAAACGTGACCTTGTTTCAAAGCCACACGGCTTTCCTCGCTCCGGTCCATGGTTAGTCAGAAAATGAGAGAATATATAGTATTCAGTGACTGCCAAATGTAGAATGAAACATAACCCTTGTTTTTGTGCATTGGTTTATTACGTTTTATATTACTACCACCGTGTTATAGATGTCTCTCCTTCCTCCAAGGAAACAATAGAACAATGAACCAGTTTGAAAGACAAAAGCTGTCAGCTTGGATAAAATTAGTCTGTTTTATTTTTTATTAAAAAAATAGGAAGCTAATCATGCCAATTGTAATTTTAGTTATTTCTAATGTGAGTTTATTAAACCATGAATTTTCCCTTGAGCCAAACTAATGACCACTATTAGGTATGCTCTTCTATTTTAAATGATCAAATATTCAATGGAATAAGATGAAAATTATAGATAGTGATAATTACAAAATGTCAGCATCACCTGGAATCAATTTACTACTATGTCTCCTCGGGTGCGGAGGAGAACCAGTTTAAAAGGAGCAGAACGCACGTTGCATGGGCTGCTGTCATTTATCCTTTGGGGACTGTCACGACTGAATATTTATATCCCTTGCTCCCCTGCAGTCGTTTCTAGCCTGCTTGCTACACCCTTTATCAGACAACAAGGGAAGGATTGGCAAGGAGAGAGAACTCCACCTCCTTGAATCCCCGGGTCCTTCCCTGAATTTTTGCAGGGGAAGTGGAGACAGAGCTTTCAAATAAACCAATTCTGCTGTAACCACTTAGAGTCTGTATCTGTGGTTTTCCTCTTAAATATATAGTACTGGCTTTCCCCTCCCTCCAGTTCCTGCAAGTGAAAAGGGAGCAGGAGATTGTGTAATTAGATATATTGCAAGAAACGTTGCTTGATTTTAAATCAAGCTTTCAGCTGTGCTTCTTTTGTTTAGGCAAATCACCAACGTACCTGAAATCATGGGCAAAAGGAATTTGCTCTCGGCACAGAAGGGCAGAGACTGCAGCCCCTAACGCGTACCTGTCAGGGAAAGGTGCAGCTAACATGATACACATGTACAGATGTGTTTGGCTCTTCGGGGGAATGATCGATTTGCCAGGGCTGTCAAAGGTATCCGTGTGACAAGACAGGATGAGACCCATGACCCTCCCCCTGCATCTTTTCTAAACTTAACCTCCCCCAATATCCTTCTGCCACCATCTGCTACACAAAAGAAACATGAAGGTAAACACACACTCACACACAGACACACTGGGGCACTGCATCCCCCCGTCTAAAAAACTCCAACAATTTGGTTCTGGTGGGAGACAGTACCCGGATAAACTCCCAAAGTAAGAGCTGGTCGGTTCCGGGTAAATTTCTAGGTTAGTTTAAATCCTTATTCCCCATTCTTTCCGGCTTTCTTTCCTCCCTCCTACAGCCTCACCCTTTGGAGCTACTGATCATCCTTCTACATCCACTCCCAAACTCTCTCTTCTGCACAGTCTACTTTAAATTCCTTTTGCCCCAAGTAAACAATCATTCCTCCGGAACACCAGGGAATAAGCCCTCCTGTGCCAGCAGCCTGACTTGACAGTGACCCTTGGACTCTGTACAGGAATTCCTGGAGCAGCCCCTGCTCTGTTCTGGGTGGATAGCTCTGGGAAGCAGCAAAGTGCAATGGTAGAGATATAGGTTCTTAAGCTGGACTGCTTCCTACCAGCTGTGTGACATTGCACAAGTCCTCAACTCCTCTGTACCTCAGTTTCCTCATCTGTAAAATGGATGAAATTATACCTACCTCCTAGGGGTTAAATTTTTCAAGTGCATAGAATGGAACTTAGCACACAGTGTTTTTACACATTTATTACACTAAAAAATAACTGCTAATAAGCTGATTTCTCAAGCCTCACCCTTCCCCCTCCCCAGTCTTTACACTTCAGGGTTCCTTTTCATCCCTGCTACAAAGCCCAGCACCTTTCTTCACTCTCTGGGATCTCAACATTTCCATCTAAGATTGATTAATATATCCAACTATCCCCAGAGCTGATTCCTGATCATTCTCTTTTCTTAGACAAACACTAGTATTTAAAACTATCCCAGGATTCAAGAACAAGGAGAGTTCAGTCCCTAAGACAGCCAATCTAAGCATTTTAAATCTACTATTGAAAAAAGGAAGGGAGGTGGTAGTCTTTGCCATGTCTTATGTTTGGAAATGATTAAATATGGGTTTCTATTGCCTGTGTGCCCAAAGCATAAAGCTGTTGTAAATAACTAGGGCTCTGGTTAGATCTGAATTCAAATCTACTAGTTCTAGGAAGGAAATGTATGGAATAATAAATAATAAATAAGGAAGGGGATGCCTCCCTGCCAACCATATGTAATAAACTTCCTGGTGATCACATCTTAAAGAAAGGAGGCAGATTTTTGTTTTGTTTTGGTGTGATTCGAAAGGCCATTCCCAAAGAGGAGCTGCAACAAGGTCTTAGGCAAAGTTTGCATCATGAGTGAACATAAAGTCTTCCATTCCAGGGAGACTGTTTCAAAGGCCAACACTTATTTTGTAGAAAGGACATGGCAGCAACAGGGAAATGCCCCCATCACCTAAAACTTAGCAGTAATCCTGGCTTTAGCATCATGGATCAAAGCAGGTGGGTACAAAGTTATTGGAAGAGACTTAGTATGTCTAGACACGTAAAGCTTTGACAGCTATCCTGGGTTTCGCAGACTGGGATGTCTTTATGCTATGAAGAGTATGTAGACAGGTACAAGGGGCTGCATAATTTCTCAAGGCAAGCAAGGTTTTCTGGAGAGACAATTCTACTCAGTGTAAGTAAGTAATGTGAAGCATTGTTTTGTGTTAAAGTAATCACAGATATTGTGGTGGGCAGAGCTTAGCTCTCAGTGATCCCTGCCTCCCCGTATGCATGCCCTTGGGTAATTCTTCCTGTTGAGTGTGGGATGGACTTAGTGACTTGCTTCTAATTAATAGAATATGGCAAAAGTAGTGGGCTCTTCCATGATTAAGTTACTAAAGGCTGTGACTTCTGTCTTGTTGGCATTTTGGATCTCTGTTTCTTCTCACTTGTTTGCTCTGGAGAAGCATGCTATCATGTTGTGAACTGTCCTATGGAGAAGTCTGTATGCCAAGGAACTGAAGGCTCTCCCCAGCCAACAGCCAGCAAGGAAGTAAGGCCCTAACAGCCTGCAAGGACAGAATTCTGCCAACAACCTCATAAGTAAGCTTGGAAGCGAACCCATGTGCAGTAGAACCTTGATGTGACTGCAGCCTTTATGTAGCTAGAGCACCAACCTAAGCTGCACCCAGATTCCTGACCTACAGAAACTTTTAGATAATAAATGTTGTAATTTTAAGCCACGAAGCCTTAGAGTAATTTGTTATGTAGCATTAGACAACTAACATAGATATATTATAGACTAGGGTATAAAACTGTAAAGAAAGACAAGGCCTGTTGCATCTACTTAATGTTTCAGCTCATGCCTACACAGGGCCCCCCACATTACCCAACTCCAGGGGCACTATTCACAAAGAACATACTGTGGAATTACGGTACCTAAAACCCTGGAACTATCTTGACACTACATCTTTGTATTGTTACATCTTTTTGATTATCAGGTCTGTAACATGTTAGCTATCTGACCTGTATCAGGTCTCACTTTGTTGATCCTCAGTTTCCTCATCTGTAGAGTAGGTGTAAGAATCTTGGCTTCATCAGTTTTCTGAGAAAGGTAAACCAGATGTCTGTAAAATGCACAGTATTTGGCACATAGCAGAAACTGACTTTGAGCTCAATAACTGAGTCTCCGGCTTTAATCAAAATTTCCAGGGCTTTTGTTCTGTGCAATGTGCTAGGACACTTCGTTCTCTATATTTACTCCAGCTGGAAATGGAACGTCCCACCTCTCCTCTGGCAGAGGAAAAGCAGAATGAAGTCGCCTCACCTGTTCTGCTTTCCCAAGGCAGTTCCTGCTTGGTGTTTGATTATATCTTTAAATACCAGGTGTTTACTCTGGAAAGAAAACCAACTCCATAGTCAACCCATGTAGGTACAATGAAAATAGAAAACAGAACATGGATTTAACTTCCGCATTCAGTTAAAACCAAATAGATTCTTATGTGAAAAGAAGGTTCATATTTGCAGGTTGTGTATTATTAAATTTGCCACTATGTCCATCTGGTCCCTTTGTGTGTCCCCATTTACTAGAGTAATGTATACAGATTCAGAGGCTCCTAATAAGCATAGCCGCTTATTAAAAATAATAAAGGGCTCCTGCTAAGTGAGCGCCAACTTTGTGCTGGGCATTTTTGCGTACAGGTTCTGATATTCTCCCAAAGGCAAGTGGGAAAAATCCTGCCTTTTTCTATTGCTCTCTTCACACCTCCATCCATTCATGGAAAAAAAAGCCATCAATATGTGTCCCAAACAGAATCTAGTCTAGGAACAAGCCAAAGCATATTTCCTTCAGCAGGCACCCAAGCAAAGAAGGAAGGCACTAATGTTGAAAGGATCAAGTGTGTATCTGGCCCTGTGCCAGGCGCTTTTTTAGTGGGTCTCGGGGAGGCTGTGAGGTGTACGAGTTAAGGTCATTGGCTGAGAAGCCAAGCTGCCTGGTTTTTAATCCTAGCTCCGCTGTTTACTAACTTACTAGAGAATATCAAGCATCTTACTTCACCTCTCTGTGGCTCAGCTTCCTCAGCTGATGCAACAGATCTTAAACCCTCAGCTCATCTTACTGAGGAATAAATAAATGTTAGTGATCTTACCCTTGACATGACCTGTGAGATGGGTATGAGCCCACTCTGTTTTGTAGGTGAGAAAAGTGAAGGGAAGAGAAGGCAAAATAATTCCCCAGGCTCATACAGATGGTAAGTGACAGAACTGGAATTCAAACTCATTCATGATCGAATCCAAAGCTGTGGCTACTGTAACTACTGAATTATGAAGAAGCTCTGCTGAGTCTCCTGTAGGTGATGATAATAATGACCACAAAATGGCTATTTCCTGTGTGCCAGGTACTGTCCTAAGAGCTTCACATGCACTTCTCTCATTCACTCTGCATCACAACTATATGTGGTAGGTGTAGTTTCCATTCCCATTTCACAAATGAGGAAACTGAGGCTTAGAAAGGTTAAGCAATGTGCTCAAAGCCACATATGGGTGGTGGAGACGTCTAATGCCCACCGTACCCTGCCCTGTTCTCCTTCCAGGCACATGGGAGGATTACGATTCCTAAGACCATTGGGCAGAGCCCTTGAGGCGTTCTTGGTCGTGGGCTGTAGGCAGAAGTGACCCGTTTCATTTCCAAGTCAAAGCATCTCCAAGGAGACTTTCCCTGATGCTCTTTTCCCAGTGGTAGCAATTGTAGGAGAACATTTAGCCACGGAGGGACAATGAGACGGGGAGCCTCGCTTGCTCAGCCCCTCACAGAGGAGTGCCCCCGACTTGGTTTTCAAGAGGGAGAACTAAACCTGTGTCGTGAACAGGCTCTGAGACCTGTGCTGGTCTGTGATTGCAGCACAGCCTCACCTATCCTGGCTGACACAGCTGGCACGTGGCATTTCCAGGGTTCAAACCCTAGAAAACGAGAATAATAACTTTAACATAGGGTGGTGGTGAGAATTAGGTTATATCAGATAAAATAGTATAGATAAGGAAAGGCATAGCACAAAGCAAAGCACATGGTGAATGCTGAATAAATGCTTGTCGAATAAAAGAGTTCTTTCTCTGAAGGTCAAGATTAAAACTTGAAGAATACAAAGTGATAGCTGACAACATGCAGTGCTTACTTGGGGCCAGACATATTTCTTAGGGCTTTGTGCATACAGACTCACTTATCTCTCACAATGACCTGTGAGAAAAGTACTATAAGTATCCACAATTTTCAGATGGGCAAACCAAGGTATATAGAAATTAAGGAACAGAACCAAAGTCCTATGCAGAAAATGGGAGATCTGGGTCTCAAACCCAGGCAGTATGGCCCCAGACCTACATTCTTGAGCTAGTGGTAGACAGGCAGATCTTTTTCCCCTCTTTTTAAATTTTTTATTGCAATATAGTTGTTTTACAGTGTTGTGTTAGTTTCTACTGTACAGTGAAGTAGAGTTCCCTGTGCTATACAGCAGGTTCTCATTAGTTATCTATTTTATACATATTACTGTATATATGTCAATTCCACTTTTTTTTT
Organism: Kogia breviceps; assembly: GCF_026419965.1. NCBI lineage: Eukaryota > Metazoa > Chordata > Mammalia > Artiodactyla > Physeteridae > Kogia > Kogia breviceps. Next base: position 52,757,537 of record NC_081327.1, on the reverse strand, counting down.
AAAAGGAAACTCCATCAAATAATTAGGTGTAAAGGAAAACAATATTCCTGGATGAATTAAGAAAAAGAAAAAAATGTAATGTTGGCAACATAACAAAGGTTTTCTTTTTTTTTTTTTTTTGCGGTACGCGGGCCTCTCACTGTCGTGGCCTCTCCCGTTGTGGAGCAGCACAGGCTCCGGACGCGCAGGCTCGGCGGCCATGGCTCACGGGCCCAGCCGCTCCGCGGCATGTGGGATCAAACCCGTGTCCCCTGCATCGGCAGGCGGACTCTCAACCACTGCGCCACCAGGGAAGCCCAAAGGTTTTATTTTCAATTTGCTTCAGTGAAGTTACTTTATATTTGTAAATGAATATACATACATACAAGTAGGTATACATAGAAGAAAACACAAAATGTACTGGAGACCAGTGAGATTTGAAAGGCAGCTCTAGACTGTTATGGGATAAAACACAAGATAAGGGCTTCCCTGGTGGCGCAGTGGATGAGAATCCGCCTGCCGATGCAGGGAACATGGGTTCGTGCCCTGGTCCGGGAAGATCCCACGTGCCGCGGAGCGGCTGGTCCCGTGAGCCATGGCCGCTGAGCCTGCGCATCCGGAGCCTGTGCTCCGCAACGGGAGAGGCCACAACAGTGAGAGGCCCGCGTACCACAAAAAAAAAAAAACCAAAAAAAAAACACCACAAGATAAAATACCCCAAAGAGAAAGCTGTAATGAGCTAATACTCAAAGGAAACTTTCAGATATATCTCCACTGTGTCATAGAGACAAGTTCCTCTATTACTTCCCCCTCCAAAACTGTTTATGTCAAGGGATTCCTGGGGGCCTTGAAGGGCAAAGCATGGCAGTAATGAAGCCAGAGTGGCAACTTTCAAGACCCTTCCACACCTCCTCACTGCTGACCACTGTATCAATCCAGGAATGGGCAAGCCAGAGAAAGGAAATGAGGGACTTTCACAAAGTGGCAGCTCTCATGGCAAGGAAAACCACAAAGAATAAGAGGGACATTTATCTTTGTTGCCACAAGAGAATTCAGACAAGCCTGACTGAAGATGTTTCTGCCGGCTCAGCCCATCTCCCAGGTTTTCCCTGCCTTTCTCAGCCTCTGTGTCCTTTGCCTTGGGCCCCAGCCTTGAGCTGCTTCTGAGAGAGGAAGGCAGTATACCTAGAGCTCCATCTCTTGACAGGACGTGGGTATCCGTCCTTTCCACACCGAGACCCAAGCACTAATTCTGAGCTTAGGTGCTCCCTCTACATTTCCTTCTCTGGCAACCAGACCATGGAAGATTAGGGTATTCCTGGGGCATCCTGATGACCCCTTTACCATCGTATGCCCCCATCATGTTGGCTGAGTCTGTAGGAAGTCCACCAGGGGAGTATTCTGGCTTCATTATTAAAAGATCTGTCTTTGAAATCTGGCTTAATGTTTTCAAAGCTCAGCTCTTCCCCTATGACACTGGGCAAGTTACTTGTCTAAATCTGTTTCATCATCTGCAAAAAAGGGATGGTAAAGATGTTGGTGATATCTACCTCCTGGAGCTCCTATGAAGAAGTAACCAAAGTAAGGCATCTAGCTTGGTGCCTGGCACTGTAAATGCTCAATAGTTTAGTTAGCTATTATCTCGGTTCATCCTAGGTCTTGTCTGTTTAGCACTTCTCCTACCCAGGCCACCTCCAGGTTCAGAGGCTCTGCCCTGAAATCCAGCTGGTCCCCCTCCTTCTCACCAGTGCCCTTCCTCTCAGGGCCCCCTGCCTCGCCCGTGTGTGTGCACAGGCAGGGGTGGGCTTCCTGCTGCACTTGGTGCTTGGTATAGATTAGTGCTGCGGCAGATACTCTCACTGCTCCTTCCACATGCCCTCAGATCCCCTTGCCATTTTACTGCACACCAGCTCCCAGCGTGCTCCTAACAGCCGGCACCTGCAGTGGCAGGCTGGTAAATGTTTAACAGCCACCTCTGGGGATAGCAGAGCCCTAATTGGTAAGGTAAGCGAATTTCCATAGGGTAACTACTCCCACCATGGCCGATTTCAAGCTTTCAGCGTGAGGTTAACCAACTTGCAAAATTCCTAACAATTTAACACCCAACACTCACGAACAGTTACAAGCCAGTGCCTGCACGCCATGGGCCTCTGTGTTCCTCTTTTACAAAGGCTGCACCCTGGCTGCCAGGCTCTGTTTTGCCTGTAATCAGGGAGGACAGGAAGTGTCTGGGCATTTATGCCCCTGTTCGTCCCTCATCCCAGAAGCCCCGAACCAAGGATTGGTGGGCTCAGAGGTATAAATATTCAAGATCCCTCACCTCTGATGGGCCAGCACTGAAGTGTGACCCACATCTCTCCTGTTTCTCTGGGGGATTAGCCACACTTACCGCTGTGGGACTTTGCTTGAGTCCTTGCTCACTCCCCCACTTCCCAGTCTTACTTCCCCACCTCCCTATCGGTGTTGTCTGGGAACCTTTCTTACAAGTCACACTCACACACCTTCTCATCCAGAGTCTGCTTCTGAGGAACCAAAATGACAGTTTTAACAGCGTGCATTCTAAAGCTCTGGGTTCAAGTCCTCATCCTGATACAAGCTGTTGACTTGGGAGAGTTACTTAACCTCTCTGAGTTCGTATTTCTTCATCTATAAAATGGGTCTAATAAGTCCCTAGCAGTAGGGTTGTTGGGAGAATGAAAGAAGATAAATCTTCTAACAGGATTAGCATAGAGTCTGGCTCACGATTGCCCACCTGAGCTTGCACTGCCCTTTGGAATCAGAGTTTAGGCTCCTTTGCTGTCCTTTCCTGGAATAGACCTCCATCCGTCTTTCCCTCTGCAGAGGGAATGGGTCTTCTGGAAAAGCTCTGGTCCCACTTGGCCAGCTCTGTGATCCTGAAATCCAAGTATGCCTTGTTCCTGAGCTCCAGCCTCCCCACAAAATCAGGGCAGCCAGACAGGGCTCAATGGAGGGCAACACGTAACTAGGACCCCTCGAAGGGATGGGGCCAACACTTTGTTAAGGATCCAGTAAAGTTCCTTTTGCCCCACTGTCTCCACCTTCTCACGGCAGAAAACAGCAGTTGATGCCTAGGCGCGGTGAAACGAGCACTCGTGAAGTGCTGGTGGCAGAACAGATTAGTAACAGACCCTCCCCAAAACCATCAGGCAACCTCTACCCACACCCTTAAAAACACACATCCCGCTGGATCCAACAGCACCAGTTTTAGACATCCTTTCTAAGTGGAGCATCCTAAACTTGAAAAAGCTTTATGCACAAATATAACCAGTTTAGCCTGGTGCTTTGTATATAATTGGTGCATAATACCTTTTGATTAGCTAATGAGCCGGCCTATCATTTATTATTGTAAAAAATTAGAAAGCACCTTGATCTCAATAGTTAAACACAAAGGAATCGCTAACTGTTATGAGGCTGCCTTCTGATTTTAAAAAATATGTGGCCATTAAAAATTATATTTATAAAAAATTGTAAAACAATGTGAAAAGATTTATGAGATAAAACAAGTTTTAATTTATGCTAAAGTCACAACTTAGTTTCTTTAATATACAAAGAAAAAACAGTGGAAATATTGAGAACAAAAATGTTACAATAAGGAAATGCTTAACCAAAATATGATATATCTAAACAGGAATATTATGCAACCATTGAGAACTGACTGTGTAAAAATTATAAAATGAAATCTATTTATGGAATGGTAATACAGCTCAAAGCATAATTATTGCTAATTTAATTATATAGACTAAACTTAAGATTATTTTTAAGAAGGATATTTTATATATGATTCATGATGAGTCCAACTATATAAAAAGTAAACCAACTAAAAATATGTGCATAAAGGAAAAAGACTCTCAGTAACTATACTAAACTGTTAAGAATGATCATATTTGGGTTGCAACCCTTGAGTGGTTTTCTTTTTCTTCCTTTTTTATGTCCCAAATTTTCTCTAATTAAGGAGAATTACTTTTATAATAAACAGCATTTTGATTGATCGGTTGAGTAACAACAACGCAACGTGCACACAGACACACAGACGAAATAATGAGTGGAAAGCGAAGGAGCACATAACTATTCAAACACTCTTCTCTTTTAACGGTTTCCAAATTTGTTTTCTAATAAGGCTAAATCACAGCCATGTTTTATGGCAGGTAGCAGCCCAACCTAACCAGCAGATAATCAGACTCAAATGAGTACTTCCCAAGCCACAGTTACTCTTTGGCTGTCACTTCAGCTCTGGCGACATTAGCTGGGGACAGCAGCTGGATGAGATGGTGTGCAATTCAAGAACAAGAGAATTCAGAACTCTATGCTTATTAAAAATCCAATTCAGTGTTCCTTGCCTTGTGTAGCCTGCACCGTGCATTCACGGGCTTGCCAAATCTCACCTTGAAATCAAATTTCCTTTCTGCCACGTGCTGTTGCAATCTGTAGATTTAAGTCCACTGTTTCCAACTGAATTTTGTTTTTCAACTGCAGTGCAGTCGGGTAAGTATGTTCTTGCTGACGCGTCAGAAAACCCAGCTCAGTGGAGGCCCACTGATTTACCACATGGTGGATACATCTATTTTCGTGAATAATTTATCATTTGCGAGCATGAAGGAAAAGCCAAGACACCATGGAACAGGTCAGGTCCCACCCCTCGCCCCACCCCACCCCCTCCGGCAGCTACTATCACAAGAAAAAGGTAGCATTCACCTAATTACTACTGGTTCACCTATATCCTGGGCAGCATCATGAGACATAAATACCAACAGCCACTAACGTCCTTCTGAATGTTACCTCTTACCAAACAGCTTCCCAATTGGAGGTTCAGTCTGGCATCCATAAAAACACAGGTATGTTTATTCCTCCTTCTTCCCTGATGCAGAGGGCAAGATACCTTTTGAATAACCCATTTCCTAACATATGAGGATACAGTATAAAAAAACCTGCCATCTGGCTCTTTCTTTTCTTGATGAAACCATTTACATTTTCTTAGTATAATGAGTATTGTACAGTAACTTGTCAATACTCTTCTGCCGTGGCACCAAATAACAGTTTAAGTATACCTGCAATTTTGATGATTTATTTGTTGCTGCATGCTTTCAAGTGCTGGCTAGGGATAATTACCCGGGAGATTATTACATGGTATTGGGTTAATTAAATATGATAAAGGCATTTGCCTGTGACATGATGGGTCTGTTTCAATCTAAATGATATAAAATGGTCAGGCTCATTGAAGGCAACATGGTGACCCCACAGAAGATTAGACCTAGCCCAAATAGAATCCTGCTAATGATGTTTCTGAATTTGATGTTCTATCTTGATTTCACTCGCTGTCTTTTTAATCAGAGAGATGTCATTACAATGATCGCTCCTGAACATTCATGCCCAGCCCTCATGAGAAAGCAGGAGACCTTCAGACTACCTTGAAATATTGGCAAAATACAAAATATTAAAGGTGTAAAAAGGGAGTCTGCTGATACTGAATTGCTTCTGATCTTCTTTGTTAGACTGAATAAGGATCAATCTCAATTGAGGAAGTCTGCTGGGTTAGGGAAGTAAGAAACAAGAAGAGACAGATGTCCAGTGGCTGTTGGACCATTTTCCTCCTCCATCGGAGATATTGCTGGGCTATAAACAGATGTAAGCACTAGGCTGGAAGTCTGATGGCCAAAACTTTGGGGACAAAGTTTTCCATTTTAATTTTAGAGCAACAAGAATAGAGACTGATACTATACCACATTTTTAAGACAAAAATTCACCTTATACCATGAACATTAATGGTTGGATGCTACGATGGTAGGGTAGTAAAATGGCAATCAAGTGGAAGAAGTCTCCATTGCCCAGTTCCCATTTCCTTGGCACAGCTGACAGATTCAACCGCTGCCAAGCCTATAGTGGCTGACATGGTCAGTTCAGTCAAACGCACGTTAAGTCCAGGCCCCAAAATATCAATAAAACTAATTGCTAGAATGAATAACCAGGTGAGAGGCGTCACTTGCAATCCGTGGGTCTCTACTGTGGCCTTCCCATGTGCAGGTTACCACGGGGAACAAAATCAGCAAACACCTTATGAAACTGTCCCAGTCAATAGGAAGAGACTCTCTCGCAATTTAGTTGAGAAAATAAGACATATGTTGCATGACTACGCAGCAAGGAGAAGCATTCCCACCAGCCCCGAGGAAAATCAATCCAGTTATTCCATACTTAGACAACTTACACGCGAGAGCAGTTACTCCTCACAGCTTCGCTCGTCTCCCTCCTGAGCCGTCAGCCGCAGCCCGGCTCACACCCATTACTCAGAGAGAGCCGATCCCCTTGGCTCTTCTCGCTCTCTCCTCACTCCTTTTCTCTTTGGGGTGTTGCAGTTATCACCCTGGTCTCGCTTATTTTGGCTCTTATAAGTGAAGAATACCCCTCCCTGGGACCCTAGGCGCCAGTCTCCATCCCTTATTCTCCCCAGTCCATGACCAGGAACTGATCGCCAGCAGCAGCGCTACCCATCATGGGCCAGCAATTCCGTCCGAAGGAGAGAGAGTTCAGGCAGAAACCCGTGGTAGTCCTCAGAGGAGCCAGGGAGGTGCTGGGGCCGGAGCAGAGCCCCGCAGGGAGTGCAGGGAATGAACAGGCAGAGGCCGGGGCCTCGGAGAGAGGAAGACTTCGAGCAGAGGCACTGAGCTGGGAAGGCAAAGGGCTGGGGACTATGGGACACAGGTGCGATTGGCACAAGAAATTTAAGTCTGACACGGAGGAAGATAAAACGAGAAAGACTGTTGCTGGCAGCCATTCAAAAAATGTTGTTTGTACTCTTTCAGTGGGTGCACTGGTGCAACATGGGTTAATCTTAAAAACACGGTCAGTGAAGGAAGCCTTGCACAAGAATACATGCTGCATGATTCCATTTATACCAAGTTCTAGAAAAGAGAAAATTAATCCATGGTACCCAATAACCAGAGCAGCGGTTGCTTTGCGGTTGTTGGAGAGTGGGTGTCAGAAGTGGTTAGGAAGAGGCTTGAGGGAACTTTCTGGGATAATGGGACTATTCAACATCTTGACAAGGGTTTAGGTTACAAAGATGCATGCATATGTTAAACTCAGAGAACATACATTAAAATTTATACATTTCACCATGTATAAATTTTACATCAAAAGAGAAAACGGTATACACAAATATTGCACTCTAGTTAACAATATGCATGCTAAAGTATTTACGAAGAAAGTATATCAATGTCTACAATTTATTTTGAAATGCATCAAATCAAAAACATAGGATGGGTTAATGGATGGATAGAGGCATGCATAGAGGGAGACAGAGTGGAAAAGCAAGGGGTAAAATGTTAAAGGTAGAATCTAGGTGGCGAGTGCACATGCGCCCACTGCAAAATTCAACTTTTCCATAGTTCTGAAGATTTTTATAATGATTTTTAAAAAATTGTATGTTGGGCACAAATGGGCCTTGAAGATAAGGTTAATATTTTATTTTACCTGCAAAGGACATCTCACATTTTGCCCTGAGGAATGCTGAAAGAAAGCAATTCGTGCTGGGGGGGGCGGATTTAGCCAGACTTACTGGAATTTATTGAATAATGGATAATATATATTAGATGATAATAACAGATAGTAAAGACAGCAACAACCATGGCTACTACTATTATTGCCACATTATGACCACTCTTTCTGTGTCCAGCGTTAGGCTAAGTGCTTTTAAGAACCATCTCATTTAATCCTACGACAACCCTAAGAGAGAGGTAGAAATAACCCCATTTGCTGAAGAGGAAACTAAGCTTCTGTAGATTAACTGACTTAACCAAAGCTAATGAGGCAGAAGGTTGTGGAGCTGAGGTTCGAACCTAAGCTTAGGCAAGTGTATACTGGGGACACGGATGGCAACTGGCAGGGCCAGGAGGTGAACCCGGCTCTATCCAATCCAGAATCTACGGAGCACCTTCAGTCTTTGTCACAGCACGTCACCTATCCTTGGCAGGGAAGTGCTTCCCTAGTCTCAGATCGGATCTCGTTTCTCTCCAGCGCTAAGGAGGGAGTTTCAATTCTTCAAAAACGGTCTGAACCTGGTGTTAAACATATCAGCTTTGTATTTATGAGTTCTGTAAATTATTCTCGGGGCATCTTGACCTAAATTCTACATATTTTCCTTGACTCAAAAGAGAGGTTGCACTAGACATTCCCCATGTTAGCAGAAGCCTAAGAAGACTCCAGCCTTGTAACACAAGATTGATTTTAATGGTGGACTTTCAGACAGTGAAGTGAAGTGGTGAGGAAAAATACTTGGGGGTAGGCAGCTCTTGGGGACACTTCATATCTTAAATTTGGCAGAAGAAACATTGGTATAGGACACAGAGTCATTCAGTATTCCCTAGGAAGCTGGGTCTTGCATCCTGATTTCACATAACCATAAGGGGGTGATTTTATGAGAAGTTATTTAAGCCCTGTGAGGACTGGTTCTTTTTTATACTGAGGATAATTCCATGTACTTCTCAAGTCAATACAAGGAGAAACCCATGTCTGGGAACTCACAGGGCCTGGCCCTGAGTAGAAGCCTCAATGAAAGTTTATTTCCCTTCCACTCTCTTCTCTGGTCCATAGGAAGAAATGACACTCACAGAGTCAGACAGTGAAATACACCTCAGAGTCACGTTTCAACACTGGAATTAGCAATTACGCCTCCCTTAGAATGCCTTTCCATTGAGAAGCTCATAGTATAGAAAATTACATGCTCATGAAGCCAATTAATCTTTTTATGCCACATGATTTTCTTGTAATAAGTACCATTCACAATATAGATTCCCCACTGATACTGCTTCCAGGCAGCGCCAGCTCTGGGAAGGAGCGATGCGATGATCGGCGGGGAGCTGTTAGTGGGTTTTCAGTCGGAAACAATGTAGTCTGTGATTTTCACAGTTAAAATAGAAGGAGTAGGGAATCAATTTTATTTAAGACTTTTAGTGCTGGGCACTCAATGGAAACTTGTTGAATTGGGCTAAAGATGTGGGGGACTTTTCACAAGATGCATAATGGCAGTATCTTTGCAAGGAAACCTTTATGGTTCTAGAGGGGTTTATAGTCTCAGTAACTGGGGTATCTAGAGGTGTTCAGCAGAAAGAAGTCTGAAATTCTGCAGCTCAAAACACCCAAATACTAGTCTCTTTAAAAAGTGAAAGGAAAAATGATATTCAATTTGCCCGAGGCATTCACAAACTATGTGGAGGTGAGGGGATTCCATGAAGAAATGAATGAATTAAGAATGAATGAAGTGACTGTAAGTTTAGTTCAACCTCACAGGATAAAAGGATGCAAATCCACAACCAAAATTAACTCCAAAATGATTCATGTTCTTCATTACTATCCAACACCTATTTATTGATCAACTACTATGTGCTAGGCCCCGTGCTATGGTCTCGGATACATCCGAGAAATAAATGGATGCAAATAGCAGCTTACAGTTTTTAACCCCATAAAGAAGGCAAATTGGGCCCCACTTGGAGCCTCAGTTTCCCCTTCTGAAAAATGGGTAGACTCGGCCCTGCCTCCCACGGTTGATAGCCCCAAATAAAAAAAATATATATAAATATATGTTATATAAAATATTAATATATAAATAAATATTAATATATAAATATTTAGATTTTGATATAAATCTAAAATGGCTAATCAGGTGCAGGGCTGTGAGTGCTGAATGTAAGCTCCATTTAGACATGAATTTTTAAATATTTTGTTCATTGCTTTGTACCTCAGTGCCAAGTAGGTGCTCCATATTTATAAACTGAATCTACAGATATTGAGTGCCTGTAATGTGCCAGGCACCGTTTTTGTTCTAAATTGTTGGGGAAAGAGCGGTGAACAAGTCAGTCTGTACCTTAGTTGAGGTTCTGTGCCTCATCAAATCATATGGGTGATTTTGTGCAACTAACACTTTCTTAAGTCTCCTGTCCTCATCTGTAATATGGGAAGAACAGTAGTTGAATGATTCACTGAGGTTAGACAGTTAAACTTAGAATAGCACAGGGCCTCGCACACATTAAACGTTAGATATTATTAAATAAATACACAGGATCATTTTTGACAATGTAAGTGTAATAGAGGAAAAGAATGAGCTAAAGAGTGCCTGAGGGTTGGGGACAGGCCACTTTTGTCAGTGTCGTCACTAAAAACTTAATTTTGGGGGGGATAAAATTTCAAATTTACATATAAATTAAAAAATAGTAAAGAATCTCATATTTTTAACCATAAAATAATTTGTTATATTTTACTACATTTGCATTATCATATTCTCTCTTGTGTATTTGTTTGTGTATGTATTATATATAATATGTATTTGTACTTTCTTTTCCCGCAAAACCACTTTAGAGTAAATTTCAGACATCATTCACCTTTAATCTCTAAATATTTCTGTGTGTTCTTCCTAAGAACATGGATATTCTCTTGCAAAATCTCCGTACAATTATCAAAATCAAGAATTTTGACAATAATACAATTCTTTAATATGTCTTCCGTATTTAAGTTTTGCTAACTGTCCCAATAATATAGCTATTCCCTACTATGCAATCAGGACCACTTTGCATTTAGTTGTCATGTCTCTAGAGTTTCCTTTACTCTAGAAAGGCAGTTACTCAGCTTTTCTTTGTCTTTTATGACCTTAACATTTTTGAAGAGTATTGGTGAGTTATTTTGTAGATGTCCCTAAGTTGAGATTTGTCTGATATTTTCTCATGATTAGAATTAGGTTGTGCATTTTGGGTAGGCATGGCACCGAAAGGAGTTGTGTCCTCAGTGTACCACATCGGGAGGCACATGGCGTTTTTTTATTCCCGTACTGATGATGTTCACTTTGATCATTTGGTTAAGGTGGTGTCTACCAAGGTACTCCACTAAAAAGTTACTATTTTTTCCTTTGTAATTATTAAGTGTCTTGTGGGAAGATATTTTGAGACTATCCTGTTCTTCATCAGACTCTCACCCATTGTTTTTAGAATTCATTTATGGTTCTTGCCTGAGTCAATTACTCCCATGGTTACAAAATGCTGATTGGAAGGCCTCTGTATTAGTTCGCTAGGGCTGTCATAACAAAATACCACTGACTGGGTGGCTTAACAGGAATTTATTTTCTCACAATTGTGGAGGCTAGAAGTCCAAGATCAGAGTGTTGGCAGGTTTGGTTTCTTCGGAGACCTCTGTCCTTAGTTTGCAGATGGCTGCCTTCTGGCTTTGTCCTCATAAGACATATTCTCTGTGGGGATATCTTTTCCTCTTCTTATAAGGACACAGTCATATTGGATTAGGGCCTACCCTAACTGGTTCATTTAACTTAATCACCCCTTTAAAGACTTTATGCCCAAAGAAAAAAAAATAAAAATAGAAAAAGGGCTTCCCTGGTGGCACAGTGGTTCTGAGTCCGCCTGCCGATGCAGGGGACATGGGTTTGTGCCCCGGTCCAGAAAGATCCCACGTGCCGCAGAGCAGCTGGGCCCGTGAGCCATGGGCGCTGAGCCTGCGTGTCCGGAGCCTGTGCTCCGCAATGGGAGGGGCCACAGAAATGAGAGGCCCACGTACCACACACACACACACACACACACACACACACACACAAAGGCAGATTGGATCTCAAAATGCCCTTCTGCTCTCACATCTGCTTGCCCAGAACCCTCACATTCTACAGTCCCACTTCCAGATGTAGATTTGAGCTCGCCCCCTCCATGTTTCCTCCCAGTCTTGTCATGGAGTGTGGCGAAGGGGAAAAACCTGGATGGACAGAATCAGAAGCTCTTCCGGCAGGTCAGAGATAGAGGTGGGCTGGTTGCATTCCTTCATTCCAAACATTTGATTGCTTTTTGTTTTTTAATATGCGCAATACATGGAAACTTTACTATTACCCAGACCCCAGACCCAGATTATCGCCTTTCATGCATTATCTCACCTAATCCTCACTTGAAGCTGCAAAATATGTATTATTTATATTATTGTTGCTGTTTGAATAGTTATCCCTCATTTAAAGATGAAGAAATAGGCTACGTGCAATTGCATTTTTTGCATTGTCATGGGGCATCTAGAAATTGAACTTTTCTATCAACCACTTGGTTCCCAAGACCATACTCTTGCCACTCTCACTTTCCTTTTAAAACTCAGGGGCACATTTATATATCTACAGAAAAATATATCTATTAAATTTATATATCCATTCCGTTCATGTGTTCATTTTTTTCAATAAATATTTATCAAATGCCAAACATGTACAGACACTGCATTTTTAAGGTAAACATTGTCTTTTGACTTAAGTTGTTGGAAAGTCACTCAGAGCTCCACGTGTATATTTTCATACTTTCATTCATTCGGCAAATAGTTACTGAGTGCTCACTATTGCTCTCCTAGGGCTGGGGATGAAATGGGGTCCAAATCAGGCAAAGAGCCTGCACTCATGCAGCCTGCATTCTAGCAGAGGAGATGAAAAATAAACAACTTTTACATATTTACTACCTCATGAGATGATAAATTCTGTAAAGATAAAGCATGGTCAGGGGCCAAAGAGTGACTAAAGACAGAAGGGATGACCTCTGTGAAAAAGCAACATTCAAGCAAAAACTAATTAAAAGTAGTAACAAGCCATGAGGATACAGGGTGGAGGGTGCATTCCAAGCAGCAAGGCTAGCACATGCAAAGGCCCTGAGGTGTGTTCTAGGACTAGTGAGGAGGCTGGTGCAGCTGGAATCCCATACTCATCTGCTTAAATGAAATCTACAAATGTCACGGTTCTGCTGGTTATTTTTTACACAGTTGTACCAAGAATGTCCTGCTTTGTTCTTGCAATTTTAGAGCAGTTCATGTACCTCCAAGAGAGCTCTGGAAATAATCATTTTTTCCTCAAAAAGTCATTAAGCCGCTTTAATCACTCCATGACAATGGCTGGATAATGAAGAGAATGCCCACCCAAGCCACTCAGGGCATCCCCAAGAGCGAGAGCCTGCTCATTAGAAAGATATTTACAAACAGACCCAAAGAGATCAGAGCTCCCTTCTTTTTCCAACATAGCCGGTCTTCGCTTTTAGTCCACAACTCTTTGTTCACGGCTTTCCAGGGAAACCCTCCCTCGAGTTCAGCCTGCCTACTGTTTGGCCTGGGGACTTTAATCAGTAGACATGGAAGAAGTGACCCAGCCAGGAGCACGGCCATCACTGAGCGGCCTGAGACTAGGGGAGCCGCAGATAAAAGAAGCAAAGCTGAGAGTTTGGCTTCTAATTAGTGGAAAGTTAAAGTTGATTTGAATCATTAGAATTACGGACTTACGGCTTTACTAAATAACATCCTCTCACATATGTTTTCTATTAATAGTCTGTGGTTGTTCCAGTTAGCTCCAGTGCTTGAGAACTGTGCGCATTAAGAGATAATATTTTAGAAAAGTCATGGGTAAAGTTTGTGCCAAAAAGCACCAGCTTGAATAATTTTCTTTTTTTGAATAATAGATAACAATTTAAAGGTAATCAATTCTAATGGCACAGAACTCTTAGAAATCTTGAGACTCAGAATGTCTTTAGAGCAGGAAGAGAAGCTTAGTGATCATTGCATTCAATTTCCTCATTTTGTCTTGGAGGAAAGACAGAGTGGCATGGGTAAAGTCCGAGGTTCAAGTCACTAGGGGGATAGAAGGGAAACACCAGTCCGTGACATGTTCTACTGCCAGCTGCCAGCCTTCCTGCCAATGATTTGTGGTTTCACTTTGCAACTCTGCTTGACATACCCTGTGAAAAATTCTGCGAGCTTTTTGAGTGCTCAAATTGTCATTTCTCTTTGTCTTTTAGCTTTTGTGCCCTTAATGCATATCTCACCTGTGAGAACTCAGTGTAAACAGAAGCCATTTTTCTTGTTATCGAAAATTATTGTATTCTGATTTTTTTCCTGCTAGGATTTATATATATATAAAATCAGATAAGTTAGGCGAAAATAACTCATAAGCATCACTCCAAAGTTCACAGCTTTGAACCGTTCTCTTTTTTCCCCTCAAAAATATGTCACATTCTGCTCATGACAATGCAACTTGGGAAACACTAACAAATGGAAGTTTTTGAGATATGAAGCAGTGCTGAATAAAATATGTTTTGAAAGTTTGCACGGCATTTCATCGTGCCTAAATCCTACTAACTCCTAGTTTGCTGTTACTTTTGAGCTTACGCAGCATATTTATAATGCAGTGCCATGTGATAAAAGTGACTGACCCCAAATAATTTATCAAGGAGCAGACACCTAGGTGGAAGAAATACGGAAACTGAGTTCAGACAGTGCTGGCTCTGAACACCAGACTTTGGCTAGGCGCCAAGAACTCTCTGTGCCTCAACGTCCTTCCCTGAGAAATGAAAATCAGACTGTTTATCCCGTAGGGTGGCTGTGAGAGTCACACGGAAATAATGTACGTCCCCCTTTAGTATGGTTCTTAGTGTGCACTAGAAATAATAAATACTGTGAAACCGGGCATATTTTTGTAAATAGGATTCCAAACAGCAATCATCAAATAAGGGTTTAATGACACTGTAATATTAATAAAAAATAATTTTTTTCACTTAGTCCATATTGTTACAAAATCATAAAAGAAACAATGGTGAATCTTCTGCCGGATGTAACTGACAGTACACCAAGTGATCATGATGTGGCCATCTCCTAAACCCAATGTCCCTTCCCACCTCCCAGCTGAAGATAAGAATGCAACCCTCCCCCTCTGGAGAGCTGGCTCGGCCAAGGACTAGAGGTAACTGCCAACCCCATCATATCTAAATTTGTGTCATTACCAAGGTTGTGCTGCCCTCCTTCCCTTCACCTGCTTAGTAAGTACCAACGATGAGGTGTGTACTTATATCTAACAAACACAGATGCTCCTATGCTTGGAGCAGCCTTGAAATAGGTTCCCTGAACAAGATTTGTGTTCCAGATTTTTTTAAGCTGGCACATTTGAAAAGACATGATAAATTCTTAATAATTAAAAGAAAAGTACAGGGCTTCCCTGGTGGCGCAGTGGTTGAGAATCCGCCTGCCAATGCAGGAGACACGGGTTCGTGCCCCGGTCCGGGAAGATCCCACGTGCCGCGGAGCAACTAAGCCCGTGAGCCATGGCCGCTAGGCCTGCGCGTCCGGAGCCTGTGCTCCGCAACGGGAGAGGCCACAACAGTGAGAGGCCCGCATACCGCAAAAAAAAAAAAAAAAAAAAAAAAAAAAAGAAAAGTACAATGAATAAAGGACTTTACCTTTTAAAAAGTGAATGCAGCTTGATGCAAGGGTTGTGAGGAAAGGCTGAGGCTGATGAATTATAAAAACAGAGGCACGATGCAGCAAGACGAAGGAAATTACTCTATAGGCGCTTCTAAGAGCGAGGGTTTGGCCAACTGAGTCAAAAGGAGAAACTTAGGGTGAACTGCACATAGACTATTGCGTATTCCCCTTGTGTTTGCTGCATTCAGCTACATACTTTCGTTCAGCTGCTACTTCTTAGTGGTGCAAAATACCAATGTTCTAGGGAATACTGCATATGAATCAAAATAATTTTAATGCTGTATTGATATTCCCATATGCCTGTTTGCACTATAAAAACATTCAGTAGGTAGAACAGATTTTATGTAGATGAAGAACATAATACATGGTCCCTACATAGATAGCTCATGATCTTCCTTGAAATGGGTATAATATTTCAATGTCTTAGTTTGGATTCTCCCAAAATCAGAGCCAGAGACAAGGATTTTCGTACAGGTAATGCATTTGGGAATTTACTGCAAGAAGCACTGGTAAGGATGTGGAAAAAAATGAGACATAGAAGGGAGATACATGGATAAAATTATGTTAATGACCAGGTTCCTCCTGTGGGAAAATGAGGCCCAAATTGTCTCACAGGAGGCTGAGGCGGCTGGGGCATTCATCCCTCCCATCTGTTGAGAGTGACACCAGGGAGTTAAATTCCCACATTTGCAGGAATCACCTGCTTGCTGCCCAGCAAGTTTCCAGTGCTGAGAAAGCCCTTAGAGAAGAGAGATAGACACATCTGAGGTGCTGCAAACAGTCCCCACACATAGGTGAACATAGGTGGGCCAATGGCCTACAAATAAGAGAACCAAGGGGGCTATTGCACATGTGTAAGGAAAGACTAGCAGGAGTTTCACAGATTTACTTGTGAATAAGAACTGAGAAGAATTGAGGTGTGCCAATTCAAGTTATTGTCACATCCCAGGCTACAATGCCTAAACCTGAACGATCCTTGAATGTTCATTGGGTTAATCGTGACTCCATCCTCTGATAAAACAGAAACATCGCAGTGCCTGCTACACTGATGGCCTATTTTTACGAAAGTGCACAAGTCTGTGACACATCTTGAGCAAGAAGCCCTACATAGTTCCTTAAGCATAGGTGGCCATGTTCTGTATTGCAATGACTCCTCCTCTGGGCACTGCTGATTGGCTCACAGTGGCCATGTGACCTAAGAGCAGCTCATCCATAGGCTGTCCAATAGTATTAAAGCTCTACCCAATTAGATTCTCTCCAGGAACTTGAACTAGGCAAAAATGAAAAGATTGCATAGCTGAAAGGAGACACATACTAAAGAGATGCAGAAGCAAAGCAAATAAGAGTGATATCAACAGTGAAAACCCAGTTATTAGAGCTGGGAACATAACTCTTCCTCCAGTTCCTCAAACAACTTACCTTTTCCAGGAGGCCTGGATGTCCAGCTATTCCCAAGTCCCCTGAAATTGTCATCACCCTTATTTCTCAAATCTCTGTTACTTAAATATAACCTAAGTATGCCCCTTTCTCTTCTTCCAGCTCAAAGAGCCAAGTTAACATTTGCCAGGAGATGATACACTGTTGGTGGGAATGTAAGTTGGTGTAGCCACTGTAGAAAACTGTCCAGAGGTTCCTCAGAAAACTAAAAATAGAATTATCATATGATCCACTCTTGGGCATATATCCTGGGCACATATCCAAACAAAACTATAATTCAAAAAGATACATGCATAACAGGTGAATGGATAAAGAAGATGTGGTATATATACATATACACATACATACACACACAATGGAATACTACTCAGCCATAAACAAGAAGAAAATAGTGCCATTTGCAGCAACAAGGATGCAACTAGAGATGATCATACTAAGTAAAATAAGTCAAAAAGAAAAAGACAAATACCATATGATATCACTTATATGTGGAATCTAAAACATGGCATAAATGAACCTATCTACAAAACAGACACAGACTCACAAACATAGAGAACAGATTTGTGGTTACCAAAGGAGAGGGGTGTCGGGGAGGGATGGACTGGGGGTTTGGGTTAGTAGATGCAAACCATTACATATATTTATAGAATGGATAAACAACAAGGTCCTACTGTATAGCACAGGGAACTATATTCAATATCCTGGGATCAACCTAATGAAAGAACGTAAAGAATGTATATATGTGTATACATTTTAAATCAACTATACTTCAATTAAAAAATTTAAAAATTAAAAAGAAAACATACACCAGGAGAGTATTCATCAAATCCCCAGTTCTGTTCAGGGTCTTCACCCATTTGATACAAGAAAAATGTCTCTTGAGGTCTCGGGTTTCCACGCCCACTAGACCATTGCTCTGATTACAGGTCCAGTCTTTCTTGCCTGTCAGGCTGGAGGGTCATCAACAAAGATGTGGATCATCTCCAAATATCCCCAAGGTTAAAGCCATTGCCTTTGAATTCACACACCTGCCAGAGAGATTTCGAATCCCAAGATGGCTTGACGGGGACATTTTAAGAAGCTACAGCATTACAAAAGCTTGCATATCCAAGCTGTAATAGTCAAATTGCTTCTACTTGATCAATTACTTAGAAACTGAGCTTTAAACCAAAAGCTATGTTGTTCTGGAAGCTCTCTGGACAGCGTAACTATCTCTCGCAATTAAATGTTGACATAATTCTTTCAGAGCTACAGTCTTGCTTTTGCTCCAAAGCTTCCTTCCAGGCATGTGAGAGCCACCCAATCCCGAGGCAAACATTCTTTGAAAACCTTTGAGTGAATGGCAAAGGTCTTTGGGTTTGGCGGTTTGGTGAGAATTTCAAATATCAAGAAGACTGTTCAGATACAAATGAAGGTAGTTATGGTTATTCATTCAAGTGTCTGCAAAGGCCTGCTGTGAGCCAGCCCTAAGCAATGAGCCGGGGGCACTGAGAGGGGTAAAAAGTGGTGCCTGCCTTAGGGGAGTCTGAGCAAGTGGGGCAATAGACAGGAAAGTGGAAATATCACAATACAACGCGGAAATGCTTCAGCACCGCGTGAACTACGTTGTGCGGGAAATGAAGACAGAATGAGTCCCAGAGAGCTGGCAAGGCTATGTGGGGTGGGGGTGGGGGGTGTTGATACTTAGTGACTCCTGACGGATGCACAGAAGTTTGCCAGGGAAAGAAGGAGAATGAAAGGTCAGTCCTTCAGCGGAGAATGTGCCAGGAACTGCTACAGGTGGGGACAGAGCAGTGGACAAGACTAAAATCTCTGCCCTCGTAAAGCTTATGAGAATCAAATGAGATCCAGTAATAATGGCGAGGTGATGGTCACACGTTGGTAAGAGTTGTTCCGGCTGTCACCCTGAGCATCCGACAGTTTTACGTTCTAATAGGCACTCACAAGAGCATGATTTTCCGGTACTGCTGCCCTCAGGTACTGCTCATATTTATTGCTAGAATGGTCCTCTTGAGTCTGTTTCCTTGTCTGTAAAAGGGGGAGAGGAGTGCTAATACTAGCTAATACTTTAATACTCACTAACCTATTACTCCCTGCTTGACACTGTACTAAGCACATAACAAGCACTGTCTCATTTAACGTTCCCCACAGTCCTGAGATCTCCATTCACAGAAGGGGAAACTGAGGCTGGTAGAGGCTAAGCAACTGGGGCAAGGAACGGCTAAACTACCTGCACTGCCCGATCATCTCTGTTACCAGGCAGGTTAAGGGAGACAGAACATGGGGAGGACTTTACACAGTGCTTGGTTTGCGGTAAGTGATCAGCAATGTTGGCCATTATTGTTATTACTAGAGATTGCCATGAATCATTACTTCTCCTAACAGGAGGATATCAGTTTTCACTTGTCCGTTTGGGAACATGGGGCCTTCTCACCGTTCCCCCATTTTTTTGGCTATGTCTAATTGACAGACAGTACTTCTACATCTAACCAATAAGTTCTTGGCCAAGCTACCCTATCAACAAATGAAAGTATGCAACTTTCACAAGCTACCTCATCAGAAACCTTTCCTCGACAGAGCTTAAACACTGAACATTTTAAACAAAGTTCACGGACCCAGTTAAATTTGAAAATACTACTTGCTTTACTGCCTCCAGCCTGCACTTGGGCAGCTTCCTCTACACAGAAGGCTCTGAGACTTGGTTTCTGCCTAAGGCAGAAGCAACCCAACTTGTAAAGTCTTCTGACCCGTCTCTGAGGCCAGTTATGTTTTTAATGACTCTCTCCGTATTTTATTCATTGTACTCTTGTCCCTACCATAACTCCTACCACAGTTTTGGCATGCAACATATTTAACAAGGCAATTAATCAAAACAAATGCCTAGCACCCAATGAGGTGATAGAATGCCCACACCACCTAAAGGTCAGCCATGCCACAATGGATTCTCAGTGAGTTTGGGTTTGCGTTTGGTTTGGTTTTGTTCCCAGATCTTGGAGATTGCAGATTTTATTCATCTCAATTATCAGTAAATGTCAGCGGAGTGAATACAGGAATGAATGAACGAACGGACAGTGGACTGAATAAATTAATGGATGCTGCACCAGAATGAGAAAATAAAAATAAGGAAATTGAAGAAAGAAAGCTAGAATCTAAGTTTTCAAAGATTTCAGAAAATTGGAGACCCTACCAGAAGTTACCAACCTGAGAAAATGGGGCTACAAGAAAAACTATTATTTGAACATGATTACTTCCTTAGAGACTTCAAATTAATCCTTCTGTGCACTCCCTCCTCTAATCTTCCCAAACACAACTTGCTTAAGCGGTTTCCTTTGTTATTCCCTGGTTTTTCTCCTGTGCAATCACATTCATCTAACCAGAGGGTCAGAAGAGAAGGCTTGTAAATGCTCTGCCCCCAGGAGCCTTCATTTGGGGCTGAATGCACAGGCCACATCCCTGTAGGACTTGTGGGTAAGCCTCAAGCATCAGAGAAAGGGAGAAAGTTGGAGAAGGGCTGCAAGCCATGCCTAATTGTCTATTTAGTCTCCACAGGACCAACTGAAATTGGAACAACAAGAACACTAAATACATTTTATTAGGTCTATCCATGCCAGTGTATGTGTATGCCTGTGTATGTATGTGAGCGTATGTGTATACACACACACACATGCACACATACTTCTAACAAATTTCTTTTTCATTGTTATAGTAATGAGGACTTTGAAACTACTGCATTGGTTTGAGTTTCCCCTTAAAATACATGAGTGCTCTCACAAAATGTCATTTCAATTACAGAAACCCAATAATGAACCAAAAATACCCTCCCATGCACTCTTGGCTCCTGAAGTACCCACTGACGGTGACAAGCACTAGTTGAGGTTTAGGGGAGTTTTTTGTATTATTAATAAAAGGATGCAAATGAAATGAGTTGGCTTTTAGAGATCATTATTGAGAGTCTGGATAGCAAAGGTCTGTCAGAAGCTCTTTTGCATTTTGCCATATCATCATCACAACAAAAGGTAGAGCTGCTTAGAAACTTAAATGAATTAATAAATAAACCAAATGATAACAAATATTGATCCAACAGCCCTGAATAGAGAATGGCTGACTATCTCACTTTGTGCAAAAGCCTTGTCTCTGCCTGATAATTCTTAGCATTAGAGAAAGCAAAATATATGTTTCATGGCAATTCTCAAGAACCCCAAACAATTCCCACAAGAAACTCACCTCTCTTCCAGAAAATGGGAAGCTGGTTGGAAAGTGTGATTGAACAAATGGCTTACCTAATATGCAACAAATTGACTCTCCTAAAGTTCAGGCCCAGAAATGGATTCCAAACAGTAACTTTCCCTGATGGTATGCATTTAATCACTCATTCAGCAATCATTTGTTCATTATTCAGCAATGATTATCAATGAGCGTCCATTTGTATTTAGGAATGAGAGGCAAGGAGAAGCATAGGATGTTAAAATTTATATTTTAGGACCCTGGGGCAGAAATAGACATAAAAGGGTTTTGTAGAATGCTAAATGAGAATCAAATATGAGGCATTAGAGTTACCAGAGACTACGTTCAATGTTGGGGAGCTTCCCAACCTTAACCCTATGCAATGAAGTACAGAGGGCAAAACATGGTCTTATAATCTTGAGCTGACATCCCAGTAGCTTTGAAGCCAACAGAAGCTTAAGCACTAACTGAAGAATCATGGAACTCTTAGACCTATAAGGGATATAAGACCAAAGGGATCATCTAATTTAGTGATTCACAAAAGTTCCTGGATAATTGTTTCATAAAAGAAATATTTCATGGAACTTTAACCTATGAAAAGAATGAAAGAGGAGTATTCCTGGCTGAAGGGAGGATGGGGTGCACAGGACTCCACCAGAGCCTCTTTTCTTGATGCTTGGATAGCTTCTGAGGTAGACCCACACAATCAAGGTCTCCATGGAATAAAGACCATTAATCAAAGTCTAGGCCATTTATTTGATGGCAAAAGTGAGATCAGGAAGAACCAGTGACTTGTGCAAGGTAACAAAGTCAACTTAGTGATACAACTTAGCACTAGACTCGAAGTCTGTGCCTCACATTACAGCACATTGCCACTTGGTTAGGAGGTATGTTTTTGGAGAGAGAGACACAATTGTTTTGCATGCCTGGAATTCAAGGTGATGGTGGGACGTCCGTGTGACAGTGTCTAGGAAGTGGTTCAATACACAGGCCTGAAGCTCAGCAGAAGAACAGTACAAATTTCTTAGACTTAAGTGTTGTCATCATAGAGAGGATAAATGATGTCCAAAGACAGAGTAGAAAGCCTCCAGTTAGTGGGTGGGAAGAAGAACCAGATAAGAGATATTCGGAGTAGTCAGAGAAAAACAAGGACAAGAACATATCTGAATTCTCTTTGACACGGAGTTATATACTGACTCTGAATTATGCCAAAATAAAATATCTGTGGAGAGACACAACTGGAGCTACCAACCATCTGCTCCTTCGGCCAGTCATTCCCTTCAACACCTGTAGCCCCTTCTGCATTTTGTCGTCTTCTCACAAAGGCTGCTCCCCCGGCCCCATACGGAAACAATGATATGTGGGAGCCAAAATGTACTGTTACCAAGAGTTGACTGTTAAATTGTCAGGAATTTTGTGAATCCAGATGTTAACCATAGATGTTATTAAAAATTCAATTATATGTGCTTATGGTTAAACAAATTATCTTAAAAGCAAAGACAACAAATACTCAAAATGCATCACTTTTAAAAAACTTTATTTTACTAATAATTTTAATTATTAATAATTTTAATATTTTAATTATTGTACTTTATTTTACTATTATCTATGCTCTTACGGTTACTTACATCTATTTTATGTATATCATAGAAATACTATAAAATGGGATGCAACTATGCATCTCTTCTCAACTTCCCATTCAGTGATGCCATGTTGGTGTCTTGAAATCAGTCATGGTGGAGGTATTTACCACAGAAATAGGCAAATGTTACAAAGCAAGCCTGGGACACCTCTGGGGTGCCCAAGACACAGTATTCTGCCTCCTAGTTCTGGCCCTTTGGAAGGTCTGGCTGAACTTCCTGACCCTGTGTCCTCCCAATAATTCCCCGTTTTTCCTAAATTTGTTTGAGTAGACGTTTGCTACTTTCAAACAAATAATCAATGGCTGAGAATTGGACACTTCAAAAGGAAAAGTGACATCACATGTTCTAGAGCTGGGTCTTGCATCAGTTCAGACTTGGGTCAACCAAATCAAGAAATGTGCAGAGACCTATCCAAAACAAGATTCTGGGCTCAGTCACTTAGGAAGTGAAGGATTACAGAGGAGATTGTTCTAGACACATGGGGTGTGGTGGGGGAAGGAGTGGGACAAGAGAGGAAAAGGAGCCTGCAGAGGCAACACACCAAAGCAGGAAGAGAGCAAGATTTCCTTGCTACCCACTGCTCTCTATCCTTCCCTGCCAGGGCCTTTGAGCAGAAGGTGACAGTGCAGAGAACCCACTATTAGCGCTGCTGTTACATTTCCAGTTATTACGTTATTCATTGTTCTCGCGCCTTGGGCCATCTTATTTACATAACGAAGAGATTTGGTGGAGAGGAGGGGCAAGCATCAATTGCCATGGCCTGCCTTGTTAGTTTATACTGTAAATAACACACTTCTTTCCCATGCAGTTGTTCCGGGGAACATTCTATTAATTTCAGTCATCATCTTGTTTTCGCCAAATTTGGCCGCGGAATTTTTAGAGGAATATTCAGATGGTTAGACATGGTCATTATTTGACAGTGCTTTAGCCAATATGTATCTGGGAGACAGATACAACCAATAAGCTATGCCAGTTGAGAGCAGTGCTGGCCTACAGGGGCCAGCCTCCTGTGCATTCAGACAGAAGAATGATTTTCCATATTCATGTGTGAGCGGACCCCCATTTCTCATCCACCCACCCACCCTCGTGGTGATAAACAGAAGGCTATGAGTAGGGACACTCATATCATTTTTGTAGGGCTTAGGTGCAAAATGAAAATGTGGGGTCTCTTGCTCAAAAAACAGGCAAGCATTTTTCCTTTTTTCCGCTGTCTTTCTCCGAACGTGTCATAGTGGTTTTTATTTGCCATTTAATGTCCCGCTCCCTCAGGCGGATATTCATGGGTGAGTATAAATCCTCCCAAGTTGCCTGGAGCTCTGCCCTTCGATTCTGCAAGTGGAACACATACACCTGATTCACCTCTCCTGGCCTGGAGCTCGCCGGTGGGAGTGCGGTGCTGCAGCAGGACCTGGGCAGGGTCAGGGAGCAGGTAGCCAAGAACCCATCTCAGGGAGATGAATGAGGAGGCCGAGGGAGGCGGGGCTGCCAGAGAAAGGAGGCTCCAAGCCCCACACCATGCTCCGCTGCCCCACTGGACTTCATTTACAAAACACAAAGACAAAGAAAGAACTCTATGAAGAATTTCAAGATGGTGGCCACAGAGCATTAACCTCCAAACATGGGGCCCCCTTCTGAGCAGGGGGCACTGTGCAACTGCGCATGTCACATGCCCACAAGGCCACTCCTCACCGGAAACTTCTCTTTTTCTTGTCTGTCATGGTGACACCAGTTGGTACACACCTGGCTTTGTATGTAACAGCACATGCTGAAGATAACGTAACGATTAAGCAGTGAACGGGAGAGATGCTCAGGAAGAGGGAGGAGGGGAGAAGTCTAGTGGACTTGGCTGGGAAGAGGACCAGCACCATAATTTTGCAAATTGATGATGACTGTGTCTCATTCTATCACTGTTACAGTTTGAAGCTTATGTGTTTAAATGAAGAATATTTGAAGACACTTGTTTTAAGTGACCAATCCTAACATAAAAAGTGCTCAGTAAGTATTTGCCAAAAGAACGTACTCAAACATAACAGAAAAGTGGATATCAAATCTGCCTGTGCTTTTGGGAAAAGGAATCAGCTAACACCAGTTTCTTGCAATTCTCAATGTTAACAAGCTCCAAGTGGACTTAGAAAATTTCTCCTTGCTGTTCTGTCCAATCCCAATCAGCTGGAAGCATTCTTTCAGACATTTTCCCCTTTTCATCATCAAGAAAACAGAAGCCCTATCATTTAAGGCCTTTCTTCTCCATCTGAAGACTTTCTTACAAGAACTGTGAGCAGAATTGAGCTCAGCTTTCAGGAAAGTCCTTGGAGTCGTCATGCGCCCTGTGCCAGATCACTCACTAGTCTAGCAACATTCAGACCCAAAGGGGCTGAGCAAGGGAGGAGGGCCTCTCATATGGGCCCACGAGAGAAATAACCCACAAGCTCCCCAAAAAGGAGAGAACAAGTAGTAAACCACATGATAAAGATGGAGGCTGGTTGAGACACACGCTCAGGTCCAGCTCTCTTAAAGACCAGACATCCCTCCTAAATGTTCAGGAAACTTCCGCTCATTTAGATCAGCACTTGGTTTGTTTCCTTATCCACCAATAAAGATATTCTTATTTTTGGCCACATACACCCCCTTGCTCCACAACCATCTGCTTCCTGATTTCCAATTTCCGCTGCCCCCTAGAGTATCCCTGTCTTTGGAGGCAACCTCCATTCATTCAGCTCAAGCTCTGTCCTCCAGGATTTAGGATGAGAGTCTCCTTTTGGTGCAGCACCTCCATTTACTGTTTGTTGTGAAAGGTTCTTGAAGATTCTTAATCTGATCTGTGAGCCAACCCAGGTACTCTCCCCAGAGTGCCTCAACAGAAACCTGCTGGCCTTGAGCTCCACCCTGCATTTCTAGAGACAGGGAGCCCTTATGTTAGCAAACGTTAATTCTCTCAATCAGCCATTGGGAAATATATCACTGGGCACCTTGGATGCATCTGGTGTATATTAGGTGACGGTGAAAATGAAAGGGAGGAAGGAAAGGAGAAAACAAGGGAGGGAGAGAGAAAAGAAGGAAAGGAAGAAACAGTGGGAGGGAGGAATGGAAGAAAAAAAGGCTCTTGTCAAGGCATGGTCTAGTGGACTATGCAAGTCATTAAAATATGTTAAGTTTTAGGGGGTTGAGAAGGGTATGTATACAATGCAATGAGATCTCAGGTGTAGAGACACCTGCTTACAACAACTGCATAATCCCAGGCTCTAGTCCCAGCTCTTCCACTTTGTACATGAATTTAAGCAAGTTAAAAACTGATGTCAAGTTTCTGAATCTATGGCACCTCAGAGCATTGCTTTGAGGAATAGATGTTCTCATACACAAAGTTCTCAGTTTAGAGGTAGCTATTCACCACCACTGCCATGGTGCTGCTGATTCACTGGTGAAGTATTTATGCTTTTTCAGTGTAATTTTATAAATATTTACTGAATAATGTGTATCCTCACGTCCACTTTGGTTCCCCTTCAACCTGTACTCCACTGGCCACAAGAACGTTACAAACATGCCCATCCTTACTTAATCTCTCATTTGGCTTCCCATTTTCCTTTAACCGGATGAAAAACCCCTCATTCGGCCTCCAACAATGTGTGTGGTCTGCTCCCCACCTACCCCTCCAACTCCCAGCTACACCAAGCTCCCTGCTGGGAACTCCAACCCAGCCCACTCTGGCTTCCTTTTTTTTTTTAACCCCATCATTTCACAGCAAATCCGCACATGTCTCTCCCTTTGCCGAGAGTATTTCCCTAACCCTTAAACTCCTCCTGACCCTTCAGATACCAGATCAGGCCTAACCTCCTCCTCCGTGTCCCCTGACTGGTCAGCTGCCCCTCCCACAGGCTATCACAGCCCCACATTCTCCTTCACCCTCATCATGGTGACAATTCTACATTCACTTGTGATTGTGGCGTTCATTAATAATCCATTTCACCAACAAAAACTACAGACTCTAAGCCCTATGAGGACATGGATTTTTGTCTTCCTTGTTCAGCCCTGGGTCCTTTATGCCTATCATAGCACCTGACACATAATAGATACTCAGTAAACATTTATTATGTCATTTTCACTTGACACAGAGAAATAAGGGGGCAGAGAGTATCATAACCATTTCATAATGAGGAAATGGAGTCTCTGCAAAGTTAACCAGCTTGAGCAAGGTTTGAAAGTGGCAGAACTAGAGTGGGTGCCTGAATTCCATAAGGCTGAGATCTGTGTGTCTGCCTTACCGTCGTTTCCACCCTTGTTTGGCCACTTCCATGCCTGTTCCTGGTCCTGCTCCCCAGAATGACCAAGAACTTGTGAACACTTTCTTCTACATTGTAAATCTGGATACGTTTGAAGTGAGTCTTCCTCCTCCACCCCTGCCAACATCAACCCTCATTTTTTTTCTCAGTAAAGTTTACCTCTGTCTTTAAATTTTATTCCTTACACATGGGATTTCCAAGCTCCATAAGTCAAGCCTCTCTGAAGGTAAAGTGAACTTGAACTTCTTTAAGCAAATAGAGAATGTATTGGTGCATGTAACTGGGAAGACTTAGGTGTGACCTTTTTGTTCTATCTGGATCCAAGAATTTGAATGATGCCATAAGGTCTTTCTCTCTCCTCCCTTTTTACTCCTCTCTCTCTTTTTCATTCTCTCTCCATTTCTTGTCTCTGTTGGGCTTTTTATCCAACTCATGGCATGCATGTGGAGGAAAGCTGGATCTCACAGTTTCAGGCTCACCTAGTCTTTGGAACTAATTATTTCAGAGGAGCGAAAATGGCCAACACTCTGCAACATTCAAACTACTTCCCCCAAAAGACTCTCAGTTGCCCTATGTGGGTCATAAGTGTGTCTCTAGACCAATCACCTAACCCAGACAATTAGAGATCTGATTGGCCGGGTTGGTATAGGTATCTGTTGGAGTGACAGAGACACATATTTGAAAGTTGAAGTAGAATTTCTTAAAATAGTCAGTGGTGGAAAGGAGAAGGTTCTGGGCAAACAAAAATGTAGCTGAAGTCTAGTATACACATCTCCCACCATCTTGGCCCTGTACAGAGAATCATCTATTACACTTAGACTTCTAGATATGCCCTAATTCTCTAGGTAGGTGGATTTTGACAAGCACAGTGGAACCAACATGCCTCACTTTCATATGATGTGCCATTATTGAGCTTAGAATAGTGCCTCTCTCTCCCTCTCTCTCTCCATCCTCGCCTTTCTTTTTACAGATGCATCACATTGCTGACTCATATTGAGGTCATGGTCGAAAAAGAAAAAAAAAACACACACAGATATCTGTCACATGGAATCAAAGTTCAACTCAGAGAAGAATTTCCTCTCTGCTGATGACACTGCCAAGAGATTACTCAAAGCCCATTTTGACTGTCAAATTGCACACACAATTAAGGACACAGGCGATCATCTTGTTCTGGAAGTCAGAATAAAAGCCGATACCAAGAAAAGCACACTCTGCTTAGTAAATTAACGTGCATATGCAATTGCAGTTGAAGCCCTCTTCTGAATGGGAACATGAATTCAGCTGCAGTAATGAGACTAATTCCCTGTGGGGTTTGTGGATCCAGTCTTTTCTTAGTAGTTGTGCGTCACACCAGGGAGAAGCATCAATGGCTTTAGCAGAGCCCCAGCTATGATGCTGAAAGCCCATGAGTCATATATTATAGACCAGCTGCTCTATCAGATGGGGGACACCGAAGTACAGAGAACAGTGTAAAAAATTCTGGACCCACTGAGGACGTACAAATGGATTTTTTTTGTTCGCATTTGCAAAATACAGGGAAAGTCAAGTGCAACCTATTTCTTCCACTTAAGCCCAAACTTTTCAAGGTATTATCAACTCTCTAAAGCCACGTCTTGGTTTTTAAAAAATGGAAGTCACCTGAGTATAAATAAATGGCCTTTCTATTGTAAATCATAGCCTTTTGTCACTTGCGGGGAAAAACTACGTGAAAAAGTTACAATTTTGCCTTTGGAATACTAATATTATGCCCCTTCTAAATCCTGAAAGTTAATATAATTCCCAACATTAACATCATTCAGACATTATTATTATTATTATTATTATTTTTTGCCGTACGCGGGCCTCTCACTGTTGTGGCCTCTCCCGTTGGCGGAGCACAGGCTCCAGACGCGCAGGCTCAGCGGCCGTGGCTCACGGGCCCAGCCGCTCCGCGGCACGTGGGATCTTCCCGGACCGGGGCACGAACCCGCATCCCCCGCATCGGCAGGCGGACCCTCAACCACTGCGCCACCAGGGAAGCCCAGCATTCAGACATTTTTTAAACATCTTTCGGGACACTTACTTGTAAATGGTTTCAAAGCCTCTAAGCTTTCTACTTAAACAACTAACTCAGGTCTAGTTAGCATCAAAACAGTGGTTCTCAAACTCTAAGCATCAGGATTACCTGAAGGACTTGAATAGTAGCACCACACCACAGAGTTTCTGATTCAGCGGGTCTGGGGTCGGGGTCAAGAAGCTGCATTTCTAGCCCGTTCCCAGGTGATGCTGACACTACTGGTCTGGGAAGCACACTCTGAGGACCACTGCACTAAAACAGAAATGTGCCTCCCAATATGTGAAATAATCCAACCCTTTCCTTTACACCTAAAGTGTATATACGAAAAAAAAAAGCTACCTGAATAAGCACTTCTCAAACTTTAAAATGTATACAAATCACCTGAGGATCTTATTAAATACAGATTCCGATTTATCAGGTTTCAGGTAGGGCCTGATATTCTGCATTTCTAATAGCTCCCAGGAGATGCTCACTAGTACAAGCAAACAGAGAGTAAAGGTAGCAGATCAACCACATATAAAGCTAGTAGGAAGCTTAAATTTTAAGACAAAAGCAGTAAAATCATCTATATCTACAGAAAGTAGTTAAATGATACATAAAACAAAAAATGTAAAATATGACATCAAAAACATAAAATGTAGTGAGGTGGAGAGGAAAGATGTAGATTGGCTAAACATGTGATATACATTGGCATGTAATATACAGTATAAGGAATATGGTCAATAATATTGTAATGACTTTATATAGGGATAGACGGTTACTAGATTTGTGGTGATCATTTCATAATGGATACAAATGTCAAATCACTATATAGTATATCTGAAAACTAACATAATATTGTATATCAATTACATTTCAGTTAAAAAAATGAACAAGCTAAATACTCAGTAATGTGAAAATGGACACAACAATTATGGTTTATTAATTCAATGATATATTACATCACCATGAAAAGTCACATCTATGAAGAGGCGTGATAACATGGGAAAATACTTACGTCTAAGGAAGAAAAAGAAAATTAAAAATTATATGCATCTTATGATGATAACCATGTAAAATAGTCTAAGAAAAAGAACAAGAGAAATGTACAAAAATATAATTATATCAAAATTGCAGGATTATGGATGGTCTTAGCTTCTATTGTCCTTTTCAGACTTTCAGTAATGTCTTTTTTTTTTTAACATCTTTATTGGAGTATAACTGTTTTATAATAGTGTGTTAGTTTCTGCTTTACAACAAAGTGAATCAGTTATACATCTACATATGTTCCCATATCTCCTCCCTCTTGAGTCTCCCTCCCTCCCATCCTCCCTATCCCACCCCTCTAGGTGGTCACAGAGCACAGAGGTGATCTCCCTGTGCCATGTGGCAGCTTCCCACTAGCTATCTAATTTACATTTGGTAGTGTATATATGTCCCTGCCACTCTCTCACTTTGTCACAGCTTACCCTTCCCCCTCCCCATATCCTCAAGTCCATGCTCTAGTAGGTCTGTGTTTTATTCCCGTCCTACCACTAATCTCTTCATGACATTTTTTTTTTTTTAGAGTCCATACATATGTGTTAGCATACGATTTGTTTTTCTCCTTCTGACTTCACTCTGTATGACAGACTTCAGGTCTATCCACCTCATTATAAATAACTCAGTTTCATTTCTTTTTATGGCTGAGTAATATTCCATTGTATATATGTGCCACATCTTCCTTATCCATTCATCTGTTGATGGACACTTAGGTTGCTTCCATGTCCTGGCTATCGTAAATAGAGCTGCAATGAACATTTTGGTACATGACTCTTTTTGAATTATGGTTTTCTCAGGGTATATGCCCAGTAGTGGGATTGCTGGGTCGTATGGTAGTTCTATTTTTAGTTTTTTAAGGAACCCCCATACTGTTCTCCATAGTGGCTGTATCAATTTACATTCCCACCAACAGTGCAAGAGGGTTCCCTTTTCTCCACACCCTCTCCAGCATTTATTGTTTCTAGAGTTTTTGATGATGGCCATTCTGACCGGTGTGAGATGATATCTCATTGTAGTTTTGATTTGCATTTCTCTAATGATTAATGACGTTGAGCATTCCTTCATGTGTTTGTTGGCAATCTGTATATCTTCTTTGGAGAAATGTCTATTTAGTTCTTCTGCCCATTTTTGGATTGGGTTGTTTGTTTTTTTGATATTGAGCTGCCTGAGTTGCTTATAAATTTTGGATATTAATCCTTTGTCAGTTGCTTCATTTGCAAATATTTTCTCCCATTCTGAGGGTTGTCTTTTGGTCTTGTTTATGGTATCCTTTGCTGTGCAAAAGCTTTTAAGTTTCATTAGGTCCCATTTGTTTATTTTTGGTTTTATTTCCATTTCTCTAGGAGATGGGTCACAAAGGATTTTGCTGTGATTTATGTCATACAGTGTTCTGCCTATGTTTTCCTCTAAGAGTTTGATAGTGTCTGGCCTTACATTTAGGTCTTTAACCCATTTTGAGTTTATTTTTGTGTGTGGTGTTAGGGAGTGTTCTAATTTCATACTTTTACAGGTAGCTGTCCAGTTTTCCCAGCACCACTTGTTGAAGAGGCTGCCTTTTCTCCACTGTATATCCTTCCCTCCTTTATCAAAGATAAGGTGACCATATGTGTGTGGGTTTATCTCTGGGCTTTCTATCCTGTTCCACTGATCTATATTTCTGTTTTTGTGCCAGTACCATACTGTCTTGATTACTGTAGCCTTGTAGTGTAGTCTGAAGTCAGGGAGCCTGATTCCTCCAGCTCCATTTTTCGTTCTCAAGATTGCTTTGGCTATTGGGGTCTTTTGTGTTTCCATACAAATTGTGAAATTTTTTGTTCTAGTTCTGTAAAAAATGCCAGTGGTAATTTGATAGGGATCGCATTGAATCTGTAGATTGCTTTGGGTAATCGAGTCATTTTCACAATGTTGATTCTTCCAATCCAAGAACATGGTATATTTCTCCACCTATTTGTATCATCTTTAATTTCTTTCATCAGTGTCTTATAGTTTTCTGCATACAAGTCTTTTGTCTCCTTAGGTAGGTTTATTCCTAGATATTTTATTCTTTTTGTTGCAATGGTAAATGGGAGTGTTTTCTTAATTTCACTCTCAGATTTTTCATCATTAGTGTATAAGAATGCCAGAGATTTCTGTGCATTAATTTTGTATCCTGCTACTTTACCAAATTCATTGATTAGCTCTAGTAGTTTTCTGGTAGCATCCTTAGGATTCTCTATGTATAGTATCATGTCATCTGCAAACAGTGACAGCTTTTCTTCTTCTTGTCCTATTTGGATTCCTTTTATTTCTTTTTTTTCTCTGATTGCTGTGGCTAGAACTTCCAAAACTATGTTGAATAAGAGTGGTGAGAGTGGGCAACCTTGTCTTGTTCCTGATCTTAGTGGAAATGGTTTCAGTTTTTTCACCATTGAGAACGATGCTGACTGTGGGTTTGTCATATATGGCCTTTATTATGTTGAGGAAAGTTCCCTCTATGCCTACTTTCTGCAGGGTTTTTATCATAAATGGTACTTTATGGTACTTTATTAACAGAGAGAAATCACATTCAAAATATCAAAATCAGTTCAGAGCTACACATCTTATCTTTATTTAATAATGTGTTAAGGCAGGAAATACTACAGAAGCTTGAATTTCTACCCAAATCCCTGTGAACCAAAGCTGCTGTCTTTGGAAGGGCATCAATCTCACCCATGTGACTTCCTGAGCAAACCACATCCTTTTGTTTTACAGAGCTTTTAAAGTATAATGGTTTAAGGTATAAACTCTAAAGTTAAAGAATCCAAGTCTGAATTTGGTCTCTAACCGTTTGTAGCTTTGCCACTAGACTGCATTTCTGCCACAAATAGAGCGTTTCAAAATTCACCACTCTCTGCACAAGATAAGAATGAGTCTATGGATGCTGCCTCTGAGCTCTATGGCTATTTTTGTGTCTTGGGAGAGGCAGCCCTGCATGGTGGACACAAGCTCTGGGATTAGAGTGATTCAACTGGGCATCATTGCCATCCTGCCATTTTATAGGCTCTGCAACTCATGCAAGAAATCAAAGCTTTCTGTCCCAGTTTCCTCATCTACACCTCAAAGATATAACTGCACCTACTCCATGAAATAGGTGGTGAGGCTTATATGAGATAATGTGTATAGAACAGTCACCACAGGGCCTAGCACATGGTAAGCAGTCAAAAAAATCACAGACACTACTTTTTAATCCAGGAATTATGAGAAAGGAGATCTCTGTCTCAACCGTGTGTGTGTGTGTGTGAGTGTGAGTGTGAGTGTGTGAGTGTGTGCATGGTATAACCCTGTTATAGTTCCTCCTTGGAGCTTGAAGCGTATGGGACTAGGCAGCAGAGGGAAGAAAGGACCTGATATCCTGAAGCCAGCCCAGAGATTTTACATCTGAAAAGAGAGAGGGGTGATGCATTGATAGAGCAACTGGACCAACTGGGTTTACACAATCCCCTCCTGAGTTTCAAAACATAACTAGGAACCAGAGGAAGCTATCCCCAGCTCAAGCTATTGCTACCCATAGATGAGGCACATTTGGGTTCATTCCCTCTGGAGTGCAGGAAGTTGAAACTGTGAAAAATTACTACACGTGGGAGAACATTAGAGCCCCAGATAGACACCACTTTTCAGTGTTTACTATAATTACTTGTGTCACAGTCATTCTTTTGCTTTGCTTTGGGGTGTATTTGCTTCTCTTCTTGAGGAAGTGACTGGAAATTCTTGAGATGAACTGGGAGAGGGCACCATCCTAACTCTGCTAGCTGAGCTGGGTGGAGAAATGGACCTGCACAAGTAAGGGAAGTAAGCTAGACTCAGCATTTCCTCAGCTAAAGGCTTCTCTTATCTCTCCAGTAAGAAATAGCTGGAGAAAACGTTGTGCTTTAAAGGTGGGATTTCTTACTCATCTTGTTTACCATTCTTCCAAAGTCTAGAACAGCACCTGTCTTAAAACAGGTGCCTAATATATGCTGGATGAACAAAGCAATCAATCAAAGTAACAATTTAAAATTTTTCTATAAAAAGTCAAGTTTACATAGTTTGAATAGCTTGATATATTTTCGAAGTACTCTATGTTTACAACATCAAAAAATATTTTTATTTTGAAAAACAAATATACGGTGTGGTTCTTTTATGTAAAAGATGCAGAGAAGAAACTTTGGAAAGGAAGATGAAAAAACATTAACCATGGGGGAAGGAGCACTGTTTGATATCTTTGGTACATTCATATCTTTTACGCTGACCAAGGAGACGACTGCTGAGTGTTTGGGTTTGTATTTTAAATTGTGAAAATGAGTTAAAGGTGTGTCCATTCTTTGTCTAGATGAAAAACTTTTTAATTTCCTTGTTAGAGGATTTGTTTCAAGACATTCCAAATAATTCCTTCAAAATACGTATTAGCACTACACAGTGACTTACAGTGGCTCAACTTAACATTTTTTCCACTTTACAATGGTACAAAAGCAATATGCATTCAATAGAAACTGTACTTCAAATTTTGAATTTTGACCTTTACCCTGTCTCGGGGTATGTGGTACGATACTCTCTCATGATGCTAGGCAGTGGCAGTGAACTGCAGCTCCCAATCACTCGACTGCAAGGGTTAACAACTGAACTGATACACTTACAGCCATTCTGATCCCATTCAACCATTCTGTTTTTCATTTTCAGTACAGTATTCAATAAATTATATGAGATATTCGACACTTTATTATAAAATTTAAATTAAAGTGTTAGATGATTTTGCCCAACCGTAGGCTAGTGTAACTGTTCTGAGCACATTTAAGGTGGGCTAGGCTAAGCTATGATGTTAGGTAGGTTAGGTGAACTAAATGCATTTCCAACTTATGATATTCTCAACTTACAATGGGTTTACCAGGACGTAACCCCAATGGAAGGAAGGAAAATCTGTAGTCTACAACCATTAAAATGCTCACTGTTGTTCAAAACTAGTTTTTCCCATAAGATGAAGCCAAAAAGTAAGTACACAGTATAGTTTCAGATTTTAAAAATTATACCCGAAGAGAGATGGTGCCAAAAAAGAAAAAAATAGTGTCCGTGATAGACATGTTGAGTTTATTATACTATTCTGTTTACATGGTAAAGATTTCAGTATTTCTATAATTAAAAAACTTGTAATGTTACTTATTATCTTATATCATTTTTTTCCTAAACGTGCAATTAGTAATTTTATGCACTTAAAAATTATATTATGTCACTTAGACTTTATTTCAGCATGTGCTGGAATTAAACCAACCAATTTATTCTTAATAGAGTCATGGAGGAATTTTCAGTATATCCTTGAGTCTTATAGGTTGCTACCAGCTTTACTCAGTGCATGACGGAGAGTTTCTCTCTTTAAATATGGCATTTGTTGTGATATAATTTAAATTACCTTTCTGCCAGGAGCATGTGTTCTTCAGAGTTACAATTATGCAAAGGGAAATTATATATCACATTCCTACTTTATCTTCCTTTATAGTCCTTGTTGCAGTTACTTTCACTCTAATGGACAATTACGTTAGAGAAAACAGGATTTCGCATTTATATTAAGAACAATTCTATTTAGAAAATTCATTTCAGTTCTTAGTTAATTACAGAAAAAAAAAAGAAAACTATTCTAAAAATAAACAAGACTAAAGGCTCAAAAGTAGCAGAACTCACATATAAAGTACTATGTATAATCAATAATTTGCAGTTCTCACAAGCCCACTTAACAATAGACGTTACTGTATCATGATTATATGTTAAGAAAAATATTTTTAGATCTTCTCATTTACTATAAATGTTATATATGCTTATTATGGAAAATTTGGAAACTTAGACAAAAGCACAAAAATAAATTAAGATCACCCTATGATTACTACACCTAGATGCAACTGCTCTTAATATTTTGCTATATTTCCTTCAAGTTCACTTTTCTGTTCAGATAGGATGCAAATATCAATACCCCATTATATTGATATTTTGCAAAATTGGCCTCATACAGTGTACTCTGTATGCTCTGTTTTATAACCTAGTATCTGTTGGAAAATATGTAGTAAACATTCTCCCCATTTTATTAACTATCTCTGTTAATAACTGCAGACTTCCCAGGCCAGTGTTAAATACATCATGATTTATCTAACCCATCTCATATTGTTAGAAATTTAGAGTGTTTCTATTTGTTCCTGTTATAAATGATGCCACAATCAATGACCGTACATAAGATTTTTTTTCACATCTCTATTTCCATTTGATAAATTATTTGAAGCCAAATTTCTGTGTCAACACATATGAATATATTTAAGTATTTTGAAATATGATGATAAAAATCTCTAAAAAGTTGTCATTAAAACTCCCATAAGCACGGGGGGATGGGCTCAGTGCTTTGTGACCACCTAGAGGGGTGGGATGGGGAGGGTGGGAGGGAGGGAGTCGCCGGAGGGAAGAGATGTGGGAACGTGTACGTGTATAGCTGATTCACTTTGTGGTAGAGCGGAAACTGACACACCATTGTGGAGCAATTGTACTCCAATAAAGATGTTAAAAAAAACAACTCCCGGCTTCCCTGGTGGCGCACTGGTTAAGAATCCACCTGCCAATGCAGGGGACACAGTTTCGAGCCCTGGTCCGAGAAGATCCCACATGCCATGGAGCAACTAAGCCCCGTGCGCCACAACTACTGAGCCTGCGCTCTACAGCCCACAAGCCACAACTACTGAAGCCCGCGCCTAGAGCCTGAGCTCTACAACAAAAGAAGCCACTGCAATGAGAAGCCCACGCACCGCAACGAAGAGTAGCCCCTACTCACCGCAACTAGAGAAAGATCACGCGCAGCAACGAAGACCCAACACAGCCAAAAATAAATAAAATAAAATAAATTAAAAAAAAAAAACTCCCATAAGCAATTCCAGATACCCATACCCTTACAAGCTGTGTTTTAGCTTTTTAAAAACATAACTGCCAATTTGAAAAGTAAAAATGGCATCTTCTGTAACTTTCATTTGTTTCTTTATAGTTCATTTAATTATTAGTGAGACTGAACATATCTACTTGTGCCATGGTCATCTTTACTTCTTAAAAAATATGTCATTAATAAAATCTCCTTCAATTCAATCCAACCACCTTATCTGAATTCTACCATGTTACAGGCATAGAGATAAGCACTAAAGATAGAAAATTAATAAGACACGGACCCCATCTTCAAGGATTTCACAGTCTAGTAGAAAAATAGACATGTGAATGACCAATTCCAATCTACTATTATAAGTGACACATGGACATATGTAAAACATGCTAGGAAACCACAGATAAGGAAGCAGAAAATTCTCCAGGGGAATTAGTGAAGGATATGCAGAAGTTGTAAAGTTTCACCTGGGCTCTGACAAATGAATAAGAATTCACCAGGCAGGTGGGAGAAAGAAAAGAGAATATCCAACAGAGACTGATAGAGGGTCTCCTCTATCACTATATTGTGAAGGATATTTTGAAGCCAGCCAAAGATTTGAGCTCTATCAGTGGAAAACAGGGATTCACTAATGGTTTTTTGAGCAGAGAAAGGACACAGTAAGTTTTGGATTTTAGAAGGTGGAAGGAAAGGAAGATCTGGGGAATGAGAAAGAGAGAATCAGGCCAAGCGCAACTGCAAGATAATTTTAGCTTGATCTGTTCAATGCAGAGCAATACAGTTACTTAAAAAATACAGACATGAGGAAGAGGTAACCCCTTCTGAATAATCTTTCCTTTTTTAAAATCCTAAGGCACAGTAGCTGTGATAGAATGCATTACTTTTCCCAAATGACTTGCTTTGGCCAGTGGGTGGAAGAGACTGTGTGACACTTTCTGCCTAGACTTCAAGAAGTATCCTGTGTTTCCACATGCCAGACTGGGATCTTTCAATCTCCAACAGGAAAATATGTACCCCAGGCAGCCCACCGTTCCCAGAAAATAAACACATATGGAGCAGACCTGAATGAAACTCACAATTTGGAGCCAAGTCCAGCTGAGCCCAGCCTAGATCAGCTAACACCTAGGCTGACCTAAAGTGTGTCAGCCACTGAGTTTTAGCATGGTATGTTATATAGCATTTTATGGCAACAGCTAAATGATACACTGGCATAGTCCATTCCTTTCATTTAAGATACAGGCCATCTCTGTTCAAAGACACTTCTGAAGAACTTGGGTTGGGTTAATACCCCATGCATTATCTGGAAAGTGGGATAATACAATTGGAAGTTTGTAATGATTAAATGTAGCCCAGTCCTTCTAATTGTAGAAGGTCATCTCATCAAGTGGAAGTTGCTGATGAATTGCCATCTAGAATTAAAGTACTCACACATAGTACATAAGATACCAATTGGCTACTGATCGTCCTGGGCTGACATGCATTAAAATAAAATACTAAATGGACAGGTACGAGCTCAGCTCCCTGTTGTAAAGAAGAGCACTTGCATCTTTGTGGTCTCCGTCCTGATGTCCTGATCGTGTGATATGTAAGCAGCAGCCTGTTGCATTTCATGGAGACTTCTTAATCAGGTCACAATAGGCTTTCTCATTCTCCTCATTAAGCTAAAGAAAGGTTTGCTAGGGAAATGGTCTACTAGATTGTAATTTGCTTTCACATGCAAATTAAGGAATAATTAGTTTTGAATATCTAGAGATGTAGAATCTGGGTGTTTGACATATTTTCATATGTAGCCAACATGGAAAGTTCAAGTGTCTTTTCGGAAAAAAAGAAAGGTCTTTTGCAATTTAAAAGAGATTAAACAATATTCCATTCTGAATGTACAATTCAGGTCAATATTACAGGTGGCATATATTTAGCTCACAATTCAGAACCAACTTTTTTTTAAACTTGTTAATATTTTGAAAAGGCTGAAAAAAGTCTGAATGTCACCATATTTCCCCTTTTTTTTGCAAAGGCAAGTTGTTCTTTAAAATATGGCTGAACCAAGATTTAAATTATTTTAAATAATTAGAGGCAAATACCTGTGCCTTCCATTATCTTGAAGCAGCACTTCCTCTTCCAACATCTTTTTAAATAAGTCAAAACTTCTCATTACTCAAACAGGGAGTATAAGTAGGCTTAAATCATTTCTTACCTTTGTAAACCTACTTGGTCTTCTCTTACTATTTAAAAAATTTAGTGAAACCAAGCATGTTTCATGATGGACTTCAGAAAGTCTGAGACAGATGGAGATTTGTTGATTTAAAAGGCCTCTAAATTTGAATTAAAACTGGAGTTCTTCATAGAGAATTTCTCCCCTTTACAGGTAGGACCTGGCCTTTTGGGGTTGGGACATCTAGCAAGGTCTTGGCAGAGAATGATTTCTTTACCTGGTAGTAGAGTTGGGAAGCTTGCCTAAGTCCACCATCAAAGCCCATTTCCTGAAAAGGACTTTTTTCCTGATTTGTAAAATTATCCAAAGATATAATAGTTAAACCACATCTGATTAAGCTATCAACAAATTACCTTTATGGAAAAGAATAAAATTGTAAGCAGTTAGGACTATACTGTAGAAGTAATGATGGGTAACTATCATATATACCTTAACGATAGTCAGTACTCAGTTCCTAGGAGTGGAGAATGGTGAAGCTTTGTTCCCAAACAGTGGAATAATAAACATATTTTTCTAACTGCTTCTTTAATTCATTTCTTCAGTAAATTGGTTGGTCCACCAAAAGGTTTGGGAAGGCCTATTGATGGGTGAGGCACGAGGAATGCAAAAATTAGTAAGACAGTCCCTGGCCTCCAGGGTCTGTAGATGTAGCAGGACAAATAAGACAAGACATGCTCATGAATAAAAATAGTCAAGGAAATAGGTAATACATGTGAAATGGAAGGCAGCACCAAAGTTATGTGAAATTTCATGACATGGAGAACTGATTCTCACAGAAAGAGACAGCATTTCCCAGAAAGGCAGAGAATGGGTAGAATTTAAATATGGGGAGGAGGGAATACTAGGAAAAGGAAATAGTGGATATTGGCCTGGGGTCAGGAACC
The DNA here is from genome assembly GCF_026419965.1 of Kogia breviceps. Lineage (NCBI taxonomy): Eukaryota > Metazoa > Chordata > Mammalia > Artiodactyla > Physeteridae > Kogia > Kogia breviceps. The sequence goes on along the minus strand of NC_081327.1, from coordinate 52,717,646 downwards.
TGAAAGGTGTATTCTTAGTATAGCAGCTAGTGTTGTTTAGCTACAACATGGGGAAAAGTAGAAGAATAATCTAGAAATGCATGCCAAGAAAAGATGGGGTGGAGATGGGATTAAAATACCAGGCTAAGGATCTTGGAAAACACTTTGTTAGATGCTAAAAGTTTTAGAGCAGGATGTATTAAAAAGCAGCCTTCTGAAAAGAGAACGGACAAGAATGAGAGAGACATTGAGTGAGGACTCCAATCAAGGTATTAGTTCTGAGATGGAATTCCCACACCTTCACTCTCCTGGAGTTTGACATCAAAGAAACTGAGGGGCTCTGTGTGATAATAACTCAAGTCAGGCAAGAACTCAGACTGTTTTAGCATAATCAGGTATTGTAGACACAGGTTTATTTTCTCAGTGGAAAAGACTGATTATTAACTGGTAGCCATTGCAACTTTCACCATGAGACACCTATCATATTCTAGCAAGAAGAATATTCTTACGGAGCCAAGAAGATCTCAGCCTGTCCTGGATGACAGACTCACATGGAATCTAGTGAATGTGCAATGAATGGAGAGTTATGCAAGATGAACAAGTTCTAGAGATCTGCTGTACAACACAGCACCTTAACAATACTGCATTGTGTACTTAAAAACTTAAGAGGGTAGACTTGTGCTGTGTTCTTACCCTCAGAAAAGCGGGGGCATGAGGAACCTTTTGGAGGTGATGGATGTTTATTACCTTGATCGTGGTGATCATTTCATAGGTATATGCCTATGCCCAAACTCATCAAATTAAGTATTATATCAACTATATCTCAATAAAGCTGTTTGAAAAAAGAAAAAGGAATGTAGTGAAAAAAACCTTAAAGGTCATGGAGGAAGAGAAGGACAAAGAAGTGTTGAGAAGGTGCTCTTTGTGAAACCCAGAGCAGACTCTGCAGCTGGGGCAGAGCTCAGGAATCAAAGCGACTAGAACTGAGAAGCTGCCCTCAAATTCCTACCACGTTATGGACCCTATGCATTGAAATAGGTTGCTTTAGAATAAAATATAAGACTTCTGAGGCATTCTCTGGGGCTCTGTTTATACCTTAGACTACATAACAGTACGATCATTTTGAAAGAGTCAGCACACTATGTGTGAGATAACACAGCCCCGCGGCATCACCCAACGAGGGGAGTGAAACGGAAAGGCAACAGAGATAAAGAGCTGGACGAGTTGACAGGACGTGGCCACTGAGTCAATCTGGAGAGCAGCAAAGGGGGAGGAGTAGGAGAAAGTGCCACCTTGACCTTCTGTCCTCAGCCTGGATGACTAAGTGAGTGGCAATAGCATTAAACAAAATCAGTCAGAGTTAGTTTGGTTCCTGACATGATGAGTTTGTGTGGCGTTGGGATATCCAGATGCCCAGCACACAAGTGAAGCTGTTCTAACTGTTCAGGAATGTATATAGAGATTTAGGCATTAGCTCCTAAGAGAAACTACGCCAGGATACCTGAAACCAATGCTGATGGAGAAGGTATAAAAAGAGTAGAATTTTTAACAAATCACTTAGTTGTTTGGAAGAAGGAAAGGAACGATGGGAGGCAGAGAAAGAATATTCAGAGAGGAGGAAAAAGAACCAATATTATGCTGCATCCAAGAAACAAGGGAAGAGGAGCCAATAACTACAATGCAATGAAGAGGCTGAGGAGGGAGAGAACTGAAAGAGGCCACTGGACCAGGCAACATGGAGGTCTGCGATGACCATCAAGAGAGTCCTTTTCTTAAGGTGATGTGGGTAGCTATCACATCAAACTGCTTGAAGGAATAAAGGGGCAAGAGGGTGCGTGTGTCATAAGGAGGTGGAGATAGTGACTGTGTAGCCTAATTTTTCTAAAAATGTATTGGTAAGAAACTTGAGAAAAATGATAGTATTGGTAAAGGATCAAGGAAAGAAGACTTGAAATGAAGGCAATAAGCTAGTAGAGAGAGGAAAATTTTATGATACAATGAACTTAAATTCAGCAAATGATTAGTGGGTTCCTACTACATACCAGGCACCAGATATGCAGAACAAGACCTGGACTTCGACACACAGAACAGTATATTGCAATATTCAGTTAATTTAGACCATTAGCCCAATGGAGCAAGAACTGTGACTTGTTCACTGGTATATCCATGGAGGCTAGCACGGTGCCTGAGGCATGATAGACCCTCAGCAAACTCTTACGGAATCGGTGACCAACACAGTCCCAACCTTTAAGAGGTTCTTCCCTATCTTCACTTGTCTTTCACGTCTAAACTCAGCCATTGCTTCTTCCAGGAAGCTTTCTCTAATCTTCAAGGTGGAGTTAATCATCTGCCTCTGTGTGCCCATTACACCCTGGGTGTTTCTCCATCTATCTATCTTTCAGTCTAAAGAGAGAAAAACAAGTCAACAAGTGTTTTCAAGATTTTTACCAGCCCCTAGGCAATGGAGAGGCAGAGACAGAAAAACCACCGTGGGGCTCACGGGCTGGTTTGGAAGCTCAGGGGAATTAAATTCCTAAGCATTTCAGTTTTTTCATGAATAACTCCCACTGGCTCTCCTTTTACTTCGGCAGGTTTTCCAGGGCTAGTCTGACCAGCTCGGCTGAATTCAAATGAGCAGAGAAGCCTCTAAATCAGGCCAGGGAGCACAGAATCTGTTTCTTCTCATGTTGTTAATCTCGTGTAAATAGCCAAGCCACGCACACTGTAACCAAAGCCTGTTAGACTCCATTGGCTGGCCAGGCACCTGCGTTAAAAATGCAACTTGCTAAACCGTCTACCCAGCGGATAGCTTTCTTTGGCAGAACCGTGCTGTTCAGTCTGGGAGGGAATTTGATAAAGTGCTTTATTGGGTGGCAACACTTTGGTCTCGGCTTTCCTCAGATCACAGTAGGATAATGAAATTGGAATCCATTAAAACCTTCCATTTCACCCCACACGGCTCATAGACACCATGTCAAACCACATCATGCTGCAATAAATGTGCTAAAATCTACGAGCTTACTCCTCCTATTACACACAGTATCCTTTGTCACACTGGAGATAAATTACGGAATACAATTTCTTGATTTTGCCCACTCACGTAACTGTAGCAGAATCTCAAATCCAAGGCAATACCCCATGCCATGAAGATGCGTAAGTAACTGCATTGTTTCACCCCAAGTTTAACAGTACTACAACATTCTTGCTGGCTAGTCGAAGAACAGTAGAACAGTCACTGCTGGGACAGACCCAGCCAGCCATGTGACGAGGACTTATATGCCCTGTCTCCCGTGACAGGTTCTGTCCCATGGAGGTCATTGAAGCACTGGTGATTATGTCACATTTTGTCTACACACCCTGGAAAAAGATGATCCCAGTTTAAACTGAACCATAGACCATCCGTGGACAATAATCATTGGATTTCGAGACTTTATGACTTAGACCAAATCTTTGGAGACTTTCCTTTTCACTTACTCCCCTTTACTGTGCTCTGCTGAGACGACCTTAGGACATGAAGAATATGTGAAGGCTCCAGCATAAGGAATATTCCGGATTTGCTGACTGTTCGCCTGGCTCAAGCCACCTTCATCTCTCAGTTAGGTTACTGAGTTGCCTACTTATTAGTCTGGCTTTATCTATTGCTCCCCACATCCTCTATGTGGTGGACACAACAATATACCATCACATCCTACTTTAGTGTAGGACCCTTTGCCTCAACTCCTGGGAGTACAGTCAGCAAACAGTCCTCAGCTGTCAGCCATTCAGGAACTGTCCAGGCCACACTCCTTCATGGTCACTGTCATTGCCATTAAATGACCTACGTTCCATGACTGATCAACGCTGGAATATAAGGCCTGGACATCTCAGGCCAAATGGAGACAACCCTGAAGCTTACGGAATTGAAGTTTACAAACTGGGTGACTGCGTGAGTGGCTAAGGCTGTCACTGGGCTGCATTATAGCTGAACTTCTCTCTCTGCCCATTCCTGCTTCCTGCCCTCCTTTCCACACGAGTTGATCCCAAGGAGACAGAAACATCTTGCATGTTCAACTCCACCTCAGAGTTGCTTCCCCACCTGTGACAGTTCATAGATCACAAACAGCCCGAGTCATCCTGGTACCTCTAAGTGTGATCAGGACTCTCGCCTACTCAAAGCCCTCTCTCCCCTCCCGTTGTCTTAGAGGCTTTACAATGGCCCAGGAGACCTCACGGGATCTGCGCCCCACCTGCACCCTAACTTCATCTCCTCCCACTCACCCCCTGCTCACACAGCTCCAGCCATATCTGCCACCTCAAACACACCAAGCACACTCCCACCATGAGACACTCATTTGCTGTTTGTTGCCTCTGCCTAGAACACTCTTCCCCTAGATCAGAGGTAGACCATTTTCTGTAAAGGCCAAAGAGTAAATACTCCAGGCTTTGCAGGCCACAAAATCTCTGTTGCAACTACTCAACACTGCCATCTTAGTACAAAAACAGCTACAGACAGTGCATAAACGAACGGGCCTGTCTTTATTCCAGTAGACTTAATTTATGAAAATGGGTGGTGGGCCACATTTGGCCTGTAGGCTGTGGCTTGCTGGCCTCTGCCCTAGATAGTCATATGGCTGGCTCCCTCACGTCTTTAAGGTTCCTGACTCAGACATTTCCTTCCCTGACCACCCTATTGAAATTCCAGCTCCCAACATTGCTCTCTTCTCTTTCTTGCCTTATCTTCTTCGTGGCACTCATTGGTATCTGGCATGCTGTATTTTACTTATTGCTTTGTTTACCCTCCATCTTCCCCCACTGAGAGGTAAACTCAATCAAGCAGGGATTTTGTCTGCTTTGAGGCCCTTAACACAGTGACTAGTATAAAACAGCTGCTAAACAAATGTTCATTGAATAATTGAATAAACGAAAGAATATTCAGGTAATTCAACATTTCCTCCAGTTTTTGTTTTGTGTATTTGCGTGTGTGTGTTTGTTTCTGTTCTCTTCATATCCTATGAAGTTCCTTTTACCTTTTCTATCCCCATAGAGAGAGGTGATTAAAAGCACAAGTCCTTCAGTGAGACCTCCTGAGTTTTAAACCCCAGCTCAGTTACCTAACACCTGTGTGACCTTGTGCATACATATAACCTCACTAAGCCTCCTTTTTCTCAGCTGTAAGATGTAGACATAACACTGAACATATCATATGATCATGATAATGAAAAACACTCAACACAGAACCTGTCATCTAGATATCACTCAGTAGTACACGGGAGTCATAATCAGCCAAATCACTAGCTCTTTCCCTTGCTTAGCACTCTGCCAGGATAAGTATCATGTTTACAAATTGGGTCCTCATGTGCCTTCGATCAAAATTCACATACACATGCATGAGATCACTATTTTACATGTAGCTCAAAGAGATGCTAATTAAAATATAGGAGATTTATAATGACCATTTATTAAGTACTCACTCTGTGCCCACTGGTGGTCTGATAACTGCACATTTGGCCTCCATATAATCATGAACACACTGGGGAAAATCAGTGGAATGATTTTCTGAGCTTCCTCCCACTGGCTGGCTATGCCGAGATGGAAACTCCCCTGCCCCATTTTGAGGACCTTGTCACAGTCGATAGAAACCATTACCATACACGGCAGAATATACCTGTGGAATAAACCTGGTCACCTGCTGGCACTTGCTTTAGATGGAGACAGCAGAGAGAAGTGGAGACATGCTGCTTAAGAGAGCTTCACCTCCATCACTGCTTCTGGGGCCCTGGAAGTTAAATTTAAATTCCATATGAGAGCTCCCTCCAGGCTCCCAACAAGACTTTTCCTCCACAATGGGGTCCCGGACGCCTAGCTCATCCTCAGACACCTGACACAAGTCTCCATGAAACCAGAAACCCAAAGTAAGTAACAGACTCCCAGTGTATCTGAAAATATGTGCCGTTGGTCAGGAGGTAAATAAGGGTTTGGAAATCAGCACTTAGATGATTGTAGTCACTAGTGAATGGGTTGGAAAATGCTCCTGGCTTTCACCTGGGATGAGTTGGTGGCCACTAACCACTGGTTTCTTGACCAAGGTTGAAGAGGGATAAATCACTTTTCAACAATCCTCACTCCATTCCATTCATCTTCCTGCTTCAAATCATTTACAACAGCTTGAGAAATAGATTTGTCCTGGCTGGTATTTCAAGAGGCAGTCAATAACAATAGGAGAAATAATTACTATACCTGGAGAAAGTGGGCATTGATTTCAGCCATGACTGGGGCCTCAAAACTGAATTTCAAGCATGCTGTAGTAGAGTGATAGCAATTTATTACTTAACTCGCTGAATTTATACATAACTTGGGTGGGATGGAGTTGATGCTGAAACTCTTAAATACAGAGCTCATTTTTTTTAATGACAGTTCAGTTCAGCTACAGATCTATTGAGAGTCTACTATTTTCTAGAAACTGTGTTAGGCTCCAAAGACACAATGATAAAAAAGATGGGGGACTTCCCTGGTGGCGCAGTGGTTAATAATCCGCCTGCCAATACAGGGGACACTGGTTCGAGCCCTGGTCCGGGAAGATCCCACATGTCACAGAGCAGCTAAGCCTGTGTGCCACAACTACTGAGCCTGCTTTCTGGAGCCCGTGTGCCACGACTACTAAAGCCCATGCGCCTAGAGCCTGTGCCCTGCAACAAGAGAAGCCGCCGCAGTGAAAAAGCCCGCACACTGCAGTGAAGAGCAGCCCCCTGCTCGCCTCAACTAGAGAAAGCCCGAGCGCAGCAGCGAAGACCCAACGCCGCCAAAAAAAACAAAAAAAAAACAAAAAAACCCACCACAGTTCAAAAAAAAAAAAAAAAAAGATGGGCCATCCGTGCTGGGGACACTTGCATTCTTTTGGTGAAAGGAGATAATCAGCCACCACAAAACTCATCGTTTAACTATAATTAACGCAAGCATTGCAAGGAAAGATGGGCTTAATGGGGTGAACTCAACTGGTCTTGAGGAGATAAAGGGAATCTTTTGTGAAGAAGTCATTTAAGCTACAAACCAAAGTATGAGTAGGACTTAAACAGGCAAAGTGAGGAAGAAAAAGAGCTGTTTTGGGTGAAGGGACCAAACAAAGGCCCAGAGGCTGGAAAGAACCTGCACCCTTCGAGGAGTGCTTACAAAAGTTAACAGGAAAAAGTTAACTGGCTCTCTTCAAAAACCAATATGTGAATATATATGCATATATATAACTCTACTATAAATGTTACTGATATCTGAGACAAGTAACACATAATTTACAAACAATCATGAAATATACAATATTCTCTACTGTAAATTCCACACGTAGCCAATGGATTCTCAGGGAATGCTTTTGCTGATTCTTGTCAAACTCGTATTTGTACCCAACCTATGGTCACAGTTGAGGAGCAAGTGTAGTTTCCACATCAATGTTGGTTGATTTTTTCACTTAAGTTAACAAGTAAGATGCAAGTGAAACAAGGAAATCATAAGTCAGACCTTCACTCATTTGTCAATGATGTGAGCAGCCTCACTGGTGAGTCATACAACAGTTTTCAAATGTTGGAAGAATATGTCTTCTGGTTTTGGGGGGCTATGCACAGTGTAACAGCTACCAGACGCAACACATTTTAAAAATTCATTTGGCATTATGAACATTTTTTCCATCATTTTTATGAGTCTGGACTAGAGGTCAGCAAATCATGAACTTGCTGTCTGTCTTGGTAAATAAAGTTTCACTGAAACACAGCCATGCTCATTAGTTTATGTATTTCCTATGGCTGCAGAGTTGAGTAATTGTAACAGAGGGCTTATTGCCCACAAAGCCTAAGATATTTATGATCCAGCCCTTTACAGAAAAAAAGTTTGCTGACTGCTATTCTACATCATCAACAAAACAATAAATTGCAGTGTTTGCCTGTTCTTGTGGTGTAAGTACACCCACCATGGCTACCATCATGTGACATCATGGAATGAAATGTTGGGAATAGATGTGGAATAGTAGCACATCATTATATAGATTTTATCAGACAGCTACAGCAGACCTAAATAAGCTTAAAAGCATAGATAACAGTAAAATGTAGTAAAATTAATTAGGAAGTGATGTTTTGTATATTTATTACCCTTGTTTTTACTATAGAAGTCAATTGTAGGTTTACATAATATAATTTTTAAAAATTAATTTATTTTTGGCTGCATTGGGTCTTCTTTGATGCACACGCGGGCTTTCTCTAGTTGCGGCGAGCGGGCGCTACTCTTTGTTGCAGTGTGCGGGCTTCTCACCGCGGTGGCTTCTCCTGTCGCAGAGCACAGGCTCTAGGTGCGTGGGCTTCAGGAGTTGTGGCACATGGGCTCAGTAGTTGTGGCTCGTGGGCTCTAGAGTGCAGGCTCAGTAGTTGTGGTGCACGGGCTTAGTTGCTCTGTGGCATGCGGGATCTTCCCGGACCAGGGCTGGAAGCCCTGTCCCCTGCATTGGCAGGGGGATTCTTAACCACTGAACCACCAGGGAAGTCCCACTTAATTTACTTTTAATGATAGCTATATTTAACAACCAACTTGGAAAATTCCTGAAAACCTAACAATTCACTCTCAGGGCCGGTATGAGCTGGCTCCAGAACAACAGTGCCCTAAACCAACTGAAAGATATAGTGTGTGGCTGGGGGTCAGAGATGGATGAGTGGAATAAGGCCAAGTGGGTGAACTAAGTAAGGTCTTGTAAACCAGATCTAGGAGATTAGGATTTATCTTATAAGAAATGGGATGCCACTGAAGGTTTATAACTGGAATGTAGCTTGATCTCTCTCAGCTCTTATCATCTAATGTTTTTAATCCCAGTAAACATTTTTGGAGTGATTCCTATGTGTCAAACACCATTCTAGGTATTTTACAAATATTAATTCTCACAAGCCCCTGAGGTAAGGTATTAATATTGCCTCTCAATTTTACAGAGGAAACAGACAGTAAACAATTAAGCAACTTGCTCCAAGGACTTGATTAATGAGTGGTGGAGCAGGAATGTGTGGGGAAGATTCTAACTTTTCTCTCATTCAGGGGAATTTGACCCTGCAGAGAGATAGGGTTCTCTCCAAAACATGCGTGAGGGGGTTCATGCCATAGAACGGATGGGTCTGCCCAAATGCTGCAGACGTAGATGGCAAAGATGGGTGGGGTCCATTGTGAAGGAATCTGGTGAGCAGATTTCTGTAGGTTGAGGCCATCTGTCTTCTGAGAGGAAGACTTTAGAAAGTGACCACACAGGAACGTGCAGAACTTAGCAGCTACCAATCACATGTGATTTTTGTCCCAATAATTTAAATCCCTCCGGAATCTACTCTGACACTTTCTCAGATCTCTTATCCTGTTATAAATTATATGAGCAAGGAGGGGAAGGAATGAATATATCAAGCTCTAACTGGGAAGAATTCTTACCATTTAAGTTTTGGGTAACTTCCCCAGAAGTCAAAGTTGATCTTTAAATAAAAGTGGAGCTAATGCATCTCTAAATCAAAATAGACCTGATTATTCTCAGAGATAGAGGGAATAAGGAAGAACGGCTGCCAGTTAGAAGCTAATGTAGCTGCTAAGTGCATCACAGACATTTATGATTTAAGCTGAAATTTTACTTTTTAGGGAAAATGAAAATCAGCCAATCTTCTAATTTGGTGCATTAGGGAGGAAAGAATCATGTAATGGAGAGAATAAATGCACATCTTGCAACTGTAACCTCTAGCAAGTTGCAGACCTGACAGGGATGTCCCAAATGTAAACTCCGGAGTATGTTCAAGAAAGAGAACAATGGGAAGAAAAGAAAATTTTAAAACACAGTGACCACTGCTCTGTCACTATCATTTGATCTGTCACTCCTTCCTTGTGACCACCTGCTTGTAACCACTCTCCACTACCTCCATCCCCTTGCCAAAGGCCAGTTTCTGATAGCTATAGGTGAATTCTGAAGGATGGGGGGATCCTTGGAACATCATTAGAAAGAGAACAAAAATAGTTTTGTAGCAACTTAGATTTCTCCCTCATTAGCCAAAAACAGATCCCCACTGCTTTCTGTAAATAAGTGTTGTTTTAACTCTGGCCAGTGAGCTAATGGCTTAGGATCCTCGTGCCTCAGTTTCTTCACGTGGGAAATGGGGGTACTAATCCTACCTCCCCCACAGTGCGGTTGGGAGAATTCAATGAGATGATAAAGTGAAATGATTACATCAACAGTATTTCTCAGGACTGTGCTATACACCAGGCACCATTTTAAGCACTTCACCTCTGCTAACTCAGTCGTCCCTGGACCTTAGAGGGTGCTGTTACTGTTATTCCTGTTTTGCAGATGTGGAAATTGAGGCACAGGGCAGTTAAGGAGTGTGCCCAAAGTCAGACAGCAAATAATGGAAGGAGTAGGTCTTACACAGATGCAAGCTATAATCTAGGGGTCAGCAAACTATGGTTTATCAGTGAGAGTCCACCACCTGTTTTTACAGAGCTTGCAAGGAAAGAATGGTTTTTACATTTGGAATTGGTGAAAAACATCAAAAGAAAAATAAGTTTGCGGCCCATGAAAATTGTATGAAATTCAAGTTTCAATGTTCACAGAAAGTTTTATTGGAACACAGTCATATCTCTTCATTTATACATTGCCTTTTGCTCCTTTCACGCTGAATCAGCAGAACTGAGTAGCTGAAAAAGAGACCTTGTGGCCCACAAAGGCTAAAATATTCACAGAAAATTCTTTGTAGAAAAAGTCTGCCAACCCCTGCTCTTAGCACTACACGATACAGCCAACCAGTCTACTTGACCCCTAGGTGCTGAGGGTCCCAACGTTGAATGAGCTACGTCCCACTTTCCATTTGTGTATAACTTACTAAGTACCTGTGTGTGGGCCCATTCATTCACCCACTCACTTCTGGACATCTTGCCGATAAGCAAAATTAACATCTCAGACACACTGGAAATGTCCGATGATTAGTGAAATCTTGCCCAGGTTCCCAAAAGAGCTGAGCACGTGTCACATCAGGCCATTTGGCTGGCACGCCACTCTCTGCTCATCTGTTTTCACACTTCCACCTGAGAACCTCAATAATGCTCTTATCTCAGCCAGGATAGGCACGGCCACACATCCTCAGAGCTTAAGTGTGTGCACAGAAAGGCAACTAGAGAACTGCAATAACTATCTGGGTTAATGAGTTAAAAATCACTCTTGCCTGGCTTCCCTTGTGGCGCAGTGGTTGAGAGTCCGCCTGCCGATGCAGGGGACGCAGGTTCGTGCCCGGGTCCGGGAAGATCCCACATGCCGCGGAGCGGCTGGGCCCGTGAGCCGTGGCCGCTGGGCCTGCGCGTCCGGAGCCTGTGCTCCGCAACGGGAGAGGCCACAGCAGTGAGAGGTCCGCGTACCGCAAACAACAACAACAACAACAACAACAACAAAACACTCTTGCCTAAAATAACCTGGTAATGAGTGAGTCTTGCTATCATCTTCATTAAAAAGGAACATTTCTCAGAGAGACAACCGGAATGGAGATTGTGCCAAAATTAGTTTACAATCAGGAATGCACTGCCAGGGGCACTGAATACAATTAACCAAGATAAAACAGAGGTAAAACACGTTTTACCGGCCTAGTAAAGTTGAAGGGACCTCTTCATTTTATAATAAGAATAGCTAGCATTCACTGAGAGATTACCATGTGCCAGGAAGTAGGTTAATAGCCTTTGTGGATCATTTCACCATTCTTTAAAATGCCCCTGTGAGATGGTTCCTATTTTCATCCCCATTTTGCAGATAAAAAAATTGAGGCCCTGAGAAGTTGCATTACTTGCCCAAGGGGACACAGCTAAGTGAAGGAGCTGGCCTGTGATTCCAGGCAGATCTAGTTGCAAAGGATACAACTCCACACTCCCTAGAGATAAAAATTGGTCACAACAGGTTATAGGCAAAGCCAGGTCGTGGCAGAGCTGGGACAATTCAGAACTTGAGAAACGATACCACAGATGCGGATGAAGACACGCGTACTGTTTGTAAAGAAGGAAAGGGGAGGAACATTTGTTCAATTGCCTCCAATTCCAAATCATCACAACCATCATCATCATCAAAGAAGCTAATACTTATCAAGAATTTACCATGTGCCAGGTCCTGTTCAAAGCGTATTAACCTCAGTGAGCCCTTACAATGCTATGTCATTTAATCCTTAACATTACTCTTTAGGTATGACCTATATTATCCCAATTTTATGGATGGGGAAACGGAGTCACAGAGATGCGATAACTTGTCCTAAGACCCCTCAGCTGGGGTCTGACCCCTCAAACAGTCTGACTCCAGAATGCACACTTTTATTCCCTGCTTGTCCCTGACTCCCTCCCTTTGTGGACTAGAGCCCCAGTGCTTCTCAACACCTTGGATTATCAGGATGCCTTCCACTCTCTTGCAGGGCTCCTTGATTCTCTTAGCTACTTTCTGCAGCACCTTTCCAACTGTGTTAGCTGTTTACATGGCAGTCTTCTCCAACCACTCCATCTTCACACGAAAACACACGTGTGCATCCGCACGTGCGCGCACACACACACACACACACACACACAGCATGAGCTTCTTCCAGTCAGTTATCCTGTGTGAGCCCTTCATCAGACACAACACTTGACAGCATCCTGATAAACAGTGGACTGGGAACAGCACAGTGACTAAGGATCCAAGCTCTAGCATACCCGGCCTCCCCACCTACTGTAGCTTTAGCTAAGTTATGTCTCGGGGCCTCAGTTTTCTCATTTATTAAGTGATCATTATGGCACTTACCATAATGTAGGATAGTCACTTGGATTAAAAAGGACTATCCGTGTCAATATCTTAGCAACACTCAGCAAATGAGCATTTGAAAAGAAAAACATTATTAATAAAACTAGGTAGAAAGAATGGATAGATGGGTGCATGCATGCATGCATGCACAGATGGATATTTGGATAGATGAAATTCTAGCTAATAGAGGGCTGGTTTAGAGAAAGAAAGTGAGAGAGAAGAAAAAGTAAAGGTTTTGTATATAACAAAAAGATCTTTAATCTGCACAACTGAGAAATCTCTCAAGCTGCAGGATCAGGCTGTGACCCACAGATAAGCAAGATGTTCATTTCTAAAACCCAGTCCAGCAGTCGACTCTGCTGGACATTCACCAAAGTTATTTCAAGATTCTTGCTCCCAGCACTATTTGTGAATGCCTACAAGAAAGCAGAGAGGAGATGAGAATGGATAAAAAAAACAGGTAAGACTGAAAACCTCGTCAAGGTAGCAGCTGCTTTGCTTAATACTGAGTCCCTGGCACAGAGCAGTCTCTTGTATTTTATAACTCTTTGATTAGTCAAGGTAGGCTAAATTCTAGATTTTAAGCAAAACAGAAACAAACCGCCACAGTTTCAACAGTTAATACCAGGAAGAGTTATCTATCACTCCTGTCACAATCTATGTGGATCCTTTGATTTGGGGTAGGGGAGGGCTTTGATGACTCCCTGCAGTCGTGTCAGCCTCCTTCCATCTTGTGGTTCCGCTGTGCCCCAGTGGATCCTCTGCCTCTAGCTGGCAGACAAGACAAGGGAGCAAATGGGCGTGGAGGACGACACAGAAGCAAGGCTTACCCTTACATCAGCCTGCAGTCCGCTGGGCAGAACCCAGCCTACGGAAGACTGGGAAATGTAACCTAGCTGGGTGCCCGGAAGAAAGAAGAAAATGATTTGGTGAATAACTAGCCAGTCTCCACCACGGGGTTCACTAAGTACGTGTTAAACGGAAAAGTGAATGTCTATTAGAAGCAAGGAGGGACTTCCCTGGTAGTCCAGTGGTTAGAGCTCCACACTTCCATTGCAGGGGGTACGGGTTGGATCCCTGGTCGGAGAGCTAAGATCCCACAAGTTGCACAATGTGGCCAAAAAAAAAAAAAAAAAAGAAAGAAAGAAAGAAATGTAGCCCACGATGGATGATACACAGTGGTAGGGAGGAGCCGAACCCCCTCCTCATGCACACACCTAAGGACACTTACTGCAAGTCACTACCTGGATGGAAGTCAGGATGCCCTCGTGCTCCCTGTGGGTAACTTCTCACATGGAGGCCCTCCTTCCCTGTCCCGGTCCCCAGGTCCACCTATTCCACACTGATACCTGCACTGGTGGCTGCTGCAGCCATGATTCCCAGATGTTGGGATATTGGGTCACACTAACCCAATGCCACCATTGAGAGTCAACTTTGGACATCTCAACTCCATAATCAAGGGAAAGAAAAACCCAGATTTAATTTCCAGTCAAGGTACCAGAAACAGTTTATTGACTTCTAAAACAGAAATGTGAGGAAACATGTGCCAAGCCCCTGGTGCCCACTGAAAGAGCAGTCAGAGCTTTATGGTGCTGGAGATGCTACCATACCAGGACACCTATCAGGCGGGTTTCGATCCAAATCAAGAAGTCTCCCTTGAATCCATGTTCCTGCCTCATGATGAGCCCAGTTACAGCGTGGCCTCTCTGAGGATAGGACAATAGGAGAGAGTAGGGGTAAAGACCTCAAATACATCGCACACCCCCGCTACATTTTATGAAAGCACATAGTGATTCATGGGTTTTCTTCCACCTCCACTGCCATCAGCTTAGTTTAGCCTATCATTTCCCATCTGGACCATATTCACAGCCTCCTGATGACTCTCCCCACTGCAGACTTATCCTCTCTGCTCCAGCATAGTAACAGGAGTGACCCTAAAGCTTAGCTCATTGAATGTCCCCTGCTCACAATTACCAATGGCTTCCATTGAATCAGAGTAAAACTTGACCTTTTTACTGTAGTAGACAAAGGCCAGAACAATCTAGCCCCTGTCTATTCAACAGACTGCATTTCTGGCCACTCTCCAGCCACTCTCTCCATCAGGTACATGGTGACCTTTCAATTCTTCAAACTTCTCGATCTGTTTGTCGACTACCGGCCTTTGCCCTTGCTGTTACGCCACGTGGAGCGCCTTTCTCCCAGCCTCTGTGAGCAGCCGCAGGAGCGCTGGCCTCCTGCTCTAGCCTCTCTGGATGACTCGCTGGCTGCACGGCCTTCAGTGTACCGCGCTCCGTCCTGTGCCTTCTATTCCTCCCTCTCAGCTGCCTGAGACTCTCCTAGCCGCCCTGTGCCCCAGTCACCCTACATATGAGTGACCTTGCCCAGCTGCTCTGCACTGGCTACATGGCACAATCGATACTCCCTCGTCTGTATTCCTTCAGCTTAACATGTGTGTCAATATGAAACCGTGGCACACGGTAATGCAGTCATTTGTTTATATATCTGAAGCCTCTACCAGACCATGAGTTTATCAAGGGCTGGGGCAATCTCTTATTCTTTCTGGTAGAACCTGGGGTCTACATACCACCAGCAATGTTGTAAGTCCTCAATGAATGTTTGTTAAATAAAAGGAAGGAATGGCTATTTGTTGAGTAAATTAACCAAGTGCTCTTGGGGCAAATTACTTGGCATCCCGGGCTGCAATTTCATCATCTATATAATGAATGTGTGTGCCAGTAGCTCCCAATGATGGCTGCGTCCTATAATCATGTGGAGAAAGCTCAAAAATTCAGGTTCTTGATCCTACCTCCAGGAAACCTCATTCATTTATTCAGTGTATATTTATCAAGCACCGACAACTTGCCAGACTTTGTTTCAGGGACAGGAGACCCACTTGTGAATGATCCAGGCCAGAGTCTTGCCCTCATGGAGCTCCTATTCCAGGAATCATATTACCTCGTATTTACTGAGGTCATGTGACACTCTAGCATTGAAATCATGGCTTTGCATACATTAACCTACAGAGTTTCTACCTCAGCCCTGGGAGATGGGACTCTTATTTATCACTGAGGAGCAGAGAGCTTCACTTGGTAACTTCGCACCTGTCATAAGCGTGGGAGCTGGCCCAGGACCCTGATTCCAAAACGGTCTTCCTACACCGGATTGCTCTAATGAAAACATATCTGGGAAAGCTCAGTGGGGCCCAGCTGTTGGGTTGAAGAACCACTGTTCAAGGTAAACCAATAACTTGTAGATTGCCACTCACTGTGACTGACTCAAGCAACAGTTCACAAAGCCCCGGCCAGTGAGACCCAAACGCCCTTTGAAAAAATACAGTATGACTTATACTTACTCAAATGCTTAAAAACAGAGGAAGCAGAGGACCCTACTCTGTGTCTATCACTGCATTCACTCCTCACGTAACCTGTGACCTAGGTGTGATTACCTCATCTTACAGATGAGGAAACAGAGACTTAGAGAGGCTCAGGGACCCACCCAAGGCCATTCAGCAGTCAGTGGTAGAGCCAGGACTTGAACCAGGACTGCCTGACTCCAAGAAAAATGTAGACCTTTAATTCCCAAGCTTTAAGCCTTCAATAACAGTATGAATCTCTGCATACCGTCTGCCCCGGAAAGCCTCAGGCCAAAATTATATTACAGGCTGATGGCAGTGATTTAAGTGCTCCACTCATGGAGACCTGTGAGAGCAGGCACCGAGACTTGAATCTTTCTGTCTTAATGGATTCAACCTGAAACCTCCCCAGCAACAAAACAGCAAAAACCTTCACACGGGACTTCACACACTGCAAAGAGCTTTCCTGTGGAATATCTGATTTACTCTTCACAGCCGCCCAGTGAAAGAGGCACTGACCTCGGCATGGACAGTACTCAGAATAGTTAAAAATTGTTACAGCATTTGAACAGACACTGGCCATAGGCACCCAATGTGGACATACCAGGACGTATGTGGTGATGGAGCAGAGACTGAAGTAATGTGCCTACAAGCAAAGGAATGCCACGGATTGCCGGCAGCACAAGAAGCTAGGAGAGGGGCATGGGACAGACTCTCCCCTAAAGCCTTCAGGGCGAGTGTGGCCTTGCTGATACAGGAATCCCCCGCTTTTCAAAAGTGTGCTTTACACCACTTCTCTTCTATGAAAAACCTACATTAGTACCGGTCTTCCCCAACATAAAGAAATTTGAAGAGGATTTTCACTTTCACAAAACGAGGCGAAAATTGAGAATAGTATTCAGCATTCGTCTTGAGGCGAGGGGTTATTGAGGCAGCGCCCCGCAACAGCAAGAGTGGCGCCACCAAGCCCCTTCCCCGGGAACTGCACTCGGCATCGCAGCGTGGAGCCGCCGCCGTAGCTTTGAACTGTGTCCGTGAGCGCCTGTGCTTTATCTCGATTTATTTTGTTCATGGTTTGTGCAAGATGTGCCCTAAGGTAATTCCTTCTTTGCTTTATGCCATTTCAGCTTAGGAATGGTTTCACAGGAACGCTCAGTTTGGATTGCAGGGGAACCTGTACCTTGATTTCAGACTTTGTTGCCACCAGAACTGTGAGAGAATAAGTTTCTGTTCTTTTAAGCCACCTAGTTTGTGGGACTTTGTTCCAGCAGCCCTATCACACTAATACAGAGTCCCAAACCCTTTCTGCCATGTCTAGCTCCAAGGTCACCAAAAGGTGTGGCTTCAGGCAGCACTGAGAACTTAGAACCCTCACTAAGTTCATTCCTGAGGTATCACAGCTTCAGTCTCTCGATTATTAATTGTTATTAACTCACTCGGTTAAGGCCCGGTTAATGAGCTTTATGGAGCACTTTAAGCCAGGATATGGCTTTTCTAAAGATGTCATGAGTGCCATGAGGAGCTCTTCACGATGCAGAAAGCACTCTCGGTCTGAGACTCACAGGCTGAAAGGCAATTGCGGCTGCAAACGCGTTGCGCGGCCATAATCAGCACAATCCCGTGCCGCTTACAAAAAAGTCAGGCCGTCTTTCTGTGGGGAGACAGAGAGGCCCGCTCCCCGCTCTGGTTTCTGCTGGCACATTATTAACGTGTAACGAAGAGTAGGTTCTGCTTTATTGATCTTCAGGCCAGAGCTACATGAGATGCTGCCTAAGAAAAGCCCCAAAGGATTTTATTTGATTTTTGCACACAACAATAAGCTCCCTCACCAAATCAGCTGCTGGACTGATGGGGGTTTCACCTTGAAATTGTTGACATGGTAGCAAAACAGGGATGTCTATATTTGCAAACGTTTGCTCAGATATACATCCCTGCTGTTTGCACCCTGTCAAATGAGTCCCTGGGAAATATCAGGCCACACCGAGGAAGGGGGAAAATGCAGCCCAGAAGAGATTAGAACCACGAGGGGACACCGATGCGAAGCGCAGCACGGAAAGGTGATGATGGGGTTTTGTCTTTGCAAAATGACAAGTTACAGTCTCAGTCAGCCCCACCTCCTTTCTCCTATTCTGCTCTCACAACATTCCTAGGCAGAAAATTCCCAATGTAAGAACCCCAGAAATGTCCTTCCTCCCTTCGCTGTGTCATAATTTTCCTGGGTGCCTTTTCCGGGATATTTGGTGGCAGCTAAGCCGCGTATTGGCTGCTACACGGTGTTGAAAACTCAAGAGCCAGCCTCTCCCCAGTCTGCTAGCGGCTCACTTTTTTGGCTCAGCCTGAAGGCAGATAAGGAAATGGCCTTCCAGAAAAGGTCAGATAAGATCACAGGACACAGAGCAGCAGTCCAGCCTGGCAGACTCTGCCCAAGCTGTCAGACAGTGCCTGGCCTCCTCAAGTCCCCCGGAAGCTTGGGGTTCAAGGTTGCTGACAGCTCTCTCCAGCCAACAGTAGACCCCTGCTGTCCCCAGGCACCAAAATCGCACATATGAAACCCATTTGAGAAAGAATTCCCTCCTGGGCTCAGGTGTGTCCTTTGGCTCCTGCCCTGATAGGAACTGGTTCTTTGAAACCTTGGAAGAACAGCTTGTGAAAAAGCAAAATTGACAGCCCATCCTGAGTCCGTTTGTCAGGAGGAAAGGTGATGAGAATCCTCCATATGACCCTTACAAAGAGAGAGAGACTCAGATCCAAATTGGGACTAAGATGTTCCCAGGTTCTAAGGGATTCCTCTCTGCTAATTGCCTGCGTAGCATGTCTGTTAAATTGCGATAACGCTTAAATAGGGCCCAAAGAAGATTCATGAGGGAGTCACAAAAATGATTAAAAGGTTGTAAAATTGGAGCTTATGGATGGAGGATATGGGGATTATTTATCCTGGAAAAGAGAAAGCTGAGGAGGGTCATATAAAGACTTCCTGCTAGATTAATTATGTAAATAAGCAGACACCCAGCTGGCCTGGAACCTCAACCATTTGGCACGGAGAGTGGGTATTGAGGGGGGTTACTAGTAGTTTTAAAATCCTTAGTTGCCTGCACAGATTTCTGAGGGGTTGGTTGTTGCTGAGTAATACGAGTTATGGATATGCCAGGTTCATTTTAATGAGCCCAGACAGCACCCACTAAAAATCATTTCCAGCTAAGTGTGTGATGAAGGCAGGTTTTTCTGGTCCATGGCCACTAGCAGAGGCCTTGCAGGGTTCTTGTTTGAGGGCAGACTCCAGGACTCCTCCCTTCTTCAGTTCCACGATGAGGGTCAGGTGTTAGGAGGGACAGTGAGGGGGCTGTGTCGTGCAGACAGAATGATGCTGGAAAGAACGTCCCCTCAGGAGGATAAGCTGAGCTTGGCCAGAGGCAGGAGAGGTGGCCCCTCGCTCAGAAAAGGCATAACGCGCCTGCCCTCTGCTTCTACCTCCTGACCACACTGCAGCCAGTCATCCTCTCGCTCCATGTCCTGTTGAATGAATTCTCCTGTTAGAGAATCTATGTGTTTACTCAGCACCCCAAGGAATTCTCATGTGGGTGGTACCCCTTAGACTTGCTATTGTGTCCCCTGACTCCTTTTTCTTGCCAAGCATCCTTTGCCTCCCCTATACACACACAGCTACCCAGAACCCTAGTCACTCAAAAAGCACTTACTATGTACCCAGGTGGCAGGACTGTAAAAATGGCTGCCCTCACCGAGCTTAGAGTACAGCAGAGGAAGTGAGATAAGTAAACACATGATCTACAGGAAGCTGAATATGAGGGCAGCCCCCAGGGAGAGGCAAAGGCCTAAGAAAGTTCACTAGAGAAACTGATGATGGATGGGAGCTGGAACTATCAACTGAAAAACAATGCACAATCTAAAAGTTAAGAATTATGTTTTATTTGGAGGGCTTTCTGAGGACTTCCCAGGTCTGAAGAGATCAGGGAGGAGCCAGGATAGACAGGAGTTTTGCAACGAAGACCAGGGAGTCAGTAAAGACCAGTAAAAGATTACTGTTAATTAAAGGAAACCACACATCTTACTGAATTTAGCACTTTCCCGTGTACGGGAAGATGCAAGACTCTGGGCGCACTGAAATCATCCCTTTGATGTGCACCTCAGCTGTCTGGGGCCAGCAGCCCGTGCTTTCCCATCCTGAGTCCCTTCAGGGTGCACCACTGGGGATGGCTGCAGTGGCTGAGGGCTTGATGGCGGGCACCCTGTTTGCTTCCATCCTGAGTTCCCTCAGGCTCAGCACTGGGGACGACGGTAGTGCCTTGACGGCTGCAACATCCTTTGTTTACTGACATGGCAGGCAACATTTTTTCATTCACAGGACCCAGGAAGATTTCCAGGAGGTGAGCACACTGGGAATAGGTGGTCCTTGCTGGAGTTAACCCCTCGCAGGGCTAGGGAAACAGCCAAGAATCTGAGAGACCAGGGGGTCAGCCACTTAGCCGGGGCTTTCGGGGGAAGGACGGGAAAGGGCGGTGGAGAAATTAAACCCGGATGCAGGCGGGGGTGTGGATCATCGCTCACGGTGTGCTGTAATGCTGATTTTGTTTTCTGGCTGCACCACGAGGCATGCAGGATCCCAGTTCCCTGATCAGGGATCGAAGCCACACCCCCTGGCAGTGGAAGTGCAGAGTCTCCACCACTGGACCACCAGGGAAGTCCCTAATGCTGAATTTTAACAATAGTCATTAAGAAAGTTACATAGTAAAAACATGATGAGCGAGGCTCAGGGCAGTGAGTTTGGAGGTCATCATAGTCCGTCTGGTGAGAGATAATAAGGCCATTTACAGAGGTTACCTGGCAGGATTAGTTAGAATGGAGAAGAACAAGCAAGGTGCTCCTATTAAGCTTTCCTTTCCTTTACATATAAATAGTATCAGTGATAATAACAAATCACTGAAGTGAGTCCCAGAAGGGAGCATTCTTAAATAATTTTGTTAAGTTATGTGTTCAAAAGTAATAAAATAGGGCTTCCCTGGTGGTGCAGTGGTTGAGAGTCCGCCTGCCGATGCAGGGGACACGGGTTCGTGCCCCCGTCCGGGAAGATGCCACGTGCCGCGGAGCGGCTGGGCCCGTGAGCCGTGGCCGCTGAGCCTGCGCGTCCGGAGCCTGTGCTCCGCAACGGGAGAGGCCACAGCGGTGAGAAGACCGCGTACCGCAAAAAAACAAACAAAAAAAAGTAATAAAATAAAATGTATTCCATAATTTAGACTTTCTCTAAGTTACACCAGCCTTGAACTAATGAGTAAAAATTAATGAAGATTAGCCATTTTGATACAGGAAGGGTTACTAACGTCATCAAGGTCATGCTACATAATAGCGAAGCACTGTAGAAGTAGAACATTCAGTAAAGGAAAGGTTGCTGGATATTGCTATGTGGGTAAAAAATACGGTAAAGTTAGTTAAAAGAACCTGATAGTATCTGTCCTCCGGGAGAAGTCTGGAGTGTAGGAAGGCAAGAGAGCAGAAGGGTTAATGCTGAGGCCTCTGGATTAAGGACACCTGGGTTCAAATCCAACCTCTACTGCCTAGAAGCTGTGTGATGTCCAGCAAGTGATTTAATGTCTTTGAACATCATTTCCTCAACTGTACAATGGGATTAATAGGAGCTCCTAACTTGGAGCACTGCTGTGAGGATTAAATAAGATATTGTCTTTGAGGCACTGGCCACATACTAGGAGCGTGTAAGCATTATCTCTCACCATTATCGCCACGGGGATTTCCCAAGCGCCCAAGCCTGAGACCAGGTTTCCGTGTTTCATCAACGGCAACAAACGACGGGAAGAGCCCCAGTCCAGATCATAGGCCTGGATCATAGGCCTGGCTTCACCATGGACGAGGGGAGTGACCCAAGGAGAATACCCTTGATGTCTTTGAGCCTCAGTTTCTTGTCTGTACAATGAGAAGGCAGGTCTGCACTGTAATTCTAAACCCCCTTTTTTTTAGAAAAGCCCTCCACTTTTTATCAAGCAGAATCTCCTCTTGAACCCTAATATCTACAAGAGAATAAAGCATAATTACCCTAGTTGATGTTTGCTCCCAGGGCCTGAGTCCCAGCTGCGTTCTGCACCCTATCCCTCTTGCACCCTCGCCACTTAAGGGCCTGAGTCCGCCTCTCAATACTAGACCTCTGTAGAACACAGTTTAAAAACTATAGGAATTGGGTCCTACAGGATCATTTGGGATTCTAAGATTTTACCCTCATGGGAAGAGATGATCAGGGGCTGGCCAAATGGCAAGATGAAATAAAGCCTGTGATAAATCCTGAAGATCTCTTTGTAAATTGTGTGCCCTTCCTGATCATAATTAGAAATTCCACAGTGCAGTCACTTACATGCTACCCTTTCATGCCGATGCCTGTTAGAAGACCTGGAGAGGGAAGTGGAAAATGCCAGGAGGTGTTTACGATACAATGCAGTACAGATGACTCGCCCAGACCTTCAGCTGCAACATATCATAACACTGATGCTGGACAGGAAGATTACATGACTAGCTTCTTCCTTGACCTTGTTTATGCACCAGCTTTGTATTTTTAAAGTTGGCCGTAGATAAAAAACAGGTGATACGGTCTACTAAATCAAACTGTTCTTTCATGCATACTTAAAATGGGATTATGTAATTCTGAAAAGTATATATTCAAATCTTTATATATGTATATGAATACATAAATAATATTATGATGTAATATAAAAATTTTATATATGTATATCAAATACATAATAGTTAAAGTATATCTCTCTATCAACCTATAGGTTGAGAATTTTTTAAGACATTCTTCCTCAGTCTATCCTAACCCATAGGTCACCAAGCTCAGAAGACAGTGCTGACTTTGCCACAACCCTTTAGGGGTTGTCCAACCTCACAGCCTCATCTGGAGCCCTTCTGGTTAGAGAACTTCCTTTGTTCTCAAACGCATTCCTTTCTTGGGCAGCTCTATCTATTTTGCCTTTCTTTATTGACCTGAAATCTGTCTGCCCATGATTTCTCCCCCATCAGTTCTATCTCTTCTCTCTCAGCAATGCATAGCAAGATGGCCACCCTTGCCTTGCAGATACACCAGGGCGGGGCCGCCCAGAGCTTTGGGAGCAGGGGGGGCCCCCACCCACGTGTGTCTAGAAGGCTGGACCTCAGCTCTAGGACAGCTGGAGGGCAGAGCCTCAACCAAAGAGGATTATCTCAAGTCAAGGTCTAAAGTAATTAGCTCCACTGGGTTTTGGTCTTGCTGGGACTCTCAGACCCATCATTTACCCCTTCCTTCTTTCCTTTTTCTCCCTTTTGGAATGGGAATGTCTATCCTATGCTGCTCCCACCACTGTATTTTGAAAGCATATAGTTTGTTTGATTTCGCAGGTTCCCAGCTGGAGAGGAATTTGTCTCAGGTGAATCATACCTTGAGTCTCACCCATATCTGATTTCTATGATATTTAGATAAAATTTTGGACTTTAGAGTTGATGCTGGAAGATGACTTTGGGGACTCTTGGGAGGCAATGAACGTGCTCCGGTCGTTTCCCTGTGTTTGGAGGATACACCTTATTCCTTGCCCTCCAAAGAGCCTGGCAGCACCCATACACCACTGTGCATTCTGATGGCTCAGTGCCTATCTGGTACCAGTTGTTCAAAATGCTGAATATCATGTCCTGTCTATTTCCTACAGATGTTTATAGCTCCCTCCTTATCTGCCATCTCCACAAAAAGTAAGTCAGCTGGCCCTGTATACATACCTCATTAGAGATGGCTTTTGTTCAGTTAATGAAAAAAAAAATCGAGCATGGAATTGCTGTTAATTAGGTAAGCTGGATACAACTAAATCAACTACTTGACTAAATTGTACCTCTGAGTTTATGCTTTAGAAGAAAAGCAACTACCTGTGACAAAGGCTATTTTCCTGCTTTCCAGTGGATGGTACATACTTCAGGACTCCAATCTGAAGTTTCTGTAGCACTCCCTGAGTTAAGTGTTTTTTCCTTTTGATGAAAGAGAACTCACTAAATGTAGAACCAAATGCAAACAAATTTTCTAACTTTGGAGTGGAGGGTGAAATTAAATAGCCAGAAAAAGAGATTTGGTTTGGAAAATGTTGTCAGCACATGTACCTAACTCACTGAAAACATTCTAAAATAAAAATGTGCCCTGTTCTTCCGAACATTATCCTGAATTGTAAATCCCTGCCACCACATTGCATGATCTGCCGCCCACGTAGCACTCCACCTCCTCACGCTTCTCCTCCTTGCTAACTACTGGGCAGTCACCGGCCCCTCTCTACTCCGGGGCTCATTGGCTGGCTCTTTCTTAGCCTTCCGTAACCACACAGCTCCCCCCAAAGGTACTCCCTGCGCGCCTCTCTATTTATTTAGAACACTTGTTGGGATTGCTCTTATCCTGTGAACTGTTTATTTGTTTATCACCTGTCTTCCTATCACGCTACTAGGAACTACATCTGCCTTGTTCATCCATATATCTCCAGTGCCTCAAATGGTGCCTGGTACATAATAAGGTTGAATACGTGTTTGTAGAAGGAAGGAGGGAGGGGGAAAGGGACGGAAGGAGGGGGACATGGAAGGATGAAGGAACGGTGGGAAAAAGAGAGGGAAGGAGGGAGGAAGGGTAACATGAGTATGAACTTGATACCTGATCTGTATTTAAGGCTGCGGCCACAAAGGAAGATACCATCGAACCCATTAAATAATACACCAGATGACCAAAATCTGTTGACAAAGCATCCACACCTTCCTAATGCAGTCAGAATTCACCCAGGAGAGAAAGGGTGATAACTTGCAGAATCATAAACAAAATTAAAAAACATAACAAGTACATCTTCTGTCCAGAATTATGTAAAGCTGACATAAGCAGAGCTCTTAATCCTCTTAGACCATAATTGATTTTTTAAAGTCTTTAAAATTTGAAAACCTGAAGACCAAGTCTGAATGAAATATTTGCAAAGAAGAAGCAGACATGTGTCATGAAATATGTCCCCACCAAACAAAAAAAAATTAAGGGAGAGGAACATTTATTAATTTTTTGAATGAGTTTTCGGCTCACCAGCCCAGTGAAATTTCCACTGCTGAAATGAGCCTGGCCCTTTTGATTCAGATGGGGACAACGGGAAGCTGAGCTAATTTCCAGGAACCTGCTTTGCTTCCCACATGTACCACTAGAGGCAATTGTATGGCTCTGCTAATGACACATCGTATTAGCATACTGAATTCTAATTGTTACATTTCTGAGCATTCCCTTGCTGGAGAGAAAGACGGAGGAAATCAAACCTTAAGTAAAAATACACGGGACATGTCACCTGTTCAGTGGGGCCCCCAGAAGCGCAGCTGCACCTTGCTCTCTCTCGTGCTGATACACATCTGACAGCCCATCAGGAAATAATGGCCCAGAAGAAGACTATTTGCCTGGGTCCTCCCACTTTTGTGGCCAGCAAGATTTTTACTATCCCTGGCTTTATTTTTGACAAATTGCAGGTTTTTGATACAGGCATATGCTGGGTCTCACTGAAGCCCAAGAGGAAACAGGAAACCTTTCATTTGCCTGTCCAGCCAGCAATGCACTGTCATTCACCCTCCTCAAGATCCAGCAAGGCATGGCCTCATCCAGCACATCTATATCCTCCTCCCTTGTCTGCACTGGGCGTCTTCCAATATCCTGTGCTTGATTTAACTGTTAAAAATTAATAAACACATATTAAGTTGCTACTGTATGCTATGAACCCTGCTAAGACAGTTCAGACACTATCTCGTTTACTTTGCACAATCCATGATACAGATATTATTCTAGACATTTAGCAGATCAGGAAACTGAGGCTCAAGGAGGTTAAGCAAATTCAATTTAGTACAAAGCCTACTAAAAAGCCAGGGCTATCTAATCCATAGCTTTAGCTCTTGACAGCTGAGTCCTGCTTCCTCCTCCGGGATCCCTTCCTGGATCCCTCAGGCCGAGACAAGGAACCCAGGTGTGGCTGACTCTGCAGTGCTTGCTCTTAAGCAATTCCACTCAGCACCCACACCAGGACAGCACTAAGTACAATGCATTGAGGCTGCTGATCTGCTTGTCTCTCTACCTTAATTAGATTCTGAGATCTTTGGGTATAAAGAATGGGGCTTAGATATCTCTGCAGTCCTAGCATTTAGTCACTGTCAGTGTGGAATGAATGAATGAATGAATGAAAAGAGCGCTACACAAATGTTGAAGTAATGCTTAGATAAAATGGAACAATGCTGTGCCAGAGTTAACAGGCAAGAGAGCCAGAGCAGTCCCAACAGACACAGCCTTAATGTTTCATTCAGTAACATCTATAATTCAAACTTGAATTCAGCAAGCCAGACGCCCCAATCTGTGTGTTCAAACCACACTAGAGTCATGGTGCCCCCCAGAGCCTGCTGTGGCCTGAGGGCTGCTTCCACAGGGCTAAGAGACCCCCACCCCGCCCCACACCCACCCCTGCCCCTTTATTTGTCTGTAACTTGCAGTTTTAGAGCTTAGGAACATTCAAGCCACAATACCTGACTTTTTTCAAAGGCTTTTTTTGGCTGCAGCAGTGTGATGGGTTTTTTATTTGGTGCTGTTGTAAAGGAGGGCCTAGGGATGAAGGAGAAAGGAGCAAAACAGAATGCCTTGAAAACAGAAATTGGAAACAGATAAAAGCAAAGCTGAATACAGAGGTGGCTATAATATGGATGCCTCAGGAATTTGTGAAGTTACCAGTGCTGGACAGGATTGCATTCTGAGTCAGGGTAGCACCAATGGGGCTCTCTCCAACTGACTTCCCAAAAAAGAAAAGATACACCGCTGTAAACTGGTGTCCACCCTCTCCATCCAAGGGCAAAGAGGAAGGGGGAAGCAGAAAGCAAAATCTACGAGCTGGGATTTGAGAGGAGCAACGGCCATTTTCTTATTGTTTACAAGACGATTTTTACAGTTTTTCCTGTCTCAGGTAGCAAACCCTCAGACTTAGTTGTCACGTGCAAGTGGCTGATTCAGCAGGAAGCAGTGACATGGAGATTGGAGGTGACACTGGGATAGGAAGAAAGCTGATGACGCATTATCAGTCTAGCTACCACTGTGTGAACTGATACTACTGGGATTCAGAAATGGTGTGGAACACTCCCCAGTGATGTGCCTCCAAAGGGGTGAGGGAGCTGGGGTAGTTATCCTCCAATCCCTATTCATCCCTGGTTGACAGCTGCTCCTGGGGTGTGAATTCCCCAGCACTTCTGGCCTGCCCTGCATGCAGGCTGAGAATGCTCCTGCAGCCAGAGCAAGGGCTCATCCGGGGTTTGCAGTGAGAAGCTGCCAGAAGGAATGGTGAGTGAGGAGTAAACATGAGTGGGACACTAACAGGATGTGTAGTAGCCTTGAATTATATTACACATACTTTATGATATCCTATGTTTGTATTAAGTGTCTGTAGGTATACATATACATGCATATATAGTACACACATACACATATATGTACACACATATATCTGAGTGTATAAGTGTTTATGTGAGTGGAAGGAAACAAAAAAATGTAAGTAATGGTTACCTCTGCATTCATTAATTGATGCCATAAATATTATGTACAAGCCACTGTTCTAGGAGTGGGAATACACCGTGACCAAACTAAATGAGGTCTTTAACCACACAGGGCTTACATTACAGTCCAGAGAGACAGAAACACACAAGTCAACATAGAGGATACATTTTTATCAGGATAACTGGTGTAAAGAAAACTGAGAAGCAAGAGAAAACCTCGGTCTAAAACTGAAGTTCTTACTGAGATATGACTCATAAAAAAACAGGCAGGAAAGGGGCCTGAGGCAGAGGAAGTAGCACACACAATGGCCTTAAGATAGGAAGCAGCTTGTTATCACCTTTATACTTCTCTATTTGTAAATTTTCTGCAATGCTTACCTATGGTGAAAATCGGAGGGGAAAACACAATTATTTTAAAATATTCTTCGAGTGAAAGAAAGAAAAATCCAAACGAAGACTTAACTGATGCTTAGAAATTTGACTGATACAACACTCCAAAACTGGTCATCTGCTGGGAATCAGAAAACCTCCATTACCTTCTCTTAATGGATGGCAAGTCCAGAATCAATCAATAAGTATTTCTGGAGCTCATACTGTGTAAAATGCACCGAGTTTGGGCCCTGGGGAGCACTGAGATGAGCAAGACAGTGGCCCCTTGTCATGCTGTCCATGTCTCGTAGGGGAGGCTGGGGTCGTAGGAAATTTCATGATTACATTTATCATGGTAAGAACCATGACAGAATATAGATAATATGCCCGGAGACGAATCCAGGCAGGGGCAAATTTAGGAAGGCTATCGAGGTGCAAGACATTGGAACTGGGCTTCCAGAGTGAGTAAGCTTGCCGTAGCCACAGAGGGTGTTGCAGACAAGAGAACGGCGTGGACGAGGGCAGAGAGAGGAGAACTGGAGCACACTACGGGGAATGAGTCAATTACAGTGACCGGAAAATCTGCTACTTAGCATTCAGGAACAGAGGACCGGCTTGATGGAATGGCATGCCAGAGCGCTTCACGTGCCATGAAGGACGCTCATTAGCTGGTTTGCCAGCCACTCATCCATTTCCCTGCTTCTGATAACAATGCTCCAGTTTCTTTCTGGAGCCGCCCCTGCCCATGCAATCCAAGTCCACGTGATTGGGGAAAGCTATCAATCCATCATCTCTGGCTTCAGAAAAGGATATGTGAGTAAGGCCTGGCCAACCAGAACATCCCATCCTCTTGTTCATAGCAACTGGTTGAGTGATGGGCACATGACCTAATGAGAGAGAATTTAGGTCAAAGATGTATACTGAATGTGTTAGGAAAAGAGAACTTCTCTCTCTGCTGGAGCTGCTGAGGGGATGGACTGTACGTCTGAGTCTGCTGCTAGAAACCACTCTAAGACCATGATGAGAAAGGCTTTGTCAGAATGGAGCTAACAAAGAAGAAAGTATTGCTGAGTGAGGAAGCAAATAAGACATTTTCCTGATGACAACTTTTACTGAACTGCCATGACGGAAACTAAGTCAGCTCTAGGTTTTCCAATTGTGGAACCCAATAAACCTCCTTTCTTTCCTTCTTGAGCTAGTTTGGGGTAGATTTCTGTCCTTTGCAACCAGAAGCCCTAATTAGTATACCACACTAAACATATGCCCACACAGGGACTCATTCATGAATGTTCAGAGCAGCTCTATCCATGAAAGCCAAAAACTGAAGACAGTCCAAATGTCCACCAACAGGTGAATGGATAAACAAAATGCGGTATATCTATAAAAATACTATTCAGTAACAAAAAGGAATAAACTGCTTATACATGCAACAATATAGATGAATCTTAAAAACATTGTGCTAAATAAAGTCAGACACAAAGTACTGTATGATTCCATGCATATGAATTTCTAGAAAAAGGAATCTAATCTATAGTGACAGCCGATCAGTGATTGTCTGAGACCAGGGACGTGTATGGGGATAGCCTGGGAAGGGCACAAGGGACATTTTAGGGTGAGAAAATATGCTATATCTTGACTGGACTGTGGTGGTGGTGAGGCAGGAAATGGACGGGCCGCAGGCTGAGCAGCTGGAGGGTGCCCCCTGCGGACAGATCCTCCCAGATGAAGACAACAGCAGGAGCGAGAGAAGAGGCTGGGCCCCGCCCAGATAGGAGAGAAAGACACCAAGCAGTTCTCATGCTCGATGTCAAGGAGACCTTCCCAACTACATGTGGGCAGAAAGGCTCCTCAGCGGCCATAAGGGGAGGGGGTGCCACCCCACAGCAATCAACCTACCCACAGGCCTCTTTGCTAGAATCCAACTTGGCTAAGAGATGTACATGCGCACAAGGGAGGACCCTGAGATAAACCAAATACTGACGCAGAGCCAGGCAAAGCAAGGTGATTGGCCAGAGGAAACCTGGAAGAAATGCCTCATATAAGTGATTCACTCTACCATGAGGGCACGACTCTCCCTGTGAGTAGTCTGCCCATGTGTCTGTCCACATGGACTCTTTTTCCTCCTAATAATCACTTTACTTGTTTCACTACTTTCCGTCTCCTTTTGGAAATTCATTTCTACAAAGCCAGCGGGCCAGGGCCTTGTCACTGGCCACTGGCTGTCCCGGTCTAGCGGCTAGGATCAGTGCTGTCACTGCCGCAACCTGACTTCAGTCTCTGGCCGGGGAACTGAAATCGTGCTTCAAGCCGCTGCAGGCCAAGGCCACCCAAGATCAGTGGTTACGTGGATGCATAAAATCTGTCAAAACTCATAGAAACCTAGAAATATATTCTTTTTTTTTTTTTTTTGGCTGTGCCTGGTCTTCGCTGTGGCACACAGGTTCTTCGTTGTGGGCTTCTCTCTACTTGTGGCACGTGCACTTAGTTGCCCCACAGCATGTGGGAGCTTAGTTCCTCGACCAGGGATTGAACCTGTGTCCCCTGCATTGGAAGGGCAGAGTCTTAACCACTGGACCACCAGGGAAGTCCCCAAAAGCAGTTTTTAAACTCCCTTTGCTCCCATCCCATTTTTAGCATTTTAATTCCCTATAAAAATAAAGTTTACCGTGAACGTTGAGGTAACTATAGAGTACCAAGCAAAATATACAGGAAAAGACACCAAATTCCTTTTTTGTTTTCTGAGCATGTCCTGCCTGGACCAAATTATAGGTAACTATGAACTACAGGTTGCTTTGAAGTCCAAGAAAATAAATAGAGGTTTGGGAAGTAAGAGACTTTTGAATAATGGGTGCATTTAGGGAATATAAACCTTAATAAAGTTGATTTTAAAATAAATGCAAAATAAAAACATTTTCAGACAAAAATATATATACTGTTCTAAAGAGTCTTAATATCATTGTACAGAAAAGGAAGAGCGAGTGAACGTTTTTGAGATGAGGGTTTCCCTTTCAGGGTTGTTTTTCAGGAGGTCCGTATGTTGTCAGAGTTCACTGTGTCGTGGGTAAGAGGTTAGGTATCTGGGCGGAACCCTCCAGATTCAAATTGTACATCTACCCATGTATTATCAATGTGACTTTGGGAATGTTACTTAACTGCTCTGTGCCTCAGGGGGTTTTTTGTTTTGTATTTTGGTTCTGTTTGTTTGTTTTCATCTGTAAAATGTGGATAATAACACAACTTCAAAAGGCCATTGTAAAGACTGAATGAATATGCATGTAAAACACTCCAAAGAGAATAATAATGCATGCTCAGAAATGTTAAGGGTCTTAGTAATAGTGATGGAAGTATCAATCGGATGGGGAAAAGGATAATGGCAAAGGGACCAAGTGGTATGGCTAAGAAAATAGGACATTGAACTGGGGCAATGACCATGAGAATGAAAAGGAGATGTGAATTTGAAAAATATTTCAGAGGTAGAGTCAACAGGATTTGGCAACTAATAGATGGAAGGAAGAGGAAGAAATAAAAAATTGCTCAGAACTTTCTAACTTTGGAGGCTGAGGGGATGTTAATACTATTAGCTGGAGTGAGAAAAAACAGGAAGAGGAACTGACTCATGGCAAAGATAATGAGTTCACTTTTAGCCATGTGGAGCTGAAGCTGCTCGCAGGACAGCAGGTTGGAGATATCCAGTATGGGGAGAAAGTAATACTTGCGGTGCTGCTTGCAATGCTCAGTGAGGAAAAAAAAAAAAAAAAAGATGAACGACCATAAAAAGAAGCAAACCACATTACCTCTTTCTGTAACTGAAGATATCAGATTAGTGTTCTGAGTAGTAATCATTGTGGGTAATCACTAAATACAGAGAAAACAAGGCTGGATGCATTGGGTTTCATACCGGAAAGCAATTAAAATGTATCCTGTCAGCAATGCCATCAGTGAAATCTTGCATGAGGGCAAAGAGTAGAGTAAGACTCACATCACGATGTTCTAACAGGTGCTTTCTCTAGCTGCTTTCAAAATTCTAGGAGAGGGCTTGATGTCTCAGAATCTGAGAAATAATTAAGCTTAATCCACAATATTAACTTCTTAATTCCTGGGGATATATATACACCTATATTACATCATTACTGGCCCTGATTTTAATGATAATATCTTTTTTAAAATACCGAGGTTTGATTTGACTATTTGAAAAAACAGATTAGAGCCCACTTACACACTAGCTCATGGGTGAGGGTTCTTTCCAGGATGTTCCCCTGGCACAGTGTTGGTGACATTTCGCTTGAGGTAATGATTCTCAAAGTTTTCCCTATAGAATATTATCTCGGGAGATGTTCTGGGAACAAAAGGTTTCCATGGTCAACATAATTTGGAAACTACTGCACATTCCAACCCTTTCTAGAATATTTAGGATGCACATTCACATATTAAAGGCTTTAAGAAGTCCTGAAGAAAAAAGTATTTAATTTTGTTTAACCTAGGTGTACCCCAATTTATTTAACCATATGTATCTTTGATTCCACACACTTTTCAGCATTCTGAGGAACTAAAATCCATAAAGACTTTGGGTAACCCTGCAAAAGGCTTCCATAAGCCATACTTCTAAATTAAGCCAACTTCTAGAGTAACCCAATGTTAGCCAAGTTAGAATAACTGAGCAAAGCTTTCTGTTTGACAACTTGTAGGTAAGGGCCCAGCCAACTAATTAGCTGATTCATTTTATTTCCCTTTTTTCAGAAAGCTGTTGAGACATCGAGTTAGTACAACCTACATGAGCCTGCACAAACTGTATTGTTTACTGTTCAGGAAAATTTGATTGGACCTTCCTCTTCCAACAGCTAAATGATACTTGTCATAGACAAAAGAGATCTTCTGTTCTGTTCCGTGACATTGTTTAGGGTTGTGAGTAGAAAAAGGAAAAACACTGAAAGCTATATTTGTGGATTAAGTATAAAAATGCAAAATATGTATACTGATTACATTTTGAATTAAGAAGCTGCCGTAATCGCTATGAAGACTTGTTTTAAACACGGTCCTTTAAACATAATTTCTAAAAGATTCCTAGCAGAGAGGAAGCCTCTCTGGTAAGGAAAGGTAAGGAATACATTCAAAGCAGCCATGCTAATGAAATGGAGACTGGGAAATGCAACCTGGGAAACAACTGCGTCACCTGCGTTACCGGTGAAATCAGCCTCATCTCAGCCTGCGTGGAAATTAACATGATTAGACGCTTCCCTTCCACCTGTGTAGCATGTGTTCTCAGGAGGGTAGACAGACCACTCTCCTCATGCTAGGAGTCCTCCTGGAAGCTCAGCCTGCAGAGGCTATTGAGATGAGCAGCTGCTCTTGGCGGCGCACTTAGGTAAACATCATGGGCCCTCCCAGCCTCCACGACAGCCAGACTCCATTTTTATCAAATCAGTTCACTTCTCTCCCTTTATGAGAGTTAACCCCATATCTCTCCCACACCAGAGTGTCCTGAGGATCAAATAAAACAACAGATGTGAATGTGTTTTATAAAGAGGACATGATAAATTATTAGTGGTATGATTTTCTTTCCTCTTAAACCAGGGGTTGGCAAACTATGGCCCACAGATCAACTCTGTCCTGAAGCTTGCTTTTGTATAGCCTGTATACTAAAAATGATTTTGCATTTTTTAAAGATTATTAAAAGAAGATGCAGAAGAAGGAGAAGGAAGAAAAGAAGGGAGGAGGAAAAGGACAAGAATATGTGACAGAGCCCATATGTGGCCTGCAAAACCTAATATATTTACTGTCTAACCCTTACAGAAAAAGTTTGCAGATCCCTGTTTTAAACAAAGAAAAACCGGCTATTTCTTTGCTTTCCTGCAGCAGATTGCAAAAATGGCTCTAATTCTTCACCACTCCTGGTGCCACGTAACTGTTCAGTGCCCTCCCACTTTGAGACCGGCCTCAGCTACAGGCTACTCAGCCAATGGGATGCTTGCCAAGCAGGCTTGAAAAGCACCCATGGGACTGTGCTTGCTCTCTCTTACGCCACTACTCTGAGGCCATGACCGAGCTAGCCTCCTATGAGACGGGAGGGTCATGGGGCAAAGCCAAGTCACCCCAATCATCACAGCCAAGGCCTGCATAGATCAGCCAATAGCCAGCGGACTCCCAGACATGGGAGCAAGCCCCGCCAAGATCAGCAAAGTAGCTGACAGCTGACCCCATATGCATGAGCAATAAATGCATATGCTACTGTCATATGCTACTGAGGTTTTATACAAGCCAAAATCTATCTGATGTATTTTCGTCCTTTTCCCCCGCCACCTACAGAGGATGCCCCCAAAGATACAGTTCTCTGCCTTAGTCCTCACTAAGAGTACGTTATTCCTACTTGCTCCCATCTTTGCTTTCGGATGCAAACATATGATTGAAATCCATGGACTCTCCACACCTGGCAGACAACACTGAAGAGGGTAGAGATGGCATAGCCTTGGAATTAGAGCTCTCATTCTTACCAGTGCTCAATCTTCCAGACTCTGGACATGGTATTACCAAGCCAAATCACTGATTAGAACCTGCCCCCCTAAGCTACATTCCATGGGTCTCCATTCATTCATTCATTCATTCAAAAATATTTCTTTGCAGCACCCATGTGGCAAGCATGGTGCTAACACTGACATATAGCCCTGACCTCAAGGAGCTTACCTGTGGGGTAGGGTATACCTTCCAGTCCTATTTCTTCCTCATCCCCACTGCCGTGATGGAGTACCAGCAGATAATAAAGCTCCATAACTTTATTATAATCTATTCTTAGTAGTGCAAGAACAGATTCTATATATTTAAAACCATGTGGCTATGTTGAGCATGAAAAATTCAAACAGACACACACACACCACACACACCAGAAATGCCTTGGTCCCTTTAAAGGTGGTGAAATGGTGTTGTAGGACAATGTGGTGTGAGAGGGACAAAGCCTCATCATTTCCTCTGCAGGGAGATGTCTCTACCTCCAGGACCTATTAGAAACACGGACGAACTGTTCTGAAAGTAAACTTTGTTCAAACCACCTTAAAATTGAAAGATGAATGTACAATCCTTTCTTTGATGACATACGGTGGTGGTTTAAAAATACATCCACAAATTCTTCAATACTTCTCCTTCAAGAGGTGAGGCTTAATTCCTCTCCCCTTGAGTGTGGAGTTGGACTTAGTAACTCGCTTCTAATGAATACGATGTGGTAAAAGTGAGGGTATGCAACATCCAAAATTACACATAAAAGAAATCTGGTTCCATCCTTGCATTTCTCTCTCTGGGATATGTCACCCTGGGGAAAGCCCGCTGCCACGTTGTGTACATATGATAGCAATTCTATGGAGAGGCCTATACGGTAAGGAGCTGAGGGCCCCACCAATAGCCATGTGAAGGTGCCATCTCGGAAGTAGATTCTCTAGCCCAAGCCAAGCCTTAGGTGAGACTGCAGCTCCTGATACCATGTTGACAGCAATATCATGAAATACGCTGAACCAGAATCACCTAGTTAAGCTGTTCATGAAAAAATAAATATTTTCTTAGTCTACTGGGTTTTGTGGTGATTTTTATGCAGCAACAGATAATTAATAGACATAGCATTAAATGAATAAAACTAGCCATAATTGACCTAATTGACTTGAGAACAAAGAAATCATAGGATATGAATGGGAAAAGTCCTGTAACCCACTTTCCTCAACACCAGAGTACATTTATCTGGTAAAGTAAGCTAAGAGAGTTCTGATTTTGTTGCTACCACCTGCATGAATGAGTCTGTTTTTACACATTTTTTGCCACCAAAACCAAAGGTGCAGGACTTCCCTGGTGGCTCAGTGGTTAAGAATCTACCTGCCAATGCAGGCGACACGGGTTCAATCCCTGGTCCGGGAAGATTCCACATGCTGCAGAGCAACTAAGCCCGTGTGCCACAACTACTGAAGCCCAGGCACCCTAGAGCCCGTGTACCGCAGCTACTGAGCCCACGAGCTGCAACAACTGAGCCCATGCGCCTAGAGCCCATGCCCCACAACTACTGAGCCTGTGCTTTAGAGCCCACGAGCCACAACTACTGAAGCCCACATGCCTAGAGCCCATGCTCCACCACAAGAGAAGCCACCGCAATGAGAAGCCCGCACATTACAACGAAGAGCAGCCCCCACTCGCCACAACTAGAGAAAGTCCACGCGCAGCAACAAAGACCCAACGCAGCCAAAAAAATTTTAAAAAAACCCAACAACCAAAGGTGCAGAAATTGACTGGATTTTAAAGATGACCTCCATGTTGCCACATCAAAGACTTTGGGACAATCAAAATTTCTTATGTTTGCAGAGCAAGAGTGTTCTCACTACTTTTTACTTTTGAACATAATTAAGGTTTACTTTTTGTTTAACTTGCTGAGTTTATGTCTTTTATGATTTTTTTCAAAAGAAAGCAGCCCTTAATTTCTATCTGAAAAATCTAGTGACATTTGTTTTTAGTAAAGATTATTTTTTAACCTCTATGATGTGAAAGTGAATAGAATCAATCTAAAATGCAACACAATAGATTGTATGCAAAATGTGTTTTTAAATGTTTACATCATGTCTCTTCCGAATGGGGAGCAGCCCAAAGATTTCTTCAGAGTCTCAAAAGGGTCTGTGATCACCAAAGGATTAACAATCACAAATCCAGGGGTTTTCCCTTGTCAGTCCCATCTATTTCACAGAGAGTTGATGTCACCTGTATTTCAGGCTTGAGAGTGAAAAAAGTAACCTCCAAAGAAGCATTACAAAGGCTTAATGTTGTGGAAAGAATTGACAAATGTACGTAGATAAAGAATATATTTGGCAGGCTGGTAGATTTGGGACATTTATCTGCAAGACTGCTTTAAATGGGTTATGGCTAATTTAAGTCTGTGTTTAATGTCACTCAATATTTTGTATATAACCTGTTACAAATGAAATGCACTATCTTATAAATCCAAAAGTTATTCAGCTCAATTCTGTCAGGGTGTGGTGCATAGCGCTGTGCCCTCATGTCGAGATCTCCTGCTGCTCCAGTTCTATGAAGAATCAATCAATGACCTAACAATCAGGGTTCTTGCAGGAATTCAAACAGAGGTTTTAACCATAAGTCATCAAAAGAGCTTCCCATCCCTGAACTGAGTGTTATGAGCGTTGGGTAGGCCTGGCCAAAGGACACCTGACCCAACTTTCCTCTTCTGGACCCTAACTCCTTTGGGAGCAGGACACACAAAAGCCAAATGAGGGACAAAAGATGAAATTCCTCCTCCTTAGCCCTGGAACCATAAGATAACCCTGCCACTGGTGGTAGAGATATAAAGACAGGTTGAAGGGAGAGGAAATGGTGAGAAGTAGAGTTAAAGATAATTTATTAAACCCTTCTGGGCATGCAAGTGCTGAGTAGGAAGCCAAGGATTAGACACAGACAAATTGATACTTGCTGTCATTAGTTTATAGTGTATTTGAGAGAATACAGAACTATCCAAAACACAAAATACTGAGGAAAACTTTGGGATGTTGTAAATATCCACTATGTAGACAGATTAAAGAGATGTGCTAGCAATTGGGAAAGACTAAAGGAGGAATGAAAATGAATGGCTCATATGGCACCATTCTCCCCTCTTGGCCCATGACAGATACCACCAATTAATGCTGGAACGATTTCCTGTGAAGCCTAGATATGGCTCCAGAATCTTCTTCCACATACATACTAGGGAGTCACAACCACTCAGTCTGATCTGACTTGTAAGACAAAGTCTGTCTGCCTAAATTCATTAGTCCAGAGTACACTGAAACACTAAATGATTACTCCCCAAAGCACTGAGGATGTTGGAATATTGCACAGGTTACAGGAAAGGGAAGGCTACCAACACACGTTTAGGAAGGGGTAGAATTTTTATAGTGAACAAATAGGAGGAAGATACAGCTTTAGCATCTCCAGTAACAAGGGAGTAGAAAAAGTATATCAAAGACCTCAGCAAGACAAAGGCATCTGTTGTCTGGATAATCTGTAACCAATGATGTGGTTTGTTTGGAATAGACTGGTGGGGAAATGCTTGTTCTTTAACTGGGGGGGGGGCGGGTCTGGGAGGGGGAGTTTCTAGGAGGATACAGCAAAATAAAACTAATAAAACTTGTAGTCACTCAACATGGGTCTAACCAGTTCAGCCTTGGTTTCGTAAAGTCTAATCACGGGAAGCTAAAGCCACATGCAAGAGGGATCTACCATCCCCCCCCCCAGCATCTGGCTCTCTTCCAGTGCTTTCTAACAGCTGAATGGCACAAAACACCACCCATTCAACAAGTCAAGCCAGAAACTGGGAAGTTATCCTGGATGCTCACCTCTCCTGTACTCAACGCATCACTGTATCATGTGGATTTTACTTACTGAGTAACTCAAAATGCCTTCTGCATTGCTCCATGCTGCATCCATGCTAGGTCAAGGCTTCATCAAGTCTTACCTGGACATTGCAACAGCCATGGCCCACATCCAAGCTGGTCATCTCCAATCCATCCCCTACCTCCAACCAGAGAGCTCTTTGTAAAATGTGAATCCTTTTCTAATATTGCCAGTTCCCTGCTTACCCTTCATGGATTCCCTGTTCCCCCAGGCATGGAATCTGGAATGTGCAACAAAGTCCACAGTCCCTCACCAAGGGTCTGGACTCTGCCTGCTGGGGCCACCTTCAAGCTCCTGTCCACTGAGCTGCTTCCAGTTTCATAAACACCTCACAGCTCCTCCAGCCACCAGGACTCTGCACGTGCCGTTCACTCAGCCTTGGGATACTTAACTCCTCCATCACTTCTGGTTTCCACATACCTCTTCCACACATACATGTACTCAAGTGTTTCCCCTTCAAATCTTGGTTGAAGGGTCACTTCATCAGAGAATGCTTTCCTCCCTGATTAGTCAGTTATCAGCATCTGTTACGCTCACTAAGAATACCCAAGACCCTTCCTTTATAGGACCTTCTCCTTTCTGTACAGCATACAGCTGTAGCCCCTGATGCATAGGGATAATGGCATCCTCCTTCCTCCCTCTTGTAACCCAGGGTCTGCCCACTATAAACTCTCAAAAAATATTTATTGAATGAATGAGTGAGTGAATCATACTAGTGGTTCACTCATTCATCAGGCTTTTATTTAAATTTGGAATCCTACCAGAGAAGGGAAATATTTGGGGAATGTGAGGCATAGCAGTGGGAAAATTCACAAAAGAGCTAAGTATTGAGAGGTTTGGGGAGATGGTTTGGGGCCTGGGAAAGGGGGGGAGGGGAGCTTCAGCTTCATAGTCTTAGTATAATCATAAGATAAATAAATTTGAGATAAAACATCCTCCTTCTCATGTCTACAAGCTATTGATTCAGCTAAAAAGGCAATTACCCAAGAAGAACATGAACATTGTCTTTCACACTGACATGGAAAAAAGTGCTGAATGTTGCAGTGAGAGTGAGCAGTCTATAAAAAAACTCGGGGTGGTGAAATTCCAAAGTCTGCCTGTCACACTTTATTACAAGTAGCTCAAATAACTCTGTTCAATCTCATTTGCTTGGAGCCAAAAACTATTTTTTATTGTAAGGTGGAAGGCTGAGACATTTTCGATAAAAGTAGCCATAACTGGGAGTGTCACGTAAACTTTTCTGCATAAAGAGCTCTATGAGCTTGTGAATAAATTAACTGGGGGGAAGCATTCCTGAGCACCTACTAAGTGCCAGGCACTGAATTTTTATGATTATATTGTATAAGTATATGATTTATTTTTATCTTTATTTTTAAACAGATGTGGAAATTGAGAGCCAGAGTTTGTTCAAACTACTTGCTGAGGGCCATATACTTAGTACAAATGACAGCATTTTAATCCAGGTCCTCACCGTAACTTGGTGTGTCCCATGAAGTCATAGATGAGGAGTTTGAACCCGGAAAGTAACAAGAGTATCCAGGGATGACAGGATCAATGAGCTCACTGGAATGTTCCTGGAGGCTCTATGACTCTGGACCCATAGCACGAAACAAATGTCTTTCCTACTCCTGCCCTTCCATGAGATATGCCTAAAGTGGCAGTAACTCAAATACATATCAGAATGCAATTATGCCTCGTGACAAATGGCAGTGGGCAAAGCAGCACTCACTAATGAGTTGCTGATAGCACAGATCTTTTGGATGTGGGCCTGCATATTGGTATCTTTATAGAGCTCTCTACTTGGAGATTCTTGCAGAGCGCTCCTGGTTGGAAGACGCGTGCCCTTTTATGACCCATACATGAATGTCGGGGTGAATGCCTAAACGTTCAGAGTTTGTCTGCATTCATCCTGGGACAGGCAGTGGGTGTCCTGAGACAAAGGATGTTGCTTTCAGCAAGGGGGTGGACTGGAAAGTCCTACACACTTGTGTAATCATGTACAAGGATTTTGCCAGCAGGTCCCCAGGTAATACCCAAACCTAGATTTTCATGCGTTCATTAGTTATCTATTGCTGCATAACAAATTACCACAAACTAAGAGGCTTAAAACAATGCACATTTATCGTACCATGTTTTCTATGGTCAGGAATCTGGCTATGCCTTAACTGCTTCAGGGTCTCTCCTGACGCATCAATCAAGGGGCTGGCCAGGCCTGGGGTCTCATTTGAACTTTCGTGATGTGATTGCAGGTAGATTCAGTTCCTTGTGGGCTGTTGAACTGAGATTCCCAGTTCCTATTCGACTGTTGGAAAAAGGCCACGCTGAGTTCCATTGCCACGTGGGAATAGCAACTTGCTTTATCAAAGCCAGCAAAGGAGAGAGTGTGTTAGCAAGACAGAAGTCAGAACCTCTTCTAATCCTATCACAGAAGTGAGATTCCCTAGAGGTATTCTATTAGCTAGAAGCAAGTTCCTCAGGGAGAGATTACACAAGGCTGTGAATACCAGGAGATGGGGTCATTGGGCCCACTTTAGAAGCTGCCTACCATGTATACTAAATATCAATGCCTATGCAGACTGCTTCCCAGCTACTGAGAACTGCCCGGTTCTGCCGTGAACATGGCTTCATGGGCACTAGGAATTCAGACTCCATCCACTGGGGATCTGCGTTTTCCCTCCTCTGGCTGCTAGGGACCACATCGCCATGTCATCAATGTTCTGAGAAGAACTGGTAAGGGGGCAAAGGAATGTCAGCTCTGATGCTAAATTGCTGATGCAGTTTACCTAATTTAAGTCTCATAACAACTCATTTAGGTAAGTGCTATCTCCATTTTGCAAAGGAGAAATCTGTTTCCTACACTTAACAGGGACTGGTAAGTGTAGGAAACTCTGACTGCTCTGGCAAACTTTCTGCGCCCTGAAGCCCCAGGCCCTTTTCTGCCATGATGTTTTCACATTTGTTCTTTCTTCTGCCTGCAGATGGATTCTTCCCAGGACTCCCCTGAAATGTGGCCTGGGTGTCAGGGCCTCAGAGAGCCATTCCTGCTGGCCCTCTTCATCACAGAAACCAGCTCTGAGACAGAGTTGCTTCCAGAAGGATTTGGGGAACTGTTGCCTGGAGACACCTCATTAGGAGGTAACGAAAGCAGGGATGTGCACAGGGGCAAGCAAAGCCACAATGAGATGGCTCCCGAAGCCTTTGTAGAACCTACGGAAAACTCACAGCTGGATGGCCCTTTAGAGTTGCCTCAGACAGAGGCAATAAGGCTGGGTTATTTGCCACAAGCTGCCCCCCGATGAGGGGCTTTGAAAACAAAAACAAGCAACCGATGCTATGCAAAAGGAGATTACTGAACTGTTTATGGTAATGATGGTCATTGAAATGACCACCATGGATAAAACTGATAAAAATCGGCTTTGCAGAAGAGTAGATGGATAAGGTAACTTACTGACAATTTATCCTGGGAATAAATTTTTCGTAACAGTGATTCACACCTGCTGAAAAAGCCATTCTCACTAGAACCTGTGTGGGCCCATCTCTAATTCAGATATTTTCTCAAATCTACCAGGTAATGGCAGTTGAACAGTTTGACACACTGGTTCTATTTTGAAAAAAATGTTTGGATGCAGGCAAGTTAGAGGAATAAACCTAAATAAGTACATTAAACCTGCTAGAACATGCCCATTACTTTATGCATGTTATTTTCACAAGCATGAATCTAGCAGGTGTGGAAGACGGCTGACCCGGTTCAGTTCAGTTAAACTGAAGCATCTGATCCTGGAAAGATAAAATCCAGGTGCCCTGGTTCCCAGCAGGGCCTAGCTCTGTGTCCCCAGGCACTGGCTGTGGTCAGGGAGCCAGGGCGAGTCAGTCTATTCTCACTCCCATCTTGGTCCAAGCATTTACCTCCCTTTTTGAAGATAGAATTGACCACGTGGTCACCCTGGGCCCTTTTCCTGCAGTTGTCCATCTGTCTGGTCATCAAATCACCAACCCAGGCCTCTCCAGTCTTCTTACCTTCTTTTACTGTATTTTTTAAAATTACTAAATATTGCAAATCTATTTTAAAAAGCAACTAATTGGGGAATACTCCCTTGCAACTCCCTTGGATCGTTACTTCCTTTTACAGACGCTAACAGAAACATCTTAAAATGGTTTACAAGACATGGCACCCAATGAATGATCTTTTGATTATTAGTCTTTAAACTGTGCTATCATAGTTGCTGTTTTACGCAATAAGTATCTGCGAGTCTCCACCAGATGCCAAGCTCAGGAAATGCAACTAAGTAAACACAGACTCTGCTTTGATGGATTTCAGAGTCTTGAATCATAATAGCGACCAGAGCTGGGCTTGCAACAGTAATTATTTGATTCAGTACACAAACACCCCTGTGATTGTGGCCCCCTTTATACAGGTAAGAAAGGTGAGGCTCAGAGAGGTTTAAAAGTATGCCTAAGTTATACGGTTTGCCGTCACTTAGGACTGCTCTGT
Source organism: Kogia breviceps (assembly GCF_026419965.1). Lineage (NCBI taxonomy): Eukaryota > Metazoa > Chordata > Mammalia > Artiodactyla > Physeteridae > Kogia > Kogia breviceps. The sequence continues at coordinate 52,674,725 of NC_081327.1, read as the reverse complement.
GTTTAGGTGCTTGGTTTTGTGAGCCAGAAAGCATGGAGCCCCGCAGGGCACCCAGGACACCGCCTGGAGGTAGCAGTTACTGGCAGGTTGTGCCAGTGTAGAACAAGAGGACCCTTGGCTTGTCCACATGAAGCAAGAGGCAAGCAACTGGCTGTGGTTATGCACTTTAGAGATCCCAGGCAGATTTATGTCAAAGCACTCAATCATTTGAGAAAAGGGTCAAAAACAATTGTAAATCGTTCTGTTCTGTAGAACAAGTAAAGACTGCAGTTAGGAGCTGGTATTCATATTTTCCATAGAAATATTTTGGGAAGAGTCCTCCTTTATTGAGGTAACTCCCCAGATGTTGACTTCATTGTATGTACATTAGACTGAGATGGTGAGGATGTGGTATTCTTGACACAATTTCTATACCCGTGCTCATGACAGACATCATCAATCGACTGCAGCACACTTTCCTGATGATCTTCAGCACCCTACTCAGCACAGAGATCTAGGCAGCCTCTACATGACAGCTGACTCACAGAATTAACCGATAGAGACACATGATTGTACCTAAGGGACTGATGACCCAGAGACATTCATATCTGATCCTAATCAGATAAGTAGCAGAAACACATCAGAGAGCTTACTCTCATGGCCACCTTTTTATTCTGAATCCTGGACCTGTGCTCTGTCAGCCTACCTTCTAATCCCTGACACCAAGAGACATCTGTAGGTATCAGAACCTGGGCATTTTCCCTATTATTGAACCATTTCCCCCCAATAGGCTTGAGTCCCTCACTCCCTTGAAACTTCTCCTCAGTCGTCCCACATTGATCTCAGCTAATCATTAATTCTTCATTGCTGGTTTTGATTGTTCCAACATAAATAAAGTCCTTGGGTTCCAATATAAATAAAGTTCCAGCTTCCTAGAGTAGATCTAATAAAAGAGAGGGGGATAGAAAAGTTAAAGACAAATGTGCTATGATTCTATTAGTTCTACAAAGAATAAAGAGCACACATTTTTCATCAACATGGGAAACAAAAGCCTTCCTGTAACATATCTCAAAAATATGTAATGTAATATCTGCTACCAACAGAAAGAAAGAACAGCATCCACATCAAGTCTCTGCTTCCTGGGCTTGGGTCTTAGCCCTTCTCTCATTCCACAATTATTGATTGAGCTGAATGGTGTGGGTAGCCTGGTGAGCAAGACAAATGTGGTTTAACCAGTAAGATGGATGCATTATTCAATCCATGACTGCCCACATGCCTTGCCTATGACCTCTATGATTTGAACCCTTATTCTCCTGCCCCTTGAGAGTTGCTGGTCCTTCTGGTCCAACCATATATATGGACTCGACTTCTTATCTTAGCCCATCCTGTGTCATATGATTATGAAAGAGGTAGCTAGAGGTCTCAATGCAATCTCCTACCACTGGGTTGTCTGTCATTCCGTATCACTGAGGTGACCAAGTGTAGGCTAGGCTGGAAGATTCATGGTACTACCACTTTGCAGCACCAAGACTAGGCCCAGGAAGCAAGGCATATTAGGCAAAATTGGACTATGACTTAGAACCAGAAAGGGGCAGAAAGGGTGCTGGCAGGCAGACCAGTTAGAAAGATGAGGCCAGAATGCTAGGCTCATACAGATCAAAGTTGGGCAGAAAGGGTCAGACAGGCGACCCAGATGTGGGAAAATAAGACTCAGGGCTGAGAGAGAGAGTTTAGCAAGACCACACCAGGGCAGCACCTTCTGATTTGCAAATCGTTTTCTTTCAGAATGTTATTTATGTTATTACTATTACAACCCCTGGTTTTAAGATGAGAACACTACGCCCCATGGTAATCAAAGTCGAATAACAAGGCTAAGTAAGAGAGAGCGAGCTAGTAAGTGGAGGGCTGGGACTTGAACCCCAGATGGAGTTGGGCACTGTTTCCTGCAGGCAGAGCCCAGATGCTCTTAGGCTTGGGTCGAGCTGTGGGCAGGGGCTGTTTGTCCTCTGCCATCTTGATTCCTGTACGTGGTCGGGCCATGGCTCAGAGGAAACACCAGTCTCTTTAGGTGTCACTGACTTCCAAAAATAGCAAGAGCAGAGGGTTAGGTCTTCTGGGAGACCCTTCCAATATTTTTCTTAGAAGTGAGCACATCCATTTCCCAATTAATTATGTCCATTAGCTAAGCTCAATTACTTTGTGTCCACCTCCAAGAATACAACTCTGCTCCTTGGAGACTTCCCATTTGAATTTCCAAGGGGGCAAATATTGCCAGAAGCATGTTTTATGTAATTACATGGTGTAGATATTTCATTCTCTCTTTACTTAATGATTATTAAATACTGAAATTAACTTCCATACTTGGATGTGGATTCCACCAGTTTAAGAGAAAGTAAATATATCATGGGGTGTGCTCAGGGATGCCTGCATTCAGTGGCTTCCCCTCTCAGTTCTCACATACAACTTCCAGTGTTTCTCCGTGGAGACCCTTCCTATTCTATTCTGCATAAGAATAACCTGAAGAGCTTGATAAAAGCGCATTCCAAGGCCCTGCACCTAGACTTACTGAATCAGAGTATCTGACCGTGGGGCCTGGGAACCTACGCTGTTCACACTCTTCCTAGGGGGTTCTGTTGACACTAATGTCTAAGACTCAGTGATAGTTATTTGCCTGATACATGAAGACAGACTTATCATGGGGAACAGGAGAGGCACAACGAACACAAGCTGGTCTCTCCTCATACATATTTTAATAAGAAGAATTCAATACATGCTATCTATTATTATTTTATAGCTGTTATAAATCCTCACACAGGGGCTTGAGTTCTGTAGCTGATTTGGGAGATGCAGGCAGAAGCAGCGGGTGAGGGGGAAGGGAGACGGAGGGAAAGGGAGAGTAAAGGGGTGTTGCTGTCAGGTAAGCACACAGGTGACTGGAGCTCCAACCTGCTGGGCCTTGGAGGCAGGTGAGGATCTCGTACAGCCCCACCGCCTTCTCCCACTGGAGGGCAAGGAGGCTAGTGTTTACTGACTCCTGTCAGTGCTTGGCTGGCCTCCTGGGGGCGGGTAATTCCCTGGCACTGCTGTGTGTGGATAGTGGGTGGGCACAGCTGTGGGAGGCTGGGCTGGCACAAAGATGAGGAGCACACCTGAGGCACCAAGAGCATCTGCTGCCTCTCCCACCAACTTGCTAGCAAGAAAGTGTCAGGTGCGTTCTGGTGCCCTGCTCAGACAGTGAATAAGAGACAGACATGAGCATTGTGAGAAGGAAATGCCTTCTCATCTATTTATTTATGTTTATTTAATTGTGGTAAAATACCCATAACCTGAAATGTACACGAGTGGCACTTAGTGCATTCACAGTGTTATGCCACGATCATCACGATCCAGCTCCAGAACACTTCTGTCATCCGAAGGGAAACCTGCACCTGTTCGTAGCCACTCTCCACTCCATCTTCCTCCGAATGCCGGCAACCACCAGTCTACTTTCTGTCTCTCTGGATTTGCCAGTTCTGGACACTTCATATAAATGGAATTGTACAGTAGGTGGCCTTTCATGTCTGGCTTCTTTCATTTAGCATAATGCTGTCAAGATTCTTCCATGCTGTAGCATGTTCATTCTTTTTCCTGATTGAACAACTTTCCACTGTAAGGATTATACTCCTTCTTATCGTTTTGGACACCATAGAGGTTTCTGAAAGATATGTCTGCAGGTCGGCCACAGTGCCTCGTGTACCCTGCCTGCCATACCGGATCAGACTGCACTCACCTCTATCCTCATTGGTGCGCCAAGATGCTGGTCTTTATGGGCTGTCTTCTCCTCTAGCTCTCTCCTCTGGCTTCCAGTGAGATTTCGCTAATGGAAGTTACTGGCAGGAGGTCACATAGGAGCAAGAGAAGTGAAGGTATTTTTTCCTCCTGGCAAACCGACTGTGGTTCTCTATGAAGGCCAGGGCTCCTGTCAGTGGTCCTGTCCATCAGGCTTCTCGCTCCAGGTTCTGCTGGGCCCTCTCTCTTCTTGTACTTTCAGGCCCAGAGGAAGTAACAGCTTCCGGCTGCTGGTAGCTCTCAGGCACTGCACTGTCCTTCATTAGTTCTCCCTAAATATTCTTACATCTTTGTAAATAGTCTATTCGATTTTCTTCAAACTTTCAGTTTGTGCGTGCCTCTTTCCTGCCGGGATCCTGACTAATACAATAATAATCAATGATAGAGTAACTTATTAATACTGATAGTTTACTCGGTTACTGAAGCATGTTTCATAGTGCGTATTTGTAATTTTGGGACCGAGCGATGCTCTGGGCCCCTGTGTGTTATCCCCACTTCCCAGCAGATGTGAACCAGACGGCAATTGTTAGAAGTCACTGCAAATTATGTAATGTGGGTTCTGGAATCACATTTCCTGGGTTCATTTCTCAGCTCTGCACCTTGTGGCACCATGACCTGGGGCAAGTTACTTAATCTCAGATTCAGGACATGTAAAATGTGAATTATGGTGCCTAGACCAACTATGACTAGTAGACGATATGCAGAAAGTTCTCTGAACAGGGCCACGCATTAGAAGTGCTCAGTAAATGTCAGCTCTTGTGTTAACCCCCATTTGCCCTGGCTGCACAGCCCCTCTCCTGGTCTCTATCAGCGTCTCCTGGAACTACCTAGAAGTCCTCGCTGCTGGCCCAGATTCTTCCCAGAGGCTGAGCCAGTGACGACTAGAGCTGGAAGTACATCAGCACCTGTTCTCTTCCGCAGTTGAGAGAAAGGGGATTGTGGAGACAGGCAGGTTCCCACATGGACCCTCCATTCCGAACAGGGGCCTCCCTACCCTGGGCGGCTGTGGTAGCCTTCCTTCCCCTCCCCGTCTCTTCGTCACCAGCAGGAAGACCACCATGTGCTGAAGAGTTACTCTGGGATAACAGCCTTCTAGGCTTACTGCATTGAACAGCCCTATCAACCGTATGAGGTATGGTTCCTTTTTACAAATCTGTAGCAAATCTGGTCCAGATCCATTTCTTAAAATCTGTTCAAACACAGTATTATGAGCTCCAGTTACGCAGGCGACGTATGAATACATTTTCCTTGTTAAAGATCCAAAACGTAAATAGTACGAGGTTGCCCTTAGCACCCCCACTTTTCTGATGATGAGCTTACAACTCAGATAGATTAAATGATTGTTCTCGCGCTCACCCTGGGAAGCAGCGGTGGCAGAACTCAAAACCAGGAGCGTCTGGGGCAGGAGCCTGCGTGCGTCCTCACTGCTGCGCCGTCCGTACCCGCAGGACTATCTTCGGCCTCCGTTTCTCTCTTTTGGCATCCGACCAGCCTTAACCTTCCTGGCTCATAAGCCCGTTCTAGTAGAATGTGGCTCTTCATAAATGACCTTTAAGGCCAGTATCTAAACTGGGAGGCTGTTCTGGGCGTTTCTCACACCCCGTTCCACATGCTTCCTGGCCACAGTGGTGAAACCAGCTTCCCACAGGAGTGATCAGACAGCACCTCAGCGGCCTTTCCCGTTCCTGCATTCTGCCCTAGGGGTTCTCAGACACCACAGAGTGGAATGCCCGAGGGAACCTATGAGGTCACTCATACTTACACGGCCTGGGAATGAGAGTTGACGTCACAAGGGCAAGCCTTGACCAATGGAGTATGGGAACTGTCGCCTAGAGACACACATTTTGGAGGTATCTCCTGTGGCTCTTCTTAGAGGGTCTTGGGAGGGTGCGTCTCAGTTGCCCAGAAAGGTGACCCCCTTGAATGGATGCTCCCTCTTTTTCTGTCTCACGCTCCCCATCCTGTTTCCTGGAATCACACAATTAGTCACATTGGGATTTGCCTTCTGGGGTAAGTGCAGGCTAAGTCAGGGATGATGAAAGAATCGTTTTGGTTTGTAAATATTTGTTGTGAGTAATGGGCTCTCCTTGCCTAAGAGACAAGCTCCTCTTAGAGTGGCCCAGATCTTGAAGGCGAGGACTGCACAGGCTGCTGTCTCCTTAAACTCTGCACTCGCCACCTGCAGTGGGCATGTGCCCTTGACCTCACTGAGCGATTCAAATATTTCTCAGTAAAAAAACAGAGCTTCACCCTCCTAACCAGTCACTCATGCTCCCAGCATGCTTCATTGGCATTGTGAGAAGGCTATGTTTTGTTCAAGAAAAATGTTTGAGTACCTAGAAACAGCCAGGATTGTGCAAGTCTCCAGGGATAAGAGGATAAAAATAACCTAGTCCTTGCCCTAGGGAGTGAACACTCTAGATTGAAAGTAGATAAGTAAACAGGAAATTCTCACACCTTGCAAAGAGTACTATAACTGGGGCAATCAATTGTGTAAGTGAAAATTGAGCTTCAAAGAAGGAAAAAGAAAAAAGAAAAACTTTTCTACGTACAATGCTTCGCATTTTTTTAAATTAATTAATTAATTAATGTATTTATTTATTTTTGGTTGCGTTGGGTCTTTGTTGCTGTGAGCAGGCTTTCTCTAGTTGCAGCGAGTGGGGGTGACTCTTCGTTGCGAGGAGCGGGCTTCTCACTGCGGTGGCTTCTCTTGCTGTGGAGCAAGGGCTCTAGGCATGTGGGCTTCAGCAGTTGTGGCACGCAGGCTCAGTAGTTTGGCTCGCAGGCTCTAGAGCATAGGCTCAATAGCTGTGGCACACGGGCTTAGCTGCTCCACGGTATGTGGGATCTTCCCGGACCAGGGCTCGAACCTGTGTCCCCTGTGTTGGCAGGCGGATTCTTAACCACTGCACCACCAGGGAAGTCCCAATGCTTCGCATTTTAAACCAGAATTAATAGAGGTAATCTTTACATTTATCCTGCTTTCCTTCTGGTCCTAGACCTGTGATCTATTTGAGATGAAAATATAAAGCATCCATCCATCTATCCATCCACCCATCCACTCATCCATCCAATACAAGTGTGTTTGGTCACAACAGTCTTATAGGAAAGAAAAGTTTCTGGTGCTGGACGTCCCACACAGGGACTTGGGGCGGCCAACATAAAGGGCAAAGAGGACAGAAGATGAGTAATTTTCATGCAAGACTTCCATGTGGTGCTTCTTAGTATTCTGACCACAACTTGTTAAAATTTTGCTAGATTTGTGACTACGGATTTCCTGAATCATATTTGCAGCCACTTTTCCAACAGGGACCAAGCAGTCATCAATCATTCTGAGATGACAAATTTGTGAGAGCAAGGTCAGCAGCCAAGTTCACTTGGATTAGTCTGATTGGACACCTGAAGAAAGGCTTAATCAGGACACCCTGAAAACATCAAGATAGTGAAAAAAGAGGAAGAAATGCCTTGTTTCAACTAGAGTGCCTGGTTCCCACCCTCAAAATATCCAATGTGCACAGAAAAGGAAAAAGAAATAGGTAGAGTGTCAAACTGAGAACAGTATCTTAGTGTAGTACAATCAGAGGATCTCTCAAAAAAAAAAATCTGTCATTGCTACTATAGATATTAAAGTGTCTTATGTTTTGTGACCCAGGGACTGAATCCTGCCTCTGGTACTTCTAAGCTCTTACTTAGAATGAGCCCTAATTTCCTAATCTGCGAAAAGGGTCTAATTCTAGCTGCCACACCCATGTATCCACTAATTCGGTCATTATTGATTAATTACCTACAAGTTGCCAAGCACTGTGCTCAGCAGTGCGGATTCAATGATGAGTTAACAAAAAAATTTCTTGCCCTTGTATAGCTTTGAGTCAGGGGGAGGTAAACACTAATCACATATTCACCATCAATAAACGGAAGTGATGTTTATCACCTGAGGTATGGGGGAGATGTACGTGGCATTATGAGAGAGAACAAAAGGGGTGTCTGATCCAGCCTGACAGGAGAGCTGAGATCAGAAGGGTGAATGAGTCTGATTTAGGTAAGAAGCTCAGGGATGGATTACAGGAAGATTCTTGACAGAGAAGGAAGTGGATGTAAAGGCCTTGGTACATGACGGTCTCAGCAAATGAACAAAGACTGGTGCGGCTGGCTGTAGAGTGGTGTGAGAGGAGATCGGAGCAGTTGGTATTGCTAAATGCATTCCATGCCAGGCCTTGAGGATCATGTGGAGGGTTGTTTTTTTATATAATCCGCAAAGCACTGGGAAGCCACTGAAGGACTTTAAGCAAATGAGTGGTACGATCAGATGCACCATATCAAAGCTTTCAAAGGCTGGCTCTGGCTGGGGAGAAAAGGGCAGATCGGAGGAAGGTAAAAGTGACTATGTGGAGACCAGCTGGGAGGCCATATTGGTATCAAGGCAAAAAACGATGGTAGCTCAGATTAGAGTGCTGGTAATTAGATGCCCATCGTGCAGGAGTAGAAGGGGATGGATTCCCAATATACTTAGGAGGCAGGATTTAAATTTGGAAATGAGGAGAGGGCAAAACTGGATGGATGGTGGTGCCATGGATTAAGGAAGGGAACAGTAGAAAGCAGCGAGGTTTGGAAGTGAATGTAACATGTTGGGCTGGGAAATGTTGAGTTCCAGGTGCCTTTGAGACATGAAAGAAGGATGTCAACCTGGTTGTTGGGTATACAGCTCTGGAGCTCAGGGATGACTAAGCCGAAGGGTTAAATATGAGTCATTGGTGGTCAGGTAGATAAAACTGAAACCATGGACACGGATGAGATCATTGTGAAAATAAAATAAATGTTCATTTACAAAGCACCTAGAATGCTATGGGACACAGATTGGTGTTAATGAATCTTACCTCCCTCCCTCCTTCCTCCTCTGTCCTTTGAACAATAGGATGGTGAGTGAGTTTGGGCAAACCCCCTGGGAAGCTGGTTCCTGGGGAAGGACAGAAGAGACAGTCTGTTGCTTCTAGCTGCTCTGGTCTCCCAAGGACACGGTCTAGGTTCCGAATAGTTCTTTGAAGGAAGAGCAATACGCCTTGCTCTTGACTCCTGAACCCTGATGCCCTCCCTACTCTCTGCTTTTTAAACAAGGTGTTTGTGAAAAAGAGAGACGCTACAGAAGCTAAGCTGGATATGCAGAATAATTCCCTCTTCAGCATGAACTTTAGCTGGGCCTCAGGAGGAAAGGCAGGAGGGAACACAGCATGTTCCTTGGCCATGCTTGCCACAAGCAAGAAGGGGAGTCCGGTGGGTTTCGTGACCCCTGCACCAGAAACATTTTTTAATAAAATTTTGGAAGTATCTAGAAGAGCATCTTAAATTTCAGGAATTGTGATGAAGCAAATGCAACTCTATTCAGCTTTGAAATATGTTCTGTAACATCACGGGGCTACAGGGTTAATTCTTCTCTTCCTAGCAGAGAAGGAGGAGGTCTTCATCCACTCGTACTGGCAAGCCTACTGGGTTCTGGAAAAGCTCTATTTTTCTATGTGTGTGACATCTCTCATTTCTTCCTTCCATCAATTTGACATTCCACTGATAGACTAAAGCATTTTTCCCCAGTGCCCATTAGTAAGTTTCAAGGACATGTCCACATAGTATATAGAAATAATAGATGGGCCACAGGAATTTATGAAGAAATAATCTTGGGTTCTGTTCAAATTTAAACCAAGAAAGCAATGACACAATGGGTATGTCAGCAAAATCTTAGGATAAAATTATCTCCTTCTACTTTACTGCGGTATGACTTTTACACTTTTCAATACAGTGTACTGATCAAATACCACTTTTAAGTTGCAAAATTGTTAAGACAGCTAAAATGATATTCCTTCCCTAACTATGCTGAGGACGTTTGAATCCTTTCTCCCTATTACTATCAGAATAAAAATAAAGGTATCCAGCAGTATTCTAAATGTCATGCTTCAAAGCTCTGAGACACTCTTTCTTCCAACACCTGATTGACAGATTATGGCTTTTGGATATCCATCAAATTAATAGATTATGACTTTCTGAAGCCAGAAACTATGCAATTATTGCCATGTTCTATCTTTAAAGAGATAACTTATTCTTTATCATCCATTTATGTCTCAGAAGGCAGCCCCTGTCCCGCCAACACATACATATCATAATTATAAATAATTCAGTTCCTCCTGTCTTTTTTTTCTTTCCAGTATGCCCCCATCTCAAACATCCACAAAATAATTCACTCTGAAACAATGTTAGCTTAGGAGATGGCTGACACATCTTATATTTCTCAATAATGTTTTGCAAATTTAAATATTCACCATCTATGTAATCCCTGGTGAGAGTTCCCTTCTGGTTTCATGTATCTGATCCAAGAACTTCTCTGGAACAGAATTAGGAATACAAGAATCAAGATATTTTCAAGTCCAGGTACTTGGCCCTGCTGCCATTAACTAAGCATTTCAATTTTGACATAGTAGAGACAGAGTGAGAAGATTTCCCTAACTATCTGGAGAATTGTGAATACTTTTCATGCCCCTTCGTTTGCTTAGACCTCCCATTCATTTCAAATACCTTAAATAAGAGATGAAAACCAGGTAAGCCAATTGCAATATTAGTTGTAGTGCAATCTCTAGTCTGATTTAAAGAAAGAGATCTTTATAAAGACAATTTAGAAAGGGGTGGGATTTAAACTGTCAGTCTTGCCAATGGAGATGGTAACTTCCCCAAACTGATGCAAGATGGCCACCGTGTCACCGAAAAGGGTCAAGGTTTATTGAACTGGAGTAGGATTTCCTGCTAATTCCCCTCTTGTTACAAGTGAAAGCCAGTTTGCAATTCCAATCATAAAGATTTTAGAGCTGCACCTTCAAAAGTAAGTTCTTAAAGGGGAAGAAAAACACAAACAGAAGAACCAACATAAGCAGCTCTGTTCTCCCTCCTAGAGCCCTGGGGTGCACCTTTTGAAGGTTGGAAGGTGAAAGAAAACTTTTATTCTGTAGACTCTATCAACACACTAAGCCAACCCACGTAGCAGAGATGTATGAACGAGAACATTGCCAGATGTGGATGGAACTTGAAAGGTCTCTCAATTTGAGAGGATTTGGAGCTGCTGCCCATCCACTCGCCTCTGTTACTAACGCTCCCACACTGAATTATGAGCTTCTGTGCACACGCCTGGAAACCATGCCAATGGCATCATCTCTGTGAAACCTCCCTCAATCCACCCTAACATGAACAGTCTTCTTCCTGCCCCAACACACACCATGCTTAGCTCTGTTACACTTAGTTCTCAACTTCAAGTCTAATACAGTTTCTTCAAGGGGACATTTCCCAACTCAGGTTAAAAACCTTTTCATTGTGCTATTTCATTCTCCCCTTTGTAACCTCCATAGCTCCTGGGATTATTTACCAAATATCAATCATCTCTTCTACTACGTTGTTGAGTTCCATCAGGGCAGTGTCTATCTTGTTCACCACTGAAAACCAAGTGCCCAATGAAGTGCCTGGATTACAGCCAGAGCTCAATAAAAGCTTATTGCACTGAAAATTTTAATTCCCACGGTTATTTGTTTGAAGAAAAAACTTTTCTTTCTTGCTAGTAAGTTCCTAGAGAGAACTGTTATGTTATTCTCAGATCTCAGCATGAACACGAAGCTCAGAGAGTGTTTGTTTGAATGAATGAATGAATGAATTGTTGAATAAAGGACAGAAGAAAGGGACAAATGACCATAGGGAGAAACAATAGGAAGAGGAAATTAATCAACCACCTACATTTACCAAATTCCTACTCCGGGCTCAGGACCAGGTGCTTTACTGGGCACTGGGGGAGGACACAAGAAGTAAAAATGTTTCCTTTCTTAAGTGAAACACCATACCATTACCTACCAAGCAAGTCACAGGATTACTATGCAAACTAGCAAGTCGGTAATTCAATGAAAGGACTGTTTCAGGGAGAATGGAAGCAAGGCTTGTAAGAGACATCCCCAAAGCAGATAAAAGAAGAAATGATGGAAGTCAGTGGTTGATTACCCAGGGGTATGTGTAGGAAAGGGGGTGGGACAACACGAGCAAAGGGATTAGGGACCAACTGAGGGTCAAAAGGGTCAAGAATGACACTGGGCATTCTGACTCTGGGTGATTTCAAGACAGTTAATATCAGTTCTGGAAATATGTTGGTTAGGGAGTAGTCATAGCATACTGATCTACTGAGTTAAGGTAATGGTGTATAAATGGGAGCTTAGAGAAAAATCAGAATAGAGAAATAGATGTATGAGTCCACTGCACAATAATATTAGCTACCATTTATTGAGGGTTAATGATGAGCCTTGTACCCTGTTAAATGGTTCACACACATTATCTCAGGTGATCCTCACCCCAAGGGGTATTGTTATTAGTCCTATTTTATTGCTATTTTGCAGGTGAGAAAACTGAAGCTTACGAAATTAAGTAATTTGCCCAAACTCACACAATTAGAAAGTTACAGAGTTAGAATCTGAACACAGATCTGCCCACTTCAAAGTCTTAGTTCTTAACTTAAGCACTGAAAAGCAAGGGAGAGAGTATAGAAGAGAAGACAGGAATGATCCCTGGGAGCTTCTTAGAAGTGAAGACATTCTTTCCAAAACAGGTGATAGTGGCGGGGCAAGGCAGAGGGTGGGAGCAGGATGTCATCTGGAGAAATTCCTCCTTCTTCAGTGAGGCACAATGTAAACGATGCTTACAGGAAGAGGGTCTTCTCAGGTATACAATTTCCCTTACTTTTGGACATGTCTGCTTATACAAGAGGAGTACACATATCTCCTCTTGTATAAAGCAATAGGTCATGAATGGAAAAGAAGCCTTAAGGAAACCCTCAAGGTAAAAAACTAACATCTTTAGAAACCTGAATATGGATCTAAGAAATTGAGTTCTAGAGAAGCTTTCAGTTGGGTTCACAAAGATTAGCATTTTTATCAGAGTCTGGGTAGAAGATTATGGGTAGATTATGCTATTTGAGTAACAGTTAAGGGTTAGTGATAAAAAATACACCTATGGATCTTAAAACTATTTTTATGAAGTTTGCTTTAAAGATGTATCTGTTTTGATATTGAGTGTATAGATATTCTTTTCTTTAAAATTCAATTTTAAAAGTTTTGATTGAATATTTGTAAAGGAAGTTACATAAATGTGGTTTTGATCAGGAAGTTACCATCTTGAATATTAGGAAAAAGCAGGGCTTGTTGACTGGCTCATGTGACCAAGGTACAACATTGCCGCCTGGTGATAGTGTATACAATGCAATATGGTAGCAGAAATCAGTCTTCCATTTTGAAACAAGACCATAAAAAATCCTTCTGAGTTCCCTTCCGTTCTTTGTCATTGATGACTTATACAGTTGTGTTCTTTTCTCATTTACTTTACTTAGGAGAAATTTATTGTAATGGTAACAGAGCATTAGCTTTGGCATTGGACAGACTTGGATTCAGCTTTGAGCTGAGCCAACCTCTGGCTTTATGACTGTTTTCAATTCATCTAAATCTTACGAAAAGCTGAGGTGAAGATTTAATGAAATCATATATGAAATGTGCTTGGCACAGTGTCTGGCACACAGTAAAACAAGACATGATAATCATCATGTCAACATTGATATTGTTACTATTACTGTTATCTGTGGTACGAGACCCTGGGAAACAAACCTATCTCAACGATACTGTGCCTCCAGGAGGATAAACCGTGGCAGCCATGGGGAAAATGTTTTGTTTATATCTCAGGTACTAAACAGCTGTTGCTACATATTAGGACCAGATGTTCTGAAATGATATGCAACATTATGCTCAATTCTAACTTTTACTGAATTGCCTGTTGATGAAAAATGACTACTGAAAGAGATGATTTATTAAAGGGAAACCCATGGATGATGTGTCTTTAAGTTTCATACCCAACTACTCCAGGTTATGTGCCAGTCTATATACTCTGAACACTGCAAACGTCTGGCCCATTCTGAAAATCTATTGAAAGCTCATCCCCTATTCATTGCCCATCTGTCCTTCTACCTGCCAGGCCTGTGTACATCTGCCCTGCTGCACCATGTACAGCAAACCTCGGCAGTATACGGTTACACAACCTTTGACCTCATGCTTCCTGGTAGATGTGAACTTTTCATTGATTCCAGAGTTGCTGTTGCTTTTGATTTTGTTTCAAGTGATTTTTCTCTCATTTCACAGTCATATGCCTGAAGGAGAATCTACTGGGGGAAAGTAGAGAAAAGAAAGGGGAAAGAAATAGCTCTAAGTTGTTTCCTCTTAATACCAGGCCAAAGCAGCCCTTGTTCTAACTCTCCTACAAAACCTTCAGGTTATTTCCTGATCCCTCTAGATGACTTTCAAATGTTCTGATTAGGGGGAAATTTGCAATTCAATATGAGGTCAAATACTTTGGTGGCAGCTGGTAAATCCCTTTTTTGCTTTATTAAACCTCCCCAATAAATACCCAGGCACAGGGAGTAGGCAGTGCAGCCAGAAGCCCATATACTTGGTGATTCAAGAAACCCAGGTAGGACCTCAAACCCTGCTACAAACAGCAATTACGCAATAGGGGTATTTGCTCCTAAAGGCAGGTCAAGAATGAAAGGCACATAATGGCTTCTCTTTATTTCTTAAAGGTAAAATGTACAAATTGCAAGAAATTCTCCATACTGAGAAAACAAAATACATCCCTGCCAAAGGGACCAGGAGAAATATTTAGCACATAAGCCGCTTATAGAGATCCATTTGTCAACTCCGTAACTAGAGTTCAGGACATTTGGCTTTGCAAGACTACCAACTGGGCTGGGATATATCTCACTACAGAGAGTGATGATGGGAGAGCAAATGGTTCAGTCCAATTATATATGCTTAATTGCTCTAGATTCTAGAGGGCATACTCATATGGAAAAGGTTTGCCAACTAATCACAAGAGAGGAAACAACATCTTAATTGGGTGGCTTTACATAGGGCAATATTACAATTAGTTACAATGTCGAATAAGTTACCTATAACGCTTTTTTAAAAAAAGTTTATTTATTTATGGCTATGTTGGGTCTTCGTTGCTGCGCGCGGGTTTTCTCTAGTTGCGGTGAGCGGGGCTCCTCCTTGTTGCGGTTCGCACGCTTGTCATTGCGGTGGCTTCTCTTGTTGCAGAGCATAGGCTCTAGGCACACGGGCTTCAGTTGTTGTGGCTCATGGGTTCTAGAGCCCAGGCTCAGTAGCTGTGGCGCACGGGCTTAGTTGCTCTGTGGGGTGTGGGATCTTCCCGGACCAGGGCTCGAACCCGTGTCCCCTGCATTGGCAGGCAGATTCTTAACAACTGTGCCACCAGAGAAGCCCTATAATGCTTTTAATGAGAAACATTTAAGTCCTTCTGGAATTTTTCCAGTCAAATTAATTCTGAGGACTGAAGACAGTATTACAAGTAATGTTATCAGAATTACAAGTAAGCTGGTACTAGAATGTGTCACTTAAAATAAAAGGTTCGATGGGTAAGTTCTAAAAGACCCACTATTGTCTCTGTAGACTTTATTAATGTGGTCACGGATTAGATATATCATACCCGTGTCCACTTCTCAGGAGCTCTGATAGGGCAATATGATCTACCGGGCTTGAAAGGACAGGACATGGTGTGACTGCCCTATACTGGGCATCTAAGGGAACCATCCTTGGATCTGAGACTCATTTTTGTCCAACATGCTGTCGCTCTGTCTAACCATGTGCCCCAAAGGCTCCAAAAAGGAATGGCTCCCAAAAGGTGCCCAATGGCCTGCAGTGGGTTTCCTGCCACACCCTTGGGAAGTATTGCTCATGTCTGAGCCTCAGAAAGCCCTAAAAGTGAGTCTGGGATTTTGCTGATTTAAGGCGCATCCACAGCCTATGGGTCCAGCGGATGCAGCCCCTTTGGTGTGGATGGTAATGAGAGCAATAACAAATACAATTAGGGCGCCACTGTGCCGGGCACACCATGGGCACCCTCTCCTTTAATCTTCTAACCCTCTAGAATAATAACAGGCACTGTCATCATCTCCGCTTTCCACTGGGGGACACTCAGATGCATAGAAATTCTGGAACTTGCTAACAGTCCAAAGAGACATGGGTCTGAAAACAAAGTGAGGGCTCATAAGGCCCTTTGGCACGGCCGCTCCTTGGCTTTCCCCGTTGTCTCCCAGACGCTGTGCTGGACCATGCCACGGCTTGGAGTACTCCAGGGAGGCTGAATTGCTGATGACACCCAGGGCAGTAGTTCCCAAACTTTACTGTGCACCAGAATCATGAAGCTTATCAAAATACAGATGCCTGGGCCTCACCCCGAGGAATTCTGAATCTGAAGGCCAGAGGCCGGGTCCCATAAATCTCTTCATTTTTCATACATACCATCCTAAGTGATACTCAATCACATAGTCCAGACTCTGTTTAAGGCAAAAGCACTACACGAAGGGCTGGCCCTGGGTTGGAGCTGTAGGGTAAGAACCATGTCCCCTATTCCCTGAGTGCTTCACCGTCAACTTCTTTTGTCCTTTGTAGAATGAAGGCAAGTCCACTAGAACCAATAATAGACTTGGCAATGTGTCCTAGGAGCCGTTTAATTATCAGTGGGCTTGACACCTCTCTGGGGTTGGCAGTTCTTGTCAACTCTGCTTTCCCAGCCTGGACAGCAACACTCACCTTGTGATCAGAGCTCATGGG
This sequence comes from Kogia breviceps, assembly GCF_026419965.1. Lineage (NCBI taxonomy): Eukaryota > Metazoa > Chordata > Mammalia > Artiodactyla > Physeteridae > Kogia > Kogia breviceps. Next base: position 52,658,238 of record NC_081327.1, on the reverse strand, counting down.
ACACGGGGAACAACCAAAGTCTTAGAGGCCAAGATTCAGTGGAGCAGTTGAACAGGGAAGCAACACGCCCACGGTTTGTATGCTGTCTCTTGGGAGTCTTCGTAAACTCACTGGTAGCTGGACCCTGTCTCCGTTGCAGGGTGTGAGCCATCCTACATGATCTACTTGGTATTCATGGCATCAGGCGCAGGGATGAGCTTTAAAGACTCAGAGCGCAGCCCTGGTAATGGTGTAGCAATAGACGGAGCAACATTCAAGTAGAGATGAGAACCTGTGTTAATATTAGGTCAGCCAGACAAATACAGATGTTTCTGAAAAACTGTATTAGGCTTTAACTTATCTCATTTCAAGACTGCTTTGAAAGTAGAGCACAAAAAGATTGAAAAGGCTCCCTAACACACAGTCGTGAACGCCTGCTGCGGCAGGGCAGAGGCACAGAGAAGCCCAGGGACGTGGTGAGCAGGAACGAGCTATGGGGCCGTGCACTAGGGTGTGAGGTGACTGCAATCCCGTGGCTGCCTCAGACTCAGATACACAGCCTGCTGTGGAGCCTCCTGGCCGGGCTTGTGCCTGGCCGCAGCTCTGAGTGGCTCCGGTCAACTTCAGGTAGGGGCAGTGTGAGAGCACCCAGCTGCTGTCTGGCCTATGAGCCTCTCGCCTCCTGCCCTAGGGCTTCCTTCTGGACCCCAGGCCGTGATCCGGGGACCTTACCTTTGGAGGGGAGATTGGCTGCCTTACTGAAGTGGCTCTATTTTTTAATGGACACAAAAAGGTTTTGCCTGTGGCATAACTTCTACAACGAATGATAAGTCATCCATTCCCCTAAGTATACACCTGATTGCAGGAGCTTGGAAAGACAGAAAGACACCTAAAGGCAAACATACCCCAACTTCCATGAGCAGGTTCCCCAGCAGCTATGGGCCCTGGCAAAACCAGGTGTACAGTAGCTGAAGGCAGAAAGGGACATTGTGACTCTGGCCCAGAGCTCAGGAACTTAAGCACCATGGTCTACTCCCTCTCATACAGGGTCTATGTGGATTTAAAGAGATTTATATACACAATAGATATGGCAGTTATGTTCTATACAGTCACCATGAATAATGAATTAGCAAATAGTGACTCAACGCTCCTGGTGGAAGTACAGGGTTAGGTTCCTGCAGGCCTCTGGTCACAATAATCTGTCAATCAATCAATATATAACCTCGTTGTATGTGTTTCTGTTTAAAGACAACTTATTTAACATACCTTGTTGAATCATTAACATCGAACTCACAGCCAATAGTACCATAACTCTTGTCTGAATGAAGCTCATCTAACACACGTACCTTCTCCATAACGTACATCACAGCCTTCTGCGCTTGGGGACACTAGACTGCGCTTCAGTATTACACCTGTGGGCCATTTTAATCAGTAAAATCGCCAACAAAAAGCACAAAAATGCAAAGAAAAATGGCACTAAATACCACCAAAAGGACATGTGCTTGCAGTATGAGAGCTGAAACAAGAAGGCAGAGTGTCACCTTGCTGACACGAGGAACATGCATGTCAAATGACTCAGATTTTTCACTGGTCTGTACATGACTGCAAATGACGGAGAAAACACTGTGAGTATTGGTTTGGGGGTTACAAAACATTTTAGTGAGTAGGCAAATTCACAAATAGAGAATATCTGAATAATAAAGATCAAATCTGCATGCATGAGTGTGAATGTGAAGACATATATACATACTTACACATGTATATGCATACATGTATGTGTATAAAATGCTTACTTGAAAAATACATATTATTGTTATTGTTTCATATAAAAATCTGTCACTATGCAAAAGTAGATCTTCATTTTAATGAACTAAACAAACAGGAAACTGTAAGTATGGTCAATAGTCAGAGATTAACAACATTTTCTTCTCTTTGAAAAAAATCACACGTAGAGAGTGAGGCAGTTTTAAGGAAACACGCAGAAGAAAGTGTGGATCCTTTCTCCCTACCATCAAAATGGAAAGACTTCCAGCCTTCTCCCTCAGAAAGTTATGCTTCAAAGTTATGGCTGACTTCTTTTACCCAACTACTGTGTGGACAGGACCCCAGGACTGTACTGGGCTCACTGGCTGGCCCATTCCACTGGGTAGCACTGAGCTCTCATTCTCAAGCACCAGGCACTTGGCATGAATGTACTGATGAGCTAGTGCAGGTCACTGTCAGGAACCCAGAGGAAGAGAAAGAAGTGTGGCACTCATGCCCTCCAGGGGCGCTCCTTCCATCTGGTGAGGAGACACACATCCATAAGAAGAACAGGCACAGCAAACTGCTTTGCTCTGTTGCTTAGCGAAAAGTAATACTGGGGGCTTCCCTGGTGGCGCAGTGGTTGGGGGTCCGCCTGCCGATGCAGGGGACACGGGTTCGTGCCCCGGTCTGGGAGGATCCCACATGCCGTGGAGAGGCTGGGCCCGTGGGCCATGGCCGCTGGGCCTGCGCGTCCGGAGCCTGCCGCAACAGTGAGAGGCCCGTGTACCACCAAAAAAAAAAAAAAAGTAATACTGATGTCAATGGAAGCTAACACTGTGTAGCACATACTATGTGCCAGGTACTCACCCTACTTTTCCCTGTGACTTTGAGCAACCCCTCTAGGAGGTAAGGGCTAGTGATAATCTATTTTCCCCAGAATGAGAATGAATTTCAAAGGTCAAGGAACTCTGCCCAGTGACCCATAGTTACAGGAGCAGAAGTGGATCCAGAACTGTCCTAAGAGTTCAAGTGTCTCATAACCCAGAGTAGAAAGTCTGTAATGCTGGATAGCAGAGATGACTTTCTGAAAGAAAGAAGAAAGTATTTCTTCTCCAAGCCCATGCTTTATTCACATAGTACGTAAGCTAGCAGAGAAGTAAATTTCCTAGGACAGGAAGGATAAGGGCGTCTCACACACCTGCATACACAGGCACAGGCACAATTTTAATACTTTTACACCAGCCTGGAAGATATCTTTCTGTTCCCCTCTTACGTGGCAGAGAAACCCTCCCTGACTAACATGTGTCTTTGGTTGAATATGCTTCCCAGGTGCTATTTGACATTTAAGCCCAGGGTACTTCTGCCTCATCCCAGAGCAGATGCTTCTATCGACTCATCCAAAGATTAATAGTAAAAGGTCCTCAGAATTGATTATAAAGTGTGTTTGTCTCCCTACCAGAACAGAACATTCAAGACAAGGAGGGCACGCCTGTAGGTGTGTCTTAAGAACAGCAGGGATGGATTTCCTCTGAATCAGCCCCCGTCTCTTCCCACAATGCCCCTTCCTAACAAGCCCGCTGGTCAACCCCACTCAGGTGTCCTCATTAGCCAGGCTTTAACCAACTAAAGTCCGAAAGAGATAAACGTCCCTACTCATGTTTCTAAATTGTCTTCATGGGTTATCATCAAATTAATCTCTTTTTAAGTACAAAAGTAATGCATTCTCATTGAATATATTCAGACAATACATAAATGGAGAAAATAAAAAGCAAAGCTCTAGGCCTTCCATCTCAAGGCAATTACTACTAACAATCTAGTGATTATCCTTATGCTCTTTTTCCTACACTAACACAAAAAAGTATGTGTGTGTGTGCATAATGCATTTGTTTTTTAAGTAAAAATTAATATTGGGTTGACCAAAAAGTCTGTCTGGTTAATTAATGTGTTGTTCAGTTGTTCAATAAAGTTCTTGGTGAAAATGAAAAATGTGTCTTATTTGTACTTAAAACCGAACGAACATTTTGGCCAACCCAATATAAAGTTTTGTAATGTGTTTACGTGCAATACACAACAGAGACCTTTTCATGTCAGACTATCTGTACTTACCTCTTTCTTCTGAGAATATGCAGAGTAGCTGATTATCTGGATACACCATCATCTATCTCACCCAGCCCTACCAAGCAGATTTCTCTGTGATGATGGAGTTTTCCTGTGTCTGCACTGTATACGCTGGTAGCCACTGGCCACGTGAGGCTCTTGAGCACTTGAAAAGTGCCTCATGAGGCAGAGGGACTGAATCATTAATTTTTCATTTTCTTTAGTTTGATTAATTAAAATTTAAACATGGTCACATGTGGCTAGTATCTACTATACTGGACAGTGCAGATTTAATGAGTCCCCTAATTGAAGGGCATACATTAGTTTTTCCTAAATTATCTCCATTAGATATTCTGATGGGATGCACATCTGTGTGTGTGTATGTGTGTGTGTGTGTGTGTGTGTGTGTGTGTGTGAATATCTGAGTTCTGCTAGCTCACTATTCCCTAATTGAGGTTTTCCCCAATACTTTGTGTTCTCTATAAATAATATGCCAGGTTCCTATAAACTGCATTCATTTGATGAAACAAAAGGCAGATGTGCCCATGTATTTGCTGCTAACTAGCCTTGAGGCACAGAGCTTCCTACATCCACTAGCATCCTGTATGGAGTTGCACAGTTGCCCTGAAGCAACCAGATAGGCTGGACCTTCTACAAGGTGTGACTGCTGATAGCTAGGCTTTCACCAAGGAGGCACCCACACTAACCCTCCACCTGAGAATAAGGGTCTGCTGGCTGCCTGGCATGAACAAGCTGGCAGCAACCTCTTGACTCAGTGTTTACAATACTGCATCATTAATAGTGCTCATATTAAAGCACGACAAGCAATATTTTAGTTTTTTTCTTAATGTCCCTTAATTACCCATTCCTATCTGTTCCTGCCCATCCCCAGAAGAGCATAAATAAGGGGTTTGGCTGCAGTTCATGTAATCAGGCTGTGACCAGAGCTAATCTGTTGCAATGGATGAAGTGTGTGTCCTCAGGACTATCTCTCGCTACAACATGGGGAGCTAGAGCTTGATGCCAGCCTCACTGGGTCAGTATGAACAATGAGCTGATGCTGGAGCGGGATAAGAGGAGGCAAAGGAAATGAACAGCTGTATCCCTCCGGCATGAAACACCACACTGGCCCCTGGGCAGTCATCACACACTCAGCCCCTTCCTTCAGGACTGCTTTGAAGGGACCACTGCCATATTCCTGGGAAGGAAGAAGATGGTGGGTATTTGGTTTCTTTTCATGACTTCTTCAATGAACTTAATAGATTTTTTTTAACCTAATGAATATTAAACTCTAACCAGTTACATCCTTCCAGAGACTCTTCTCATCTTTGTTAACATCCACATATACTTTCCTTTTATTGCCAGAACAAAATTGTAGCAGCATCAACAGACCTCTAAATAAAGGAAGGAAAAAAAAAAATCACCCAAGATACTGAAAGCCCCACAAATCAAACTGTTTCCATTTTTCTGTGCTCCCTTTCTGTCTTTGTTTACGTGTATACATAATTTATGTCTGAAACTTCTCTGGTGTCTTTGGTTCCAGGTACACAACGAATGAGATTAAATATAACTCAGCCCTCCAGCGGATTTTCTTCTGGGCCCTAGGCCCTCTTATTTCTTCCACTTCTCCCTGGCCTCTGACCACTTCTGTTTTGCCAGGTTTTGCTCTAAGATTAATCCCTGTGTCACTTTTGGACCACGGCTGGATTGACTTACTCTGGTCAACTGTTTCTCCCTCATGGATCTCCCCCAGACCCTTGCAGGCATGCTAAAGGCCGTGCTGGGTGGTTTCAGCAGAAGGCCATTATGATTGGTGATTCCTCTGCCGTATTTAAAATATCACCCCTGATACACCCGTTCGTCTCCCTTAACTTACTTTGGACACCTCCTTTCCATGGTCCCGCATTTGATTGTTTGACTTGCGTCTGCCTGACTGGTGTTTATCTTTGGGCTCCTCATCCAAGACTGAGCCAGTATACTCAATTCCTCGAGGTTCCCTGGCTCCTGTGATTTCTAGGTCACCAGTTTTTCTCTCCTCCCTTTTCTCAACAGCTTCCTCTGAACCTTAGAACCTCAGCCAAGCTGGTTGCAATCTGCAGAATAAACGCAGTCTTACTTTCTGCTTTTTAAACTTGACACACTTTTTTCAGATGGTGCTGTATAAGCCTCCCGATTACAGTTTTATTTTCCTATTGAATGAGTGTTCCATAACTTCTTAAGTATTCTCCTAAAGCAAAGGTTCTCACTGGGGAGCAAATCTTCACCCCCCCACTGGGAGACACGTGACAACGTCTAGAGACACTTTTGGTCGTCACAGGTTAGGAGATGCAACTGGCATTTAGTGGGTGAAGGCCAGGGATGCTCTGAGACGTCCTGCTATGCACAGGACAGGCCCCACCAAAAGGAATCATTGTGCCCAAAATGACAACAGTGCTAACCCTGTGCTACTATTACACACTCAGATTTTCCCAGGCTTCTGCCATGAGGCTTCCATTGGTCCTCAAGGCCATCGTACTCACTGTTGTATTCCCTGTGCCTCACACAGTACCTGGCCTAGGGTGCGCTCTTGGGAACACGGTGTTTTATTTTGGGGGGAATATTTTTTTAAGGAAAATTCCCATAGAGACATTTGTGTTCATGCATATGGTTTTTACATGTTTACAACAGTTGGTATATACTCTTTCCTTTAGTGTAACTTTTGTTTTTAGTATCAATTTCCACTTGGGAGTGGACTACACACTGCCATTTTTAATAACTTTGCACAAATACACACAGACAACACATAAGCTCTGCTAGTGCACTGCTCTTCTATAGCCTTGCTTCTGCCATCCTCCTCTCAATGCCAAGGCCATCTTTTCCATTGTTATGACTAATGTTTATTCACCCCTGTTTATAAATTATGTGTTTCTACCTTTAGGGTAATTTCTACAAGGTCGATAGTGAGCACTCTGATTCAAGTGGTATAAAAAGTAAGAAAGGAGTAGCAGGACCAGGGTCAAATAGAGAAGCTACACCATCTAGATGCTGAAACAGGTGATGGTAAACATTTGAAGAAGTTTTATAACCCTTGGGAACCACTAGCAACTATGTATGGTTTTTTCTTCTGGCATCATTTTCTATAAAATGGGGATATTACCTATCGCACCTCATCGGCAAGCTCCCTGTTTGCAGCTGCTATGAACCAACCAGAGATGATGACCAGGAGGAGGTCAGAGTCAACACAAGAAAATGGAGAATGCTTTGGGGGCTATGATCAGAGCAATCCAAGAAAATTCACTCCCTTGAGAACCTTCTTTGGGGCTAATTTATCTGAATTAGCAAGTGTACAATCAAAGTAGAATTACAGAATCCTCACCATATACACACACACAAAAGGAAAACTGTACATTTTTTCCATAGTGCTTTATTTTGTCAAGCATCTATTTTATACTAGGCGTTGTGACTACAATGAGAAACTAACACATGGAGCATACGTTCAAATGAAGAGAGATAATCATGGCAAATCATCATGTCATCCATCATGTACTGGGTGGAGTCCTAAACTGTTTAGATATAATTTAATCCTCACAATCACCCTTTGGGATCAGTTATTATTATTTGATAAATGTAGAAACTGAGGCACAGAGAGGCTAAATAACTTGCCTGAGTTCCTGCACCTAATAAGCAATAGAGGTCTAATTTAAACTTAGGCAGTACACCTCCACTCTTAATCAATGAACTATACTCTCTCTTGAGACAGGTTCAGAAAGAAGTAAGTGTATCAAAATGTAACCAAGATACAATTTATCCCAGACATTCAAGTCTGGCTTAATATTCAAAAATCAATTAATGTAATCCATCATATAAACAGGCTGAGGAACTAAATCACATGACCATATCAATAGATGCAAAAAAAGGCACTTGGCAAAATCCAACACCTAGTCATGAAAAAAAAAAAAAACTCTCAGCAAACTAAGAATAGAAAGGAACTTGATTTGATAAAGAACATCTACAAAATAACCTACAGCTAACATCATTTTTAATGCTAAAATCAAGAACAAGTCAAGAAGGTCCCCTCTCAGTGCACCTTATCAACAGTATACTGGAAGTCCCATCTAATGCCTATCTAAATCCTATCTAAAGATAAGAAAAGGAAATAAAAGTTGCACTGATTGGGAAGAAAGAAATAGAACTGCCTTAGTTTGCTGAGAACACAGTTGTCTATGTAGAAAATCTGAAGGAATCGACAAAACTCATGAAAATAAGTGATTATGCCAAGTTTGTAGGAGACAAGTTTAATATATGTCACTCATTTTCCTAAATACCAGCAACAAACAAGAGAAATTTGAAGTTAAAAACATAATGTCATTTACATTAGCACCCCCAGAAATGAAATACTTAGGTATAAATCTAACAGAATATGTACAAAGTCTGTAAGAGAAAATTATAAAACTCTGATGAAAATAATCAAGGAACTAAATAAATGAAGAGATATTCCATGTTCATAGATAGGAATACTCAATATTGTCAACATGTCAGTTCTTCCCGACTTGATCTATAGAGTCAACACAATCCCAATCAAATTCCCAGCAACTTATTTTATGAATATCAACAAACTGATTCTAAAATGTATATGAAGAGGCAAAAAACCCAAAACAGTCACCACAATATTGAAGAATAATAAAGTCAGACAACTGACACAACTCAACATCAAGACTTACCATAAAGCTATAGTAATCAAGACAGTGTGACACTGGTGGAAGAATAGATAAAAATATCACTGGAACAGTATAAAGAGCCACATAATTGTAGTCAAGGTCTCCCTTTGACAAGGGAGAAAAGGCAATACAATGGAGCAAAGGCAATACAAGGGAGCAAATATAGTCTTTTCAACAAAGACTAGCCAGCTGAAACAACTGGATACCCACATGCAAAATATTAAATCTAGACACAGATCTCACATCCTACACAAAAATTAACTCAAAATGGATCAGAGATCTAAATGTAAAACACAAAACTATAAAACTCCTAGAAGATAACACAGGAGAAAATGCAGATGGCCTTGGGTATGGAAATGACTTCTTAGATATAACACCAAAGGTACAATCCAAGAAAGAAAGAATTGATAGCTAGGCTTCATTAACATTAGAAAGTTCTTTTCTGCAAAAGATACTGTCAAGAGAATGAGAAAGTAATCCATAGACTGGGAGAAAATATTTGCAAAAGATACATCTGATAAAGGACTATTATCCAAAATATACAAGTACCTTTAAAAACTCAATTATAAGAAAATAAACAGCCCAATTAAGAAATGGGCCAAAGACATTAGCGACACCTCACCAAAGAAGATATACAGACGGCAAATAAGCACATGAAAAGATGCTCAACATTGTATGTCATTAGGAAAATGCAAATTAAAACAACACTGAAACACTACTACACGCCTATTAGAATGGCCAATATCTAAAACACTAACAACACCAAACACTGATGAACATATGGAGTAACAAGAACTCTCATTCATTGCCACTTTGGAAGACAATTTGGTAATTTCTTACAAAACTAAACATACCATATGATCCAGCAATTGCACTCCTTGTTATTTCCCCAAAGGAGTAGAAAACGTATGCCCATACAAAAACCTGCACACAAATGTCATAACAGCTTTATTCATAATTGCCAAAACTTGAAAGCCAACAAGATGTCCTTCAGCAGGTGAATGGATAAATAAACTGTGGTCCATCTACACAATGGAATATTATTCAGCAATAAGAAGAAATGAGCTATTAAGCCATGAAAAGACTTGGAGGAAACTTAAATACATGTTACCAAGTGAAAGAAGCCAATCTGAAAATGTATGATTCTTAACTATATGACATTCTGGAAAAGGCAAAACTATGGAGACAAAGGATCAGTGGTTGCCAGGGGTTAGGGAGGAAGGAGGGATGAAAAGGCAGAGCACAGAGGATTTTTAGGGCAGTGAAATATTCCCTGTGATACTATAATGACAGATACATGCCATTATACATTTGTCAAACCCATAGAATGTACAACACCAAGAGTGAACCTGAATGTAAACTATGGACTTTGAGTGATAATGATGTGTCTACTTAGGTCCATTAATTACAACAAATGCATCACTCTGGTGTGGGAGTTTGATAGCGGGGGAGGCTATGCATACGTGGCGGCAAGAAGTATACGCAAAATCCGTATACCTTCCACTCAATTTTGCCATGAAGCTAAAACTGCTCTTTAAAATAAAGTCAGTTTACATAGAAAACAAACTTACAGTTACCAAAGGGGAAAGGAAGTAGGGGAGGGATAAATTAGGAGTTTGGGATTAACAGATGTACACCACTATATATAAAATAGATGAACAACAAGTCCTACTCTATAACATGGGGAACTACGTTCACTGTCCTGTAATAATCTATAATGGAAAGAATATTAAAAAGAATATGTATGTATATATATATATATATATATATATATATATATATATGACTGAATCACTTTGCTGTACACCAGAAACTAATGCAACATTGTAAATTAATTATACTTCAATAAAAAACAAAATAAAATAAAAATAAAGTCTATTTAAAAACTGAAAAAAACAAAGGAAACCAAGTGTAAACCTGTCTCTATCCAGCCTCCTATCCAAACGCACCCAGGTGCACCCTGGTTTCCCCCCAGCCGCCGCCATTCACTCTACACCCTATACCTCTGAACCACTCATTTCTCCACCTGGACTCCCCCTGCCCAGCCCCTTGCCCGCAGCTTGTTCGACCGTCTCCGACATGGTGCCCACTCCCAGCTCAGATGTCACCTTTGGTGTCCCCTCCCCTACTGGGCCAGACGCTCTTTCTCCATACTGCCAAATTAAAATCAGAGCGCTTGCTGTTCTGCACGTTAACTCTCTGCTTAATTCTCTGTCTCTCCCTGGAGATAAGCCACAGTCTAAAGGGTGTGTCTAGGCCTCCCAGAACCCCATGCAGACCTGGCACATACCAGGTGCCCACTAAATGCTAGCTGGAATTAAAGCACTTGAGTAGTGGGCTATTAACCCTAAGGCATCCTGTTTGCACTGCTTCCTATACAGGTGACCATGCCTGCTCTGGGCCTCAGTTTCCCAACTGCAAAGTGAGGAATAATAATAATAGCAATGCCTATTTCATTGGTTGTTGTGAGGACTTAATGAAATAAAACTGGAGAAGGAATTCAGAAAGAAATTTTACATATGTAAAATTAACATATGTAAACAAGAAAACAGACTGTGGAGGAGGTGAGCTTTTTCAGACTTCCAAATTGCTTTCAGCTTCCTCTACTGCACACAGTAACAGATGATGTCACTGCTTTACCCTCCCTCCACCAATGGTTTCCCATCACTCTCAGAATAATATCCAAACTCTCCCGATGGCCCAATGTGTCTCCTGATCTCATCTCCTTTTCTTGGTCCAGCCACTGAGGTCCCCTCGCTATTTCTGGAACACACCAGGCATGTTCCTGCTTCAGGGATTTTACACTTTTCCTTCTGCCTGGCGTATTCTGTCCCTCACAGGCCTACATGGCTGTCTCCTCCACTACAGGCAGGTCTCAGGTGAAATGTGCCCTCTCCAGCGGAGCCCCCGCCAACCCTCCACCCGTATGGAAAAGAACATCCTGGTTACACTTTAACCCTGACAGTGCCTTGGTTTATGTACAGCACTTAGGACTAACAGACTTTCTTTGCTGTTTGCTCCTCCCACTAAAACAAAAGTTCTATAGAGGCAGGGACTTGGTTATATCCATTGCTGTTTTCGTGGTGCTTAGAACCATACCTGGCACATAGACGGCATTCAATAAATGTGAATGAATGAGTGAATGAATGTATGAACAGATGAGTCCCCTGATACAGTGGGAAAGGGAGGAAAATTGTTTTGGATTTCTTTCTGAATTCCTTCTTCAATTCCTACAGCACACCGAGTACTCCAGAGCCACAGGATAGAGAACACCAGCCCCAAGGCTTATTAGCCGCATGGTCATAGGCCTTGGCCACTTCACCTGCATGATTGGCACAGTCTTAAGACACACCTCAGTGCCGTCAGAGTCAATGAGGTGACAGGAAAGAAAGCACTCAGCGCAAGGCTACATGGCAGTCGTTACGTGTTCCCACAGTTCGTATTATAATCTGAGAGCCTGTTCTTACCCCTTCTGTGCCCCTGCCATCCAGCATGCAGGGGATTTGTTCTGCATACGAAAAAAACTTATTTAAATCCTGGTTCCTCTTTTTAACTGTACGGCATTCATATCCTTACCCAGAGCCTGCTCTCCTGGGGTGTCTGCCCCCAAATAAAGGTTGTCAAACATTTTAAATGTTATTAAATTGTCCAGTAAATGGGGATGACCAAAGCAGAAAGCCAGTCAGTCAGCATTATTCGAGAGCTTCCAAAGGACAGAGGGAAACCATTATTAGGTTTAAGAATATTGCGTTCCTTCTCCCACACAGCCTTTATCTAAATCTTCATTTAACTGGCAGCCTTCGGCACTGTTGGAATTGCGTTCTGAGAACTAGGAGAAGTTTTCAAACATTCACGCAAGTTTATATGCTTGGCTCACAACTACTCATGGGAATGAACCTTTCTGCAAGGGATTTGGGGAATGCCCTATCAGTGATGTTGCAGGGACTGGGGAGCTGACCTTGAATCAAAGAAGAAACTAACACCACTGCATAAACTCAAAGACACCTTCTGAGGTTTAAGGCAGAGAGAATAGGACCTGCCGTCTCCCCACACTCTACAGGTGGCTCCTTGAAGGCAAGAATTGGTCCCTTCCATCTCTGTATCCTCGGAGGTTCCCCTACTGCCTGACATATCGTGGGCATAAATAGATGTCTCTGGAATGGCTAATGAGGATCTCTGTGGTTTTATATAATAAGAGAAATTGGCGCTCAGGCCCAGGTGTTTCTATCCGAGTGGTTCTCACCAGAGCCTGGGCTGGAAGAGAAACCTTCTGATTTCTCCCCATCTCTTCCCCCAACAACCCCCGACCTTGCAGTGGACTAACAAGTTTCATGTATTGTATGATATCTGCTGATCTCTGATCTGTCTCCTCCTCTCCTCTCTCAGTGCCTTAAATGGGGCCTTCAGCCTTCTCCTCTGGGACTACTGCCAAAGACACCTAAACATCTCCCATTTGCACGCCCATGCAGGCATAAGCATGCTGGTTGTTAGAAAAGCCGGGCTTGACAGTGTCACTCTGCTGCTTAAAAATCCCTCGTGGCTCCCGCTGCTTTCGGGACATTATGTCTCGCCTGTGAAACAGTCCATACTCCTCCGCTGCTGACCTCTCCTATGTCTACAGCCGCCCACCCTGGGCTTCAGCCACAGCAAGCAACTCACAGCCCTCCCAAGCTCCAGCTGCCAGCTCCTTCCACTCCATGCCTTCCTTCTGACTGAGGCCTTTGTGCAAGCACATCCCACCCTATTTTCTGACTGCTTACTTCCTGTTGATCCTTCTGGGCCCAGTTCAAACATCAATGTCAATTGAGTTCCTCAGTCTCTCTGCTCTCCTCCCCCAGGTAAAGCCCAGTCCCTTCTCTGTGCTCCCAAAGGGCCTGAAGCTGACAGTATTTTATTTCTTTATTTTTTAATTTAAATTCTACTGTGACACTACAGGAAGTGTGCAAAGCCTCAGTATATAGCTCAGTATTTTCTACAAGGTGTCATGCAACTGGGGTCAAAAAAGAAAACACGATCAGGTTCTCAGAAGCCCCCCTCCCGCCTTCTTTACAACCACGTTGGAAAACTGTCTGGTGGTATCTATCAAAGCCAAAACCAAACAGTTTTCCAAGCAGATGAATTCCCAGTCCCTTTCATCCTGTCTTGACAATGCTGACTGTTCTGTCTGTTTCAGCTTCTGAATCATAAGATCCCGCGGTCGGGGACTACAGTTCTGTTACCTCCTTATTGCTGCTCCTGTCACAGAACTGGCACATGATAGGTTCTCTGTAAATGTTGGCCGAATGAATGAATGAGAGAGAAAGGTAAATAACATGCACTCTGTTTGGATAATGGTCTTGAATGTCTTCCAATGGATGCTTTGTGCACCTTCCTCATTTGGAACCCACAGCAGTGGCATGGTTCTGGGTTCCCACTGAAACCCACAAAAGACCAGATGTCCTCCAGAGATTGTCAGAGAAAAAAGAGGCTTTAAAGGTCATCTGTTTTAATCAGAAAAACCAGAATTCTAGGTAAAGCAGGCCAGTGAAATTGGTTTGACAGCCAACCTCAGCAGCAAATGCAGCATCCAGCATCTTCCTAGATTGGTTCATTTTCCAAGATCTGTGATTTTTAAATGAGGAGTAGGATCAAAGGTCAACCTTACCCCCTGGAGCACAAGCTAAGTACGTGCTGTAATCTCATCACAGAGCAAGCTTCAAAAGCCCGCAGTGTAGTGACGGCAACCACCTGTCTACCTTCAAACCAGATGAATGGCTTTCTGATGCCATATAATCAGAAAAGTGGATGAATAAAGAGCCGCCGATCCTTATTTAACCAAGCTCTTCTCATCTTGTCACGAATGAAAAGCACATGCACAATCCTAGCCCAGGTGAGAAAGAGAACCTGCTGGAAACTGCCAGAAGCCCATTATTTTCCTGTAACCTTTCAGAGCCTGGAGGTGTCACCAGTGACAGTCAGGAATGAAAAACAAATAATGCTTTTCCAAAGCACAAGACTCCAGGGAAATGGAGAGCCAACTCTACAAGGTAATCCCTCCCCACCAGAACCTGAGCCTTGCTCAGTACAGTGGTCTCCCTAGAAAGTGCTGTGACATTAGCATGTTCTGAGAAATTTGCTTTGATGACTGTGACAAGAAGAAGGCAGCAACAATAGGTTGGCCCAGCAAGTTGTGGCTTTCAAAGCGCAAATCGGCACTTATAACCTCCAAGAAGATGAAAGGCCCCAAATTCCTTCTGATTGGACAGATCTGGTCCTTCCTAAAGTCTCAGTCATGTCTGATCTTCCTTCCAGGCCAGGATCACATTTCTAGCAGCCTATTCAGTTGTCAATACCAATGACCCATCCTAAATCCTAAGGTCCAAGGCAAGAATCACACTCTCACTGAACCTGCTGGGAAATCACATGGTGTTGTTTCTGCTATCGAAGGCACTGCCGTGGAGAGGTGCGGATAACAGGGAAAACCCACAGGGAAGAATGGGAAGCTATAAGGCCCAGATCTACTACCTTCAACTACCTGAGTGGTTTTCTTCCAATGGCTTCCCCTCTCTGAGCCTCAGCCTTCTCACCTGCAGAGTGGGAAAACAACACCCTCCTGACTGAGGATCGAAACAATGCACAATAAACTCTTTTCTCCAGTCTTAACAGAAGGAATTTAAGGAATACACACCACCTCTCTCTCCCAATACAGTTGCAACAATAAAGAGTCAGGAGATCCAGATTCAAATCCTGATTCTGCCAAATATTTGCTGAAGAAGACAGGTCCCTGAGGCTCAGGTTCCTTAACTGCAAAACATCATCTGCAGCCTCCTGAGGGTTGAGTGGACATCAAGGGAGAGGTTGTGTGCGAGCAAGCCCCGCAAAAGGTGAAGTCCTTAGCTACAAAATGAGAGGGATCACAGTAACTCCAACATTCAGAGACTTGAATCAGACACCCTGGATGTAAATACTTAGCTGAGTGCCTGACACATAGATGATGCTCCATGAATGTTATGTTTTAACTTAAGTAATTATTAGGGTGTCATTTGATTAAATAATAATTAATTATTCGAGCACAAATGATGATGGTTGTTCTTAGCCTTACCACCGAAGCAAATTAAAGTTCTGTCCTTGGAGAGACAGTGTCAAGCTAACAGTATCTCCCTGGGGCCCCACCTGCCAGCAGGGCAATGGGTCTAATGGGGGGTCTCTCTCCAACTCCCCCATCCCCACAAAAAGCATGCACCAGGTAGAGACCAGCGGCACCAGATAAGGCTCCTTAACACAGGAAGAGAAAAGCCCATTCCAGCCTGGCAAAACACACCCCTCAATTTCACCTGTTTTTTCTGTTTACTTTTTTAACTTTTCCACTTAAACCGCTTGCTGCCCTGCCCCACTGGGCCTCCAACCAGCCTGAACTGGTTCTCTTGCAGACTCTCCTGTGCAGTGTGCAGATTGATTTTCACACTGTGCAGAATCAATCTTGGGTGTGCAATTTCTCTGGTGACTCAGCCTCGGAGAGAATGCTTCCTTGGCAGCTTCCCTGAGCACAAAGGGCAGGAGTGAGCAGGGCTGAGCATGATGCAGCTTGCCGGCAGCCAGCGCCAGAGAGGCCGGGGATTTAGAAGGAGACCGACCAGAGAAAGGTGTTAAATTGAACCTCTTCATCCCAACAGCAGAACGTTTGGGGTCTCAGTTAATCCTGAACCAAAAGAGCCAGGGTAGGGGTTACCCTCAGAAAGCCTAAGTGGCTGGGTTAATAAGGCTTTTAGGATTGCTCACGCTGAGTCTGCAGTACACAGACTTACCCAAGCATCAATTATAACAGCATAAAACTTTCCGGAATGGAGAAAGGGCACTGAGTTCATGATGCTTGCTGGGGTCTGAGGGATCTTCACCCGCCCGCTCCGAATCTTTCTCGTGCCTCATTACTTTGGTCCCTCAGCTATTCTCCAGTGCCTTCAAAACTCCTTCCAACTTTGCTTTAATGAGCAGCCTCTGTTTATTAACTCTTTGGTCAAAAAAAAAAAAAAAAAAAAGAAACCTAATACATCTCATTTCTTGCAAATTGCATAAGGTTAATTTTCATCTAATACAGCTAAGCATAGGGTGTTACGCAAAATCTATTTTCTCCTGAAGGATGGGAGAGCTGACCACCGTGTCCCCAACTGTGTGATGTTGGGTTTCCAGGTGTACGTTCTTGGGACACATTCAGTGACTGAGCCTCAGTTTATTGATCTATAGCTTGGGACTGTTTCCCAAGAAATGGTATTTATTGTGATGATTAAGACACCAAGATCCCTGGACTTCCCTGGCGGTCCAGTGGTTAAGACTCTGCGCTTCCACTGCAGGGGGCACGGGTTCAATCCCTGGTCCAGTAACTAAGATCCCACATGCCACACAGCATGGCTGGAAAAAAGGAAAAAAATAAAGACACCAAGATCCCTGCCCAGTTTGGATTTATATTGTACCAGGCACTGTGCTAAGCATGTTACGTGATTCAGTTCATCCTCCTAAGAAGCCCATGGGATGGAGTTATCACTATTCTCCCCATTTGACAGATAAGGAAACTGGGACAAAGAGAGTTATGTATGGGACTTGCTCAAGGTCACAGGGCAGTGGGGGCTGAGAGTCAAGTCCCTGCGGTCTGGTGCCCTCATTCTTAACCGGTAATTGCTTTTCCTTTTCCCTTTTCTCCTTCACTTCCCCTCTCCTTCCCTTTGCTCTCTTACATCCCTCCTCCTTTCTAATGTTGCATCTACTCCTTAGAGGCGTGCCTGTTTTTAAGCTTGTATGTGGTCTGACCAGTCATTTCACAGGGTCCCCCACAACGTCCTGGCCCCCCATGCAGCTAAGCCGACTTCCTGTTACTTGACTGTAGTGGCTTTTTCAAAGCAGAGAACCAGTCGCCACTCTTTCTTCCTGCAGAATCTAGCAATTTCCCCAGCCCTTCTTTCTTTATCTTCTAAGATATCTGCAAGTTCCTCCTTGAAATTCCCTCTTTCTTGCTTTGACACTATAATACCCTATATTTCTTCCCCCTTTCATGGTTACCAATCCATTCATCCATCATCCACCCATCCATCCATCCGTCCATCTATCCAGTTCATTTAACAATTATCTGAGCTCAGATTCACCATAAACTTGGACAAGTCATTTTACTTCTCCGATCTTCTACGACCTCACGTATAAAACAGAAATATTAAGAACACGACTTACAGGACTGCTGTTGGTTTAACTGAGACGCAGCAGCGACGCAAGGAACTCTGGCTCAACGGGGTGCTCAGCACATATTTCTTGTCTCATTGCTAATTTTCTCTCACTCAATCTACCTTAAAATCTTGAGATCATTTCTGGCATTTTTTTTTTCTTTCTTCCCCATCAGCCCATTCACCACCAAGCCTCTAAAACCAGTCCTTTCTTTTCCACACTTCTTTTGACCTTTATTAGCTCACAAGCTGGATTTCTTGCCTTGGGTTTTTCTGGACCCAATCCATCTTTCACACCGCCCCCAGATTAATTTTTCTGAAATATTATTTTCCATTATGTTATTCCCTTCTGCAAAACCACCACTGAATCTCCACTACTTATTTTTGTTCAATTTTTTCTTCTTTCACTTTTCAAGTTTATTATATTTTTCATTATAAATGTAATATATACATATCAATGGAGATGTGTAACCTAGAGGGGAAAAAAATCACTCAGAAACCCATCACATGAACAAAACTGCAGTTAGCATTTTGAAAAATATCCTTTCGGACTCCCTCCCCGCTTTTTCATACACAGAGACTTTTTTTGCTTAGTAAGAATCCTACTCCACACATACTCTCCTAGTCAGTACTCATTTCTTGCTTATATGCTTTTTTCATGTTATCATTGTCTTCATGACCTTCCTCTTTAATGCCTATGTTATATTCCACTGAGTCATTTAACGAGTTTCCATCTGCTAGAAATTTAGCTTATTTGTCAAGCACTTAGGAGAGCCAGGCACATGACAAACACTCAATAAATGTTGGCTATTGTTATTATTTCCAATTTGTGCTATCACATATAATGCAGAGAAGTATTTCTGTACATCTTTTTCCGTATTTAGCTCTGTTTCTTTAACTTCTCAGATGTAGATTACAGGCCCAAAGGGCTTTACTGCTTTTAGGCCTTGTGATACTGACTACTGCAGATGCTGATGGCTTCCCACCGCCAAGCCCATATCCCCTTCTGGCCTTTCGTTAGTGGACCCAACTTCCACTGCAAGAATCTATGCCTCTTTACCAAGGGCTTTCTCTGGGACCAGAGTCCATACTCAGCTGTCTGACAGTGCTCAAAGTCAACGGCACCTGGGGCAGTTCCAAAACAACGTCCACCCAAATTTGCGGCATAAAGTCTGGAGCTCCCAAGCCGCTCAGGTGGGATAACTCTGCGGTATATTCCACACTGGCTCCCAAAGGTCCCCAGGTGCCTGCAGTAGCAACTGGCTGAATAAAAGATCCTTTATGTGGCAGCCCTCCCTTCCTTGCTCTGTTTCCCCACCCCGCTAGAGTTTTCCCTTGCTCACCTTCCAAATGAAATTAACTGCACTCACATTCTCCTCTCAGAATCTGCTTTTTTAAAAAAATTTACTTATTTTTGGCTGCATTGGGTCTTCGTTGCTACGTGTGGGCTTTCTCTAGTTGCGGTGAGTGGGGGCTACTCTTCGTTGCGGTGCGCCGGCTTCTCATTGCCATGGCTTCCCTCGCTGTGGAGCACAGGCTCTAGGTGCGCGGGCTTCAGTAGTTGCAGCACGCGGGCTCAGTAGTTGTGGCGCATGGGCTTAGCTGCTCCGCGGCACGTGGGATCTTCCTGGACCAGGGATGGAACCCATGTCCCCTGAATTGGTAGGGGGATTCTTAACCACTGCATCACCAGGGAAGTCCCAGAATCTGCTTTTGAGGGAACTCAGACTGAGACTGTGAGACTTACAGGCAAATAACTAACAACCATGCTAAATTCTATCCATTCATCTCCTCAAAGAACCAACTTCCATTTTCCAAAGTCTCATTGCTTGTTAGACCAAGATTTTACAGGTTTATCTTGAATTCCCATCCCAGTCATATCAGGTAGATATCACTGCCCTCATTTCATAGATCTGGCAATTGAGGCACAGAGAGGTTAAGCAACTTGTCCATGGCCACATAGCCCTGCAATGACAGAGCTCGGATTCAAACTGTAATTCCACCTTCCCCCAAGGCCTGAGCTCTTAACCCACATAGTGTACTGCCAGGCACTGCCCTATAATGACAGTAGGATTCTTTGGCTAAAATAACACTGGTACTACTAATAGCTGTCATTCCTGTAGCACTGATCTAATTTGACATATTCACTGTCACCCAGAATAGCCTCATCACTGCCCTCTGAACATGCTATGAGTATTTCTACCTCAAACTGGGACTAGGCTTCCCTCCAGCTCATAACACCCTCCCTTCCTTCTCTGGCTAAATTCTATTTCTCCCGCTATGGTCTGGATCACATACCATTTTCTTCTTACTCTGTCCACTTCCACTACTGACACTCCTGACTCTCCCTCTGACTCACTTTCCTCATCTGTAGATGGGGACGACAGTAAGACCTACCTAAGAGGGTTGAAATAAAGCATCTAACACAGAGCACACTTCATCAAAGGCAGGTAATGGATGGCATCTATGCAATACTGTCACTTTGACCTTCTATAACCTTTCCTTCCACCACCTTCTAGCCCCCAACCAACCTCCATTTCTTTGCCCCACATTTCTTTACTAGTAAATTAAATGTCATGTGCTCGAGGCATCAGAAAAAATTATCCAAAGCTTGTAAACTAGACCAAAATGATTGATGGCAATCCTTTGAATATCATTTAGGGACAAAAGCCATAGGAAGATGTCTAGGAGCACGTTCTTAGCTCATCTCACTGCTTTTTTTATTTTTATTTTTTGCGGTACGCGGGCCTCTTACTGTTGTGGCCTCTCCCGTTGCGGAGCACAGGCTCCGGACGCGCAGGCTCAGCGGCCATTGCTCACAGGCCCAGCCGCTCCGTGGCACGTGGGATCCTCCCGGACCGGGGCACAAACCCACGTCCCATGCATCGGCAGGCAGATTCTCAACCACTGCACCACCAGGGAAGCTCTCACTGCTTGCTCTTGATTGAGGCCTCTAGACTTAGAGAAGTCGCCAGTTACTTGTCGATTTTGTCCAAGTGGAGATGCAAATAATTTCTGTCTAACATAACAGATAATCCCAACAATTTAGGCATGTTGCACATTAACTAGTTCTTTTTCTAACTGAACAATCTCTTCCTAACATTTCTTTGTTAAATTGCTCATAAATACCCTAGCTTATTAAATACCCTTTGAAACTATCATCAGATCTGACTGGTTTCCTCATAAACTAATGAATTAAAGGTCATATTTACCTGAAAGTCATGGTTTTACCTTTTGAAAAATTATACATGTTTGGGGCTTGCTTCTAGTTATTTTTTCACAGACCCAAGTTTTGATTCTGACTTTCTACTGATAATGAGATGGGGTAGAGATAAAAATTCCTGTGTGTGCTGGGGGAGTATAAAGCTCTGCATTTAAACCAGGTTTTCTCACCTCACGCTATTGACAGTTGTGTCAGGGTAATTCTTTATGGTAGAAGGCTGTCCTGGGCACTGTAGAATACTGAACAACCTCTCTGCCTTCTATCCGCTAGATGCCAGTAGTATCCCTTCCACCAGCTGTAACAACCAAACTTGCCTCCAGACTTCACCACGTGATTGTTGGTGGGCACAACTGTCCCTGACTGAGAACCACTGGTGTAGACTGAACTCCTCAAGTGAGAATCATGGGCGGCTATCAGAAGGATCAGCAAAGATTCACAAGGGCACACAAAGGATTATTCTGGGTGGGTTTCAAAACCCAATGGCTGTAGACCTAGCTGGCCCTGAGCTCTTCTCATAGACCCAGAAGTGCCATTGTCTTTTTATTATTCTGCCCTCTTGTCTCAAATCGCCTCAAGATTAGCATCTGCAGCATCTGTGTCTGTCTGGTTCACCTTAGAGGGCCTAGAATTTAGTAGGTACCAAGAGCGACTAGTGCTTAATAGGAGTAATATATATATTTATGTAATAACTTAAATTTATATGTATTTATGTGGATATATATATACATCATGTACATGTGTGTACATGTGTATATGTATACTTATGTATGTTCTATATGCATATATACATTCTGTGTATATGTGCTATGTATGTATATACATCTGTATATACATGTATATATAGATTATGTATTGTGTTATATATGTATATGTGTAGATATATATTACATATATGTATACATATATATACACATACACACATTACACACATACATATAAAATCAAAGGAGGTGTCTGCCAAATCAAATGAAGGGTAGCAGAATATATACCCCAAAATATACCAGTTTGGCATAAGGATTATTTTGAGCTAAAGGCAATTGAGAAGAAGTGGCTACAAGAAAAGCTTACTGCCGTCCGGGTATTGCCTTAAAGCAAGACAAAACTTTACAAAGGAGCCCTTCTTCCCCTCTCTACCTCGAAGGACAGAAGTTAATCACCGGAGACATCTTTGGATCCTTATCAATGGTGAAGGCAGACTTAAATCTGCATAACCTATTTTACTCTTGTTTACCCTGCTTTTTTACCCTGGTTACCTCCCCATAACTGGCCTCCCACATACTGTTCTTTCTCTTTAGTTTAAGACAGTATTTAAACTGGAGTTCTAAGCCACCTCTGAGAGTTACTCATTTTCCCCTGGGTATCTCTCATGTATACATGAGTTATATGTGTTAACAAATTGTTGGGTTTTCTCTTGTTAATCTGTCTTTTTCTTAAAGAGCCCCAGCTAAAAACCTAACATGGGTAGAGGTAAGGTTTTGCCTCCCCTACACAGACTGTCTCTCTGTCCTCACCCTAGTCTTCTGGTCTGCCTGTGTGGACAGAAATTTTCACATAAGGCATCCTGCAAACACAGCTCAGGGCCTCACAGAAGTAAATACCCATGGCTGTAATGGGACCGAGCAGAACTTTTAGCTCCTGCTCCTGTGTCTTGGTGATCTTCATTGTGTAATCTCTGCTTTCTTTGGGAGAGCCACGTTCCTGGCCTGGCTTTGTGTCTCCCTCCTTCACCCAGAAGAACACCAGGTAGTTCTCTCCCCACTAGCCCACTGGCCCAGCAGCTTTGCAAACCTCAGAGAGCATTGAAATCCCCTGGAGGGCAGGCATGTGAAGACACAGATTGCTAGGTCCACCCCCAGAAGCTCTGACTCAGTAGGTCCTGGGTTTTCAGAATTTGCATTTCAGAATTTGCATTTCTGAAAGCTCCCAGGTGTTGCTGACACTGCTGGTCCTATAGGTCAAGCCCCAAGTTCTGAGACACCAGAGTACACACAGTTTGTTCTCCCACCCAAGTCCTGTGAATCCCTATCTCATGACATCCTCTATGTAAGAATACCCTTACCCCTGGGAGTTTGCGGATAGCGTTGGTAATGCAGCCTTGGGGACCATCTCTTTGAAACTCAAATGCACGTTAAAGTCTCAAGGATGTTCAGTCATGAAAAACAAAACACAACCTGGTTCACTTCTCTGGGCAACTTCAGAGTTTCCCAAAATATTAGCACATGCAAACCTACGTTTTCCAGAACCCTTATTAACCACCCATGGAACCAGCATCTCTTCACAATACACTTTGCAAAACAGTGCACTGGAGAAATGATGAGGGAGGGCTGAATCAGACACTCATGTGGCTTTGTATGATCCCCTGTTGTCACCGGGGAAGGCTTTAAGAATCACAGGGAGCCCAGCAGAATCCCTGTCACCTGGGAGCCGGCCGTGTGGGTGACCAGGTCTCAGCCAGAGCCCTTTCAATCCCCAGCCCCTGTTCCAGTCCAAATTGTGGCTTTTCCTCCAGACTGGAGACCCAGGAAGGTACTTACAGTCTCTTAGCTGTGCCTTTATAAATCCTCGCTTCCCAGGACCACAAACAGGCATCCTGGGCTGGTCGGGGTCGAGCCCTGCTGCCCTTTTCTGTTGCACTGCACATGACTAAGGGTTTTGTCACTCTGAATATTAAACATGAAAGAGAATTACAAATCCGCAACCCAAGGTTCAGGGCAGAGAGGAGTAACAGACATGTTTAGGGAGCCTGGGACTCAAAGAAGGTATTGGATAGGTGGCAGGTGCTGACGCGGGAGTGTGCTTGGGATGGGGAGTGGGCCATTGATTTAGACTATGAGCAGAGCCTTAGAGCTTAGATTGCCTTCTCTTTACCAGCGTTGGAAATCTTCAACTGAACCAGTCAAGGGGTGCCAAACATTCTTGTTCATTTGGGTAAATCCTTTCGGCAATTGGGTATCAACTGGAGTACAAGGACAGCAAGTCAATTCAGTTCTTCCCCTCACCCTCTTTCACTCCTTCTCCCACTTTCTCTCCTCTCCCTACCGCTCTCCCTCTCCCTCTCTCCCACTTTTCCCTCTTTTCCCCTCCCTCTCTTCTCTCCCTCTCTCTTCCTGAGCCACGTATGCTTATTAATTTTTAAAGTCAGCCACTCTAACACACCTTCTCCTATAGTTTCTGGGTCTTACTGTCAGGACCCTACACCAGAGACAAGTGGGCCAGATGGGCATACTAACCAATGAGACAAAGATGGACCTTAATCCACTCTGGAAATCAGTAAAACAGAAGCAA
Organism: Kogia breviceps; assembly: GCF_026419965.1. Taxonomy (NCBI): domain Eukaryota; kingdom Metazoa; phylum Chordata; class Mammalia; order Artiodactyla; family Physeteridae; genus Kogia; species Kogia breviceps. The sequence continues at coordinate 52,634,026 of NC_081327.1, read as the reverse complement.
GGAACCATTGCTTTATTTCTAATGGGCTAAAGCTACCTGCAACCCTGAATCACTATTGCTTTCAATTAGTAAAATGTGTGAAAACCAGTGTAGCAGTCAAAGGATGATTTGGGCCCAGAACTCCCTGGGTTGCTTGCCAGCCCCAAGTTTCTCAGTATCCTTCTACCTCAGTTTTCTGATCTCTGAAATGGGGCAGACAATAGGGCTCTTTTAAGGAATAGTCAAGTTAGCATAAGTAAAATAAGCAGGATGCCATTAGCAAGTGGTGAGTGCCTGTAGGATAGGTTGTGTGTGCTCAGGGGTGGCACTTGCAGGAACCCAGAGGTTGGCCTGCCCGAGGTCTGCTTGTTTTCCCGCTTAACGACAGCTTTATTGGGACATAATACACATACTATAAAGTTTACCCTGTTAAAATATGCAATTCTGCGGTCTTTAGTACACTCACAGAGTTGTGCAACCATCCCCACTATCTAGTTCCAGAACATTTCCATCACCCCCAAAACAAACCCCACACCCATTAACAGTCACTCCCCACTCCCTACTTCTCCCAGCCAGCCCTAGGCAATCACTAATCTACTTCTAGTCTATATGGATGTACCTATTCTGGGCAGTTCTTTCCGTTTCATGGAGTCATACAACATGTGGCCTTTTGTGTCTGGGACTGCCCAAGCTTGAATCTCAGCCCCAGAGCTAAAAAACTGTGTGACCTTTATCAAGTTCTCCTGGAATTTCTCCATCTGTAAAATGGAATTAAAATCATACTAGATACACCACAGAGTCATTAAGAGGATTGAATATACTAATTAATACAACTAAAGTACTCACACAGGGCCCATCTCATAGTAAGCACTACTAAGATGTCAGCCTCCATTTCGGCCACTACTACTAATATTACTAGTCTGCTGTTCCTCTGCCCCAAAGCATGCGACTGGTGGGGGGAACCCAAAGATAAAGAGAACAAAGAACATAACTCTTGCCCTCCCCCATGCACAGCCTGGTGGGGATTACATGATTAGGAAACCAGTTTAAATGAACACAGTCTTATCATATGCACATTTAACTGATGGAAATCTAGCTCTTTCACCAAAAAGAGAAGGAAAAAGAACAATTTAAATACTGCAATTAAATGCTATAAAATTATATCTTGCATATATTCTTTATTATGCACTGTACATCACTGCATGCATTATACATTGTTACATATTGATTACAGTACAAGGCTGCATACACAGAACCAAACACACTGCAATTTAATGGGCAACTTAGAGATCTCAAGGTTAATGACGACTCTGTGTTTGCCTGAAACCTTGACTTTATAATCTAACCCTTGAGTAAAATGTGACTCTATTATGTGTCGACAACAATAATTCACAATGATTCCAGATAAATGAAATCAGCCAACAAGTAGTTGGTGGAGTTGGGCATTAGGCTGAAGAAGGTTCCAGCTGGTCAACGCCCATTTGCGAAGCACCGCTTCTGCCCTCCACAAGTTCACAGTCTCCTTTTGAAAATAAACCACATAAACATACGCATAAGAGGTTGGTGAGAGGCAGAACTGGGTTTAGGAAATAGATGGAAATAACCTCTCGCCCTACCAGCAGTCAGGACGGGAAGATCCGAGAAGGGCTGTGCTCTTCCCTGCCCCCATCCATCCCTTTGCCTGCTTTGTCATTCTCCAGAGCACACAGCACCACCTCATACACATCGTGTATCTACCCATTCATTTTTTCCTGTCTCTCCTGCAACCGCCATGGAAGCTCACTGTGGCAGGGGCTTTGTGTAAACTGTTCACTTCTGTATTCCCAGTGCCAAGAAGAGAGTGAGCACCTAGAAGGTCGTCAGTGAGATGTGTTGGTGAACGAAAGAATGAGGGTAATTATTTGGACAACCTCCACTTTTCTTCCATTTTCTGTTTCCAAAACACCCACAGTCTGTTCCTCCAATCTCAACTCGTTTATTCCTAAATTGTTCAAAAGTAGTGGGAAAGTACTCTTCAAAAATGAGGCCTTGGGCTTCCTGGTGGCGCAGTGGTTGAGAGTCCGCCTGCCGATGCAGGGGACACGGGTTCGTGCCCCGGTCTGGGGGGATCCCACATGCCGCGGAGCGGCTGGGCCCGTGAGCCATGGCCGCTGAGCCTGCGCGTCCGGAGCCTGTGCTCCACAACGGGAGAGGCCACAGCAGTGAGAGGCCCGCGTACCGAAAAAAAAAAAAAAAAAAAAAAGAGGCCCTAAGGTAGCATTCCAGGGCTTTGACATACTGGTACCATCTAGTGGGAAAGAGCATATTTGCAGGTGGGTGCTAAACTGAATTTGGAGGGTTTATAAAAAAAACCACCACAACTGTTTCCTTCATCATTAACTCTACCGAGGAAGTTTCCAGTAACACATAATGGTGGCAACTGGAATCCCTTATATACTCATGTTCTACTCAGGGAGTACACTGCCCATCCAAGCACCTGTCATGCCTCTTCATTTTTCTGCTCAGAACTTTTCTAAAACCATGGTTGCCCCCAGGGTCACAAAGGCTCAGCAGGGAATCACAGAGGAAACAATGGCACCAGAGGCCACCCTTGACCAATGGAAGGTGGGCATAGGTAGATGTATACTCCAGCCTCCTATCCTGCAGAGGGACCATTGTGAAGCGAGTTTTACACAGTTCTTCCAAGGGCCCCCAGCAGCAGTGAGCCTCTGTTGCCCATGACAATAACCAGCTCAAAGATACATTTTTTCCTTCTTTCTTGTTTTACAGTCCTCATGTCTGTGAACTGGAATCATCTCTCACATCAGCTCCCTGAATACAAGCCTGTGCCTCCATCACCGTTTGGTAGAACTCAATCCAAGATACAGGGTTTAGCACCAATATACCTTTGGGTGGTGAGAAAGCCTCAAGAATTGTAGTACAGATAATTAATATAAAAGCTAAATTATTATATCTTTTAGAGCTGGTCTAAGAATTACATTCCATACTTGACTACCAGCATCTTTACCTTGATCTAAGTTAACGTAGAATCCCAGTGATATGTGGTCCTAAAGAAGTACCACAGTTCTCATGAAGATAAGAGAACAAAGAAAAAGTTCTGGTCTCTATCCCTGGCCGCTGCCCTATTCCAATTTGACCAACTAGTGAGGTGGCTAAGGGTTTAGATGAGGGATCAGCAAACTACAGCCTAAGGGCCAAATCCAGCTCTGCCTGTTTTTGTAAATAAAGTTTTATTGGAACACAGCCCTGCCCATTTGTTTACATATTGCCTGTTGTTACTTTTATGCTACATCGATAGCACTGAGTAGCTGCAAGAGAGACCATATATTTACTCGATAGCCCTTTACAGAAAAAGATTACCTACCTGTGGTTTAAGTCATTGGTTGCCATAGTTTTGGATTCCCAAAAGCAAAATTTTAAGAAAAACAAAAAATAGAGAATGGACAAAGGTTTGCCAATAACACTTAACACTAAGGACAAAAATGCCCTCTATGTATTAACCAACTTCATTTCACAAATTATAGGACATTTTAACCCTATAAAGTAGAACGGTCATTGCATCAGAACAATGAACATTCCATCCCCAAAAAGAGTAGTGGAAAAGCTCAGAACAACTGCCTATCCCATTCAAAATTTTTTTCAGAGCACTATCATTTTCCAAAATTATCATATTTACTTATTTTTGTTGTTTACTCTCCTTCTCCCTTATGAGAACGCAAACTCCATGAGGGCAGGCAATCTTGTCTTCCTTAATCACTGCTGCTCACCCAGTGTCAAGCACACTGCTTGAGATATGGTCATTGGTGGGTAGATATTTGTTAAATGAATGACTTAATCAAATGTGGAGTGAATAGATTGGGGCACAGATACGTCCTGAGAGAGGCAGAAAGGCAAGGGCACTGTGTGGGTGGTGAGGACTGGGGCAAAGGGGGAGTGTGTGTATCTGCCAGCACAGGGGCTCTGTGAATGCTCCCTACTCTATCTCCAGGACATGAAATGGTGCCAGGCACATAACAGGCACTCCACAAATGTTCACTGAATTAGTGGCTACCCTGACTAAAGGTCCTTAAATTGAATTAAAAGGAAAAAAAGAAACCTCATCTAGTAAAACACAACTAAACTTCAGGTTAGATTCAGTCCAATTGCAACTCACTGTAGATCTGAGTATCTGGATATAGATACAGGCTGTGTATTTCTCATTTTCCTATAGACTGGGGAAAACAGTATTGTAGACAGTGGCAGTCAGGAGACACTGGCTTGGACAATGGAGTTCCTTGGCATTCCCAGGGAGGGATGCCGTCCAGCTTCAGGGCTCAGCAGCAGGCAGGAAACTGCCAGCGAATTTACCTGCACGTTGGAAGCTGCAGAGGAGCCACACCCAAGTTGGGTCCTGGCCGCTGTGTGGCTGTTCTCACTGGGATGACTGTTCTTGCTGGGGAAAGCAATGTGGTGTGGGCAGCTTGTTTGTCCCTGGTCAAACACAAGGACTCAGCGATAAAGAATACAAAATAACCCTGAGCTAACCCAGTTCTGAAGGTTGTAACCAGTAACCCAGAGAGGAGGTCCAGGTCCCACGCCTACTTTTAGAGAACAGGAGTTCAAAAATGAGGTCATTGCAGGCAGCTATTTTGACTCTAAGAGAGCCAGAGAACAAATAGTCAAGGAAGAGAATTCTTACATCATTTGAGGGGACAAAGGAGCAATTTTTTATACACCAGGGAAATATGGAGGAAAACTCACATGCTCAGAAATCAGAAATGCATGGGTTCAAACCCTGATCCCAGTTCTCAGTGGCTGTGTAGCCTTAGGCAGATGACTCATCCACTCTGAACTTCTTTTCATCATAGATAAAAATGGAGACAAGAATACTTGTCCCTCATATATACACTACCCAACGTATAAAATAGAGAGCTAGTGGGAAGCAGCTGCACAGCACAGGGAGATCAGCTCAGTGCTTTGTGACCACCTAGAGGGGAGGGAGGGAGGGAGATGCAAGAGGTAAGAGATATGGGAACATATGTATATGTATAACTGATTCACTTTGTTATAAAGCAGAAACTAACACACCATTGTAAAGCAATTATACTCCAATAAAGACGTTAAAAAAAAAAAAGAATAGTTGTCCCTAAGGGTTGCAGTTAGAATTTGAGATAATATATGCAACTGGCACTTAGCAGGAAATTATACAATAAGTTTACTACAGTAATTTTGATTTATTTTAAATAATAATCATCATCATAAGTGCTCATGGTGTTGGAAGCATACCCACGTACATACTGCCCGGATAAAGCCTCTTGGGAATAGCTGCTGGGAAGATACATCTAGAAGATACGATCCCACCAGATCAAAAAATTTTATGAAGCATAAAATCTCCAGGAGAATGATCACTGGGGACCTACCAATATGAGAATTGGCAAATCCTTCTCTGGGGAGCAAACTTTATGTTTTTAATGTCCATACAATTTTAAGGACACAAGTATTTTTCCCCTCTAAGTTAGTCAGATGCTCAAGTCCAGGGCCCCATGGTACCTTCAAGCCATAAACTGCTTTGCAGCATGGAGTATAAAAGTTGATGTAACAAGTACTCTTTAAGCTCTTAGCATTGGCAATCATGTGATGAAGCCATAAGCATACACATATTTAATACTCACCTGCTAGGCAGGTGTAGAGAGGTGTAGCCTCTCCTTTCGTTTAGACACAGGAGGAAACAGAAGAAACGGGAAAAAAGGTAACTTATCAGAGGTCACACAGCATGCAGAAGGCTGGGTCAGAATTCACATTCACTTCTCAAAGTCTCAGAAGTCTCCCTGATCCTCATAAACTAAGACACTAGCTCCTCTGGGTCCCAGGAGACCAGAGGCCCTGATACCCCTCCAGCACTTCCCCTATTGACAAGGACCAGGACTGTGCCGTACTCGTCTCCGGATCCCCAAATTAGCAGAATGCTTGGCACTTGCTAGATATCAGAAAATGTGAGAAGAAAGAAGAAAACATGGGAGCAACAGAGGGAGGGTAGGAGGAAAGATGGAAGGAAAAGAGAGAGCACAGCAGCCTCACCCCTTCAATACTATCTTAGCCCCTATTGTTTCCTATTGTAATAATTACCAAATGTGTCTATTTCAGCTATTTACTTTCTTGTTCCTTATTGGCTGCCCTCAGTAGACCACAAGACCATGAGAACAGTTTCCATGTCCATGTCCATCTTGTTTACCTATGAACTCACCAGATACTTCAGTAAATACTTAGCAAGTGGACAACTGTACATCCCTCACCTTCTGAGGATAATGTACCTGTGCTGTTTTTTTTAAGAGAGAGAAAGCAGTTGTTAAACATTTAGCAGCATACCACTGCCCGGCACCCAGCTGAAGAAGATTACTATACCTAGAAACATAAACATCACCAAGGCTATATCTAGGATGCTGAAATGAAGGTTTGTTAGCATTCGCAAAGTGATTGCTGAAAATAGTAGATCATTATTTGCTTCATGTAAGAAATATTTCTAGTGCTGCTGATTGAATGTTCAAGAAACAATTAAAGGGCTTAGCAATGTTTCTCTCAAATATCTTTTGCATGAAAAGCCTCAGAGATTGGTTAATTATAAAGGTTACACATCAGTCATGCTAGTCAAGGGCACTGCCAGGCCCCACGGTGCCCACCCCAGATGCAAGCATGGATTGGTCTGTGGACATTAGCGTAACGGGGGCCCTGGATGCCTCTCGAGAGGAGCATTGCTGCAGCCTGGCTAACACCCCCATGGGAACAGCCCTCAGGCCCTGTTTATGACGCCAAACACCTGGTTCCTTGTTTGGGCAAGTGGCGCCAGCTTTCTGCCAAGTGGAAGGGCCAGAACTCAAGCTTGCATCTTTAACACCTCCCTAGCCCTTGTCCTGCCATCTCAAACCCAGCCCTGCCAAATTCTCCCCTGAACGTCTCTTGGATGCTCTGAGTAGGGTGTGTCTATTTCTCTCATCTGCACTGTCACTCCCTAGTCTAGAGCAACAAGAGTCCCTGCTCTTCCTTTGATCTCAAGCCTAGACTGGCTTCTCCCTTCCATTCATATCCAGCTCCATCCACTAACTACACTGCAGCCAAATTACCTTTTCAAAACCGAAATCTGGCCTTGTCACAGTATACCCTCCCCGTGTTGCTTTCAATAACTGCCCATTGCGCCAGGACAAACACCAAAATCCTTGAGACGGCTGAGAAGGTGCTAGCGGCTCTGGCAACCCCGGCTGTTCCTCACACCACTCTCTGGGTCGGGTGGTGTTTCCTCCTGCACAGCTTCCCCCAGGCCGGGCCTTCTGCCTGGAATGCTCCCCGCATCACCGCACCCTAGCGTTCCCTTGTCCATAAGCCTCCCTGCTCCTCCAGACTGTGGCCCAAGCAGCAGGCTATCAGGGAAGCCTCCCAGACCCTTCATCTGGATCTGATGCCTTTCTTATATTCATTCATTCACTCATCCATTCATTCATTCATTCATTCATGTTTACTGAGGGCCTACTACATGCCAGGCTCTGTTCTAGACCCTGGGACTACAAAACTGATTCAATCAGACAACACATGCTATAACGGAGCTATATTTTAGTAGAGGAAAAAGAAAAGGCACAGACAAGCAAAACATATAGAATGATCTCACACAACTGTATTTCCTTCCATCTAGCAGTTGTCTCTGTTCTGAATTACTTATTAATTGACATTGATCTCCCCTGCCAGGGGATCTCTTGGGGTCTGAGCCCCAAGAGAACAGAGACTGAATCAGCCTTACTGGCAGCTGTACCTTGAGCACACAGTAGGTCCCACATGGATATAATAGGTATTTATTGAATGCATTTGGTCCCAAGTGAATCTCGCTGAAGTCAAGTTGCTTGGGTGCTTGGGGCATAGAAGGGACAATTCCTAATACAAAGCCCTAATGTCTCTCTGCACTTTGACAAGGCTCTCTGCAGTCTCTCTGGCTGTAATTTTGAGCCAGAGCAGGAGTCAGCAAATTTTTCTGTAAAGGCCCAAATAGTAAATATTTTAGTCTTTGTGGGCCATATGGTGTCAACTCTGTTGTTATAGCACAAGCACAGCCATAGACAATTATATAAATGAATGGGCATGGCTATGTTCCAGTAAAACTATTTATAAAAACAGGCTGCAGGCAGGAATTGGCCTACAGGCCATAGTTTGCAACCCCTGAGTTAGATGATCCCAGATGCCCCGCAGCTTACAGCAGTTGAAGGCAGGGCCTGTGTGGCGTGAGTCAGCCATGGGTTCTGCTGGCAGGGTCCAGCAACTCTCTGCGTACCCCACGTTGTTTGACAGGGAGACTATCCCAATAGCTTGAGCTTCAGGCATTTGCAGTCACCATCTCCTGCAGCTCATGGAAAAGCAGTTCCCTGCCACTCTGGAGGAAAGAGACTTTGGCCTAGAGGCCGCATAAGGCAGGCATGAGGCTGCCACATTCCTTGCAGGGTCCCCAGGCTCCTCCAGAGGCTGAGCTCACTTCCGGGCCCTGCCCAGGCCTGTGGCAGGGCTGCTCTCAGCTGAGCAGCTGCTGCCCTCCACCTCAGCCCAGCCTGCGCTCAGCGGGGAGACACAGGGGCTTTGTGCTTCTGTAGCAGATTGGGTGACACTCACTGGGGCCTTTGAAATGAGACATGACATGCTAAAACGTGCCTATTGCTAAGGCTAATTTTCAGGAATTTGACTTCTGCTGGCAACTGACAGAAGAAAAACAATCATTTTTTTTTTTGGTATATGTATGTAGTTATATTTACGCTGATCTTTGGGGTCTGTAGCTACTGAAAACAATAGTTATCTGAGGCTTACCTGCTGGTACAGGATGAGTGGACAGATTAGTCTACTATTTATGGAGCCAGAGGACATTAATTGTGGCGTTAGCACTGCGTGTAGACTGTGGTGGATGTTAACTGCTAAAAACAGTTACAAAAACATCACACAAACTGCAGTTGGCACTAGAGATGACAATGTCCTGTGTATAAAAGCACTCTAGACAATAAAGCCACGAAGCTAACATTACCCTGAAGTTATAAATGCTCTGAGTGTTAGCTCAGTTCTCCCAGAGTCCCCTGCAGGACTAAGGACGGTAAGGGGTGTGACGCTCTGATGATACGCATACTGTGGGTGAGTAACACTGTTGGAATGGCAATGCCCAGGGTGTCACTGTGCTCCAAGGGCAGGGATGCCCTTGCGGTAATACTTCGTACAGTGCACTAGGGCCTACATATTATCCAGTGGTCCCCGAGCCCCTTGGCTGCTGATGCGTAACAATGTTTAAGGTGTACCGACACTCTGGTACCAGCACTCAGACTGACTCAAAACTGCAGTGTGTCACTTCTCTGCATGTAACTATTCCACATGAAACAATGACCTGGGGTGTTGTGTTGCTCTGGGTAGCCCTAGTCACCTAATGGCATTGATAGTAATAATGTTCTCAGGGAGGAGGTGCAGTCCCCTTGGTCATGTTCTTCCAAAGTTCACATCCATGTTGTTCAATCAGAGCAATCAAAAAGGGGCTAGTCCCTTCCTTTTCAAATAGCCTATCACTGAAAAACTGACTACATCAATTTGATCAAGGCTCAAAATTTGCAAAACCAGAAGTTCCCAATGGAAATGCCTACAAGGGCAAGTAGGTAAAATAAATGAGTACAATGGGCTGGGTGGACAGTAGGGAGTGGAGGGGATTGTGGCAAACTACAGAGGCATGTCCTACAGGGGGCTGTAGTGTCTCAGCTCCGGGGAAGAGTGGCCTTGTAGGAATGTGACTCTAGGGCTGCCTGACCTTCTGACATATTAAGAAATGCAAGAAACCTGTTTTGTTTTGTTTTTTAATGTACAATATCCTACTTTTCAAAACATTTGGGCCAAACAAGAGACATCCATGAGCTACATTTGGCCTGTGGCTTCTACTTTGCAACTTCTCCCTGGAATCTAGAGTTGCAGAATTGGGATGAATGGGCTTCAGCACCACCAAGTAGATATCTCGAGGTTCAACCTGCTATGCCAAAGGGTGACCCATTCATCTCCATGAGCCTTGGCTCAGACTGCATTTCACGTTTGAAATGTCATTTCTTCTCCTCCCTAGCCTACCCTTAGAAGCTTCTCTCAGGAGAGAAAGAAATCACTTTCCACCCTAACTCTAGAATAAAGCCACTACTTCATATCTGGTGAAGGTGCAGGGGGTCCTATAGTCCAGCCAGTCATCATTTGTACAGTCTGCTCAGATAGAGGGAGCCAGGCCTGGGGTCCCCAGGTGGCTGCAGAGGAGATAAGCTGCAGGGAATTGTATTGGCAGCATCCTTCAGGAGGGTCAGATTCTCCCAGGCGTGTGGGTACCTTGCCCACAGCTAAGTGGAAACGATGCCAAAACCAGTGGTCACTCGATTGATTCTGTCCAACTGATTATTGTAATTGGATGACAGACTGATATTTCCCTCTCCTTTTCAACTGGTGTTGCAGGGTGACTGCATCTGGCTAATGATTCGCTTTTCTGGGTAGTGACCTAATGAGGAAGATTATCTCCTTTCACAGGCAGAACTGTGCCTGCCGTTTGGCTGCCTAAAGAGTAAAACCAGGTCCAACCGAAGTCAAATGCCAGGAAAGAACTTCCTCACATATCATACTGCATCGTCTACCTTTGAAATGTTCCCTGCTCTAATACTCAAAGAGGATACATAGTTGAAGAATAAAATAGAACAGAAGCGACTACAATAGGGAAAAAAAGAAGGAAAGATACTCAGTGCAAAATGACAGGACTTCTCTTTAGGGGAGCTTGTAGAAAATAACTGAAAATAAGGAGAATAGTTTGGTTTTGATGGAGCTTCTACACTGAAGTTCTTTAAAATATGAGCTGTAGATTTAGAATTTTGTAATGCTGTGGATGGAGCCCTCTTCTGGAGAAAATTTTCAACAGGTATTAAAACAAGATCAAAACACACAGAGATGAACACACACTCACACACACACACACAAATATGTAATACTGTTGGCTACTGTCATTCAGATGTGAATTGAATCCATAGTTTGGCCTTTTCCTTAGCTTCCACCAGATAGAAATTAACTGGACTCCCCCAAGCAACTATCCTTTTGGAAGGAGGTAAAGAAAGAAAGATATTCTCAAGAACCCAGCTGTACTTTTACCTCAGCAGTGAACTTCAGATTGAGACTCAACATAAACATCCAAATGCTGGTACTTTTAGATAATGCTGTTATTGGGTACATTGGTTTGTTGGGCAATGGCACTGTAACACATAGAGGATATTTCTAGAAAAAAGTAGATTGTATTTAATGGAAAGCCCAAGGGCTAAAGATAGAAAAGATGGGACAGAGGCAGAGCAGGAGATATTAGCTAAGATGACTGTTGGGGCTTTTAATATAGACTGTGGTATTACATAAATTCCAGTTCACATATTCAGCCTTACAGTTTATTAAATCTCTTTGGGGACTTGCTAAAAAAGTTGTTCAGACATATGAACTCTACCACTTTGCAATTCCTTTCACCACTTATATCTCTGTTTCCCCAGTGCTTTTGAAATCTTATAGGCTGTCACATGTTGAACACATCTCAGAGCAAGAGATGCCCTCTGCAACTCTCAGTCTTTCCTCCCCATCAAAAATGTTCTGCAAATAAACACTGCCCTTAAAATACAATATATGAAGTTGCAGGGGCACTAGAAGACACTGATTCTCATTTAAAATCCTGAAAATCAAGATTCTGACTCCAATAAAAACCTCCCCATTTTAAATCAACATCTCAGAATTCCGTGGAAACATTTTTAGTCACTCCCAAGTGACTGCTCTCCAAACCTGAACCACTCCCTAAAATCCTAATTCTTGGGGGATTACTCATTCGTTATTAGAACTTTTGCCTAGATGATTCCCCCACCCCCAACCCTAATTGGGTTGGGGGTGGGGGAATCATATTTACAGTGGAATTTCTAGCTCATGTCCTCTCTTGATTTGTTTCACATTCATTATTTATCATAGCCAAATTCCAGAGGCCACTTCTGGTAAGGTCTTACCCAAAATGCCTCAGGGGAGAAGAGAGGTGACTGCTCAGCTTTGCCAGCTTCCAGCCATTGTTGCTTAGAATTCCTCTTCCCCCTTCCAAAATGCCTAAAACAGCAACCTAGCCAATAAACTTACAGAGATTGATGGCTTCCAAAGCCAGACCCAGAGTATTACAACTGTGGTAGAAAAACACACACATATTTGCCTGAACACCACTAAGGCCGAGTGACTAATTTGCTTTATTACATTGTTTTTCCCCTTTCCTCTGTGTTCTCTCTGCCTCAGGAAAGTTTTGTTTTTGCCTGTTGACTCAAAGGCTCCAAGACTCTCCCCACCTTTTGCTACGGCACACAGAGCTCTGCACTTGAACCTCTTGCCAGTTAACTGATCTGCACCAAAACGATTTCCCTGCAAGGTGCTATTGCTACCAGGATATCAATTGCTGTCCTAATGTGGACATTTGCTCTGATTATGAATTACAATCTAAGAGAGAAATAAGCCTCTTAGGGTGGGCAATTAAATTCTTCGTAAAACCTCTGCTCCCCCATCCTAAAGAAACTGAGTGAGCTGACAGCCTTCAGAAGCCACTTGTGTCATTCAGGCCCTGGGAGAGGAGACACACCAACTGCTTTGCAAAAGGCATTATGTAAGCCCCTAGTGCATAGGAATTGCTGGGTGCTGTCATGTGGTCTGATTTGCTCGAAGGAAGAAAAAACTTCAGCCAAACCCTGGAATACACACTGAGGTCAAAACATGCCCACGGAGAAAAGGACTGTAAAGTCCTGGGTAAGGCCGTGGTAAGTGCTCCCAGACACCTCAAGCTCCCACAGCACTAGGCCTTGTGCTAAATGCATTACCTAGGACATGCTGTTGAATCCAATCCAATCTGCCTAGCAATCCTAGGAAGGTGATAAAATTACTTCACCACAGAGAATCTGGAAGCTCAGAGAGGTTAAGCAAGTTGCCCAGGTGGTACCACTAGCATATGGCAGAGAGGATCTGTCTGAATCAGAGGCATGCTCTGAACCACCCTGCTAAATTTGGATAGCTATATATCTATATATAGATATATATACACATACACACACACACTACCTCAGGGATAGAGTTCACGAAGTCTAGAAAAGTGGCTCACAGACAGGCATAGATTTTGTGGCAGAACTTAAAGCTACAGGGACCCCAAGAGAATCAGCCCAAAGCCCTCGTAGAAGAAGAGTATGACTGGGCAGTGATGAATGGGGGCTGTGTATCCAGGGAAGAAAGAAGGCATGAGTTGGGAGGGGCCTCAGCAGCCAGGCACCCTACTCTGCCCCCAAGCACTATCATCCACCCTCACACCCAACTTTGAGTCATTACCATGGTTACTGCTTCCTGGGACACTGACCCATTTCCAAAGTCTAACCCCAACATTGATGCATCAGTGGTCTCCCCTTAGAAGGCTGCATTGCATCTCTGCATCCCAGCCAGCCCCTGCCTGGGACTCTAGCTGCCTCACCCTCCCTCTCACCCCACTCACACACTCACACATGTGCCTCTTCCCCTGGCATCCAGGAGTCCTGGCCAGGAACTCAACACTCATTTCCAGCACCCCAAGGCACTCCCTGTCTCCTTCCGTCCTCTCTGCCTGGCCCTGCCTTGATCTCACCCACCCACTTGTAGCCTGCTAGCTCATGCCAAGTCCCATAGGCTGCCAGGAAGGCCAGGGGGGACTGCATAACAGTGCTCTCAGAAAACAGGCCCCCAAGCAGGGCTGAGCCTGCCTCCAGCCAGCACCTCCAGTCTGGCCTCCTGAGAGTACTGCTTTCCTGCCCACAAACTTCCTGAGATCTCCGAGATGCAGAGATGGTTGCTTAAGGACCACGTCTCCACGCCCCCTCTCCCGGGTCGCCGGCCCTTCCCTCTTGCCTCAGCGCTCCGAGGGTTAACAGGCAGCTGCAGCCTGGTGGCTTGAACTTTTCTCCGCGCCCTGCGCCCGCCCGGGAACACAGCAGAAGCGGCATTAAGGGCTCAGGGCCGGAGCTCCAGTGGGCCAGACAAAGGGGGCGCGGGGTGGGGGCGCGGGGGTGGGCCTGGGGCCTGGGCGAGGGGACGCGCTCAGGCCCTTCCGGGCCCGAGGTCAGGGAGGGAAGGGACCCCGAGGCGGGCGCGGCTGGCGCCTTTGAGCGACAGCGGCAGCCGGGCTGCGGCGTTCGGCTGGCCCGAGGCGCCTTCTAGCGCGCCGCCGGGCTGGGCGAGGGAGCCCGGGCGCCCCGGGAAGTCGGCGATGCCAGGCCGGCCTCTCCAGCCCGGCGGCCCGCAATCCGGACCCGAGCTGCGCTTCCCCGATCGGCGCTGGGTTGGGGGAAACCACGACTCCTTGGAGTCGCTTCCAGCTGAGTCTCCGATGCGTGAGCCTCCGGAGGAGGCGAATCAAAGTTACCCCACTTGATGTAGGCGAGAATGTCGCCCCTGCTTGCAAAAAAAAAAAAAAAAGACTCGGAGCTCTCTCCACATCTCCCGAACATATACACACACAACCCGGAGTGGGAAACCAGGTCCACCCCCTCGCCCCCCAGGATCTCAGGGGCTGGGAATGACCTCCCTTCCGAGCCCCGAGCTGTCTTCGCCGCCGCGCCCGGAGTCCCCCGACCCCCCGAAAACCCCCTCGCCCAGCCCGCGCCAGGCAATCGGAAGGCAGAAACGGGGCGCGGGGTGCGCCCAGCAGCCTCTCTTCCCTACCTGGGACAGGAGAACGCACAGGACGAGCGGAGTTGTCGGCTGCATTTTGCCCAACTAGAAGCGCCTGGCGGCGTTTTCATTCATGCACGCGGCTGCACTGAGCATATTTTCCGTGGGAGCCAGGCTTTGAGGAGAGGCTCTGCCTCGCCAGCCAGCCAACTTCCCAAATAGATCAGCGGCAGCATCACGAAAGCATTGGGTAGAGGCTGATGACCAGGACCAATGGCTTTACAAGACGGATTCCTTCATAAAGCTCCCTCGTTTTTGCATGGCAGATACGGGGCGAGCACCTCGCGCAGAGCGAGCCCCTCGGAGGAGGCGGCCCGTTCGCTTTTTTGGGCTGTTGGGGCCCAGCCCCACAAATCACGCTGGGCAATGCCAGCTGATGCCACTTTTCCAAAGAATGGAATTCCACCGGGTACTGGCGGCCACTTCCAGCCCAGTGCAAAAGATTCTCTTTATTAAAATGTTAATAAGATCCACTTTATTTCCAATAAATCAAATAAAATGACCCCAGCAGTTCCAGCCCTTTCTACGCCAGGAAAGACTTGGCGGTGGATTTTTTTGTTTTCTTTTCCTTTCTTCTTTTCTTTTTTCAGTGTGGCCCAAGTCATGATGGTGTTTGGTGTTTCCCTGCCATCTCACAAATCACAAAGATGACAGATCAATTCTAGCAGAAAAAAATCCATCAAGGGCCAATAGATTTTATTAACTGCTCAGGTGAGAGTCTGACTGGCCGCCTACTCCAGAAATGTGCATCTGGCACCAAAGTTGAGGCCATGATTTGAGGAAACTTTTTTTTTCTCTCTCTGGATGTGTTCTTTTAGAAGCTTCTAGCTAGCTCCAGGGATTGGGAACAGTAGTAACCACTGTTCAAGGGATTTTATAAGTGGGGTGCTATGGGAATGAGGGTAAGAGGGCTATCTAGGTCTAACTTTCCCAGTAGGAGTTTAAGAATATGCAGTAAAGACCTTACTTTCTCATTTCCATGAAGCCTCTTTCTAAAAACATTTAAGGTGTTTTATAATAAAGGACATTTTTTCAATAGAATTTATGCAAGAAAAATAAAAAAATCTGGGACAGGAGGAAAAATTCAGAAAACTGAAATACTAAACCCAAACGCTAACGTATTTCCTCTGATTTGGATCTGAGCTTCCTGGTGGCCAAAGCAATGAGAGAAACATTTAAATTACATAGTTCTTGTAGATACAAGTATACAAATATCTTCTGACATAATTTCCCCAGCAGTAAATACTGGACTAAATGTATGATGTGACATCTAATATAGCAGGACACTGTGCAATGGACCATGCCGAGATCCAGTGGGTTGGGCTGTATTCCCAGCATCTGGCACAGGGCCTGAAACATGGAGACAATCATTAGTGTGTGTTAAACAGATGTCTAGACTTAATCAAGAAGTAGCAGACGTTGGGGTGGGGCAAAAAATCCGGAGCCACATTGCCTAAGCTTAACCCCCAGCTCTGCTACTGACTATTAAGTTTCTCACTCCCTGTGCCTCTGTTTGATCACTGGTTAAATGAAAATACAAATTGTACTGAACTCACAAGTTTGTGGTGAGGATTAAGTGACAGAATAACCACTCATTAAATGTAAACTAATGCACTTTTTAAAATTGCTTCGTTGTCAGCAGTTCGGTCATTGCATCTGATGAAGATGCAGTGCCATCTGACCACCTGGCTGCATTAGCCAGCACTAGCCCAACAGATGGCAATGTTGGCCAAACAGCCCCCAGAAGAGCCCAGGGAAGGTGGATGCTGCTGCTTCTTCCAGTCTCTTCAGCTTTCCACTGTTCTCTTGCCTAGGTGGGCATCCACCTCTGAGTCTCTGAGAAGTGCAGGCAGCGTTTGACAGATGATATGATTGTCCCAGCTTGGAACCCATGTGTGTGGAGATCCATACCCACATTACCCACCATTAAGAGTAAAACAAGGTACTTTGAAGTCAAAGAGACTTCAGATCAAGGCATCCTGAAATACCCTAATTTTTCTCCATTCCAGGGTAGCAGCCATCTTGTCAATCAGAGGTCAGCTGAGCTAAGCCCATGGATTTAGCAGACGTGGAGACAGAGAGAGAGCAGAGGACATCTTGGGAGATGATCAGCCACGATAAGGGGTGAAGAAGGCAGTAAGATGATGTTCCAGCCACTTTCCCACGAGCAGCCGCCTGGGCAGAGAAGCACTCTCAAGGGTAGGGTGTGTCCAAGGCCGCCTTGGTGCCGCAGGCGCAAGGCAGAATTACTGATTTCATGGTGCAGGCAGCTCTTTCTGTGGTCTTCCCAGCCCATCTCTCTTACTGCCACTCACCAAACAGGTCCAGTTTTCCCCATGTTTTGCAGGTTGCACCTGCTGGTCCCCTTGTGCTTACCGTGGGGCCATGTGACTAGTTCTAGCAAATGAGCTGGGAGCAGAAGTGACAGGTGGAGCACTTAATCACCAATGTGAGACAGACTGGTTTCCCTGGAGTAGGTGCTGTGATGGAAATTTGTGCAGGGGGCTTGCTGGGGAGTGTTCTCACCACAGCCGCTGCAAGAGGGAGGAAAACAAGACTGCAGAGGGTGAGGCGGAGGACTTTGCAGTTGCAGCAGAGGCCTCAGCCAATCCCAGGGGAGCTCCGAGGCTAGAGTGGCCCTTTAGAGATGAGCCTAACAGAGGCAGGGGGCTGTGCCTTAGTGCCCCCAGTGGGACAGCTGTTGGCTGTTCCCAAGGGCAATATTCCAGTCTGACCTCAGCTTTGTCAGCTCTATAGAAAACTAAGGTGTGACCCATAACAGGTAACCGGAGGCTGTGATTCCCAGGCTGGAGATGACCTTGTGCATCTGATGGTACCAGTGAAGATGGATGTAGATTTGCCTGGCTGAAGTCCTGCTCACTCTGTCTCCAGCCAGGACCTGCACAGGCATTTACCGAAGGCCTTGGCTTTTGTCCTGAACTGCTCTACTGGCAGGCAGAGTGGCTCCAGGCAACCTCACCTGATTTTAGGTGAGTGTACCCAAAGGGCCAGTCTCCATTCCTTCCTACCTCAGCCCCCACAGGTTGAATTTTAGGGGCTGGGGGGAGTTAATTTCAAGAGTCTTCTTAGGCCCTGAGGCTCACCTCTAGAAACCCGTGGAAGCTAGGAAGTCAAAAAGATTGGTCCACAAAATGGGACCTGGATTGGGATCTCTGGACTTTACTTATATTGGGTAAGTTGCTTTTACTCCCCAAACCTCAGTTTCTTCAACAGTAAGATGGGAATAATAACATAACACTCCAAGGATTGTTGTAAAAATTGATGTCACTTTTCCCCTCTATCCCCTACTCCCCTCTACTCTCAGAGAATGTGCCTCTTGCCAAAAACATATCAGGTTTTGCTCAACAAAGACAGGAGAAAAATCATTTCACTCCAATGATAAGAGGCTCCTGAAGAAGAAATCCATTTCTGTTTGTTTGTTTTTCCTTGTTTTCCCTTCAGCTCCCTAATGAGGGTCTTTTGGCTGATGTATTGATTGATGGTGGTAAGTAAATACTGAAGCTGAAAACCAACCCCTACCTACCCTGACTCTATCGCCTCCCACCCCAGCCCACACCAACCTCTGACTGCTTTTGCAGCTTGCAGCTGTGGGCTCCCCAGAAGCTGTGTCTGCATTCAGACACATTCCAGGTTCACACTCCTTTTCTGGGCACATCACTCTGGCTTTGGAGCTGATGGAATCATCCAACAGTCAGCAGCTGTCTCCTGAGGTGCCAGGGATTGAGACTGTTTCGTCTCATTGACTGACATGATGAAGAACTCATTTCTGAGTGTGTGGAGGTGGCCATGTGGGTGAGTGCAGCGCTTGTGTGTTATGTGTACAAGTGCATGGGCGTGTGTATATGAAAAGGAGGCAACAGGTGTATCATCCAGCAGAGAGAATTTGTTCAAATTTTGGTACCTCTGAATGTGCTGCTGTGATGAGGCATTTGAATAGACAGTAATAAACCAAATAGATGCCATCATGAGAGGTAACACTTATCAGGTACGCCAGGAGCCCTTGGTAACTGGGATATACTGGGACAATGGGGAGGGAAGCCCATCCTATACAGCCTTGTAACAGGCTGAAGCTGAAGTTATACCTCTCCCAGCGGGATAGCCTGCTAAAAATACCCAGGATGATGACAATACACCATCTCACAGCACCTGGCCACCAAAAAGGATCCCTGATTGCTCTTGAGCCATGGACCTGCTTTATCTTCTTCAAAGCCCTTTATGTTACTTGACCTTATACTATAAGTGGTCACTTGCATTACTGTCTCAATTATTCACTCCAACTTATACCTATATCCTTTACACCTTGACTTTGGGTTTGGCCACACAAACCCAGTTATAAGCCAAGGCCCCAAGAGGCCCTGTGCATTTCAACTGGCTCTTGCTAGGGCCTCTGCCAATGAATGCCTTCAAAGGCACATTCATAGACTGGCTCACTGGTCAGAGGAGGAGACATGAGCACCCCCACGGACCCAGAGATGCCTGAGCAAGCCTAGCAGAGCGCCACCAAGATCAGCGGGCCCACAGTTATATGAACTAAAAATAAATAATTGCTCTAAATTGGGGGATGGTTTGTTATACAGCAATAGCTAACCAATAATTACATTGGCTTGTTTGTTGTCTGTCTATTCCTCTGGAATCTAAGTCCCACATCTGTCTTTTGCTGCTGTGTGCTCAGCTTCTAGAACAGAGTCTGGCACATAGTAGGTGCTCAAATGATTTTTGTTGAGAAGATGCATTAAATGGCTTCTGTACTGAAAATAGTGATGCTGATATGAAACCCCCCCTACATGTACTGCCCTATCAGAAATACTTTCTGATGGTGACAGTTCAGTCCTCCCATGTGGAAAGCATCCTATGACCTTGACAGTCTCCACTGCCATGTGGCCATCTAATTCGGCCTATGACAAGGCAAGTTCTTCTTATGATAGTCTAGACCAGTATTAGACAAAATAAGGAACATTCCACAGAGACTAGTGTGAACAGGTAGGTGCTTGGGGATCTTTGGTGAAGGACACTTGGGGTGAGACATCCTTCTGAATTTCCTCAATGTATGAAGAGCCCAGACATCTAAAAATTGGACAGATAATACTGCTTTGGCTTTTGAGGTACTGCACTAATATAGTGTCCTCTGAATACATTTTAATACAATCATGACTTCCACTCTAGCACAGAAAGAAAACAGGGAGTGACTTTTAGACCATCTCAATTCAACTGGCCTAACTGTCTTTAGGACTCCAGTCCCCCCTTGGTAGCAAAATTGGGAATTCAGACACGAATTTTATCCTGTGAACTAGAAGCTGTTAAAACCCCCCTCTAGGTGTCTCCCTTAACCAAAATTAGTGAGTGGGGTTATTTCTACACGGAGAATCATCTCAGCATCAATATGGTAAAGCAGTGGTTTTCAAAGTGTGGCCCCTAGACTGGCAGCATCGTCACCACCTGGAAACTTGTTAGAAATGAAAATTCTCAGGCATCACCCCAGACCTACTGATTCAAAAACTTGGGGTTAGAGTCCAGAAATCTCTGTTTTACAAGCTTTTCATAGGCATAGCTTGAGAACCACTCCTCTAAAGAATTCTCCGGCACTCACTTACATAGATTCATTCGTTCATTCAAGAAATATCATAAAGCGCCTACTGCATGAAAAAGCATGGTTTGCGTGCTTCAGAAAATATGACTCCTAGAGAGAAAGATATCATTCTATTACAACGTGCTGCAGGAGGTGCTGAGAGAGCCAAAGTAGCCAGAGCTATATGGGGGGCTCAGGATATCTTTGAGAAGAGGCAAGGGCTCCACTGTCGTTCGTTTCCACTGTTTGTCAAAACCATTATAGATCTCTACTTGACAGAAGTTGTATTTTTTGCATCTGTTGATGAGCAACTAAATAATAGCAAAAGGCAGCTCAAATTCAACACCTCCCTCTAACTTAATTTGCAGTTGATTCTTCACAATCTCATCTAGGTAAAATTGCAAATGGCAGTGTCAGTGTGGGGTGTGGGGCGGGGCAGGGTGAGCATTATTTAGAGTTGACAGGTAATGCTTAGTGTGCATTCAGTAAGATGCCTTCCAATGATGCCACGGCCCCCACATCCCCACCCACCACCTGTCTGTGGTCTCAAGCAGGGAACTGCTGAGCCAGAGCAAAGGGAAATAAGGAAGAGGGGACGCTTGGGGGAGGGGCTAATGACCAGAGGGATGGCAGAAGACAAGTGTGGGCAGTTTGAGGGTCCAGATTAGGATCAGTTTAAATGTCAACATCTGGAGGTTGCGCTTTATCCTACTGGCAAAGGGGAATCATCCAAACTGCTTAAAGGGAAGATTCAGTATCTCATTTACATTTTAGGAAGTTCACTTTGGCCACACTGGAGGATGGACTGCATCAAGGCCATAACTAAGGAAGAGAGACTTCTTAGAAAACTATTGTACATACCATATAAAAGATAAGAGCCAGAACTCTTTCTCTTAGTTTTCTAACCAGTGAGTGGTATAGGAATATTACATGGCAATCTTTTCTGCTGCCTAGCAGTGTCTGGCACATAAAAGAAACTTATACAATAATAGATGAATGAAACATACTCATTAAATTACAGGAGATTCCTTTGAGCTCCAATTCTTCACACTTCCCTGCATCTAATCCATGCCTCATTAATGGTGGAGTGAAGTTCCTCATCTTTGACTTTGAGCTTGACCATATGGCTTGCTTTGGCTAACAGAATGAGGTGATGGTGGCAGTGTGCAGTTCTGAGCCTAGGTCTTAAGAGCTCTCCTGTGTTTCTGTTTGCTCTCTTACACCTCTGCCATTTGCATGAAAAGAACATTCCCTGGCTATCCCACTGATCCAAGGAGGATGAGAAACAGGTGAAGTTGAGCCACCTCTACCCATCCACAGATCTGTAGTGAGAACTAGAGTCTAGCTTAGATTAGCCAAACCCCAACCAACCTACGGATCCAAAGGAATCAATATTTGCTATTGCATGCCACAGTATGTGGTTGTTTGTTATCCAGCAACAGCTGACTGATACATAAATGAACCCTCTTCTTGGGACTATGTACAGCTCAGGAAATGGGATAAAGGGTGAATACTTTAATAGAGCATAGACATTTACATGGTATGACCAATGTTTAATGCTTACCACAAATCCAAGCCCTTAATAATTTCTCGACTTATCAAATAGTCCTCTCCTTCCACTCACCTAATCCAAGTCAGCTGTCTCCTTGCAAAACACTAGGTTCTTGTCTGAATATTTACTGCAAAGCTACTGAATCTGTCTCTGGTTATTTTTCTTATGCCAGCATAATTGTGAGGCCATCACTTAACAGTTACTTGGGAAAATTTATTTACAATGCAAGGCAGATCCCTGAATGTTTGTAGTGGATACATTTATTTACAATGTAATCCACATCTGCCAATGCCTCTAGTAGATAAAATTGTGCTGCTCCTATAAAAAGCAACACACCTGGTTAATAGTTTCTGTGGCCTTTTATGAAGAGACCAAGGTCAGGGCCACCATAATGAGCTGAGGAAAGTTAATCTGTGGAAGCAAGTTAAGCACAGAAAACTACATTTTAATGATTCTAAATGTGTGACAGCTGCCAGAATTTAACCAAATGAGAACCAGAAAAGGCAAATCCAAGACTCTTTTGTTTCTTAAGCTGAGCTTTTATGAAGTTAAAATGGCCAGTGTGCCATTTGCATGATGTCAGGGATGACATCTGTCTTTCTCTCCCTTGAATACCCCTTGGACACACATTGTATGGCTCTGAGTTGACATTCAGTAGACATGAGAGGGATGCGTCAATAAAACAGTGCAGGACCATAGGAGAGGTCCTGTTTAGCCTTACACATCTGCTGTTTGTCATACCTATAATTACTGCAGCAAACAAACTACCAAACAATACACCTCTATCATCAGCATCCATCTCCTAGAGCAGTGGTGCTCAAACTGTTGTCCCATTGTGTGTCCCCATTCAGTCCCAATATTCCACATGGAAATTTTGTCTACTGTTTCTATTGCATAAAACTCAAAAGGGAGTATGTCTTCACTCCATTTCCACGTTCCCCTTGTTCACTGTGCTCTGCTCTTCTCTCAATCGTCAAGCATGGCAAACTTTTCCCTACACTTGGGCCTTTGCACATTCTAGTCACTCTGTCTGGAATGTTCTTTCCTCTACTTCCAGGTCATTCATCCTCCCAGAATCTGTTTATATGTCACCTCCTCAGAGGAGAAGCCGTCCCTCACCAGTTCGCTCTTTATTTAGCTCATTTCCTTATTTGTTTCCTTCATGGCATTTGCCATCCTTTGTCATTATTTTATTTATTGTTTGCCTCTTTCTATGTTTGTTCCCCTCACTAGAATATGAGTTTCATGAAGGCAACTAAATATCTGTTTATTGATCATTGTACTCCAGGACCTAGAACCAGGCCTGGTCCATGACAGGCACTCAATAATCTTTTTCTTTTCTTTTTTTGGAAGAAATGAATGAACAGATGATATTATGGCCAATGAGAGCAGATGGACCAGTGGATCTCTAGATGCATTAATCTTGTTAGGAATACCACATAATGGTCCAATGGCTGATGACTGCAGAACACTGCCAGAGAACCACCGTGCAAAAATGTGGCCAGGATTAAGTGTGCACAGCTCAAAGCCTTATGTTATATAAAACATGAGATCAAGGGTCCGGGGGCCCTGTGAGTGAGCCAAGTAAACTACTGTCTATTTTCTTTACCAAGACCAAGCTCATATGGACTCCGGGGCACACCCTAGGTGAACTAAGGACCCAGTTTTCCCAAGGTGAATCAGGAGAGGCTGAGGGGGCAGGGGCACACCCGAGGAAGACATGGTAGAGTATTTTCAACACTATTTTCTCTTACTTGACAGTTCAGGAATTCATCTAAAGCCTTTTCAAAGTGCCAGGTTCTTGTTCATGTAATGAATCTATCGATTCACTTGTTGTCCCCAGGAGACTCTGAAGACCACAGAATGTCAAGAGAGAAGACAAAGCATTCTCACTGCTTGTCATGGAGCCTTAAGGGTGAAGACGCAGGTCTTGACATATTCCCAGAAGGGGCTCATGACCCAGTTATTATTCTTTGGGGGTTAAATGGTTATTTATTTTAGGACTTCCCTACTTTATTGCTCCCAGCTAACTTGCCTTCCATGCCTGTAAATCATCCCTCTCTTTACATAGAAAGTAGAATAGAACAATAACTATTTATTCATTTCTTTGTTCATTCACTCAATCGGCAATTGTTTTTATAATAATCAACAAGATACAGTAAAAAAAAAAAAAAGGAGTATTTTTCTGGAATCAAACTAAGTAGTTGATCCCTAGATCGCCGGAGTCCTCCAACTCCCCAGTCTGACTTTCATACTGTTTGCCAGAGTAATTTTTAATTGGAGCAGTATCAAGTATCTACCATAATCTAGGTATTATTTTAGTTAGCAGTGAATAACAGCAACTTTGTTCCTGGCTTTTGTTCCTGTATCTGTTCTTGATATACATATAAAACCTTCAGTGGTGCCCCATTGCCTTTAATTCCAAATCCCTAACTTGGCATTCAGTGTCATACATAAAGATTCTACATGGCTGCTCTGCTTTATCTCCCACGACAAAGCTCAAGCACCAGCCATACAGAACATTCTAGCATTCACCTCACCTCATGTAAAGCTACTTCATTCCACAGGAGCTCTGCACATGCTGCTTTCTTGGATTTCTCTTTTGCAGGCCTAGATCTCACAGCTCATCATTAAGTACCAATCACCTCACATGCCACTTCCTCCAGGAAGTCACCCCTGATCCACCCAGGCTGAGTTAACTGCACTTAGAACATGTCATTATTAATTTACTGGGGTCCCTCTCTGGACTATCAGCTGCTTAAGGTAAGAAACTAAGTCTTATTCTCATCGACATCCTCAATAAGCCTCAATAATAAATATCTTCAATAAGCCCAGTGCCAAGCAGATATAGGACTTCAAAATAATATCTATGCATTGATACACCCATGATAAATAATCATGAGAGCTGTGACCTTTATTAAGTGCCAAGCACTTTTCCAAGTACTTCACACTCATGTTTTTCTCACTGAATCCTAGCCAGCTCCTTATGAAGTATGATTATCCCCTTTTACTCGTGACCAGTGACAGACAAACCTGCGCTGGGCAGTAGAAGAAAAAGCACTAACCTGGGAGTCCAAGCATCTGAGTCCTAAGCCAGTCTTTGCAGCCTACTTGTGCCTTAGCAGAGAACAGGTCAGTATTCTCAAAGCCTCAGTTTCCTTGCTTGTTAATAAGCATGGCCTTTGGAGTCAGACACCCAAGGTTTAAGTTCCACTCTGTCACTTTCTAGAACAGGCCTTAGGTGAGCTACTTAACTCATCACCATTGAGCTCTTGCCATCTGCCAAGTTCTGAGCCATGTGGTAGGAATAATTACAGCAATAAAAGTAACATTAATTGAGAATTGTTTTATTTAAAATTTTACTATTTTATTATTTATTTTATTATCTATTTGAAATATATTTTATTTTTTATTTAATTGTTTATAACTATAATTAATAGCTAACTTTCATCGATAATAGTGATAATTCACTGGTCTAAGCACTCTTTATGTGTCAAATTATTTAATATTTATGACAATTTTAAGAGGCTGGTTCTATTTCTAGCCCCTACTTAATCCAAATGAGTAAACCAAGGCATACAAGTAGTGGACAAAGGGCTTAAAGCTGGACCCCTCAACTACAGAACCTAATCTCTTGACCAGCTCACCATGTGCCTCTCTTTGTATGTTAATAAAAAGACAGACCCTGCCTCTCGCCTTGCACAACTGCTAACTCCTCTCAAATCTCAGATGCCTCTTAAGCAAAAGGGGCTGCTGATAGTTTCTACATCACAGATTGCTGTACAATTAAATGACTTGACTCATGTATAACACCTACTGACCACTTTTATGAGTGGGTTGGACTAGCTGTTCCATAGATCATCCCTTCCAATCCTCATGTTCTATGAAATCAACCAGAACTCAAGGGCCTCACACACCACCCAGCAGTTTTAGGAGAAGACAGTGGTCATCAAGCGTTTGGAGTCAGCCCACCCTCCCCCAGGGCAGAACTGGGCACCTGTACAGCTTATGGGACTTTCCACTGAACTGAAGTTTCTAAATATTTCAGTCTCAGCCAATTCTGTGGCACTAAGACTGGGTGTACATGAACGTGGTAAGCTGTCACAAGATGGTAAAATTCTCACTGATTCCAGACAGCCACCACCAAAGAGCTCTAGCTGTAGGGCCTGGCCACACGGTTTCACTGCCCTCAAGGGGGAAAGAACCAGACAACCAGATTGCACAGCCTTGGTTGGATCCTCCCCGTCTCTCAGTTGCATCAACCATAGATGCCTCACGGTCAGTCACCTTGGTGGGTACCCAGGTGTCTTGGAGGAGAGAGTACACCATACAAAGCAACAATGTCACGAGCAGGCACTTACCCTGGGTTTGTTACAGATATTCCACTCCTCAATCCTCAGAAAGTTGATATCACTATCATTATCATAAAACACCACCACTATGCTCACAATTTATGAAAGTTTGGGTGGGTAGCCCATTATTACTAAGAGCTAATCAAGAACACAGAGTGCACAGGATAATAACTCACTCATTCTTTCACTTATCCATTCATTCCCTCAACTATTAAGAAGTATTGATTGTGTCTCTTTCGGGTGCCAAGCTCTGTTCCAGGAAATAGAATACAGTCGTGAACAAAACAGACAAAAGCCCCAGACAAGGAACTTGAATTCTAGTGTGGTGGGCGGTGGGGTGAGAAAAATGCGAGATAAGATAGTGACAAGAGTTCTGGTGAAATACAGGCAGGAAAGGAGGAGAGAACACATGGGAAGAGACTTATAATTCCATAACTGCTAATGTTTTTTTTCATGATTACTCTGTGCTGGGCATCATTCTAGGTATTTTACATGTATGCACTCGTTGAGTCCTTCCGGCCACCCTAGGAGGTAAGTCCTATTATTAGGATCTCGTTAGAGATGAAACAGTGAGGCACAGAGAGGGTAGAGGCTTTACTTACCCGGGGACCCATAGCCAACAAGGGGCAGAGCCAGGACTTGATCCCTAGCGGTCTGCTTTAAGTTACTCCCTTAGCCAACCAAGGTGTGCAGCAGCCTCAGTACAGGAGAGCTGGTCTAGACTCCTTTAGATGCATGTTTGGGAGGCCCCTTCTCTTGTCTCTGCTCCCTTCTTCCTTTCCTCTGACCCTCTTTCCTTCTTCCTCTCAGGCTTCCAAATGCATCCAGTTACTGGAGTTCCATGAGTCCCACCCTCCTCCCCAACCCATGTCCCGCAGTGCTTCCCTGCCCTTGGATCTTCACCTCTAGAGTGGGGCACCTATAAAACAACCAATGTCTTCTCGCAGCTGTCAGGCCATAACTGGATGGGGTGCGAGACTAGAAGCCCCCTCTCCACCAGGACTGAGAATGAGGGTGGGTGAAGAGGGTTAGAGTGGCAGAGAATCCCATCCTGCCACCAACCCCATTTTTCGGATGGAAATACCGACTGCAAAAACAACTAAAGGAGCTGAGTTGGGATTTGAATTCAGGGCTATTTGACCCTGAAGCTCTCATCCACTAGACTTTACTGTTAATTTCAAAGAGCAGGTCTGCGCTGGGCAGAAAATAGATATGCTTTATTAAGTACTGGCTTGAAGAATGAAAGGACAGGTGGATTCGTGAATACATAGGCCCAAAGAAATGGGCAGATGTGCACAGGCATGCGAAGCAAATAAAACAGTAAAGGTATATGTGCATGAAAATGCAGCAAGGACCAGCACACTCTGGTTGATAAGCAGCTTTGGAAATACCCAGAACAAAACAGTCTTCACAAGTATTGCTGTAAATACAAGCTTGCAATCTCCTAGCCAGGCAAACCTAACCCTATTTTTCAACTGCAGCTTTACAGGAGTCTCTTGCATGCTGTTTTCCTTTTATAGACAAGGACAGGTGTGTTTAAGGGACATAATTTGGGACAGGCACCTGGTCAAGTTGAGAGCAGCACCTGAGGAGGAAAAAGGCCCCCTTGGGAGAAGCAGAAATGCCAAAAGGTGACGGGAGAGGGAACTGTGCTGCTAGTCCCTCACACCGTGACTTTACCACCTTCTAGTCACCCAACAGCAGGGCACGTAATGGGCAGAAAAGATTGCCCTGCCCTTTACACGTGTGTCTGCAACTACTTTTCGAACTGGGGCGATAAGTGGCATGATTGGTTTCCTTGTGCCGACACAGCCGCTTCTCGTCGGCGGGGCCTTTCTCCTGAAGCTGTGGTGGGCTCCACGGGTCACGGGCACAACAGCTCCCGGCAAATGATCACCTTCCATCACTGAGGAGTAAATCCCCAGCTCCTTGCTAGGATCTGACCTCATCCGCGGCCTCCCTCCTTCACACATTCTGCTTCACACTGGCTTCCTTGCTGTGCTACATCACCCCAGCTTGCTCTTGTCTCTGTGTTTACATTTGCCACACCCTCTGCCCGTTTCTTCTCGTGCTTTCTTTAGGTCTGGGCTCACAGGTCACCTGCTCAGAGAAGCCTTCCATGAACACCCTTATTTAAAATATCTCTCTCGGGCTTCCCCGGTGGCGCAGTGGTTGAGAGTCCGCCTGCCGATGCAGGGGACACGGGTTCGTGCCCCAGTCCGGGAAGATCCCACATGCCGCGGAGCGGCTGGGCCCATGGGCCATGGCCGCTGAGCCTGCGTGTCCGGAGCCTGCGCTCCGCAACGGGAGAGGCCACAGCAGTGAGAGGCCCGTGTACCACAAAAAATAAATAAATAAATAAAATAAAATATCTCTCTCCTACTCCCTAGCCCCAGGTCACACCTCTCATTCCTGTTCTTCTTCATATCACATACCACAGTATGATGCCATATCTTGCCTGTATCTGCTTACATGTTTATTGTCTGTTCCTAGCTGGAATGGAAACTCTATGAGGGAGGCCTTTGACCTGATCGTCACTGCATCCTCAGTGTCCAGAAGGAAGCCTACAACAGCGTGAGCATGCAAAAAATATTAGTGAAAGGAGTGATTGGACAGTGAGTGGATCCAACACTGCAAATGCTCCATGTGCCATGCCATGGGGTGTGTGCTTTATCAATACAATGAAAGGCATTTGAGTGAAAGTAGAGAGCATGCATTCTGGAGACCCATAGGCCTGTCCTTTAAGAGGTTCTGGTCAGTCCTCTTGCACCAGTCTGAGCCCCAGTTTCATCATCTGCAAATTGGGAAGGAAAATAACAGCTCTCTCACTCAACTGTTGCTTGAATTAAATGAGGCAATGCTTGTATAGCATATTATCCTGTACCTGGCATATAAATGATTCCAGCAATTCAATAAATAGTAATACATACTGGTATTTCTATTCATACAATGAGGATGGAAAAAGAAAGGGGCATACATGTTAGCTGAGTACCGCACGACTGGTATCGCTCCAGCTCATTTTGCTTGCCTGAACTTACTCTCCCACAACTGTCTTCTGAAATAGGCATGACTACCCCTGGTTTCTAGATGAGGAAACAGAGGCACCTCAAAACCAAATGGTTTGCCCAGAATCACCCAGTTCCTAAGTGACAGATCCAGACCTCAAAGCCAGGTTCTCTGCTTCTTCATCACACCAGGTTGCTTCTCTTGAAAATAAAAACAGATCACAGAAAACCAACAGGACATGGACACAAGCAGTCCCAGGGCACAGAAAATTTAGTTTAAGACTCAATTTAAACTCTCCCTAGTCCTCCTCCATGACACCTCCAGTGGAGAACGATTGCCCTTGGGTAGCACTGCCAGATAAAACGCAGGATGCTTAGTTAAATTTGCATTTCAGATAAACAAAAAAAGCTTTTTTAGTATATAACAATTATTACATACTTAATGATGGCTTTCTCTCCCTCCCATCTCTCTTTCTACCACCTTCCTCCTTTCGTTTCTCTCTCCCTCTCTGTCTCTCTCTTCTTTTTTTTTTTTTTTTTTGGTTAATCTGGCAACTTTATAGCCTTGTATTTCTTACAGTCCCTCAAGGTGTGCATGTTTGTGAGCTAACCAGTGCTCCCCACCAGGGAAGAAGTTTGTAGAAGACATTTCAGAGTGTCTGTCCACTTCGTGGCCCTCTTATCTGATAATGACCCTACCCCACACACAAGGGTAGGCCTGCACCACCATGCTACCTGCCTGCCTGGAAAAGATCCCAAACCACTCTTACAAATCCAGTTCTCTCTCTTGAGAATTTGAACCAAGAAAGTGGAAGATGGAGCTAAGTCAATGAACCATGAAACAGTCCAATAAATTTCTCTTTCTTTCTTCTTTCGTTTTTTCATTTTGCTTTTGCTTTGGTTTGCTTATTTTGTTTCAAGTGGGATTTTGGCTCTTATAATCAAATCACTCTTGACTAGGCCATACCTCTCTTGTGGTCATTTTACTTGCCCAGAAGAGATACAAAATGACCCATATTTTTGAGTGCCTGGATGAAGATATTATTGCCTTTTAAAATTTCTCTAATGTTATGTATTTCCTCAATTGGTTACATTTTATTTTAAATCAGAAAAAATACTATCCAGAGGCCCATCTTATGGAAAAGGTAACATGATTTAATGTCTTGAAAATAACGGTAATTCTAAGTGTCATCAGCTTTGATGAGCACCCTCCATCCAGTCTTCACATACCATCTGGATGGCACAGGCACATAAATGGAAAGGGGAGGAAAACAGACTTCTCTGAAGGAAAGTGAAAAACCCACCCTATGCTTCCTGTATGGGGTGGATCTCTCATGGCAAGGGCCAGACTCCTTCGTTGCCTGGCATCTGTGGCCTCATCCTGGTCTAGTCAACGGATTTCTTTATGCACCCCAGGAACAGGGAAGCACTGAAGTTTTTCCCCGAATTTTGGAAAGTAAATTGGAGAATTCCAGACAGAGCAGGGAACTGCTTATCCCAGTCATAGAGGCTTAAGTCCCTCTAAAAATATCTGAGCAGCCGTGTCTGTAACAACTGTAAAGTCCTTTTCACTCGGCCCCCCCGTCCTGGCCCTGACCCTGGACACCCCAGCTCTGCCCAGCTCCTGATCCTTATGGTCTGGATTTTATTTCTGTCCTCATGCTGATGACAG
The DNA here is from genome assembly GCF_026419965.1 of Kogia breviceps. Lineage (NCBI taxonomy): Eukaryota > Metazoa > Chordata > Mammalia > Artiodactyla > Physeteridae > Kogia > Kogia breviceps. The sequence continues at coordinate 52,603,137 of NC_081327.1, read as the reverse complement.
TCCACAGTTAACTGAACTTCATGTCGCATATTCTGAAACTGAAAAATCTCAACTAACGAGACAGCTGGAGTGTTTTACTCTGCTCGACCCCCACCATGACCCCTTTTTATAGATCTTCAAAGCCTTACTCTCTTGGAAAAATGCTAGAGCCCATTTAGAGACCCTGTATGTTTTATTGGACAAATATAGTGACTTCTTTCAAAGATAAGTTATCTGTATGTTTTTCAAAAGCCTTTTTGAAGTTTGCTAACTTATGGCAAGGACCACCTTCCTCTCCTCTGCTGAGCATCACAAGACTTCATGTTTCCCCCACAAATGTCACAAGATCCCTCCTCCCCTGATGACCACAAGGCAACGTCCATAAAGGCCTTTGGTTGTACTCATGGATATTTTTTAAGCCTGGAACTTTATGTATTAAGAATCTGGGGTGTGGAAGTGGCAGGCCTCCAAATGGTGAGTATTCTCCTCTTTGCTTCCTACAGTGCAATTCTCATAAACTACAAAGTTTTCTTTAAAAAAAAAATCCCAGTCTTTTTGTTTCCTTGCTTTTTTACTCTGTAGATTAAAAGCAAAAATTGGCTTCTGTAGTTTTGACCGCATCTCCCTGTCACCAAGTTCATACCCCTGTATTAGTTACCTATTGCTGCCCCAAAACGCAGTGGCTGAAAATAACAGTAAACATTTGTTATCACTCAGAGTTTCTATGGGTCAGGAATTCAGGAGCAGCTTAGCTGGAAAATTCTAACTTGAGGTACTCTATTAGAGCCAAGAGACTGACCAGGACTACAGTCATCTGAAGGCTTGACCGGGGCTGGAGAACCTTCTTTCAAAGTGGATCCCTCATGTGGTTGGCCAACTCATGCTCACTGTTGGCAGGAGGCCCCAGCTCTTCTTCACCTGGTCCTTTGAGTTTCCTCATGTCATGGTGACTGGCTTCCCCCAGAGTGGGAGATCCAAGAGGCCAGGGTAGAAGCTGCGATGCCTTTTGTGACCTAGCCTCAGAAGTCACACACTGTAACCACTGCCATACTTGATTGGCCCTCTGGGTTATCGTGGGAGGAGATTACATAAGTGTGTGAATACCTAGAGCTCAGGCTCACTGGGGGTCATCAAGGAGGCTAGATCCCACATTTGCCATCTGACCCTTCCCTCCCCTCTCTGCTTCTGGTCACCACTTCACCAATGCTATTTTAAGTCCCTGGATATCCATACAAAGATTTATCCACCCGGCTGGACCCTTACCTATCATGCCTGCTGAAGCTGCCAATATTTAAAATTATTTAAAATGTCATTATTTATCAGAGCAAAGCTTTTCTCTTAAATATAAAATAGAGAATCAGTGAGAGCCACACTGGCACCAGCTTATGAGAGAAAAGATGGGACTGCTCTGGTGGACAAGAAGTTCAGATAGTCTGCAGGAAAACACAATTGACAAAAACAGACCAAAAAAATGATCACTGCAATTCTGGGCTATATTAATAGCTCTAGAGTATGTTTCTTAAATGAGGTGATATTCTTACTGATGACTGAAATTTGAGCTTAAGTCTTGTAACATATTGGGAGGGGCTTTGACAACCCAAAGTAGGTTCAGAGATGAGGGAGCAGGGGTGAAATCCAAACTGAAAGCATAATAAAGATGCCAAGCATTTTACAATCTTTGCTATGGTCAGAATGTTTGCGCTTCCCCCACCAAAATCCATATATTAAATCTTAATGCCCAAGGTAATGGTATTAGGAGGTGGAGCCTTTGAGTGGAACCCTCACAAATGAGATTAGTGTTCTTATGAAAGAAATCTGGGCTTCCCTGGTGGTGCAGTGGTTGAGAATCCGCCTGCCAATGCGGGGACGCAGGTTCGAGCCCTGGACTGGGAAGATCTCACATGCCGCGGAGCAACTAAGCCCGTGCACCACAACTACTGAGCCTGCGTTCTAGGCCCACGTGCGACAACTACTGAATCCCTAGAGTCCGTGCTCCGCAACAAGAGAAGCCACCGCAATGAGAAGCCCGGGCACCGCAATGAAGAGTAGCCCCTGCTCACCACAACTAGAGAAAGCCCGCAGAAACAACGGAGACCCAACACAGACAAAAATAAATAAAGAAATTTATATATTAAAAAAAAAAACAGAGTTTGCAACAATACTACAACTATAATTGTTGCAGGCCAAAAAAAAAGAAATGTCACAGAGCTCCCTCACCACTGTGACCCAGAGGAGGGCCCACACCACACATAACCATGCTGGTCCCTGATCTCGGGCTTCCAGCCTCCAGAGCTGTGTGAAATTAATTTCTATTGTTTGTAGACCTCTTGGTCTGTGGCAGTTTGTTACAGCAACCTGAATGGACTAACACAATCATTATCTCCAGTGCATTGTCTGACCTGTTTTCTTAGCATCCATCACTTCCCTCAGTCTTCCCTTCCCACATTATCCAGCTTTTATCTCACCTTAGATTCCCCCATCAATAGCCTTTCACCAGGCCTACCCAACCCTCATAGCTTCCTTCACTGTTTCCCTCTCAACACCCCACAACGGGCCCACACTGCCCCAGCAGACTCAAGGATAATGGCAATGGCAACACTGCTCTCAGGCATAGCACTTTACAGTTTACCAAGTGCTTCCACATCTGTCTATTATCCCATCAAGTCAGGCTAGCCTTGGTCTCTGGAGCCCCCAGGAAAGCAAACAGTGGTAGGCACTTCGGGGTGCATGGAGCAGCCTATATTTCTTCCTTAATTCAAGTAAGAATATTTTAACATATATAGTTGTGCAAGCTCATGAAGCAGGAACAAGTTTACAGGTTCAGTTTAGGTTCATAGCCCAGAAAGCTTCAGTCACACAGCCACGGTTTCCCAGCATGTTGATGGCAAAGCCAGAACCAGTAACCGGAGTATTGGGACACCCAGTGCTTTTCCCCCTCTGCACCATTACAAAAAAGTCCTCCTTCAGGTTGTGGTGGAGGACATGGGAGGACAGCAGGAAAGTGCTTTCTGCTGTTGCAGCACGGAGCTCTGTGGTGGCACCCCTCGCAGGCGCCACAGAGCTGAACACAATAACGGTTTGCACTTATCAGTCCCCATTCATCTCCCCGTCCCCCTGTGACATTCATTATCAAAAACACAGACACAAGGAAGGGCAGGAGTTAGAATCAGAAGAATGCACAGGCGTCCTTTGCTGCCTTTAGAGGCTTTCTTTTCTGTTTCTAATAAACTCTGTTAAAAGCCTGTGCCTGGGAGTGTAGAAGAGTGGAGCAGGAGGAACAAAGCAAACATTTTATTTTATTTGCGTGACAAAGGCTCATGGGAGAAGCTGGCTTTGGCATAACAACGCGGCTCTTCTCGATGTTACATGAGTGAGTGAATTCAAAGGAGCTTATAGGAAAGACACAGGAGATTATTTGGAGTCTGGGAAGGTTTAGGGAGCAGAATCTGACAGGCACTATCAGAGCTGGGGACTGAGAGGGGTAACAAGGGGTTTCCAAATCTAAGCACAGCAAAGCATAGCCCCCTACCCCCAGAGACTCAGAACAGAGGGCAAGAGGGCAAGGGGAGGTTGCCAGAGGAAGCAGCTTAGAAAATTACCCTAAATTATTGGCTTCCCAGGAAAAACTAGAAGCGGCTTTGTCCTTCTCTACCCCCACAATGCCAATACTTGCAGAGGGCAGGAAACTGGGGGTCAGCAGTAAAAAACAAACAAACAAAAAAAGGCCTGGCCTACCAACCTGGAGGAAGAGAAGGGGGGAAGGTCACAAAGACTTGCCTGCTGCATCACTGGGTCCTCAGACCCTAGGGCAGCCCCCAGAAAAGGCCTCCTGAGTGTCTACTTCTGCTCACCCCATTCCTTCTCTTCAAGATTGCAAAGAAGACCCCAGGTTGACAGAGCCACAGGAGAGGCCCAGGTCTCAGTTAAGATGTATAAGTTAGCAATTCTCGAAGTTAATGAGCCACCTGGGAACTGGGCAAAAATGCAAGTTCAGTGGATCCAACGAGGAGCCTGAGATTCTGCTTTTCTAACAGGCTCCCAGGTGTTGCTGCTACTGCTGGTCCACAGACCTCACTTTGAGTATCAAAGACGTAAGCTGAAGTTTTCAAAATGGATTTGGTTGATAATGGCCAATGGTTAGAAATGGTCAATATGATTATACTACCATCCTTACCATCTCATCATCATGAGTGACTAAAACACTGATTTCAAAACTGACTTGTATGTTTGCAGATGACATGATACTATACATAGAGAATCCGAAAGATGCTACGAGAAAACTACTAGAGCTAATCAATTAATTTGGAAAAGTAGCAGGATACAAAAATTAATGCACAGAAATCTCTTGCATTCCTATACACTAATCATGAAAAGTCTGAAAGAGAAATTAAGGAAACACTCCCATTTACCACTGCAACAAAAAGAATAAAATACCTAGGAATAAGCCTACCTAAGGAGACAAAAGACCTGCATGCAATAAAACTATAGGACACTGATGAAAGAAATTAAAGATGATACAAACATATGGAGAGATACACCATGTTCCTGGATTGGAAGAATCAACATTGTGAAAACGATTATACTACCCAAAGCAATCTACAGATTCAATACAATCCCTATCAAACTACCCACGGCATTTTTCACAGAACTAGAACAAAAAATTGCACAATTTATATGGAAACACAAAAGACCCCGAATAGCCAAAGTGATCTTGAGAAAGAAAAACAGAGCTGGAGGAATCAGGCTCCCTGACTTCAGACTATACTACAAAGCTACAGTAATCAAGACAGTACGGTACTGGCACAAAAACAGAAATAGAGATCAGTGGAACAGGACAGAAAGCACAGAGATAAACCCACGCACATATGGCCACCTTATTTTTGATGAAGGAGGCAAGAATATACAATGGAGACAAGACAGCCTCTTCAATAAGTGGTGCTGGGAAAACTGGACAGCTACATTTAAAAGAATGAAATTAGAACACTCGCTAATACCATACACAAAAATAAACTCAAAATGGATTAAAGACCTAAATGTAAGGCCAGACACTATAAAACTCTTAGAGGAAAACATAGGCAGAACACTCTTTGACATAAATTATAGCAAGATCCTTTTTGACCCACCTCCTAGGGAAATGGAAATAAAAACAAAAACAAACAAATGGGACCTAATGAAACTTAAAAGCTTTTGCACAGCAAAGGAAATCATAAACAAGATGAAAAGACAACCCTCAGAATGGGAGAAAATATTTGCAAATGAAGTAACTGACAGAGGATTAATCTCCAAAATTTACCAACAGCTCATGCAGCTCAATATCAAAAAAGCAAACAACCCAATGCAAAAATGGGCAAAAGACCTAAACAGACATTTCTCCAAAGAAGATATACAGATTGCCAACAAACACATGAAAGAATGCTTAACATCACTAATCATTAGAGAAATGCAAATCAAAACTACAATGAAGTATCACCTCACACCAGTCAGAATGGCCATCATCAAAAAATCTACAAACAACAAATGCTGGAGAGGGTGTGGAGAAAAGGGAACCCTCTCGCACTGTTGGTGGGAATGTAAATTGATACAGCCACTATGGAGAATAGTATGGAGGTTCCTTAAAAAGCTAAAAATAGAACTACCATATGACCCAGCAATCCCACTACTGGGCATATACCCTGAGAAAACCATAATTCAAAAATAGTCATGTACCACAATGTTCACTGTAGCTCTATTTACAATAGCCAGGACATGGAAGCAACCTAAGTGTCCATTGACAGATGAATGGATAAAGAAGATGTGGCACATATATACAATGGAACATTACTCAGCCATAAAAAGAAACAAAATTGAGTTATTTGTAGTGAGGTGGATGGACCTAGAGTCTGTCATACAGAGTGAAGTGAGTCAGGTGGATGGACCTAGAGTCTGTCATACAGAGTGAAGTGAGTCAGAAAGAGAAAAACAAATACCGTATGCTAACACATATATACAGAATCTAAAAAAAAAAAAACAATGGTTATGAAGAACTTAGGGGCAGGACAGGAATAAAGATGCAGACAGAGAGAATGGACTTGAGGACATGGGAAGGGGGAAGGGTAAGCTGGGACGAAGTGAGAGAGTGGCATGGACTTATATATACTACCAAATGTAAAATAGCTAGCTAGTGGGAAGCAGCCGCATAGCACAGGGAGGTCAGCTCGGTGCTTTGTGACCACCTAGAGGGGTGGGATAGGGAGGGTGGGAGGGTGACGCAAGAGGGAGGAGATATGGGGATATATGTAAATGTATAGCTGATTCATTTTGTTATACAGCAGAAACTAATACACCATTGTAAAGCAATTATACCCCAATAAAGATGTTAAAAAAAAAAAACTTAGTTGTAGCCTGCAAAACACCCTATATAGGTAATTAATTTCCAGATGTCTGCAGTGCATTGCCCAAACACACCTGAAATCCAGAGAAACGTGTTCTAGAGAAGCAAAGGTGAGGGTGGGGGGAGGCCACCAGAATGTCCAGATGATGTCTCTCTCCCACAATTAGGGGTCTTGGAGAAAATTCATGTCTACAATCCTGTGTTGAAATCCATTTCTCTTTTTGCCACTTACTGTACTTAGGATGGGACCAAAATTATTCACCCGTAGGGATTCACTGTCTTTCCCGTTCCCTGACTCAGAGATTTCAGGTATCAAAGATGATGGAACAGGGATACTGTCAGTGAGGGGGAAGTCCTGGGCTAGGAGAGCAAGAAGCTGCTGGCTCTGTGAGGGTTTCAGGCACTAGGAGATAAAAAACCAGTTCACCTGGATTATGTACATGGGTAGAGTCCACTGTGACCTCCAGAGCAGACTCTATCCCCTCATTCCAAGCACGCTGGCAAATTCTTACTATAGAAAACTGCAACAGCTACTCTGCCTGACAGTGTTCTCTGGTGTGGAAAGCTCTGGTACACAGAGCAAGCCGCTGGCGCCAGGAAGTTGATGCCCCCATGAGTAGCCACCGAGCATTGACTAAAAGATTTAGTGAATAAATACTCCAATTTCTTTGATCCTCAGGAGATGCAACTGGAAGATACTGCTGTAAAATCCAAAAAAACCCCAGTGGGATTGGGCCCCAGTTGCCCAGAGGGAAAACCAGTTTCTTAACGCCCTGAAAATATCCTTCCTTCCCTGTTGTATGAGTTTCCTAGGTCTGCTCTAACAAATTATCATTAACTTGGTGGGTTAAAACAAAGAACTTTATTCTCTCAGTGTTCTGGAGGCCAGAAGTCCAAGATCAAGGTGTCAGCAGGGTCATGCTTCCTCTAGAGGTTCTAGGGGAAAACCTTTACAGCTTCTGGTGGCTGCTGGGACTCCTTGATTTGTAGTCACATCACCCCAATCTCTGCCTCTGTGGTCACATTGCCTTCTCTGTGTGCTTCAAATCTCCCTCTGCCTCCTTATAAGGATACATGTAATTGCCCACCCAGATAATCCAGGATCATCTGCCCCATCTCAAGATCTTTAATAATTACATCTGCAGTGACTTTGCCACATAACTTAACATCCACACGTTCCAGGGATTAGGACATGGAAATCGACTGGGTGCCATTTTTTAATCTACCACACCTGTGTCTCTTCCCTATTTCCCCTCCCCCGATGAGAAGTCCTGGGATCATTTCCCAGATAAAATCCTTGCACTCTAATCCTAATCTCAGGGCCTGCTTTTGGGGAAACCCAAACCAAGACAGCCCCCTTAAATGTTTGAGAACATGAAGAAAGCCTATACTAGACTTTTTAAAATACAAACTTGAGATGGGACTAGACCAGGGCTCTGTAAGTGTTCTTGCGATGAAAGAAGAGTTCTTCCTCAGAGCAAAAGTCAGTCCCTCTGGTTTCACTGAAGACTCTGCTCTCCTTCACCTTCTCAGGACCTAAGCCATAGTGGTGATATCTCCACTGCCTTGGTGGTCAGCCCCCCGCCCCCCACCAGTCTCATCTACAGTAATACACTTCCCACCTTAGAAGTAAGGTGCCACCTCCAGGTGGAAAGCAGATGGACACATGCCACTGAGGTTGAATGGGGCCAGCTGACAGCTCATTCACTGGGAAAAATGCATCAACTTCACTTCTTCACCCTCAGCTCCAGACAGACTCTCACCGGCAGAGAGAACTAAGGGGGGCAGCTTAAAGGGTTATTCCTGCCTCTCCTTCAGAACCCCAACCCCGAAGTGTGACCATAGGAACACAAATGGATTTCTCTGTAATTTTCTTCCAGGGCCCTAATGTTCTCTTGAAAATTATTTTTGACCAAACAAGCTATGCTTAGGATGTGGTGGCCAGGATGGACTTCATAAAAGTTGAGAGTTTACTAAGTGCTTTCTCTGCCTATTGCATAAGTCCTCCCCTTTTGGAGCAGTACTATTTCAAAAATCTCCACTGCACACATAAGAAAACTTACCCCTGCAGGTGTTAAGAAATTAACTTATGGTCTCGCAATAAGTAAGTGATGGTGCAAACATTCCAAGCGAGGCCAACGGACTCCTGATCACTACTTCACACACTGCCTCTGTTATAACTATAGGATCAGCTCCAGGCTCAGACCATGGCCAGCTTGGAAACGCTGAGGAGTCTGGGTTCAGCTGGTCAGGAGCCCTGCTCCATGGTCACTGCCATTCCGCCCTCTCACCCCAAGTCACCTCCCAGACCCTCCCAGTTCTCTGAGCTGCCTTTGACTATTTCCTGAAAACTGACACCAAGGTTGAGTGACAGTGACAGGAGCTCAGACCTCCTCCAGAAAGAGAAAAAGGAGCCCTGATTCCAGCAAAGGAGTGTCTATGCCCTTCTTGGCGAGAGCCTGCTAGCCAGCACCTTATTATGCTGCGAGAGTCCGCGCAGGCCTCTTTAAGTCCATTCATCATTGTTCCGCTAAGTCCATGCTCTGACGCAGTAGCCTTGATTGTTTTTTTCCCACCGCTACCGGCTTCAGTAATGTGGAAAACAGGCGAGGGGTAATCATTCTCTTCGTCATTAGGGCAAATAGGAGAGTCCTCTGTGGACGTGGCCTCCCAGTGTGGGTGAGCAAAAGGGCAGGCAGAGGTTTTTTAATGAAAGGGCTGGCTCAGGGAGGCCTGTTTCTAAACAGAGGAAGCTTGAAGATACATGGTGTTGTAGCATGGAGCACAGGGAGTGTAGTTCTGCTCAGATCTCAGGAGAGTCAGGGGTGGACCAGGGCTGGGCCACGCACGGAAAGCTTAGTCACTTCAGGAGCGTCGAGAAAGCAGTCACTGGTTTCCAGGACGGCCATGAGAAGCGGGAGTGTGAGGCTGCCTGGAGAACGGGCTGCCAGAAGACCTAATAATCTGCTTGGCTGGGAACTCAGCACAGCTGTTAGGGACACACGCTCTAGAGTCCCCTACCACGGGCTTCATTCCTGACTTCCCCACTTTTCTAGTTGTGCAGTCTTGCACACATGACTTATCCACCCTGAGCCTAAATTTACTAAACAGTAAAATGGACATGATAAATATCAGTGGATTTGTGAGGTTAAAATGTGATAAAGTCCATAAAACGCCTGGCATATAATAAATTGCCAATGCATTTTAGCTGTCATCAGCCTCATCATGGACAGAATGTGAGGCTCAATGAGAGGGACATCTGCTAGGACTTAAAGATGGGACGGACATGTCTGGGTCTTCAGATGCTCCACTGTGTCCAAGCAGGGCCTCGGAGACAAAGGAAAATGAGAGACTTTTATGAGTCTAAAAAAATTTAAAAACATATTAATTAGTGTAATACTAACTTCTAACATATAAACTCTCAAATACCAGTGGCTTAACAAAACAGAAGTTTATTTTTCACTCATGTAGCAGGCCACAGTAGGTGTTTCTGGTTGGAAGGCATCTCTGCTGTCTTTAACGTGTGGCCCCAAAGTTGTGCTGCGTGAGGACAAGCGGCTGGAGAAAAGGGAGAGAGCACGGGGAATGCATGAGGGAGGTATGCATCAAGCAGGCCAGGGAGTGGGGCAGATCACAACTAGCCCATTGGCTGGAACTCAGTCACATGACTCCATCGAGCTGCAAGGAAGGCTGGGAAATATCTATTTGTCTGCTCAGGAGGAAAGGGAAATGAGTTTTGGTGAACACATTCGATGAATAAAAATGAACTTCAATTAACGCCTCTTCTCAAGAGGCCAGGCTCATTCCTGGAGTCTTGTCTTCAAGGTTCTGGCGGGGGGTGGTTCTGCATGGAAAGGCACTGCTGAGTCCTGTGCCCTGGAATTCTTCACAGTCATGTGACCGCTAATTCTTCCTTCTCTTTTGTCATGGCTTTAGATTCCAAGACCATGCACATGGTAGGAAAAATAATGTGGGTCATGTCCTTTCCTGAAAGAGTAGCGCACTGCCAACACATGATATCAAAAAGACGTAGGAGAAGCTGACCTCAGTTTTTCTTAAGGATGAAGTTAGAAGAAGGGATCTGGTGTCTAAGACTAGGCTTTGAGAAACTCTCTTAGGCACAAAGATCCTCAGTCTTCACTGTGAGGCCATGAGGTGACACATGCCTCCATTATTTTGGGCAAGCTGACCAAACCATACTGGCTTTAAGACTATGCCTCTACGGGACTCTTAGTTATCGTGACAACTGGGAAAATATGAATCGATGCTTGAATGATTAATTATGTGTGCCACACTGTCATAACTTCAAGCCGTAATATGGTCATGGTTTGATCTCCTAGGAACAAGAATTTTAACTAACAGCTCACTGATTTTGGAAAGAGAAGATATTCAAAACCATGCCCTGCAATCCAATCATAAGCCATTTGTATGACTGTTGTTAGTATAACTGATGCTATGTTGGGCCCTTACAGTTTCTCTTGTCCTTTTGCTGACCCTACCCAGAACCGTACGGTGCAGTGAATCACCTTTCTGCTGTCAAGGGCTTTGTAGTTAATAGATATTGTTTAATGATCATTAGGATCAGGTAGCCACTATACTGTTAGTCCCCAAACAATGATGAAAACCTTCCCTGACATATTCCTGGTGCCCACAAGACTAGTTAGTTATCCATTCATAAACCTTAACTTAGGAATGCATGTCCTGTTTCCAAACACCTACCTCCTTGCCCTAGGTTAACCACAAAATTGTCCCAGTGGCCCCTCGGCGGTGCAGAGGGCAGCCGCGAACTGTTTCAGATCACTGTCGGTCTGATCCAGACCCCACCCTGTGAGTAAGTTACCCTATAATAAACTGACCCATTGATTACATGGAGCTGCCTGCCTCATTTTTCTGTCTTAGAATGCCTTCTCAGTTTGGTGGGCACTTGTTGTTCCCTCCGTCCTCCAACACCATCATCCAAATTATCTGAGGGTCATTCTGATCAACTTGCAACTACCTGACCAGCTCACTGCGTAGTCAATGCCACCCAGGCATTCCATGAATAGCAGGAGAGTCACTCTGGTCCCTTCTAGAAAATAACTATATCTGGTGGCTAAGTACATGAAGATGCAAAAATAGCCTAGTTAAATAACCATTTTGGTAATTAATACAAAATGATTTCTCTAAGTTTCAACTGAGAACTATTTCACAGACATGGTGTTGATCTCTCAGTATTTCAGTTTTCCCATCTAAAACCCAGAAATATTAGTATTCCTCCCTATATGGATTAGCTTATCATTTGGTAAATATTCACTCCCTTTACCCAAAGGTCATGGGAGGAGTACACCTCCTTGCCCTACTGATATTGGATTTGGTCATATGACTTGCTCTAGCCAGTGAAATGTATCACTTCTGAACCTAGGCCTTAAGACATATTATGTCATTCTGCTCACCCCTTTGAGAGCTTCCAACCTCTACCATAAAAGACCTCCCCCCATATAACTGCTACCCCTTTATCCTGGGCCCAGGAGTGAAACTATGTGGAGCAGAGCCACCTGAGCCAACCTCAGCTGCCCCACAGATATATGGGTATAAATAAATACTTATTGTTATGTGCCACTGAGTTTGGGGATGGCTTGTTACACAGCATTATGGTGGCAATATCTAATTGATACACTCTTCATACAGCAAGAATATAGCAGCAGGAGCAGTTTTTAATAGGAGGTAACTTACATAGAAAATAACCAAGCAATTATCATGAGTTACTTAGAGGCCCTAATATAGGACAAGGTCTTTGAAATAGAGCTCTTGTCAGAGCCTGCCTATGGGTAGGATACCAAGAAACCTGCTTTCCTTCCCACAGAGAGTTTTGCTTGAGGCTCCATCTTCATTTACCCAACAAGCGGAGTGGAAGCTTTGAGTTCATTCTGTTCTTTATTTGGAAAGTTTATCATTTAACATCTTTGAAGTCAGGTTGGACACACAAATCCTATTTTTGATAGTGAAAATTTCCTCTTTTCCAAGGAAGGCAGAGAAAACGACTCTGGCACAGATGGAGATTTCTTCAGGGAAGGAAAGCAGCATTTAGGTTGGTGACTGCCTTCCCTGGTGAGCTATTGTATTCTTGTTTGGGGTTTCTGGGCCCTCATTTTGGATACAGTGAGACTATTCAACTGAGATTTATAGCATGGAAGTAGTCAACAAGAGCAGATGAATCCATCTGGGAAGTCACGTTGCCCTCCACATAGTATTGTTCCTTCTGCTTCCCCCAAGTAGTTACCCTTTTTTCCTTTTTTTTTTTTTTTTTTTTTTTTTTTTTTGCGGTACGCGGGCCTCTCACTGTTGTGCCCCCTCCCGTTGCGGAGCACAGGCTCCGGACGCACAGGCTCAGCGGCCATGGCTCACAGGCCCAGCCGCTCCGGGGCATGTGGGATCTTCCCGGACCGGGTCACGAACCTGTGACCCCTGCATCGGCAGGCAGACTCCCAACCACTGCGCCACCAGGGAAGCCCAGTTACCCTTTCTTTAAAATCATTATTTATCCGATGAACCCATATTAAAGCACTTTCATGGGTATACTCAGCCAAAGGGTATCATAGTACACATGCTATGACGGCTGCCTTTGCTTAAATATGTGGTTTTATTTATCTATTTAAGAAAGCATCATCTTTCCATTATGAATAAGTGCTAGGGAATATCAGTTTGAGTCCAGTCATGTTCTACATTGTAGAGGGCAATGGGTAGCTAAGAAATCTCCTTAGCTGTGTATTCCCCACCCCAACATTCTAGCAGAGTTCTTTTCCAGCCTAAGTCCCAGACAAGAGTGAGTATTGCTAACATTAGGAAGTTCTGCATGGAATGCTGCCACTTCCCCTCCCCAGCCTGTGCTCTTCTCAATCGACACCTCAATCTCATCTGTCCCCATGGCTTTAAGCATCATTTTACACTGAAAACTCTTCCATTTAGACCTCTAGCCCAGAATACTCCTGAGTTCCAAATTCATTTAAAAAAAAAACCAACGACTGCCTATTTGATGGTTTACAGACATTTTAAACATAATATATCCAAATGGAATTCTCAGTCCACTCTCTCCCTGCACACATAGACACCAAACCTCCAAAACTGATTTTCCTCTGACCATACTCAATAAATAACATTTTCATCTTTTCTAGGACTTAAATTGAGAATCTGGGAGTCATCCATGCTCCTGTCTCCTTCAGCCCCTTCAACCAATTTCTTACATACTGAGTCTTAGAGTCTATTTTCAAAACACATGGAGATTCCATCACTTCTCTCCACCATCATCACCTTAGACCAAGCATCACAATCTCTTCTCTGAACTCCTGCAAACGCTTCTACTCGGCCTTCCTCATTGCATCCGCCACATAATCAGTCAGTGATATTTTTTTCTTAAATGTAAGGCATTCTAAATCACGTCTCTCTTTAAAATGCTCCAGCGACTTCCTGTTGTAAAATATTACCACACACTTAGTGACTTAAAGTGACACAAACTGATTATCTTATAGTTCTGGAGGTCAAAAGTTTGAAAAGGGTCTTAATGGGCTAAAATCAACGTGTCAGCGATTTTGTTCCTTTCTAGAGGCTTCAGGAGAGGATCTATTCCTTGCCTTTTCTAACTTCTAGAGGATGTCTCCATTCCTTGGCTCATGGCCCTGCGTGACCTTAGCCTCTGCTTCTGTCATCCTATCTCCTTCTCTGTATCTGACCCTCCTGCTTCCCTTCTATAAGGACCCTAGTAATTCCATTGGGCCCACCCTGATAACCCAGGATCATCTCCCCATCTCAAGAGTCTCGGCTTAATCTCATCTGGAAAGTCTCTTTTGCCATGTAAGGATAACACAGTCACAGGTTCCAAGGATTAGGACATGGTCATCTTTGAAGGCCACTATTCTATCTACCATACTTACGATCCCACTTAGAACAAAATTAAAAGTTGTTTCCCTGGCCTATAAGGCCTCATACAATCAGGAACCCTACTATCTCTCTGATCTCATGCCCTACCATTCTCTCCCTGTTCAATCAAACCCCACCAGCTCCCTTGCTGTTCTTCAAAAGAGCCAAGCTTGCTCCATGTGCTGAAACTTCTTCTCCCTAGGAAGCTATCCCCTAAATGCCCATGTAGCCCACTCCCTCACGTGGTTCAGACCTTCGCCCAAATGCAACTTTTAGAAAGGTCTTCCTGACCACCTAACACAGACCCCAAACACACACACACACACACACACACACACACACACACACACACACACACACAGACAAACACCATCACTGTCTGTTCCTTACCCAATTTTATTTTTTTTCTTAGCATCTGACATAGTATATATTTATTTGGATATTTATTAATTATGAAACCCTCCCTTCCAAATGTAAGCTCCATGAGGGTGGGGACCTTGCTTTTGTTCAAAGGTTTTTACTCAGTGCCTGGCACATAGGAAGCATTCAACACATTTTTGGTGAACATATGAATGAAAGAAGAATAAAAAGTCTATTGCATAAGTGCAATGGTTCACACACAGGGGACTGGCTAATTCTACCTGTTCAAGGAAGACTTAATACAGAAGGGAACAGTTAGGCAAAAATTTGATGGATAAATACACATTTAGCAAGTAAATAAGACACCTAAAAAGCTTTCTCAGATCTAATACTCCCTGGGTGAATGGAGTAAATTGAACTTGTGGACCGAGAAGTCCAAAAACTCTCTTACCTCAATGAAAGTTACCAAAAGACTCCTTATCTTGAGCCACATCTATTGTTCAGATACTTGCTGGTCGACAATTCAGTTTTCTCCAGTTCACCCAGGGCTGTTTGTCAGCACCAAATAAGGCAGGCAAAAGAACTCAGGTGTGATTGAGGCAAATATCCATACTGAGTGAGGAGCAAGGGCCTTTCTGGTGGGAGACTTTGGGCAATGATAAAAGTGAATTTAAGTTGTATCTTGGGAATACAGAATTTATCTTTTCCCACTGTATCATGCATTCATATTCTACCATGTTTCATGATGCAGTTTTGACCTGTTCCCCTTAGGTGCCCATGGTCTTACGACGCTATTCATGCCAGTACCCCAGTCAGGAGCGGGGCTCACAAAGGGTAAGATCTCATCCCTCCATGAAAAGGAGGGAAGCTGAGCAGAGCGATGTTAGTCTGACTCAGGCCAGTTGGACCTCAATTAAAGTGGTACTTCAATATGGTCACTGGACAGTGACTCGCTCTGGCTAATGGGGCCAGAGGGCTGATAAAGTACTTCAGCAATTATGTTTCCTCTCTTGGACCCATGCCACCACCATGAGCACATGCCCAGTCTCACCTGGATGAGGAAAGACACTCGGGAAAAAACTAACTTATCCCAACAAAGATCATGCTAGGCTAACTAGCCTCAAGTAGACCTGCTAACTGCCCACAGATTTATTAGCAAGCCCAGTCCAGATCAACCACACCTGACCCAGATCAGCTGAACCACCCAGTCACCAGTTACTCATGAGAAGCAGCATATGGTTGTGGTTTAAGCCACTAAATTTTGGGATGGTTTGTTACATGGCAACTGCTAACTGGTATAGACAGATGGCTTGTCCCCTGAAGGGGCTCAACTCAGAGAGGTAGAGAGTGCTGTGACTCAGAGGATCCATGGTTATGTTGGCCATTGCTGGGCACACTGGACAGAGTTCATTGGCCATAGATTCACATCTAAGAACTTGGAAAGGCAAGATGTGCTTCCTGCCTAAGCACGATCAGCTGACACTCTGGGGACGTTCTGCTCCTGATGTGATGTGGTCAGTAATTTTATTTTATCCATCTGGAAGAACAAGTCTGGGCTGATGCTGGTGGCTTGTGAATGGCTCCGAAAAAAGAGAACAAGAAGTTCTCTCTCCACTCACGAAAGCATGAAAGTCTGATCCTTGTCAATCAAGGTCAAGACGTGATGCTCAACAGTCCGCCTTCCCCTGCAGACTTAGCAGCCACCTGGAGACCTTGAAGAAGCAGCACTGACAGAAAACAAGCACAGTTTCAAACCATTCCCTCTAAAGTTTTACCAGTGTTTGGTGGACATGGAGAGATACCCCTCAGACAGTGGAGAATCGCCCTCTCCTTGGAATAAAATCAGCTGGACAGAATTTTTCTTTCCAAATGTAAAACGTTGTTTCCAAACAAAGGAAGTGGGATGTTTTCTACAGCTGTTCCACATCCATTATGCTTTGCAATAGCATTGTTCATGAGGTTTTTATGATGCAAAAAAATAATAATAATTAAGATGAGAGGCACTTCTTGTCCCTGAATCTCTTTTGTTTAAACATGTTTTGCAAATGGCCAATATCTCCTGTTACTTAGGTTAGCATCCAGAAAATGCTAGCACTTAATTATAGAATCAGCAGCTAATATGCTTAATGACTTTCCATTATACCCAACAATAGCTTCAGTGTGCTTTAAAAAATGCATTTGCATTCATATTCCTTTGACCTATCTATCAGAACCTTGAGGCAATCACACTCTAACCATTTATTAATAATTGCCCTAGTTAACCTGAGGGTCATGGATATGGTGTGGTGTACCCACAAAGGGAAGGAAATGCCAAACGCCTTCTGGAGAGAAGAGCAGAGTCTTGGTTCACAACTCACTTTGTGTTTCAAGAGATTAGAGCCCGTATGTAATATTCAGCAGGGCACCAGACTTCCCAGGAGCCAGTGAACTTCAACTCTCAATGGGGCGGGTCATATGGGAAAAGGCCCAAAGTTAGCGGCTAAGAGAGCCCAGTGGAGATGAATGGGAGACTGTGCTGTTGAGGAGTATGTGGGAAGAGAGGACAGTGGGTGGAACTGTGTCCCCTCCCCAAATTCATATGTTGAGGTCCTAACTGCCAGTATCTCAGAACATGACTGTATTTGGAGACAGGTCTTTAAAGAGGTAGTTAAGTTGAAATGGGGTTATATGAGTGGCCTCTAATCCAATATGACTGGTGTCCTTGTAATAAAAGGAGACTTGGGACACAGACAAACACAGAGGAACACCATGTGCAGACACAGGGAGAAGACAGCTATCTGCAAGCCAAGGAAAGAAATCTCAGAAGAAACCAACCCTGATGACACCTTGATCTTGGACTTCCAACCTATAGGGCTGTGAGAAAATAAATTTCTGTTGTTTAAGCCACTCAGCCTGTGGCACTTTGTTATGGATCCAAGCAAAGTAATATAGGCAGACTCTGGTCATGTCCATATCCCAAGTCCAGAAGACACACCACTAGACAGAGTGGTCTCTGATGGTCACAAATGTGTGTGTTCACAGTTGTGGTTCCTTTAGAAGCTTCCTACCCACCTCATGCAATGGGCTACATGCAAGGGGGATTCAAGCCCTCCTTAGGTCTTCATGATCTGAGGAACCACTGGTGGCTTGCCCTGAGGACTCTTTCCCTATTTCCTTTCCTGCTTTGCCTTTTGAACCTATTGCTCTATACTGGGCAGGTTTTCAGGTTTTCCTCCCTCAGGCCATACTCTCCCTGTTTGATCCAAATTCATGATCTGCAACGCCAAGGAGAGCCCTCCAGTCAGAAACTCTACAGACACTTAAGCCTAAACCAGGCAAGTTTTGTTCTGGCCCATTGCTTCTCAGACTTTGACATGTGCATGAGTCACCTGGGATCTGGTTAAAAGGCTGATTATGACTCAAGTAGGTCTGGGTATAGCCTGAGAGTCTGAATTTCCAACAGGCTCCTGGGTGTTTCTGAGGCTGCTGGTGAGAAGATAACTTCTGAGTGGCCGGGCTCTAACACAGGGTTTTCCAAACTTGGCAATGTTGAGATTTGGGGCCAGATAATCCTTTGTGGTGGGTGTTGTCCTGAGCACTATAAAATGTTTAGCAGCATCTCTGGCCTCAACCACCAGATGCTAATAGCATTCCCCAGTTGTGACAACCAAAAATGTCTCCAGATGTTGCCAAGTATCTCCAATGGTGGGGAGGTGTACAAAAATCACTCCATTTGAGAACCACTTCTCAAGCCTATACGCTTTACCTTAGGGCACTGCTTCCCGATGTCTTTGAGGCCACAGCATACAGCAAAAAGGAAAACCAACATGCACCCACAGTGTACTGGACAATGGAGGAGGTAGCTTGCTGTAGGAAGGACTCCAGCTACCCCAGGCCAGTGCTAGCCACCAGGACCAGCTACATAATTTACAGGGCCCACTGCAAAATAAAAATGTGGGGCCCCTTACTCAGAAATTATTGAGAATTTCAAGACAGTACCAGCAGAGGGCTAAACTAAGCACCACGTAACTATACCAGGGGCACATTCATGAAGCTGGGGCTGCCAGCCACTCTGAGAACCCCCACGGAAGGAACCCTCACTGGTTGGGGAGATCTACCCTAAAGGATTCTCCGCCTGTTGTCTCCCCTGGTACTCTTAGGATCACCAGTGGCCTGGTACAAGTTTGATAAGCTAAACATTGAACAAACTGTTCCCAAACTGTTCTGTTTTGTTCAATTTGTTGTTCAATATACTTCCCACCAAGAAAGTGAAGGATCTGATTCCTTTTTTTTTTTGCGTTATGCGGGCCTCTCACTGTCGTGGCCTCTCCCGTTGCGGGGCGCAGTCTCCGGACGTGCAGGCTCAGCGGCCATGGCTCACGGGCCCAGCCGCTCCGCGGCATATGGGATCTTCCTGGACCGGGGCACGAACCCACGTCCCCTGCATCGGCAGGCGGACTCTCAACCACTGCGCCACCAGGGAAGCCCTGATTCCTTTTTGAAAGCACCAATTGGTAACAAAGGACCAAAGAGGGTAAAGATTCTGAAGAACCTTGCTCTTAGTAAAGCTATTTGGTACAATGAGGAAACGGTCAACGTGGGTGAACTGAGAATTGAATAAGTTGACATATAAAAGTTTCCCAGGTAAATTCCTCCTGAATATAAGGAGCCTGTCTTGGAGGACTCAGGCTACCAGCACAAGTAGAGAGCCTTTGTTATCTTCTTCTCACTTTGCTTTAACCAAGATGTATGAAGAGTCGAAGCTGGGAGTTAGACTACTGGGCAAAAAAAGCAATGACGCAGAAAAATCAGATCCCCCTAGAAGAGCTGGTTAGCAGAAGAGAGCTGAGGTAAGCACCATTTACGAGAGGTCTTCCTGCTTCCTGGAGCAAGCTGGAGCAAGCCAGCAGCAGGCAGGAGCCGTGAATAAGCTCAGGTGAAATGCTCTAGGTGGAAAAATAATTATAAATGGGTCATGAATGGGGGAAAAACAACTTCTGCTCTAAATAGTGAGAGGAAACAGCTGAGTTTAGAGTAAAGGCAACCAGCCTTACCTAGATATTCTACCTTGGACTAGAGCACCACTTCCTTATTTTATTCTTATAGTAAATGTACTCATTTCCTAGAGCTGTTATAACAAATAACCAAAAACTGGCTGGCTTGAAACAAAGGGCATTTATCCTGTCACAGTTCTGGAAGCCAGAAGTCTGAAATCAAGGTGTCAGCAGGGCCATACTCCCTCTGAAGGCTCTACGGAAGTGTCCTTTCTCACCTCTTCCAGCTTCAAGACTCCAGATGTTCCTTAGCTGTGGCAACATCCCTACAATCTCTGCCTCCAATGTCACACACTCTGTATCTTTGTCTCTCATGACACTTGTCATTAGATTTAGGACACATCTGGCTAATCCAGGATAATTTCATCTCAGGAGCTTTAACTTAACTACATCTGCAAAGACCTTTTTCTTCCAAATAAGATAGAATTCACAGGGAGCAGATATTAGGATATGGTCCTATTTGGGATAGGGGGCCACTAGTCAACCCTATGAAATTTTTGTTTATGACTGTTGTAAACAAAAATTAATATCACCACTTTTTGGAAAATCTGTAATTTCTCGTGTGCTATGTTGGGGGAGACCCAGTTCACCTCCTTGCGTGTTTCCATGAGTGCACTTCTATCCCATTGCCCAGAAGAGAGTGGGACTGGAGTTCTTCTGGCCCCCTTTGCACCTCCTCACTTACTCATTCTTATGGGAAGATCAGAGACTACTTTTTCTGTGGAAACTGGGGAAGGTTTGACATCCTCTGGCCCCTTGCTTACCAAGGACAAGAATACATAAGCAGGAAGCATAACTCTATTCCCCCACAAAAAATGGGTAAGTGGGCAGCCAGAAATGCTTGGCTGGCTGGGAACTTGCTGGAAATGAAAAGCCGGCTTCACTTCAGATAGGTCCAAGTTCTAGATATAGGAGTTAACTGCAAAAACACTCACTTTGACCTCAGGTCCAAGCTGTGTTCTCCAGCACAGTTAATCAAAGACCCTGAATTTTAAGGGTTTGGCACTGGCCTTGCTCATTAATGCATCTGAGGTTTCACTTGATAATCACCTGGTTCTTCCACAGGGAGAAAGGAGGTAGGATTAGAACGCTCACATCTCCACTTTTGTATTGTGTCCCGTGTATACATCCCTAACCATGGTTCGAATATCCAAGGCAGGTGTCAGTGTTGTTTACTGGCTCTTAGCTATGGAAACTGAAGATTGTCTGAAAAAGACAATCAACATTTATAGCTGTAGCCTTGAAAATTAAAACTTAGAAAGTGATAATATATATTATATAATTCAAGAGGTAGATTGCATAATAAAGTTTCTGAACTTGACAGCAAAATGTCAACATAAAATTTTAAGTATTTACTTAGCCATATGTTGACTGTAAAACATCAAGAATTCTCCAAAATGAAAGAATAAAGAATTACCCTCCTAATAGTGAAAAAAAGAAACCACCTGAATGTCTATCAGTAGAGGATGGTTAAATAAATTCTGGTACCTTTGTATTCTGGGGTAGTATATAGCCACCAAGAAAGAAAGACACATTATCTAAAAGCAGAGGTTGCAGAATAATCCATAATAGGGGATCCCATTTTTGATACAAGAAAGAAACCATATATTTCTTTATGTTCCTATACACAAAAATGCTGGGGGAAAAAAGGCTACGAATATTCATAGTAAGCTGATGGCAGTGGTCGCCTCCCGGAAGAAGAGATGGCTTGGAAGCAGAGGGGAACAAGTGAATGGGGGTTTCACATTTGTGGAATCGTTTTGATTTCTGATGATTCGGACGTATTCTCTTGTCACTTGAACATTTCAAATAATCATGTCAATTAACTATTTTATATTTTGAAGGGTAATTTCTGGATTTTTTTAAAGGCCATAAAGGAATAGTTAGGTTTTATAAAAAATAGTAGACACTAAAAAAATTTGGTAACCCAAACAAGTGTCTAGCTAGCTAGCTATTCACACACATATGTATATGTATTTATACACATAAATGTGTGTAGATATATACATGTGTATGTGATCATGTATGTATAGTATGAATTTATTAACTATCTAATTTCATTTTACAAAATACATTGAGCAACCTGTGATTCTTTTTCAGAACCTTCTTCTTCTCTTCTTTCCTTTTCCTCTCTCTCTCTCTCTCTCTCTCTCTCTCTCTCTCTCTCTCTCTCTCTCTCTCACTTCCAAACAAAAACAAGTTGCATTTAACAAAAGAGCAATTCCCTACTCCCCCTTCCTCCCCGGACTCTCTAGCATTACCCCTGGATGTGGTTGAAGTGAACCAGCTCTTTACTCTGAGAAGGCACAGCAGCAAGACCTCCTTCATGCAATGTGTGTAGGTAGAGAAATCTCTGGTCCTGACCATGGGGCTACAAGAAAAGGCTGTGTGACGTAGCAGAATCATCAAGGCTCTGGGTGTCACATCGACCCAGCTTAGAATTCTGGTTCTGCCAACTTGTAATTAAATGGCCTGGCAGAATAATTCAATCTCACCTGTAAAATGAAGGATAAAAATAAACGCTTCAGAGGGTTAGAGTGAGGATTCAAGGGGGTAACATATAGCAAACGTGCAGCTAGAAGTGGGCCTGGCACGGAATCTGACAGAGCAAAGGCTGACCCTTGCCATCCATTGACTGTTTTTGGAAAGTGAGGGAAGTCTGTCTTGATGACGAGAGGCCATGTGCTTCGAGCTGGCAAAGGCAGCAAGAGCAGCAGGAACGGCTGACCTATTAACTCTGCGCCCCATGTCCCCTGACCAGGGACAAGGCTGGGTATAGATTCTGTTACCAAAATTTTCCAAGGACCCGGTAAATACACACTACCTTCACATCTTTCTCACTTCAAGGCAATTGCCTTCCAATCCACTTAAGCTTGATTCTTTATTTAGTCCCATTAAAGTACACTTTCTTGCCTCATCTTTTGGGGCAAGGCCAATTCCATGAAATAAGTTTCTAGAATTCCTTAAAGGAAAATGCCACTCTTCCATTCCTACTGGCATTTGACTAGGTTAGAATTATGATCCTTATTAGTAAGGTTCCATCATCTTTCTTTCTGTTTCCTTCCCCCACCCTCACTGACATCTTCAGCAACTGGTCATTCCTTCCTTAGTACTCACACTTTCTGAGTGCTGGGGAGAATGCTCCAAATTTCCCTGTGTGAATCAGACGCTAAAAATACAGCCTCCACTCTGCTCTTATAAAACCCCAACCTTGTCCACCCCCTTAGCTCCACAGTGTGCTCACCGGCTGCCAGTCCCCACCAGCACCCTCTTTTGCCACCTCAAGCTTCCTACCCCACAAGAGATCGCGGGAAAGGTCCATGAAGTGAAAGTGAGCACTCAAGTGCCAGGCTGACTTTGCCTACACTCATACCAGCAACAATTAAAGACTGAAAGGGTGGGTGAACATGAGCCAGGCTTGCTGTGAGTGTTAAATTACATAATGTACGTAAAGTGCCCAAGATAGCACGTGGCACCTGGTGGTGGTGGTGGTGGTGACCACATGACCCTTTCCTCCTCTTCTCCCCTCTCTCCTTCTCCTTCTTTCTTCTCCCTCATCCCCTCCTCCTCTTCCTCTTTTCTGTTATTATTTTAACAGTAATAGCAGCTGTCATTTTCTGATGCTCTTACCAAGTGTCAGGTCCTAAGCTAAGAGTTCACCCACAACATTTCATTTAATCCCTATAACGGTTGTCTGCAAGGTCGACATTACTGAGTGCCCCTGACTGCAGCAAAGGCATTCATTAATAGTGAGATGTTGGGCTGTTGAGTCCAAATACCTGGGTTCTAATCACCACCTGGCACTTATTAACTGTTGGTCCCTGAGCAAAGAATTTCGTCTCTGGGAGCCTCATCTGTAAAATGGTGACGTAAATATAGTAGTTACCGCGATGGGCTGCTGAGTGGTTTAAGGTCAGGGTACGGCATCTGGCACATAGCAGGACTCTCTGTGTAGCTGCCCTCTCTCTCTCCCCATCCTCTTCTTCTGCTCCTAATTCTATAGACTAAAACTGTCCAACAGAACAATGGATGCCTCAAATTGTATATGTAAGCCACAGACATAACTAAATTTCCTAGTGGCCACATCTTTTTTTTAAAAAGGCAAAAAAGAAACAAGTAAAATTAACTCTAACCACAAATTGTATCTAACCCTATATCCAAAATATTATCATTTCAACATGTCAACATGTAACCAGTATAAAAATCATTAATCTCATATTTACAGTCATTTTTTAATACTCTGTCAATCCAGCAGGGACTTGACACCTGCAGCACATCTTGGGTCACAGCAGCCACATTTCAAGGACTCAAAACTTACATGTGGTTGGTGGCTATGCTACTGAACAGGGCAGTGACATTCAAAGAAGATGGAGATAGATAAAGAGGGTAAGTCATCTGTCCCGGCCCACATGGCTCAGAAGTGGTATGACCAGGGTTCAAACCATGCCCGTCTAGCTCGAAAGCCTGCCCCGATTTTGGGATAGTCACATAAACAGTTAGACAGTGGCGCAAGGGCCTAGTTTTATTTCCTCTAGGTCGCCACGTGGAATGATTATTATGCTCTAAGTGTGACTGGAAACCCAACCCTTTAGGCTGGCAGGTTGCCGTCCATCTCTCTAACTGCTGCTGTCACATTACTGTGCATATACATTCCTTTTAAAAATTTTTATTTATTTAATTTATTTATTTTTGGCTGCGTTGAGTCTTCTTTGCTGCACGCGGGCTTTCTCTAGTTGCGGTGCGCGGGCTTCTCACTGAGGTGGCTTCTCTTGTTGCGGAGCACAGGCTCTAGGCGCGCGGGCCTCAGTAGTTGTGGCACGTGGGCTCTAGAGCGCAGGCTCAGTAGTTGTGGCGCACGGGCTTATTAGTTGCTCCGCGGCATGTGGGATCTTCCCGATGCAGGGCTCAAACCCGTGTCCGCTGCATTGGCAGGCAGATTCTTAACCACTGCACCACCAGGGAAGCCCCTGCACATGCTTTCTCTCTATCTTGTTCTGTTAAGATATAAATACGGCTGCATTCCTCCCCTCCCTCCCCTCCCAGGGGTAACCTCTTTCCAGAAGCTGGTATGTCCTTTCTACTTCAGAGCAGACCTCGGCAAGCCTGAGGTGTCCGTAGGGAGTGGGGCGACTAACGGGTGCTGGTCTCTGGGGACAGGACACTACTTGCTTGTCCACCACAGTGAGGGACACAGAAGCCTCAGGAATCGCTTCCAATCACTTTGAATTGCTGGGCTTAAATCCACGCGTCTCTATCCCACCCCTCATGCTCCCCAATCCTTGAGACAGTTTACAGAGCATATGTGCCAGCCTGAGGTGACCTTTAGAAGGGCAGCACTGATGGTCTCTCTTCATCCTTCCATTCCACCCTCTCAGAGGAGGTCACTGCGGAGCCCTGAGCTATTCTGAAAGGAGAGGACTTCCTGCCCTCTGTGCCAACGATTCCCAAGAGCTGGCTGGAGATCAAATTTTCGCTTGTTCTTGAAAAATGAGCAACATTTTAAGTTTTGTCACAGAGCTAAATTTACTCAATATAAAAGGCGATCTTTGTTGGTTTCCAGCCACTCTCTCTACAACCACTGTGATGAGTATTGGTTAGGGGTGGGGCCCCCGATACTACAGCCTGTGTCCCTTGGGTTGAAAACTCTAATTAATTTTTATAGAATCATAACTGGGCATCCTGGAGTCCCAGAAGCATGCACCCTAAACACTGAAACTAATCACGCAAGTGAAAGAGAAAAGAAAAATCCACAACATTGTATATAATTTTAATTTCCTCTATGTAATGGTGGTGAGAGTAGATGGTGGTGTACATTTTTTTTGAATGTCCTTACTTGGCATAAGAAGTTGATGAGCCTATTTAAGTTTTCTAGAACTATATATATATATATATATATATATATATATATATATATATATATATATATACACTCACACACAGTATTGTATTTAGTCCTTAAAGCTATTCTGCAACGTAGGTAGTATATAGATCTATAAAATCTCTGTGTCTGGGAGCTACAGATCTGATACTTGCCTAATGGCATGCGATCTGGAAATCCTTGAAGACTAATGAGAAATACCTAGATGAGCAACCTGTTTGTGAGGCAGCAAGAGAGGAGGGTAACTCAGCTCTGCCACTTCCCTGGGCTCATCACTTGGTTCCTTTTTTGAAATGGGTGGACCAGCTTCTTTCCAGCATGACACTATCACTGAAACAGCAGCTAACATTAATTGTGTCGGGCATTGTGTGAAGTGCCTGCATGCGCTACCAACTTTAATTCTCACAATAGCTCTGTTGGACAAGTTTAGGTATTCCTGCAGTGGGGGGATAAGGAAATCAACAGGTAACTTACCAAAGCTGCAGAGCCAGTGAGTGGTGTGGCTGGGATTCAAACCCAGGTCAGTATGATTCCAAAGCTTGTGTTCATAGCTGCTGTGCTATGGTATATTATATAGCTATGTGGAAGCAAATAGAACATTTGGGGTGTGAAAATTATATACCGTGTTGTAGACTTTGCTTCTCTCTTTAATTTGGATGGCTAGCTCCAGTGTTTGGGATCATGAGTTGGGGATGCCAGGGTGGCCATTTCTGATGTGGTAGAAGTTAATTAGATTTTTCACGCAGGAGGCTCAGGCTGTGCCATCCTAGGCACCTGCCTGACTGACACTGGCCCCAGTGGGAGTACAGGGAGAGTGACTGATGCAGGGCAAATACATCTCAGCCTCTTGCCTCACTACTCAGAGTACACACTCCATTACAGAAGGCAATTCATTGCCTCACATTTCTCCACCGTCTCCCTATGTCTAACCTGCACACTATGAGGTGTAATGTACAGGATTTTCTGCGTACCGATCATTTTATCACCAACGTCTGCACATTTCATTCCTGTGAGAGGAGTTATAATTACAGTAAAAGGTCTAAATGAGGCGGAATTCAGATGGAGCCCGAATTTGTCAGAAGTCCTTACTCTTGCTTCCGGCGTAATTTCTCCACACCACCGCACCACCACAAAAGACAGAGTGAGCAAATTTGGAGCACCATCCTATGGAACTACGACTGCATTTGGCTGTGAAAAGGGGACTAGAATGAGATCAGTTGAAAAACATGGCGAGCCACTTTGCACACAGCTCTGATTTAGATGATCACTCAGCCAGCTCTGGGCATGACTTAAGTCCCGCGTTATAGCACAAGAAAATAGACTTGGTTTCTGCCACCATGGAACCAATCTCGGCCTGCTGAGGATCAAAAGTGAGAGAACCGTATATTCTCATCTGCGCAACCTTTATGGGTATCTATCTACGGTTTGGTTCAAGTCCAGGCACAAACTTGAATTAAAGGTTGAAATTGATGACTCAGAGTTTAGATGGAATTGCAGGCGAGAAAATGGATCTATGTACTGGGAGGAAAATATGTCTGAGGATGAGAGGGAGAGATGGAAGAGCCAGATGCTCAGACCCACATCCCACCCGTCTGCCCCAGGAGCTCCCATTAAGTTGTTGCATTGTGGGCAGCAGAGGGCACTATTAATACATTCGGAAGTGCACAGTACACTTGAAGAAACAGGAGGTTTACAATAGATTTGAGTGTGCCATTTGGGCGGGGGGAGGTCACAGGATTATAGTTATAGCCTTTATTGTTTTCTGTTCTCAAACTCACAGATTAACAAGATTCTAAAATAAAGAGTGGCTACAGAGTGGAACTGACTCCTTCATGGAACTTCAAGATTTTAGTAGCTGAAGCCGAAACACACACACACGTATTTAAAATAGAGTGATTACTATAGCCCAGCTTTATGATGCTAAATGCTTTACATGCATTATCTTATTTAATCTTCACCTCTATGTGGGTAGGTCCTGTTGCCATCTCCATTTTACAGATGATGAAACTGAGGCTCAGAGAGTCAAATGAATTGCTCCAAGTTACCAACTAGTGAGTGTCAGAGCCGGGATCTGAGCCAACTTCAGACGCCAAAGCCCACACTCATCACCACCGTGCTATACCTCGTGGCAGGCAGCATCTCTTGCATAATGTGAGAAGAAAACACCAACTCCTTAGCCACCAACAGGAACTGAGATGTTGTGAACTCAGTGCTGCTATATCTTTGCCTCGTCAAAAGCTGTGAAAAATAAGTGTGCTTAAACCTTGCAAAAGCCTCTCTTCCTCCACCAGCCAGCTCCTGACCTTAACCCAACAAAATTCCTGGGTTAAAAAGTAGATGGAGGGCCTCCCTGGTGGCGCAGTGGTTGAGAGTCCGCCTGCCGATGCAGGGGACGCGGGTTCGTGCCCCGGTCCGGGAGGATCCCACGTGCCGCGGAGCGGCTGGGCCCGTGAGCCGTGGCCGCTGGGCCTGCGCATCCGGAGCCTGTGCTCCGCAACGGGAGAGGCCACAGCAGTGAGAGGCCCGCATACCACAAAAGAAAAAAAAAAAAAAAAAGTAGATGGCTCTGTTAGAGGTTAAGTCTTGAAAATCTGCATGCAGCCCAAGGGTTTTATCCTCAACAGCAAACCTCAAGGTAACCCAATTTCTCAGGAAACCATAAAATTAGGAATTGTTCACCCCTTAGTCCATCTCTATCTAGATCTAGCACAGAGCATGGTGTGAAGTAAATTCTCAATAGGTGATGAATATATACATTAATCAACCCACATAAGCCAATGACTCAATGACAAGTAAATGGAATCAAAACCAACAGACCCCACAGGTGGTTGATGTTCTAGAGGTAACACACCAATGTAAACTCAGAATCTTATCATCTCTAAAATAGTCCACTTTGGAACTCCTATGACCCTTAACTTTTGGATCCTTCTAGAAGGGCTTCCCTGGCTAATATTGCTCACTGTGTTCCCATAAACTAATCTAACTGGTATACCAAAGCTGTTCTCCTGGGAATTCTCAGTGTTTGAAGTGCATTATAGATTTTCTAATTTAATTCCTTTCCCAGGGATGACAAATACTTAGCATGTGTGTCTCTACCCTCCCCACTCCCCATGCCCAGGACAGACGTTGTTAATGGATCATGACACTCTTCCAACTGAGCTCGGATGGCCAGTAGCAATCCATCAGACTGGATCCCCAAGGTAAAACCCATTTATTTTCCTGACTCAAGACCTATGGAATGACCAATTCAGCATCACAGCCAAGCAATGACCCAGCTCATGTCTGAACACCTCCATACTGGAAATACATTCTCATAACAACAGCACATTCCATCTTCAGAATTCTGTCAGAAAACCTTTCCTAGGGATACTTCTGGTGAATATAGAGACAGAACATCCATGTCTTCTATGCTTGCCTCTTTCCAAATTTTTATTAAAATACACTTGAAAATACAAATAACAGCAGCTGGCCCTTGCAAAAAAAAAAAAAAATGACAAAAATCCAAGGGGAATTTTCTCTAACTGCATGATGATAGGGATTGAAGGAAGAGCACATTTTTGGAATACATGCCATAAATCCTACCCTTTAATTCATAGCAGCATAAATGCCCACAAAGAACATAGGTAACACATCAGATCCTTACTCCATTAAATTTCACTTTGTGTCCTTTATTTCTACAGTGCCCAGGAAAGAAATGGAAGGCAATCCACAGGAACATCCTTCTAAGAGATCCAGAACTAGGATTATAGGAGATTCCTTCTCTCCCCATCAACGGCTCCTCTTAATCTCCATTCATTCTAAGACAGTAACATTTGACATGTGCTGTGATGAGAATTAGTTTTCACTCTGAGATGCTTGGCAACCTAAGAAAATACCCTGTTACTAAAAATGTAGTCTCCTGTGCCCACAATATACAATGAAGAACTGTGCACATCATCTGAGAAACCAGCCTGGGGTAAGAAAGGCCCCTCCCTCACTCCAGTAGGCCTGCAAACATGATCTTGTGCAAGTACAGAGCACTGAGATCTCATCAGAGAGAAAAGTCAACACCCAGCTGGGCTAACTAAGGGCGTTTGCCCAATCTGTTGACAAGACACCCCCAACCTTCTAAGGAAGTGCTAACAGGATTGCAGCAATATCATACCCAGTGCAAAGAAGACACTAACAAAATGACGTGTGGAGCAAATGAATAAAAGAATGCTAAATGAAGAGATGATAAAATGAACAAAAAGGGATAATGGGTTTCAGGAAAAAGAAGAACATGTCTCTAGAAATTATGCTCTTTAAGAAATGGGCAGACCATAGATTTTTGCAGAGCCAGGCCAGGAGCCACAGGGAGAGACGGGTGGAGAGGATGAGAAAGACAGCACACGGAGAGCTCGCTACCGATACTCACTGAGAATTCAAATATTCAATAGCAGAACCTAGGTCCTCACTGGAGGCAGAGAAGAGCAGAAGGGACAATGTGGGAATTAAATCAGATATGTGCCTTTGACAGCTGAGAAACTCCCAGATGGACAAGGAAGCTGGGACTGTTTGTATAGGGTTCTCTCTATTTCATC
Organism: Kogia breviceps; assembly: GCF_026419965.1. Classification (NCBI taxonomy): domain Eukaryota; kingdom Metazoa; phylum Chordata; class Mammalia; order Artiodactyla; family Physeteridae; genus Kogia; species Kogia breviceps. The sequence continues at coordinate 52,573,062 of NC_081327.1, read as the reverse complement.
ACTTAGTCACTTCCATGGAGATGCCCTGCCTGATGGTCTAAAATAGATTTGCCCATTTGCCCACTGTTTACTCACTATGTTGTGCTTTTCTTCCCGTTTATTTTTAATATATGTTTACTATCTCCCAGACTGGGAACCCCATGGGGACAGAGTCCTTATCTGCCCACTGCTGAGCCATTACCCCCAAAGGAGTGCTGGGCATGTAGGAGGCATTTAATGAGTATTTATTATGTGAATGCATGAATAAATCAGGGGAAGAAAAATTTACTACAACCAAACATAGTTTACTATTTCAGAGCAAGGGTAGTTTAATAATAGGAAATCTATAACACAATGCATCATATTTATAGGTAAATTTTAAAAGTAAATTGAAAAGTAAATCAATAAAATGTAACTAGTCATAATTAAAAGCAAAAATTTACCATATTAGGAATAAAAGAGAATTGACTTAATGTGAAATGAACACTAAGTTAAATCGAGTGTCATTATATTTAATAGTGAAACACTAGCAACATTCCTCCTAAAATTGAAAATTAGATGAGTCCATAATATCCAAAGTTATTTTAAATTTTTTCTAGGAGTTCTAGTCCATTGAGTAAGTTCCAGATGGAATAAAGAGTTAAATGTATATCTAGGACACTTTTTAAAGTTTTTTAAAAGTGTAAAATTAGCTGATTTTTCTCAAAGTATCCAAGCATCAAAGCAATGAAAAAGACATATATTTTTCCTACAAAAATTAAAGCTTTTCTTAACTTTTAAAAGTAACAAAATACAAGAAAAATTGTTTAAAAACCCCCACAAAGCGTGTGTGTGTATATATATCAATTATACGTCAATAAATGTTTCAAAAACAAAACAAATTGATAATACCTCAATATTTCAAGAATGCTTATAAGTCTGTAATAAAAACTCTTAAGGCAAAGTTTTAAAATTTCAAGTCACAAAAAAACAAATTACAAAAGAAAAGCAAGTGTCCAAATAAACAAAATTCATTCAATGTCTCCAATGAAAAATGCAAAACAAAACAATAAAATAGAATTTTATTTCAAAACTTTTCTTTTTAATGATCATGCTCTAGGCTTCTGAGGTGGAATGAAGCAGGTTCTCTTACTTACTGAGAGCAGGAGAATAATTGTTGAAAGCCAAATGTTGAAATCTACTTTTCTCCCACTTCTAATCTATTCTCAACACTACAGCCAGAGGAATCTTTTCAAAGAGCAAATATGACCAGGCTACTTCTTTATCTAAATCCCTTCAGGGACTTCTAGCTGCTTCTAGAATGAAGATCTAAATCATAGCACAGCCTACATTATCCTCTATGGTCTGGCCACTGTCTCCCCCTGAACTTTATGTCCCAGTATCTGTCCTACATCAACAAGAGCCTTCCTCTCTGCACTCAGTGTTCCTCGTTCGCTCTCATCCCAGACTTTTCGATGGTGATCCTTTCTCCTGGACCACTCCTCTCCTTCTCCCAATTCACCTTTACTTTTCCCAGGTCTTAGCTTTATCTTCTCTTCCCAGGGAAAATTTACCTGGTCTCCCTGAATAGTTCTCCCAATAAAGTTTCCTTGAATATCATGGACTTCTCCTTCCTGGCACATATCACGGTTTTAATTTTACGTTTATTTTGGGTGGTTACTTAATATCTCTCTCCTCCCCTAGACTGTGAGCTCTCAGAAATCAATGGCCAATCTCTTTGTGTTTGCTATTGTAGCCTGAGTACCTGGACCATAAGACATGCTTAATAGATATTTACTGAAAGAAGCAAACTACTCCAGTTCATCTTGGCCACTCCTAAAACAGCAAGACCTAAAGCTCACCCGTGCGTGGTTTGCCGACTCATATAAGTGCAGGACACACACATTTCTGAATATAGCCTTATTATACGGCTGAACAAAAGTGAAGTTACTATTCTCTGACATGCCACCATTAGACCACGTCATCTCCGATTTTATTCTTATGTACATACTTGCATTCCAGGATTCCAAGGTGAAATGTTATGTTTATCCCTACTAAATTTCCTCTTGTAAACTAAGCCCATTATTTCAACGTTTTAAAGACCCTTCTGAATCCTGATTGTGTCAAATTCCATGTTTCCTCTAGTTTCATGTCACCCACAATTACTTGCCTTTTAAATTACTGATGGTTGTATAATTACAATGATAACTATGAAGATATGTATCATTTCTTGAGCCCTTATTTAAAAGCATCAGGTCCTGTGACAGTCTATTTGCACACTGACTCCTGTCACCTTCCTAACAACATTAGGAGCTGGGTATTTTCATTGCAGTCTTTAGAGATGGTAAAACTGTGGCTCTGAAGATCAGTTAACTTGTCTGTGATCTCACAGCACATAAATGGAAAGACAAGGATTTGAACTCAGGCATCTCTGTCTCCTAAGCCTCTTTACATGACTGTAGTGGTTTTCAAACTTTTCTTAGCCATGAAGTCTGTTGTTTCAGGTAAACCTTACATGGAAGCCTGCCATACAGCTAAAATCAGAATAGATCTCTGCGTAGCACAGCTTCAAAATTACTGCAGCCCATTGGACTGATTTCACCAAAGAAGGCCTACATCAGAGGCCTGGGTGAACCCCTAGAAACCTGTTAGATTCACAGTAACAAGTCACTTGTTCTGGAATATACTAGAGTATTCTGGAACATTTTAGAATACTCTGGGAAAGTCTATAATGATGGAAATGTTCCATTCTGTGCTGTCCAATATTATAGTCACTAAACCCATGTGCTGTTAAACACTAGAAATGTGGCTAGTGTAACTGAAAAACTGATTTTTAAGTTTAATTTAATTTATACAAATTTAAATAGCCACAGAAATTATGAGTTGGCCTTATTTTATCAGCCTCTATCTCACACTTCCTTAGAGTCTTTAAAACACAACAGAGACATGAAAAGCTACGGAGAAAACTTAAATCCATATTACTAAGTGGAAGAAGTCAATCTGAAAAGGCTACATACGGTATGATTACAACAACGTGACATTCTGGAAAAGGCAAAAGTATGGAGACAGTAAAAAGATCAGTGGTTGCCAGGGGTCGGTGTAGGAGAGGGATGAATAGGCTGAGCACAGAAGATTTTAGGGTGTGAAAATAATTGGTGTGATGCCATGATGATGGGTATATGTCGTTATACAATTGTCCAAACCCATAGAATATGAGTTATAACACCAAGAGTGAACACTAAACTAGGGACTTCGGGTGGTTATGATATGTCAGTGTAGGTTCATCAGTTGTAACAAATGTACCACTCTGGTGTGAGACATTGATAACAGGAGATGCTATGCATGGTGAGGGCAGGGGACATTTGGGAAATCTCCATGCATTCCTCTGAATTTCACTCCAAACCTAAAACTTCTCTTAAAAAATAATATCTTAAAAAACACACACACACACAGTTGATTAGGAATAAAAGTGTGACCTCAGGCACCAAGAAAGGTCTAGCAGAAAACACACACCAAAGAGCCATGTGCCCCCTACATATCCCATCTTCCCTTGCAGTTAGGTTGGGGCCATGTGACTAATCTGGCCAAAGAGCTCTGAGTGGAAGTGACACAGGGCTCTAAGGCTGAGGCAGTTAAGACTTAGTGTGCCTCAGTTTCCCTCCCCCCAGGGAGGACACATGTTCCAAACAACCTAACTAGAAATGTATGAGAAGGCATTTCACATGAGAGAAATGTCTTCATTGTCTTAAGCCTCTGATATTTCAGGGTTAACTGTTACAGCAGCATTGTATTGTCTAAGCTGACTAATAAATAGCAGTAGAGAGCACTCAGAATTCTTGACAAAATGAGAACAACAAAGAAGTAGCAGAAGCAGTATTCAGAAAGGTGAGGACTCAGAGACAATAAACTCCATTAACAGCAGCAATGATTTTTGTGCCTTACCCTGGTGGAGAGAGGAAGCATTTTTATAATGATTGTGGTCCAGGTTCTAAACAGCAAATGATTAGGAATGATAATCTCTATTCTGTTAACCTACAGTTTTCTTCTAAAGAGAAGTTTTCCCATACCAAACACCATCTAGCTTTTTTCCTTCAGAAAGAGTCTTACGCTGATTATGTGACATAAGTGGAGATTATAAAACCTGCATTAGCAACGATTCCTCTGGCAGCTCCATGTCCCTGGAGCTGTCACTTGGCAATTGTTCAATGGAACAGATATGGCCATTGATATTGGGGGTAATGTGGAAAATAGGCATTTATGGCCACAGCTTATCAGACATTAATCCCTTTCGCAAATAGTAATTCCTGTCGGTGATGACTGCTAAATCCCACCAGTTCTCTGCTCTTTCTCTGCTTAAAGAGTCAGTGGCCAGTTGGACACCATTAGCTAAAACCTACTGAATCTTTTGCTTTTCAAAAAGGTGCATTTTTTCAATAAATATTTAAAGAATGCTCTCCTCTCAGATATGTGAGTCATTCATAGATTTCTCTGCAGAAACATCTCAGTTCTCCTGAACAGGGATGTCCAGGCATCATGCAGATGTCTACTGCTATCTCCCTGCCCCTTGAGGATGCAGGAAAATGTGACAGTTATTTCCAATTTCATGGCCCGCTGAGAGTTCCAAAGCCTTCAGGACAGTCTACTACAGTGTAGACTTGGGGAGAAATCTTGGGGCCATCTGGTTATGCTACTTGCTAGCACTGTGACTGTAGACAACTATTCTCTCTGTCTCTGCATAATGGACACTGAAAAGGTGCTGCCTAAATCTCCTTGGATTCCTTTACCCAATTCTGTTTGTCCATCTCCCCACTTTGACATGCTTTTTTTCTTTTATCCCATGCCCTTCAGAAGACCATTATGGACTTCTGGAGCCACTCTACTCAAACAAACCGAGAAAGCCAGAAGTGCCGACAGCTTACAATGCCTGAGCGTGTGCAGCCAATGACTGGTGCGGGAGTATCAAAGTCCAGTGACCTCGACTCCAGGCAGGGCAAACTCTGCTGTGTGATTCACCGCCCCATCTCCTGCTCCAGATCAGGCTGAGGGTGAAATCTAACCTCGAGTGGCTGTTTCCCTCCCCTACCCTCTTATACCAATTTCCCCAGGGAACACTTTCTTTCTTTCTTTCTTTTTCTATATAAACTTTTTTATTTTAGAGTAGTTTTTGATTTACAGAAAATTTTCAGATAGTACAATATACTATATTTCCAATATGTGCGGTTCCCATATACCCCATATCCACTTTAGACTATGTAAAAAATTGATAAACAGAAACCTCAATTAAATAGAGTTGAGAGACCAGAAGGAAAAGCTCTCATGTCCTGTGATGAGAGCAGAGCCCAACAGGAAGAAGAAAGAGTCCTCTTCTTTCCTGGCAAGGCCTCAACCAATGAGAAGCCATGGATTCTTTGTGTACTGTAGCCCTCCTAAATTCCTTCTTCTGTATAGAAAAGGGTTCTCTTTCCCTTGCCGTGTGGGAACTTGCATGTGGCTCCCTATGGTTACAGACCCTGAACAGCAATTCTCTGCTGATCCCCGCCCCACCCCCAGAAAAAAACTTTTGCTTGGGGAAATATCTAGCAGTCTATTTGTTTGAGGTCAACACCTATTATTAACATATTCCACCAGTATAATATATTTGTCATAATCACTGAATCAATATTCATACATAGTTGCTAAGTAAAGTCCATACTTTATTCAGATTTTGTCAGTTTTTTGGCTAATTTCCTTTTTCTGCTCCAAGATCCCATCCGGGATCCCACATCACGTTTGGTCATCATGTCTCCTTAGGCTCTTCTGGGAGGTGGAAGTTTTTCAGACTTTACTTGTTTTTGAAGACCCTGAGGAGTATGGTCAGTGTTTTGTAGAGCGTTCCTCAACTGGGATTTGTCTGACGGTTTTCTCATGATTACACTGGGGTTATGGGTTTGGGAAGGAGGATCGCAGAGGGAAAGTGTCGTTTCCATCTCAGCATGCCCAGGGTACATGCGATCAACATGATTTACCCTTGTTGTTTCACCCTGATCACCTGGCTGGGTAATGTTTATCAGGCTTCTTCTCTGTAAAGTTACTCACGCCTCGCCCCACCGCATACTGTAACCTCTGGAAGGCAATCATTATGTGCAGCCTACACCTAAGGAGCGGGAGGTTATACTCCACCTCCTTGATAGCAAAGCATCTACGTCAAGTGCATCCATCCCCCAGCTGCTATGAGCTTTGGCTGCCAACTGCTCATAGCTGCTCCACTTTTCCAGAAAACAGCCCTTGGAGGACCAGAAATCCGTCATGCAGAAGGGTACACCATTTTCCAGGGGCATCCCCTAGTCAATGACCGGCCGATATAGGTGGACAATAGACCAACCCTGCTGCCTATTTCAGAGGACAACCTTGTGGGACATTTTATATCCGAGGCCTCCACGGGTCATGCCCGGACTAGAGGCCGCTTCCCTGCTCAGCTTTTCTCCCTTCCCTCTTCTGCTGCCCTCACTCCCTCACAGTTTTGGGGTTTCTTTTCTTAAGAACAATCCCTCAGTAAATCACATGTACCTGAATCCCTGATCAGACTTGACCTCCAGGAAACCAAACCTAAGGCATCTGGCAAACAAGAGGGGTCCTGGGGAAAAACGAGAGTGATGTTGAATCATTTGCTGGTGGGCAATGAAAATTTCCATCACTAGAGATCATCTCTGATGTGCGGGCACAATGCAACTGCAAAGACTTTTGCCTGGGATGAACTGAAACAGGCTACAGGTGGAAGGGGAGGCCCTACCTGATGCAGTGTCTCTGGCATTTGAGAGGTATGCGGGTGGAGGAAAATATATAAGGACTATGGAATTGAGTGGTTGTTGCTGAAGACAATGTTGGTTGATGCTCTGAGGAGAGAAAGTAACAGAGAAAAAATGAATTTTCAGTTTCCAGGAAAAAATAACCTTGAATGTAAGAGCAGGTATCCTGGGATTCCCGCCCTATCCCTTGATGCTCTAGAAAGCAACGTCACCTAAGAGGGTTTCCCCAAATGACACTCTGGCCTATCTATGAATGATAAAACAAATTTCTAGCTACTCAGCCAAATATATTAAAACAGGAAATCAAACTGTTTTATTCATCCTTATGAACCTAAGAAAACAGGAGACAGAGGAATCTTAGACTTTACAGCATGTGGGCTTTGTCAAAAAGATAGTTCCTCTGTCATGGGGGTTTACAGCTTTTCCCAATTCAATTAATTGGAATCTCACAGAAAAGCAAATGCTGTAAAATAAAAGACTCAAACATCTGGGACACCAAGCACAATCCAGTGGAAAACACTTATGCAGTCACAGCTTGTGGATGGGAATTTTAAGAGCATTTATTTTTAAGAACCACTGCTCAGAGAGAGCGTGGCTTCTTTTAACAGCTAGTACACAGGCAGGTTTAGGTGGTGGTTTTTCTTAGAATGCAATTTAGTGAGGCTTCTCCAATGCATTCATTCAATCAAAATATATTAATTGAATGTCCCTTTGGGGCCAGCCATAGTGTTAGGGTATAATGGTAAGCAAAGTCATTTCTGTACTCACAGAGCTTAGGGTCTAACTCCATTTCATAAACTCCTGGCCCAGAAGGAAAGAGTCATGGAGAGAACGTGACCCTGACAAGATATGTGACTGTTAGTCAAGGGACACAACCAGGCTGAGGCACTTTCACCCTCTTTATTCCCTCTTAAGGCTCTCCATTGGCCAACCCAATCAGAGTCCAGAGGACCAAGGAGCCCCACTGACAGAGTTCATACAGATGAGCTACTGAGGGCACGGGGCAGGAGAAGGCAGCAGAGAAGACCTAGAGGGACAATGGAAGACCGTCAGCACAGTCAGGACCCAGCGATGATCAATAACTGTTATCTCAGCAAACTACTCCCCTCTAGCTGGCTACACTCAGCCGCCAGGATACTCTCATGGTGTCCTTTGTATAAAATTTTTCTCTCATTTAATTCTGAATCAAATAATCTCCTCCAATCTATTATATATGACCAGTGTTGTCTTTCCATATAGGAAGTTTTTGTCTTCCTGCGTAGCTTCTGGATATATAATGCTCACTCCCCTTCTCTTTCTATGTGACAAAGTTCTCTGGAGCAAAATTGTTCCCTTCGAGAACTCTGGAATTCCTGAAAGATCATATTTAGTCTTCTGGTATGAAAATATTGATGGAGATAAAACCTGTTAAATCCCAATTTGACTGCCAATCTGTGTTCAGAGCCACTTTCAAATGAGAACTCATGAGACAGTGGAAGAACAGGCAGTCTGAAAATGGTATATACATGGCTAAGGGATAATGATGTATGATCAGAATTGTTACTATTAAACACTCACTCAGTACCACCGAGGAGAAGATTTTATAGCAAAGTATGACCTTGAGAATAATGCAGCCTAAACTGAGGAGGATGCTGACGGTATTAACAAAAATGGTAACATTGGTACATATCATTTTTCAAGTACCTACTAAGTGCCTGACATTATACTCAGCCCTTTATACATATTAATCTCCTTTAAAATTTTATTGATCTGATTAATATTAATTTTATACACATCTCATTTAATACTCAAATTGATCTGATTAAAGAGGATTTTTACTTCATACAGCTTATCTCACTCAATACTTAAATTGATATTATTATTCCAGCATGTTTATACATATTACTGTATACATTGTGTACATTTAACACTCAAATAGATATTATTTCAGCATTTTTCTACATATAATTTTACACATTTTTATACTTTTACCTCATTTGATACTGAAATTGATAGTATCATTCCACTTTACAGCGCAAGGTACTGATGCCCAAGGAGTGTGAGGTATCGCTGCGAATCAAAAAGCTGGTAAGCACTGGAGCAAGGCTGACATGCAGACCTGTCTGGCCCCCGTGCTCTTTCTCTCTCCACCACAAATGAAAGGCCTCCCCCAACAGTAATAGCTGACAAGCGAAGACTTGGGCCCAGACTAGGCGCTGTGCTATTTCTGTGTGCACTTTTTGCATTTGATTTTCACAACAACCCTATGAGGTGGGTTCTATTTTCAATTCCTGTTTTGCAGAGCTCAAAAATGGCACCCAGACAAGTTATAGTAATTAAGGGAGACTTGTACTCTCCAGACATCTGCTGGGAATCTGGCTAAAAATAGAGGGTCTGGCGAGCTGCTACATTGGGGACGGTTTCATTTTTTCAGTGTTGATGAAGCAATGAGGTGACCTGCGACTAAGGGCTTAGCCTGGGTTAAGGAAGAAAGATGAGTTAGTAATGGTGAGGTGGCAGAAGGCCATAGGAAGGTAACTCTGTTTTCCTGAGGATCTTAGTCATTCAGAAAGAGAAAAACTAGCACTGGCAGGTACAAACCCTGAATTCTTAGAAATAGATTTTTTTTAACTTGATATATCAGAGTTCTGTGATTATGAGTGACAGAAAGTGACTGTGGATACCTTAGCAAACAACAGCAACAGCTCCAAAGAAGATAAAAGTATAGCTGTTCACTTTACACAGAGGAAACATGGGCACGGGGTTTTGTAGGCTAAATAGTTACATGACTTAAAAATAGATGGAAGATTCTAAAGAAAGATTGTAAAGATGAAATCCCAAATAGCTCCAGTGAGAAAGAAAAGGGGTGAAGTCAGCAAGGCGAAGCACTGGCAGGTACAAACCCTGAATTCTTAGAAATAGATTTTTTTTAACTTGATATATCAGAGTTCTGTGATTATGAGTGACAGAAAGTGACTGTGGATACCTTAGCAAACAACAGCAACAGCTCCAAAGAAGATAAAAGTATAGCTGTTCACTTTACACAGAGGAAACATGGGCACGGGGTTTTGTAGGCTAAATAGTTACATGACTTAAAAATAGATGGAAGATTCTAAAGAAAGATTGTAAAGATGAAATCCCAAATAGCTCCAGTGAGAAAGAAAAGGGGTGAAGTCAGCAAGGCGACACTGGCTCTCTGAAGGCATCGTGTCTTGAAAGGCTCCGTAACAAAGGCAGAGCATGTGATCAGAGAGACAGAGATGTGACATCCCACTGACCTGGAGGAATGCAAGGCTTTGGGGAAGGGGAAAACCCAGAATTAATGCAGGCATCAGCCAAAGAAAAAAGACCAGCGGTGCACAGCACATTTCCTGGGGAGTACTAAGAATGGAACTAACATTCATTGACCTTAATTGTTATCAGTTTGGCTTCTGGAGTCTGATGTAGCTGAGTTGGAATCTTCCTTGTGTCTTAGACTAACCTAGTGACTTTAGACAGGCCCTTCTTCCAGATGGAGCTAACAACCTGCTTTCTTCAAGTCTTGGTTCATACCATCACCTTTTCAATGAGGTTACCCTGACTATCCTATTTAAATCCTCTCCCTCCTCTCCCCAGCTCCAAGGCTTTTAATCTCACTTTCCCTGTTCTACCCTTCCCTTTCCACAGGACTTATCATCTTTTATCATACTAAACAAGTCTATTATTATTATGTGTAGTGTATTGTTTATTGTGCAACCCAACCCACCACATACAATAAGGCTAAGGTGTTTGCTGATTTTGTCCAAAAATATATCCCAATTGCCTAGAATAGTACCTGGCACACTGTAGTGCTTAATAAATACTTATTGAATGAATGAATGAAGTTCCTTAATCTCTCTGTCTTGTCTGCAAAATGGGGACAATGTTCTGTGTTTTATGGATATTAAATGAGATGATGCATGCAAAAAACACCCAGCATAGTGCCTGGCAAAAAATCATCAATAGATGTAGGCAATTATAGTGCTTTTTATATCAATTAATTTTCTCATTTGATCCTCATGTTAATTCTGAAAAATAACATCTTGCTGATGAGGAAAATATAATTTATAGAGATAAAACCAGTTGTTAGTTTGATCTAACATCAAAGAGGCTTCATTTGTGGGAACAGTATAAAGAGAAGAGGGCTAGAAGAGAGGCAAAGGAATTCATAGTCCATCTTTTTCAAGCCTTTTCTAGCAAAGGATGGTTAGCCCCAGACTAGCACAGGGATAGAATTCCAGAAACAGTGATCAGATGTATGTTCAGGGAACATTTTCATTCCTAATGTGGTGATCACTAGAAATCATGCTGGTTCACTAGGAGGTATTTGTACTACATAAGTGCATTTCCTTCCTTGATAATGTTACTGTGATAATAGAGGAAAGCTGTAGGCCAAGCACAATGTATCTTGATTTCAACAGAGTATGTCACAAGACCCCTTTTAGAATTTATGCATAAGACAGTGAAATGTAGGTTCACTTGTTGTTGGATTTATCACTTGGACCAAAGATCAATAAACTTTTTCTGTAAACAGCCAGACAGTGAATATTTCAAATTTTGCTGGCCATATTGTCTCTGTCAGAACTATTCAGTTTTGCCATTGTAGTGTGTGAAAAATAGACAGCCATAAACAACATATAAACAAATAAGTGTAGCTGCGTTCCAATGAAACTTTATTTACAAAAAAATGCTACTGGCTGGATCAGGCCCATGGCTGTAGTTTGCCAATCCCTGGCCTCGATGGTGGAATGGCTATAATGCTAAGCGTGCCACGGACTGAACTGGCAAACAGTCTCTACTGCAATGATATGAGAATAGGCTGACTACATTTATGAGTGATACAAAGCTAGGAGAAATATCCAACATGATGGATGACAAAGTCAAGACTTTAAATTAGGCAGAGACACCAAAACTACCAGCCCAAATTAATGTGATATAAGTTCATGCCTAAAAGTATATTGTTCTTTGAAGAACAAAACATCATCAATAATGAAAGTAAGCTACGTTCTATCTATCAACACAATGAAGGGAGAAAACTGGGCTTGGCAAAAATTGCTCAAAAATGATCTGGGGTCGGCCATATGCTTCACTTATTATTCATTCACTCATTCATTCATTCACTCATTTCTTTAGTTTTCAGCAACAAGTCCCACCTGCTTACTAGGCCCTATGCATAGTGCTGGAGTGGTTTTGATGATAAATAAAATAGTCTCAGTTCTTAAAGACACATAATATAATCTATTAGACAAGGAAGATGTCCCTTTATTCATTCATTTATTCATTCATTCATTTATTTATTTTTTTCAAAAACTAAATATTGCAGTCAACCATGTGGCAGGGCCAGATCAGGGTGTGGGGATGACAAAGGCAAATGAGATTTATTCTTCGCCTTTGAGGAACTCTGAATATAATCTTGGAGATACATTTTATGTAAACAGATCAATTACAATGCAGCATGGTATACGCTGTTTCAGAAATATGAATCGAATGTGTGAAAGCAGAGAAAATGAAACAGCTACACTCTAGAGGATTCCATGAAACCCTAACATTTTTGAGCTGTTTCTACAAAGTGCATTAGGAGTTTTACTATCAGATGTTGATATATTGTTTAATGTCTGAAAGACTTTTGTGCCTGGTTACAAACAACCACAAATACTGTGCTTTGTTTTGCTGTTCCATTTACTAAAATCATCCATTAGATCATAGGTAAATTTTTCAAAACAACTCTTTTGGTCATGTAATTGTTGCTTACAAATTTTATGAACCTCCAGTAAAGAAATTAAACTACAATTACAAGCATAGTCTCTCAGTTGGGTTTTCTGCAGAAGCACTCCCTGATCACGGTTCAAGTGTGTACAATGTGATTGGGAGCTGTAAGGGATGGAAGCGGGGGGTAGTAACTGAAGAATCAGTCCAGGTAAGGAGAGTCAGACCAGAAGGGATATGTTACCAAGCCAGCTACCATAGCTGGTGACTGAAACAATTTCATGATGAAGCTCTGGGAAATGATGTAAAGTCGTACCTGGGAATTATCCTGGCCAAGGGGAAAGGGAACTGAGGTATCTATACTCCCATACCTGTCAGTCACTGGGTAGGGACTGTCACAGGATGGTGATAGGGGTAGTTAATTCCAAGGCACTTCAAGTCTACCCTGTGCACATGTGCAGGTAGGTTCTGGAAGCCTGCGGACAGCCCAATGACAAAGATGTAGTGCAGTCTGCCTGGAGTTGGGCTGGAGAGCATGGAAATGGGGTTCTGAGGGCACATGGGTGAAATACCAGCAGCTGCTGCTACAGGTACTATGTATGAGTCCTGAAAATTTCAGATACCTTCAAGGGCAGGCAAAATATACAGGCATATAATGCTTACAAATGTACTAAAACTTATTCTAAAACAGCAACACCAAGCATTCCATTCATTGCTTCAATATATTTGTCTTTGTACTTCTTACTTTCTAGGGTTATTCCTATGTAGCTTTTATTTCTTCTAGGGTTTTCACTGTAATATTTTGACAATATTTCCTGGTTGTAGTTATTATGCTATACCCAAGTAAAAGGAGAACTTCTCAGGCCACTTGAGGTTAAAGATCACCTAAAATAATTCAAGCCTGGTCATAAGACTGAGTAAAGTCCATTCACTATATCCTCAAGATAGAACTTTCTAGATCCACCCTTTCACACAAGGCTTACTTTTTGGCAGCTTGGGGACAGCCTCGCAAACTGTGTACTTTGAATGTCGTGTTTGGCTAGCATTACACCTCTTTGCCTCTAAATGCCGTCACTTTAATTTACTGATCTTGTCTGTTAGCATTATTTAAAATGTACAAATTTCTGTTTCTATTTTATTATAATTTCTACAGCTTTCTAGAGGTTTCATCTCCTAGGAGATGAGCAATTGGGTCTGCATACTTAGCGTGCCTCTCAAGGACTCTGAGCTAATTAATCATTTTGGAACACTGACTTGAACCCTCCGTCTACTTGGCCATTATGCATGACCATCAGTATGATCTGTCCTGCCTACACTTTGAACATAATATACTTCGTTATTTTTGGAATTACTTGACTTATGTACACTTGTCTAGTTTATTCTTTCTTAATTGCACTGATAGAAGCAAGTACAGATTTCTATTTTGCATACAGACCAATACTTGATCAAAGAATATAAAAATATTTGGTTCTATGGGAAATGGAATGTTTCGGGATAAGAGCACAGACCCTGGAGCCAAATGGCCTGGCTTCAAATTTGGGGTACCCCACTCACCAGCTATGTAACCTTGAAAAGGTCACTTAACCTCTTGGTGCTGGGCAAAGGTGTGTCAGTTACTGCCATTAATGAGCCATTTTTAGCAATAACAGAACTATGCTATTTTAAAATTGTGAGTTCACACTTATAACCCTCAGTAACAAATTTGTTTGCAATATTCTACTTTTTAGCAAGTGAGAGTTTCTTGATTACTAAGATTTTATCTTATATTGACAGCAGAAAGGGGAATGGAAATGGAGGACACAGAAGTTCAGAGAGAACACTCTGGAAAGGCAGAGTAGGAAAGAGCATGCCATGAGATAGATAATAACAAGAATGGGGGGACCGGTGTGATCCTTGGACTCTGGAGCTGCTTCCTCTTACCTCCTTGACCAACGTGAATCCCATTACACTACACTTTTATAACACCTTGCATCTCTCCTTGTACTACTTACCACAGCTGCAATTTTACAATTATTTGTGTGGCTCAGATGTCTATGCCTTCCATTAGACTGTAAGCTCCAGAGGACAGGAATGTATTAGGGAGAAAAACAAACAGATGCAAAAACCAAGATGGATTACTTGGAAACTACAACTTTTGTTTGTTTGTTTGTTTTTGTTTTGTTTTTTCTCATTCAGCTAACATGTAGTTGGATGTTTGGGAGGCAGCCTTGCACACAGTGACCACTTAGTGTTTCTACCAATCCCTGGGTCATGAACATCCTTCTCTGGATCTGCTACATTTGACCAGCAGCTGAAGGGAGAGAAAGAAAGGAGGCTCATGCGTGGAGAGTTTTAATGGCTAGCCCTGGTGGCAGTATTCCTCATGTTGACCTATTCTGACGTGGCTTGAATTACAGTATTGGGTGTTTTCGTGAGTGCTTTATTTCATTTAGCATAATGTCCTCAGGGTCCATCCACGTTGTAGCATGTGACAGGATTTCCTTCCTTTTTAAGGCTGAGTAATATTCCATTGTCTATATATGCCATATTTTGTTTATCCATTCATTCCTCCATGAACATTTGGGTTGCTTCCATCTCTTGGAATATACGTAACACTACTGAATTATACTTAAAAATGGTTAAGATGGTTTTAAAGAAAAAAAAAGGGATGTGGCTGGGCACCCTCTAACAGTCCACCCCATAGTGATGGAACCTGAGATGGAATGATCTCCTGGATTAACAGTGGATAGACATCTGATCTACCCAGGCTCCATATTTCTTGTTCCTCCCTTATGGGCAATAATAGTTTTAAAAGACTACTTCCAAGATGCCAAAGTCCTTACATGTTTGATGGTCTCCTTTTGCTGAGAGGTCTGCAACATGGGCTATTAAGCACTCGGGATTCAGAATGTAAGGGCCCCACAATGCCGGCATTCCAACCCTCCCAGAATTTCCAAGAGCTCCACTTCCAAATCTCCATTCACTTCCTCTGATACATTCCCCATTTGTGAATATGCAACACAACTTGTGATTATAAGTTCTGGCACTGAGATCAAACAGACCTAGGTTTCCAGACTGGCTTCTGCACTCACAATCTGTGTGTTTCAGAAAGTTAACTACTTTGCTTGAGCCACAGTTTCCTTGGCAGTGAATTAAGACTAATGTAAGTTCTGTCTTGGATTTTTTTCTCCAGATCCACTCTCTATACATCTGAACCAACCTATACGGCAGACCAACCTATACGGACTATACCAGTGGTTCTCAACTGGGAGGATTTTGCCCCGTCAAGGGACATTTGGAGATGTGGAGACATTTTGAGGTATCACAGCTGAGGAAGTTGCTATTAACATCTAATGAGTAGAGGCCAGGGATGCTATTAAACATCCTACAGTACACAGGAGGGTTTCTTCACAACAACAAAGAATTATCCAACCCCAAATATCAGTAGTGCAGAGGCTGAGGAACGCAGGGCTACACCAACAGCTTCTCGGCTCCTCTGGCTCCTGGTTGGCACTGGCCAATGGGGAGCCCCAGCAGAAATCAGGAGAGAGAGGAGTATGAAGTCAGGCTAGTCATCCCCTTTGCTCTAACTCAACGGGGTTGCCTTGGGTTGGCTGTGTCCCTCCCCGTAGGCCCCCGCTCCACTCAAAGCAGGCTTTTCTCCTTCTGGGATCTAGCAACTGCTGCCTGTGCTCATTTCTTTGGCCTAAGGGTGGTAACAGCTCTGCTGATACTGGCCCCAGGGTACCACACTTTCTTTTGAGGCTCCTTTGTACCTTGCCACATCTTTGTAAATAGTCCCCTTTCAAATAAACCTTCTTCAAATTATCTTAATTTGATGATCTGTTTCCTTTTGGGATTCTGGGTGATATCAATAACAACCTCTTAAGGCTATTATAAGATTTCAGTGAGATAACAGATAGAAACACTTGGCATGATGTGAGACATGCTGTGAAGGTTCAGTAAATTATAGCCTTCTCACAGTTCCACTTTGGGCATTGCTGTTACCTTGGGTTCTCTGGACAGATGACCCTTCCTTCATATGAGCCACCTGAAAATTTTTCTCCCTTTTTAGTTTGCAGCATACTTGGATCTTAAGAGATTTTTTTTTTTTTTTTTTTTTTTACAGCTCTGCTCTAGTGTCTAGAGACAGCCATTCTGCTGCAGAGCTCAAATATGGCATTAAAAAATATGCTGTGAGTTGGGAAACCTTTGCAGAAATTCCAGGCCTGTCTCTCCTCTCAGAATGCAAGACATTATTTGTCATCCTGTCACATAAATTTGGAAGCAATGTCCATGCTGGCCTTTTTGTCTCTGGGTTTCCTGACTCAGTAGTAAGAATGGGTGAGCCTGCTTTTTATTGCTGGTGACAGGAGGAGAAAGGTTGGACTCCAGCCTCTGCAAGTAAGGTTGGATGAGATTCAAACAAGGCAAGTGAAATCACCATGCCCCTGCCCAGGAGAACATGGGGCCCTGGGCAGATTCACTGCAGGTAAAATGCAAGACCAGACTCCAGCCATAGAGTCTGTTTGAAAATATGTGGGAACTTCTGGGGCAGCTCATTCATTCAGTCACTCATTCATTCAATATACTGATATTTGAGAGTAACTCCGGCTCTTTTTCATTTAAGTCTATTCTGTGACATCACCCTGAGTACACAGAACAAAACAGTTAAAGATAATAGTCACATTTTCATCCACTGTCTCATCCAGATGTTTTAAAAGCTCTATGTGGGGGGCGTTCCTATTGGCCCATTTTAAGGTGAGGAAACTGAGACTTGGAGAAAGTCATCTGCCCAAGCCGCATGATGGTGAACTAGGACCCATAAGCGGACAAGCAGACTCTGGAGTCAGAGAGAGCAGCCTGATCGTAGGAAGTTACTTTGCTAACCCTCCGTCCTCTGTAACACCAGGATTATGATGAACCAACTCACTGCCTGGCCCATGGTCAATGCTACGGCTGGCAGCTGGCACCATTATTAGGAAGTAAGGAACTTTGAGTCTGGCATCCCTGAGGTACGATCCTGCTCTGCTTCTAAACAGCTATGTCCGTCAGGAAAATCATTTGACCTGCCTGGGCTCAGTTCCCTCATGTGCCAAGTGTAGGACAGTAATGTCTGCCTTACATGGTTGTGGTGAGAACTTCACAAATGCAGAGGTCTCCAAAGTGCAGTGTGCACAGTCTGAGGTGGGATGCAAGAAGAAGGTATCAGAATTTTGATCTCTAGCTTATTTAATTCACTTCAAAATAAAAAAAGGAAATGAAGCTTTACTCATATTATTGTATGAATAGACGCTTGACACCCATATTCGATCTGTGTGTCAGCTCTTTTCTTTCTTCTACAACGCAGATTAGCTGCTAACACATTCACTTGCTTTGATCAAATTCATTCATTCATTTGCTTTGAGCAAATTGCCTTGTGTGGCAATTGATGTGAGACCACGATTCTAATAACCAGTTTTTAAGCAAACTCACAAAAAGGACAAGTGACTTTTAAAAAATCCTGCTAGGAAACTATTTCAAAACATGCTAACAAGGTAAGTATAAATGAGCACCCAAAAAATGATAGAACTCACCTTTCTTCTACTTCGTTAAGGTTTCCTCATGGGCTATACCATGATAGGTAAAGAAAATGATAATATAATCTGAGCTGACAAAACATCGCCCCTCACCCATACAAAGGAAATTATCATTAAATGGTTTATAATATGGATTTACAACAACTATTATTAATGACAATTTTTTCTCTACGTTTAACTTGTGCTTGGAGACATTAGCTAATAATAGTACAAGGCTACCACAATTAGCAAGACATTAAATATTATTTATTCCAAGCTAGTTTCATTATTTTAGAATTTCTCACTTTGTGTATGTTTTATAAGGTACTCAAAAAGCACCATCTGACACTGTGTAAGTAACTAATCAAGCGTACTTATATTGGTGATATGTGCTCAACATCATTTTTGTTGGTGGGGCGTCACCATTTTCATCCTGAAGCTGAGCTCAGCTCAGTGCTGAGCAGAAGGTAGCAGCCATGGCATCCCTGACAGACTGAAAGGAGGAGTGAAGCCCTGACCTTGCCCCGCTCCCTTTTCCATTCCTATCTCCGCTTCCAGCGCCTGCTCTTCCTGCCGCTTCGACCTATGAGGTCTTCCTCTTCCCTCTCAAGCCACCCCCTGTCATTCCACATCACATGCTACCCACTCTTCAAGTTCAGATACAGTGTGGCCTCCTCTGGGAAGCCCAGGCTGCTTCTGTGCTCACTTGCATCACCAAATTCATCGGATCATTCAGCCTAACCCTGTCTCTCACCCTCACCACACTCTGTGTCCCTTGAGAACTGGGATGGTTAAATTTACAGGTCATCTTGACTAAACTAAGTTGCTGACAAAACATTGTTTCTGGGTGTGTCTGTGAAGCTGTTTCCAGAAGAGATTAGCATTGGAATCCACAGATTGAGAAAAGAAGATCTGCCCTCACCAATGCAGGGGGAATCATCCAATCTACTGAGGGCCTGACCAGAAGAAAAAGTCAGAGGAAAGGCAAATTTATTCTCCCTTCTTCAGCCCGAACATTCATCTTCTCCTGCCTTTGGACACTGGCTCTCCTGGTTCTCAGGCCTTTGGGTTTGTACCAGAACGGCACCACTTGCTTTCCTGGGGCTCCAGCTTACAGATGGCAGATTGTGGAACTTCTCAGCCTCCATAATTGCATGAATCAATCACTCATCATAGATCTCTTTGTGGATGTCCATGTATATCCTATTGGTTCTGTTTCTCTAGAGAAACCTGACTAATACAAGTATTAATACCCTGTCCTGTACAATGTCTGGAGCTCAGTGCCTAAGACATTTCCATAAAGGTGTTAGGACTGTATAAATGAATCAGCCAGGAGTAGTAGGAAGGTAAAGTTAAGCCTGAAGGGCCAGGAAATAGAGAATTAGTAATGGGGATCAGTGGGTCTCAAGGACATAACAGGACGTCATACCAGGAAGGTTTGGATCAATAGATGAGAGCCAAGACCCTGAACAAGTGAGATGGTTCTGGGTTTCCATTTAAGGAGATTCTAGGTGTGATCTCAAGGTGATGGCAACCCTTTAAGTAAATATAGAATAATCTGAATATAAGCTCCAATAGGAAAAAAGCTTCCCTAGGGGAGGGATTTTGATCTATACCATTCACTGCTATACCTGTGCCTGCTATATAGTAGGTGCTCGAAACAAAGACCTTTTGGATGAATAAATGAATGGATAAATGACCAGGGCTGGCTGAATAAAAGGCAGGGATGTGAACTGGATATGAGTAGAGACAGGAAAGCAGCTGTTTCCTCACACCTCAGAACCACCTAAGGGAAAAGACCCAAACCTGCAAACCCTGTGACAATCAGTACTGTGCCTATCTCATTTAATCTTGTCTTTCCAATGCCCAGCAGGGCCTGGCACCTAATAGCACTCAATAAATCATTGTGGAACAAATGATTCTTTCTGTGAAATGGAGGCTAATATTACTTAGCTTGAAATGAATTAGGATTCTCAACACTCTTCAAGTCTTCGGTGAAAATTCTGTATTAGTTCAATCTCTAAGTCTTTTTGAGCCCTGTTTTTAAGAGTGTTGAATCAATTCCAACTTATCAATCAAGGTCAGATTTGTCATTGGAGCATCTGCTTGCTAATATGAGCATGTCTGCATCTTGTTGAGCTTTTTTTAAAATTAGCTTGACATACTAGCACATTCCAGGCTGTCTCCAGATCATGATATTGGCATAAATGGGCCACCAGTGCCTTGGGAACTACTGGTAGGTTGTCGTTGAGAAAAAAGGAGAGGTTCTGAAGACACAGATTTTACAAATGCTGCATTAAGCAGAGAGTTCTTCACTGCAGGATTGCTCAGAGCCTTTGTTATGCTAACATTGAAATTGTGATCCCCTGGGAGAGGGTCACAAAAGATGGTAATCCCCACATTCTTTGTTGCTTAAACCCTATTTTTTAGGGCTTCCCTGGTGGTGCAGTGGTTAAGAATCTGCCTGCCAATGCAGGAGACACGGGTTCGAGCCCTGGTCTGGGAAGATCCCACATGCCGTGGAGCAAATAAGCCAGTGCACCTCAACTACTGAGCCTGCGCTCTAGAGCCCGCGAGCCACCACTACTGAGCCCGTGTGCCACAACTACTGAAGCCCGTGCGCCTACAGCCCATGCGCCACAACAAGAAAAACCACCACAATGAGAAGCCCACACACCTCAATGCCCCAGCTCACTGCAACTAGAGAAAGCCCACGTGTAGCAATGAATACCCAATGCGGACAAAAATACAAAAATAAAATAAATCAATTTTTTAAAAAAACTATTATATATATATATATATATATATATATATATATATATATATATATATAAAATAATTTTTTAAGATATTTCATGAAACACCCAAAGGATGCTTATTCCTGGAACAGTTTTAGAAATGCTGTATTCAAGAATACCATATCATGAGGAGTTTTGCATTTTCTTAACCACTTAGTTTGCTAAAAATGACTGGTCTACCACTATGGAAGATGGTGCGCAAACTCATTCACACTACCTCACCCATTCCTCTTAAGAGCGGAAGCACCAGAATCAAAAGAGATTGGGTTTTGCTATGACCTTCACTTAGTTCAAGTCTCAGCTCTGCTACTTAGCAGCTGTGTAACATTCTGCAGATTAATTATCTCAGCCTCAATTTTCTCAACCATAAAAATAAGAATGAACACACAATAGACTACAGAACCATGATAGCAGAGGATGTCTTCGAAAGGGTATAGCAAGGTCTGACACATAGTAGGTGAAATTTCATTCATGGAGTGTCAGGTACTGATAGAGAATCTGAGGGTGGAGCTATAAACAAAACAGACAAAAGTCCCTGTCCTTAGGAGATTCTAGCCCAGGAGAGCAAGAGAGAAACTTCTATAGAGTCTGGCTCCCTAGGTGATTGCAAGGGACAGCCAGGGTGGGCACCAGAACTCCAGGGCAACAGCAGGAGCCACTCATGGACCATGTTCCTGGTGAAGGTGAGGAGGCTGTGAGTTGTCCTGTTACCAAGACCCACCTGAATATTGCCTCTGCATTGTGGCTGCAAACCCAACAGGAGAGGGTGTCCTGACCCTTCCTCCTCCCCACTATGATGGAAGCACATAATAGCAGAGCACCTGTGTGGCCTCATACTGGAGGGCCTTTGGACCCACATGCCAGGCAGCCCCATGGTGAGAGCCAAAGACACAAAATGAGACCAGTCAGGTCAAACCCATCTCCTCACCTGAATTATAAGATAAGCTCTCCATATTTGATGCTGAAGACTGAGTCCATGGATACCTGTGGGTGGCACAGCCAGGCCAGAGGCCTGTTGATTGTGAAGAGACACATACAACTTTTTGAAACTGGCATACGCCCCAGTGAGCAGCTGCTCAGTGCCCTGTTTTGTACTTCTGCCTGCCAAGGATGGTGCTAAATGATCCACTGAGCTGCCTGCATCTTCTCCATTACCTGCCTGCCTGGGAGATGGAGAAGTTAGTCTCTAATTGTGCTTGTTTTTCTTCCTCTGCTTGCACCCCTCCCACTGCAGAGTGCCTACAGGCATTAGGCATTTAATTGTGCATGCCACAATTCACTGTGCCCAGGGTGCAGGCAGGGGCTGCCGTCTCTAGCTTCTTCACTCTGCAAACTGAGCACACACCGGCTCCTGCCCTACCCGCTTCATGAATCATAGTTCATCACGTTCTCAAAATTGTATCATGTTGAAGGCTTGAAGGGGAGATCCTAGCAAGCTCAAGAAGAAGGCGAAATATTTCGTTTATACCAAATGAAGACCACAACAGTGTGCACTTCCTTTGTGTATCAACCGGCGGCATATGGTGAGAGCAAAATGCGCTAATAGAGTCATAAAGAAATATAAGGGTTAGGGAGACTGCCGCTTCCTCGTGGGCTCGGGCAGGAGCGTATGCTGCTAACACTGCAATTTCCAAACAGATTGTCTGAACACCTGCAGACGCTCAACGACCCTCCTACTCCCAAGTACTCTCCTTCGTGCCTCTTTCAACAAGATCAGCTTAATTCAGGGAGAGGTACCGTGCTTAGGTTGGAGAGGCTATGTGACAAACAAGCTTTGTCTCACATGCCGACCCCAATCAGTTGGGAGTGCCTTGAGTGCTGTGTTGAGAAAGATTCTGAGGCTGCACTTGGACTCAGTGGGAATGAGGACTGATTATAGGAGTTACACTGTTTGCCTTGAGGAGGGCACAGGGCAAGGAAGATGTCTGTGCACACATTTGGCATTTCAGCTCGTGCAAAGAGTCTTAACTGAGGAATTGAAGAGGTGTGGTCTTAGTGAAGTCATTCACTACCCTCAGCCTCAGTTTCCTGATCTGCAAAATCAAGATGATGATATTTCCTTTATAGGGTCATAGTGAAGATCAAATCCAGTGAAGTGTTTTAAAACTGCTTTGGGAACCGCAATGTATTTACAAACAGAGGGTAATGTAACTGCAAACTATCTACACTCAAACAACCGTGTGTGTGTGTGTGTGTGTGTGTGTGTGTGTGTGTGTGTGTGTGTGTGTTTGCTTCGCTAGCACTCTAGGGAAGGGTTTTTCAACCTCAGCACCGTTGACAATTTGCACTGGATTCCGCGTCACAGTGGGGTACTGCCCTGTGCGTTGCAGGATGTTTAGCAGCATCCCTGGCCACAACTCACTAGATGACAGTAGCAGTCCCCAAGGATCAAAAATGTCAGTCAAAATATCCCAGATATGGCCCAATGTCTGCCAGGGACAAAACTGCCTCAGAATCACCGGGCTGGGTCAGCAGCTTTCCCCTCTGGCTGCACATCAGACTCACCTGGAGAGCGCTTAAAACTGTATCAGTGCCAGTTTCCAAGCCCCAAACAAGAGATTTTTACTTAACTGGCCAGAGTAGGTGGAGTGCCAGCGTCTATCCCTAGGTGATTCTAACACTCACCCCAGAGTTGGGAAGCTCTCACAAAGCTATATGGAATCCTTTCTGAGAGAACACAGGTTCTCCTCTCCTGCAAGCAAGAGGCTCCCCGGGCCTTGGCCATGTGCTCTTTCAGGGAAAGGCCAAGGGTCCTCCCAGAGGGAAATCAGGCAGTCGGTTCCCCACACCCCAACCCAATATGCAATTTCCTTCCTCCATTCAATAACAAAAGTTCCATTTTTTAATGAGTATATGAACAATTTATCCTTTAACAGACAACTGAAGAATGTGATGGAGATAGTTAAACGTGATAGATATCCATGTTCGTCCATCTTGAAGCAACTTTTCAAAGACAATGAAAGCCCTAAGATCCCTTTGATAAAATGAAGCTAGGCAGAAACATAGCAAGTAACATATGACTGAGTACAAATGGTAAAATTAAAGGCAAACATTGTTGATGAGCTCACTAGAGCCTGAAGAATTGAAGCACAATATTAGCCTTGGTGGAAAATAACTTCATTTTAAATATGTCCTTCCTGCTACATGGCTTTCCTAAGGCTCTGAAAGCATTCTGTCTCTCTCAGCGTCTTGCTCTCTGTCACCAGGCATTTTCAACAGAATGAACAGAGAAGAGAGCTTGGGAATGAAAGTGAAGGATAATTGAAGTCTAGCCTTGATCTATTGTTACAACTGAATAGGCTGAGAGACAAACACTCGGTCAGTCCCTGCACAGACACTCCCAGAAGCCCTTCAGCTCCTGGGGCCTGCACAGCAGCCAGTCAATCAGTGTATACTTACCGAACACCCACCATAAATACGTCACTACATTAATCTCTCTGGGGGATACTAAGATGGATAAGACACAGATCCTGCCCTCTAGGTGTTTGTAGTCTAGTTAGGGACCTATAAAAACATAATCAATAACACTCGGGTTTCCCTGGTGGCGCAGTGGTTGGGAGTCCGCCTGCCAATGTAGGAGACACGGGTTCGTGCCCCGGTCCGGGAAGACCCCGCATGCCGTGGAGCGGCTGGGCCCGTGAGCCACGGCCGCTGAGCCTGCGCGTCCGCAGCCTGTGCTCCGGAATGCGAGAGGCCACAACAGTGAGAGGCCCGCATACCGCGAAAATAAAAATAATAATAATAATACTGAATAGTCTGAGTTTAACTCCAAATGAGATTCCAAAGAGAGATACTGAGCTGGGGGGTTTCAGATGAAGCTAAGTGAAAATTGGACACAGAGGCAGGGCAATCTTCGGTCCCCAGGAATCATTTCTTATGGACTGATATGCAAGAGGGCTGTTGTTCTCCTACATGAAGGAGGGACACATGTGGTGGAGAGTCAGGCAGCTGAGAAAGGCATGGCATGGTGCCCACCTCCGCCTGGGACTCATCAATCAGCGGTGTCCCTGAATAAGAGACAAGGGCATAACTAGAAGTAAAGGGATAAGGTATAGGCTCCAAGGGAAGGGCGGTCTCCCCATGCCTGCGTGGAGAACAGTGGCTGAACCAGCAGGGACTTGGGAGCTGTGCAAAGAACGTGAAGTTCTTGCCCTTCACCCTGGGACACAGGCAGCCTCTAGGGCAGAGCTCTGTTTCCCAGATGAAAACGGGACCTCAGTATGAAGCACGGATGTTGCAAGGATGTCCAGCTCTGGGCAGAGCAGCATGAGACTGCATGTGGGCCCATGCGGAATGCCCTCTGGGGACTCCTGGACACACTCGAGGCATTGATTAGGAATCTGTCAGCAGACACCTTCATTCTGAGCTCAGGGGGTAGGGAGCCCGGTGGTACCAGTGGGAAAACAGAAGGAATGACAACTAGGCAGAAAACACAAAGACTTGAGCACCAGGAGAAAAGCCTGTTTGGAGTGTGTCTAATTGCAAAACTACATGTTAGTAAGCATTGCTATAAATAATCAGCACTGCATGGGCTGACACCAGCAAGTCACTATGGCCAAGAGCCTGAAATCTCTCTTGACCGAGAAGGTTGCTCTTCAAGTGACATTTAACCCCAGGAGCCTCAGGAAGCCTGATTCAGCAGCTTGTGTGCCAGTGAGGGCTTGCCTGGGCCACATGAGGTACAGGGTGGGACTTTAGGACTGCTGCTGTTAATCCACTGCCTCATCCAAGGCCCCTTCCACTCCCTCTTCACAACCAGTCCCCTTGCTCCTAGAACCTATGCTCCACACAGCAGCATAGAGTGGCCTTTAAAGCTGCAAGAGACCATGGGGCTGTCCTTCCCCTCTCATGTATAAAAAAATCCAAACTTCCTCCCACGCCCACCGGCCTCACAGGATCCACCGAGCCTGCTCACCAGACTCATTGCCCAACTTTCTTTGTCTCGCTCACTTCCCTTCGGGGACAAAGGCTTTGTCCTAGACCTAGAACACTCTTAACTCATTTCATGCCCCAGGGTCTTTGTACTTGCTGCCAGGATACCATTCTCCATATAGTCTCACGTTTGTTCCATCTCTTCATTCAGGTCTCTGCTCAAATATTATGTTCCCAGAGAGCTCTTCCCTGCCCATGTTCCCTAAAAGAGTGTCTATCCCGAGTGCTTAGGAGAGTACCTGCCATGTAGTGCACAAGTATGCATTAAATGAAAGAATGAACAACTCCTTCCCTAACTATGGGGCAAACTCTGGGGCACTCTAGCCCCCCCTTTTGAAGACCTGGCTTTGGAAGACACTAACATGCACTTCATGATTACAAAGGCCCCGAGACTAACTAAATGGTCCTCTTCTGTTTGTCACCCTCACATCACCCGATACATGTCCCATCCCGTCCCAGCATTCATCAACACTGGTGACTTACTATCTATTTTTGTTTACTTAGGTTTGCTTCTCTCTGCCCACATGAATACCGGCCTCCTGAGACAAGGGTTGTACCTGATTTGTTTATTGCTATAACCCTAATGTCAGGCAAAGAATAGGTGGTCAGTGAATATTTGTTGGATATCCATCCAGCGGAGGCAGGATTTTCTTGCACCTACATTTTTTCGGTTAACATTTTTACCCCAGGGCCAAATCTTACATTTACTAAATTAATTAAATATCACTGCACTAGATTCAACTCCTCATTCTAGTCCACTGAGATCTTTGTGATCCTGATTCTGTCATTCAGCAAAACACTGTCTTTGCCTGTCTGCAGAAACTTTATAAAGCTGCTACCCACATCATTTTCAAGGCAGAGAGGGCGGTGGTGGGCAAGCCCCTCCCTCTTCTGGCCTCCTCGCTGTCCTTGCTGACCAAGTTGGGAAAATCAGGATGTAGTCTCACCTCCCTCCTCTGCATGTCCAGCCTCCTCTACCCCACACCCAAGAAGGAGGACTACAGAACAGACCACAAGGTCAAGAACAGGCTAGACCACATTTTGAATGCCACCTTCTCCACTTACTACTTTGTAAATTTTGGCAATGGTGATTCTCTTTGCCTCCTTGCATCTGGTACATAAGACAATAATTCCTACCCCTAGAGCTGTTGTGAGGACGGAACACAGTAACAAAGTACCCAATACCACACCAGGCATTTGACAAATGCATCATCTACATGCATTTAAAAAACAAACAATTTGGAAGAAGAGGGAGGAGAATGAATATTTCATTGAGTCTTTTCAAGTCAATGGAAAAAAAATAAGTACATCTACAAATTAGCTGCCAGTCAGAGTTCATGCAGACAGTTGTGGTCACTGTTTAACGTTCCCATTAAAGTCCCCATGCGTCCGTGAACTTGAAGACACAGGACCGCAGGGCTTATACAGGGGGCAGCAGGGAGCTATGTAGGGACACAGGTAGCTAGCTACATGGACCCCAGATGGCAGAAGGAAGGCCCGTGGCTCCACACGCTCTCCACACTACCTTCCTCAGAGCACCAAAGCAGTATGTTCGTCCAGCTGGCAGTTTTGCATCTACCTCACGCTCATTTAAATAATGGGGCAGACTGTAAAGTTGGGGAGATAATCATAAAAAGCTCAGGGAAAGTATGCAAATAGAAAACTCTACAAACTCAGAGGAGCCTGGGAGAACAAAGATAATCAAGAGCATTATCAACATGCCCCAGGTGTGCAGGCGCTGGGAGCCTAAGGGGAGGGGAGCACATTCCGGGAGGGGAGCGGGCAGCCCCCACCGCTCCACCCTGAATCCGGTACCCATTTTTATTTATGGACTTGCTCTCTCTCGAGCTCCTGAGAATCCTAGAAGATGAAGCTCAAGCGCATTTTAAGAGTGGAGGAAAGTGGAAGTTAGGTGTTTCCCATAATGTGTTCTTCTCGACCCTGGTCCCTTAATACCCTCATCCTGATGACACAGCCAGAGATGCATTAAAAATGATGCCAGCATCATCACCCCTCTGCTCAAAACCCTCAGTGGCTTTCCCCTCACCTAGAGTAAAGCCAAATCCCCACCCAAGGCCTCCAAAGGCATCCCCTACCCCTCTGACTTCACTCTCTGTCTCCTTCTCTCACTCCCCGCAGCCACACCCTGCTTCTTACAGATCACTGGACACACGTGGGGCTCTCATTTCAGGGCTCTGCTCATCCTCCCTTCCCTCTTTCAACCTCAGTTAGAAGCTCTCAGTCTCACGGAGCCTTTCTCTGCCTAGGCAACCCTCCTCCTCGACTTTCCCTCTGCCTGCTTTGCCTTTGTTGGCACTCATCACCTTCTGATATGGCTTATATCTTGCTTCCTTCTTTGATTTATAACCTCCGTCTCCTAACTATTGATAGAATGTAAGCCAGTGACAACAGGGTTTTTTGTCTGTGTGTCCACTGATATCTCCCCAGTATTGTCAGCTTTACCTGGTACGAGGTAGGGGCTCAATCTAAATTTGTTGGATTAATTTTTTGTTAACTAAAGCTATACACATCTTTATTTTGAGTCTTCCTTTCTCTTCCCCTTATTCTAGCTCATAGAGTTGCCAGGAAGTCCAAGGGAGCTAATTCTTTTCTTTTTTAAGATTTTTTTTTGATGTGGACCATTTTTTTTTTTAATGGATCTTTATTGGAGTATAATTGCTTCACAATACCGTGTTAGTTCCTGTTGCGCAACAAAGCAAATCAGCCATATGCATACACATGTCCCCATATCCTCTCCCTCTTGAGCCTCCCTCCCATCCTCCCTATCCCACCCCTCTAGGTCATTGACTTTGTTACAATATGCCTTCTGTTTTATGTTTTGGTTTTTTGGCCGCATGGCACCTGGGATCTTAGCTCCCTGACCAGGGATCAAACCCACACCTCCTGCACTGGAAGGCAAAGTCTTAACCACTGTACCACCAGGGAAGTCCCTAAGGGAACTAATTCTTGATGAAATTACTTACTGCATTGCACCTGGTACGTGATACATACTTAACAAAGGTTGGATGCCCTAATTATTGGGCAAGTTTCACTTCGGTGTAAAGCGAGCTTTAGGATCAGAGCCTTCCTCATTGTGGCACCCAAGGAGAAAATGTGTAAAGGTAGTGGTACAATTTGGCTCTATTCTCACAAGAAAGAAGGAACTCGGAGCAGGGTCCAGCCTGCTGGTGGAGCCCTCGGAGCCAGGCAGAAAGAGCTGGCATGGCAGAGGTGGAGAAGTCACAGAGAGGCTGGCTCGCCCCACCCTTCAAACTATCCCAACAGCGATGCTGGCAGACACATGCATCTTGGTTACAGCTAACTATGGATGACTTTGCCCTCTGCCCCCCAGGGAAAATAATTTCCATATCACCCAAGTAATCAAGGTTCCTGCTGTAGCCAAACAACAAGGATTCACATGGCCAATGAGTTGGAACATATTGCCAAAGGGTAGCCAGTTGCAGGCTCTAAGAGCTGAGGACAACAGAGGCAGCCCGTAAGTGGACACCAGCCCCATTACCGACACCAGCATTAATAGAGCCTTAAGAAGCCACTGGGCCTCTTCTTGGATTGGCCCCCACCCACCCTTCCAGCCTCATCCAATGAGACTCTCACTCTCCTTGGAATGCCTCTATATCCGAGTCTGAGACACAACTCTCCACTCCTTCTCTTTCTCCCTCTGGTGAGTGTTACTTCCCGGCTTGCCTTCCAAGCACCTCCACTTACATCCTCCAGTGGCCCTGGGCACATCACTTCCCAGAAACAAGCCCATCTTCTCTCAACCTCAACATCCTCAGTTCATCACCACTTCTCTGTTTTCAGGCCCTCTGTCAAGGACAAC
Source organism: Kogia breviceps (assembly GCF_026419965.1). NCBI lineage: Eukaryota > Metazoa > Chordata > Mammalia > Artiodactyla > Physeteridae > Kogia > Kogia breviceps. The sequence continues at coordinate 52,543,508 of NC_081327.1, read as the reverse complement.
AGTGGATTTCTCCAGTCACACGCACCACACACTCTCTAGGAGTCTGCAGGACCGGCGTCTGGCCTGGCCTTAGCGCTCCTGTCAAACTCAGCTCAAAAGCATCTCTCCAGAGAGGCCTCTGCTGACCACCGTGCCTGCAAGGCACCCCCTCTCCTGGTCAGTCTGGGTCGATCTGTATCCTCATGACTTGCCAATCCTCAAAGTGTGGGCCCTGGATTAGGAGCAGCAGCAGCAGCCAGGAAATTGTGAGAAATGCAGAATCTCAGCCTCACCCTAGACCTGCTGAGTCAGAATTTGCATTTTAACAAGATTCCCTGTCGCCCATACGCACGTGAAAGTTTGAGAAGCACTGTTTAAAGCACTTCTCAAAGCCTGTAATTGTCTAATCTGTTTATTTAGTAATCACCTATCCCACTCCAAACTGAAAGGTAAGATCCATGAAGGAAGGGACACTGTCCGTCCTATTTATCATTGTATTTCCAGTGCGTAGCAGCTGATACATAGTAGGTATCAAATAAATGTGAAATAATAAATAAATGAATAAATGAACGACTGCATTTTCAAAGTTTCTTCAAACTCTAATGTTTGGTGATCAGTGGTTTTCTCTTTCTAGTTCATTTCCATCTTCCTATTGCCCAAATTGGGCTCACATGCCTCCATCAAGCACTTACTCAGCAACTTCTGGATAGGATGTTCTATGCTGAGCCCTGAAAATAGTTAAAAGGTAGTATCTGCCCATAAAAATCACATAGCTTAAAAGATTCTGGGAATTCCCTGGCGGTCCAGTGGTTAGGACTCCATACTTCCACTGCAGGGAGGACTGGTTCGATCGCTGGTTGGGGAACTAAGATCCCACAAGCCAGGTGGCATGGCCAAAAAGGAAAACAAAAAGGTTCACCCACAAGAAACAACTTCAGTCTTTCATCTGATTACATCCCCAGTTTCTAAACCCCCATCTCTCTGACACTAAGCACTAGGTACATTTTTCCATCCTTGGTGGCCAAAGAATTCTCCACTTTCTCTCCCCATGGGCTTGGATTTTTCTGACTGGGTATCTGGATATTTTGTCCAAACTCGTCATTGGAGCATTTCCTGCTTCTCCATTACCCATGAGCCTTTATCCAGTTACTGAACATATGGCATCCAGTCCTGCCTCCAGCAGAAAACACCCCCATGACCACATATGCAATAGCCACCATGTTTCTCAGGAACTTCAGCCTTCACACTTGAGTGTCCTCATTTATCCACTTTGCATGGCAGACTGCCTGCCTTCAAACCCCGGAGAGCTTTGTTTTATGTCTAACTTTAACCATAACTTCCTTGTTTTCCCTTAATTAACTGTTTCCCCCCTTATGTAGAATATGCTCTTCTCCTTCCCTCCAAGGGGACTCCTCTTCATCCTTAGAGACTCAATTTGTAGTATAAGAAGATTTATTCCCACCAGTCATTACATCAACAATAAAGGAGAAAACTCTATGATCATATTAACACATGCTGAAAAGACATGTGATAAACTCTTGCAGCCACTCATAATACATACTCTAAGTAAAATAAGAATCAAAAGGAAACATTTAAATATGATAAATGCTTTTTAACAGAAGTTACTAACAAATTTTAAAATAAGAAAAAAATTCCATAAATATTAAACACTGGATAGAGATGCCTACCATCAATAATAAATTGGTCAGCACTGTCTAAATGGTTCTAACAATGCAATAAAATAAGAATATTAAATAATGGACCTAAAACCAGAAAAGAAGAGGTAAAACTCTCTTTTTTTGGCTGATGATTTGATTACGTATCTATAATGCCTCCAAAAGCTATTTTTTAAATTCTATAATTAACAAGAGTATTTGATAAGACTCAAGGGTATAAGAATTTGAGGGGAAAACAGATCCTCTATATGCTAGCAACAAGTACCTAAAAATGGAAATAGTAAAAATAAATAATTATAATAGAGGAAAAAATTAACAAGAGAGCCATAGGACCTATATGAATAAAACTATAAAATCTTATTGGATGACATAAAAAAGATTTTGAACAAATGGAAATAGAAACTAGGTCCTTCATTAGGGAGATCTAATGTCATAAAAGTGTCAAAATTATACATATAAATATATAAAATTTAATGATACTCCTATTGAAACATGAATAGCATTTTACTTTCCTTTTCCTTGAAGGTAAAATAACCTTCAGTTCATATAGATGAAAAAAATGCTTGAGAATACTAAAATTTATATATACATGTATAAAGACTAAAGATGGGGGACTTGCCTTACCAGACACCAACACACACTACAAACCACTCTAAACAAATCAATTTAATATTAGCATAAGAATAGAAAAATTAATCAGTGGAAAAGAACAGAGGATCAAAAAACAGATCCCAGTAAACCATTCAATGAGGAAAGAATGGCTTATTTAGCAAATGGCCATGCACAAATGGCTACTGAATTAAAAGAATGAAGTTGGACTATTATCTCATACCATATAAAAAAATTAATTTTCATAGATTTTAAAAAGGTCTAGATATAAAATTTTATACAAAAAAAAAAAATTACAAGAAAATGTATATCTGTTTATAGTCAAGAGGTGAAAGATCTTCATACCCAAAAGGGGAACCCTATGTTTTAAAGGAAAAACAAAGCATTTATGTTCATTCTATATAAACATTAACTACAAACTATATACTATATCACTATAAACCATAAACTATCTAAACATAGCTAAAAGTAACAATTCACAAGTTAACGGAGAAACCAAAGACTTGGAAAAATATTTTCAATTCAGATGACAAATAACAGGTTAATATCTATGCTACACAAAGAGATTGACAAAGAAACAATTCCACAGAAAAGATAAACAAAGGATATGAATAGGCAATTCACAGAAGAGCAAATCCAAATTGCCAATAAACATAAGAAAATATATTCAAGCTCGATGGTAGTCAGAGAAATGCAAATTAAAGTACCAATGAGTTATTTCTCTATACTCCTGTCCCAGGCAAAAATTAAAGAGAGTTAAGACTTATTGCTGGTGGGGTTAATGGAAAAGTTCTCTCATTTATTACTGGTATAAATGTGAAGTACTTCTGAAAGCCATACGGATATATCTATTAATATTAAAAGTACACATACCCTTCGGGCTTCCCTGGTGGCGCAGTGGTTGAGAGTCCGCCTGCCGATGCAGGGGACGCGGGTTCGTGCCCCGGTCCGGGAGGATCCCACGTGCCGCGGAGCGGCTGGGCCCGTGAGCCACGGCCGCTGAGCCTGCGCGTCCGGAGCCTGCGCTCCGCAGCGGGAGAGGCCACAACAGTGAGAGGCCCGTGTACCGCAAAAAAAAAAAAAAAAAAAAAAAAAAAAAAAAAAAATACACATACCCTTCAACCCAGAAATCCCATTCCTCCTATTCTGCCCTACAAAAATAAAAGCTTCAGTATCTAAAGATAGATGTTCAAGGACTTTTATTACAGCATTCTGCAGAGAGGAAGAAAAATACTGAAAACAGTAAGTGTTCATCAGTAGATTATGTATTAAATTATAGTATAATCATACCATGAAATATTATACTATGCAGCCAAATAAATGAAAAATGAGATTTAGAACAATTGTTGAAATTAGAACGACCGTAGAGTACAAGATACAAGTAAGTATGCATAATACAATACCATGTTTTAATGAACAAAACATTTAAAAACAAATCCTATGTATATGCGTATATATGTATAGATATAAGTAATTATGTAAGAATGCAGAAATGTATAAAAAAATATGCAACAGGCTATTAGCCTGGGTTTATGATGTGGAGGGAGGGTCATTAGGGTAGAGTGGTGGCACTGACTAAGGGAGAGTTGGAGAGAGAGACAGAAGAGCAAAGCCAGCCCAAAAGAAAAAAGACTACACTAATGACATCAACAAAGCAGTACATATGACATGACTCTGTTTTGGGAAATGTGTGTTAGAAAATTAAAAACTAGCACTTGATCAAATTTACTTCTTAGAGCTCCATCCCTGACAGAGTAACATTTATGGTATGATATTACTCAGTCAACACAGAGACAACTAACTCCCCTATAGTCTTGTATATGTTATGCACATGTTTGTATTTGCTGGTATAAAGAGAAGGGTATGGAAGCCAGCATACACCTCAAGTGGGACAGGATGGGAGGACAAAGGGAAGGGTGTTGACTGGAGGGTAATGATTACCCTTTGTAAATGTATCTAGTTGTATGTTCCTACTGACTTTCCGTTGTTAAATATTCAGGAATTTTGCAAGACGGTTAAACCTAGCCATTATTAAAAATTAAATTATACAAACTTTTAATTAAATAAATTATATTTTAAAAAGGTGATACATAGACAATACTCATCATTTCTTAATCATTTTACTATTTTTACTATTACCTATGCTCTTGAGGCTATTTACACGTATAGTATCAGTACGATAGAATTACCATGTTACGGGGTATGACTGCACATTTCTTGCCAGCTCCATGTTTAGTGACATCACATTGGTAGCTTGAAATCAGCCACAGTGGGAGTATTTACACCACAAAAATTGGCAAACACTACAAGCCAGGGCTCAATTTATGGCTTTGATGATTATCTAAATTTAAGAAATTGATGGAGAAAAATGTTAATAACATAGATTAAACCTCCAGAATCATATCCCTGCCCCTCCCTGGAATGGAAACCAACTGCTCTTATCTAAGTTTCAGGAGGAAGCTGCAAAGAGAAAACCAAGAACTGATTAGAACCACCTAGGCCCAAGATGGCAGAAGTTGTGACTTCCAGTAGACCTTGAGCCTCATCACATACATACTGCAATACATTTGCATATGCTAAATGACACACCCACCAGCGCCATGACAGTTGACAACTGCCGTAACAACAACCAAAAAACCCCATACAAGGACTGAAAAGGAGTGTTGCCTCAGTTGCGGGTTCAAACCACACTGCTGTTCTCAGAAAACTCATGAATATGCCTCCCTCTCTTTCCAATTTCCGCCCCTTTACCTCGACCCTCCTACATGTATGGTGAGTCAGTCCAAATTGAGTTGAGAAGTTGATTTGTGAACTAAGTTCCAGCTTCTCCATTCTTTGGCCATTGAATGAAGCTTTGGCTGTTTCCGCCTCACCACTGATTTTGTTATTGGCTGTGTGAATCTGAGTGGTAAAAGACCCTCCCTGGCCCAGACAAGGGGTCTCAGCCTGGGCTAGGACCCTGGCACGGGTATAGGCCACCAATTCGGTAACAAAAGTGGGTGTATCTGTAGCCGTTATATTGTGAATAGCACAAATGTAGAGAAAATTATTCTTCAAGTTATCAAAAATTATTATCTGATTCAGCAAACATGTGCCTGACATCATTTAGGAACAAGTGAAGTTCTGACATGTTTTCATTGCTTCACTTTTGGTCTTATATAACATTATAACATTAACTTATTTCTTTGTTAACATAAATGAAAACATTAATCAGCAGTCATGTAGAAGTATACTTGTTTGTTAAGTACAACCATAGGCTGGATAAGGATATGAGAGTTTGGCAAAAATCAGTGAAACCATTCTGTGAAAAATCAATTGGCCATATATATGAAATTTACAGTAAAGAATATTGTATATTTTATTGTTATTTGTAAATTGTATACTATACATTCCTTATATCATAACTCTCTTATAATAAGTATTTGTATATATGTACGTATGTATGTTTGTTTTATGTATATACATATTGTTTTCTCCCAGAAAACTATTTGTCAAACATTTACCAGCACACCACTGGTTGTATCACTTATCATAATAAGCATGTGCATTACAAGAAGCATAAACAAAAGAAAAACATTAACTAATTAAATGACACCTCCTCAGGGAAGCCTTCCCTGGTTCTCTCAGTTTCTCCCTGCTTAGTGTTCCCACAGTGTCCTTCAAGTACCCCTCTGTCAGGAGCACTTGTCACGCTGCCCTGCAAAGCATCTGGTTCCTGTAAATCTTCCCCTACCAACCTGTAAGTTCCTTGGACTGTGTCGAGTCTTCTCTCTCACACTGCCACCCTGCACAGACTAGCTGCCCAGCATGTGAATGAATCAATCAGCTGGAGAATCAGAATGAGGAAGGAGCACAGGACAAAGGCTCAGACCAGATTCAAACAGAGAAATGTGGGCAGGGATTCCTCAAAGTGCTTGCCTGGAACCCCAGGGTATCAGCCGCAATTGAATCTCCTAAGACTTTTGACTATAGTTCTGCAGCTGAGCTCTCTTTATGGATTAATTTTATCCACAAAATTCTCAGCTCTTGGATTGCGAATATGCCCAAGGATGTTTGCACACTCTCTTTGTTTCTTCTACCTGCTTTCTTTTTTTAACTCTCATTTTCAGGGTCTAAAAGTTACTCCGTAAATGAAGATATAATCTCATAGTCTTGACAGGAGAATGTCCCGGCCCCTCGTAGCATTTTCTTATCTCTTGTTGATGGGTAAACTAAAAAACTCAGCGGGAATTCTCATCTTGCCCTCTGAGAGTCTGGGTGCAGCAGCCAATCTGGATAACCGTGACAGGGAGTAGAGATAGGCTGAGAAATATATTCTTAGAGCGAAAAAAATAAACATCTTTATTTCTCCAAGTGAAGGTATTCCTCTCAGCGTGGGGATGCAGAATTGCACGGGAACTTTGAGCATGGGGTTGTCAGACAGATCCGGCCTCAAATTAGCCATTGGCCTCAGGCAGTGTGACTGATCTTGGTGGACCCCAGCTTCCTCATCTATAAAACTGGGATTGTAATAGTACTATGCCATTCGTTCATTGTAAGGATTAAATATGGGCTGTGAAATGAAAGCATTTGTGCACACGAAGACTTGTACACAGATGTTCCAAACAATTTTCTGTGTAACAGTCAAACACTAGAAACAATCCAAATAGCCACCAATACGCGAATGGATAAACACATCGTGTTATATTCATACAATGGAATACTACTCAGCGACAGAAAGGAATAAACCCTATCAATACATCACAACATGGATGAATCTCAGTGTGTTTATATTATAGGTAAAAGAAGCCAAACAACAACAAAAAAGTACATACTGTATGATTTCATTTGTATAACATTCTAGAAAATGCAAATTTAGTAACAGAAGGCTTATCGGTGGTTGTGTGGGGACAGAACTAGGGCCCAGGAGAAAAGAGAATTAGGGGAGGATTAGAAAGGGGCCTAAGGAAACTTTTGGGGATGATCGATATGTTCACTATCTGTGGTAATGGTTTCACGGGCGTTTTCATATGTCAAAATTTATCAAATTATACATTTAAATATGTGCAGTTTACTGAATGTCAATTTTAACTCAGTAAAGCAGTTAAAAACTATATGGGATAACAGATGTAAAGTGCTTAGGTACAGAGTAAAAGGTCAATAAATGGGGGCTCTTATGATGAAGATGGTGCTGAAGATGGAGAAGTTGGCAGTGACGATGGCATTATTACTGCTGCTGTCACTCTTGGGAGGGAACACTGCCTCTTGCTTACATCCTTGGAAGGTCCACACTCTTTCTTTTCCTCCATTAATCACTTTGACCATCTAAGGCCCATAACAGTTCTCACTCCCTCAGGGGCCCCGAGAGTCACTCCCTTCTGTGACTGTCAATATCCTCTGTAGCTCAAAACCTTTCTCTTCACTGAACACCAGCTGAAAGCCTTGACTTTGAGTTCAAGCAGGCATGGGTTGAAATTTGCTTTCTCACTTCCTGACTTGATCAAGCCTCATCTTTCTCATCTATAAACTGGGGATGGTAACAACAGAGATGTAGTTGGCATGCTCAGAGGAGGCAGTGTGAGTAAAGACCCGAGGCTCAGAGAATAAACATCCAATTACTCTTCTTTCCCTGAGTTCCAAAAAAACTGAGACGTGAGACGAGAGAGCTGCAGATGGAAGCTACCGTAGCCCCCTTATTCCCAAACAAGCCTAAATTCAAGATGCCACTTAAGGTAAAAGCAAACCTGATTCTTAATCCTAAACCTCAAAATTTGACAGGTTTATTCACATAGTAATGGCAACACTGAACTCAGACAGCCAGCCAATATGAGGACATGAACAGGGTGTTAATGCCTAGAAAAGAATGGATGAATTATGCTTTCTGCGGGCAGCTCACTCCCAAGAGAGAAGAGGGGGTTTCTGAGCCAAGAATGTCAAGTTTATTATTCTTAAACTGTATAGCCCATAAGTCTCTTCTCTCTCACCCTTCAGTGGTGTGGGATGAGCAGAGCAGCAGAAAGAAGCCAGAGGTGTTACACTAGTGGAGTTTCCTCCAAGTGAAAGGAAACAACAGGAGTGAGGAAGAGACATTGTCCCTTGAAAATACGATTTTCATGCATTATTTGATGAGCAGGTGTACCACTTTCCCAACTACATTGTATCGTAATGGCTGAGCACACAGGAAGCCTCAGTAAATACTCTGGTCATAAGTAATGAAGTCATCGTTTCGGAAGACAACGTGGGGGAAAGGACCTCCTCAGGGCAGCAGCCCCCTCTAAGTCACCTCTGCCGACACGCCGTCAGTGTCATGGAGCTTACCACATCGCAGAGCAATTAACAACCCAGACTGCAACCACCAGCCCAACAGATCATACAACTATTACCCATGACTTCTGGATCAGTCTTAAATGAGATTGTGTCATCTTCCACATGGAATCCCTTCAAGTAGCTGAAGAAATTTATCCGTATAACCTCTTAAGTCTTCTCGGTAGATTACACATACTCCATTTTTTAATTCTTTCCCACATATCATGGTTTCACCAAACTCTGACCCTCCTAATTCTCCTTCAGTGGACACACTCCAAACTGTCAATGACCTTCTTAAAACACACCACGTTAAAAGCCACAGATGCAGTTAATCAATCTAATAATCACTAGTGAATGAAATCTGACTCCTTAAATGGCACAGTCTGCGGACAGAGCCATACACATCCCTAGGAAACAATCAAAGCTTCCTTGTGGGTTCTTGGCAGCAGCCTTGCTCTGTTAACGCCTATTGAACTTATGGTCAACGAAAGCTCTAAGGTGTTTATTGACATCAATTGCTGGCAAATCAGGGTTTCCCAATCTTTTACTTGCACTGCTGATTTCTTTTTACTTGGAATCACACTTCTATTTCATCCTATTACAACTCACCTCTTTCAAGAGGCAGCCACGTGAGGGAATTAAGGCCACAGGAAGTCATCAGGCAGACCTGGGTACAAGCTCTCATTCTCTGAGCTCCCATTCTCCCATCTATAAAACGGTATTGATGGTGCCCGTGTCTTGAGATTGCTGTGAGAAAAAAATGAGACCATGCATGTAAATAGCTTAGCACAATGCCTGACACAAAGGAGCAAATAAATTAGTTTATTACTATGTTGAATACAAAATACTATTACGAGAAGACAAAGTAAAAAGTATGGGACACTAGGTACATACATAATTTGAGAGGAATTTATTGTAACTAACTGAGAAATTACTTTAGACCTAGGTATATAAAACCCTTGATATTCAGCATCTTTATTTATTCTACAGCCATTTGTTGGAGGGGGTGTGATTATTATATACTCCGGTATACCTGAGAATTAAGAAATTTACAGATGTCTTAGGGAGACATTTCTTTCAAATGTCAACCATTTAAAACCAACCTACCTTCCGCGGAAGCCTCCATCATTTTTCCACGATGCTAACAATCACTGTCAGCATGTTCTATGGTCAAGCCCTTCAACAGTCTGGGATGGAAATCCCACGGGACTACAGATTTGGACTCTACAGGGAGCTAGCTGCCTCCCCACCTGAATTATCTCTTATTCATACTTGTGCCACCCTTCCCTTTCCAGTGTGAAGACACTCTTCCTAACTAGATCAAATAGAACCCAAATAGCAGCTGGGGGGCTGAGCCACCCCCAAGTCACAGATCACTCTCGTCCCTCTTCATCTTTCTCTGAACATTTCTGTAAGGATCTTTCTTGTTCCGATTTAGCTTGATTGTGTAGCCCCAACACTTTCTGGAGTCTAGCCTTTGTGTTCAGTAGTACAGTGATGTATTAATCAATGTGAACTAGCCACACCTCTGATGCCCACGCCCTTGGCCATGTAGCTTAGCAGGGCCCTCCGACTCCGGGCAGTGTCTTCCACTGGAATTCTTAACTCTGGCCTCAGCCACGTGATGTGCTTTGGCAAAGGCACGTTAGCAAAGGCAAAGCAAGCTCCTGTGCCTCTGCCTCTGCCATAAGCACATTTCCCAGCTGCCCCCAGACAGTGCAAGTCATCCCAGTTACGGCCGCCGAGACCACACACTGAATCAACGAACAGCCATTCCACCTCCAGAAGGTGAGCATGCCCAGCCAGGACTGTCAGAGCCAATTAGCCAACCTGGAACTGACCCCAAATACACATGACCCCCGAGTCAGCTGAGGCCAGCTGAGACCAGCTAAATCCTTCCGATTTCTAGGCTAAACAAATGTTACTGCCATATGCCAATGATACTTTATGGTTGTTTGTTACTTAGCATTATTGTGGCAATAGATAACAAAAACAGTCTGTTCCACATGAACCTACATGAATTGTGTCTGGAAGACTTAAGACTAAAAAAGGTAGGGGAGCCTTTCTCCATTTCTATCAGCTACCCCTCACTGAAGCTTTCGTAGTAAAGAAAGCTTGATGAGTGACACTCATGGCTCCCTCTGAATGGTTGACATCATGGTCAAGAGTCCCATAACCTAAGCCCCCCAACAAGTGGAAGCTTGATGATTTCCTTGAATATAAAAAATTATCCAACTCCACCGAGAGACACAATCACCAGCCACAAAGCCGACACTCAGTTTGACACCAGTACACTCAAAATGCATGGCTTATCTATTCTCTGTCACCCAGAACAATTTTACCATCACAAGCCTGCTTTTGAAATATGAAATGTTGAGAGAGTTAAAACTTTCTCTGCAGCTTGGATTGTTTTTTTTTTTTTTGGAGAGAGCTATTTTAAATGCCCCCAAACTTGTGTGGGAGTACCAATCGGCCACACTTAATTGGCCAGACTGTGAGCCTCAGCGATGCAACACTCTCCAGAAAATTAAACATAGACATGATTGTTACTTTGCTCTGTTATTGTGGCTACAGAATGGCAAACCAATCTGTTGAAACTGAAAAATCCAGCCGCTCAATTATCTGTCAGGCCTACACAGCTAAACATCCCATAAGCAGCTTTTTCCCTGCTCAGCTGAGGCATATTTTGATTGAATATATTGCTTGCTTGGCTTTGTGTATGGCCAAGACTCAAGGTCCTCCTAACAGCCTGTCAGCTCATTAGGAATAGGTTGGTCTTACGGATATAGACATTCATTCATTCATTCATTCATTCATTTAACCTATAAATATTTATCACATACCTACTCTGAGCCAGAAACTGTTGGGCATAAGGAAAAGTTAAAAAACAATTAGTTAAATAAACAACTAGTAAGAGGTCAAGGCAGGAATAGAAGCTATGTTTCTGACTCTAAAGCAATGCTTCTCCACTGGGGGCAAGTTTGCCCTCTCTGAATAGGGGACATTTGTTAATATCTGCAGACATTTTTTTGGTAATCATGACTAGAAGGGCAGGTGCTACTGGAATCTAGTGGGTAGAGGCTAGGCACACTACTAAGTGTCTTATAATGCACAACAGCCCTCACAAAAAAGGATCATCCAGCCCAAAATGGTAATAGTGTGGAGACTGAGAAATCCTGCTCTAAAGCCAGACACTGGATTAATTTCTTTGAAAGTAAAGTTTCCGTCTAATCCATCATTTTATCTTCTGCCCCAGCACAGGGCCCAGCAAAGGCAGGTGCCCCATAAGTACTGGCTGGTTGGCTGCCTGGCTGGATGAGTATATGAATGTCACATCTATGGATGGTATCAACAGATGTATGTAACGGGCATTGAATGAGTTATTTAGGCCATCAGAAATACAACAGATGGTTTAACCTTCCAACCTAGAATTCAGGTGGTTCCAAGAATGGGAACAATCTGGTAATTCTGACATGAGTTGCACAGGACCTGGTGGATTGTGCTCAGCGATGAATGTGGTGCTCCAGAAAGCCCAACATCTTTGCCACTAGGAAAAAGCCTTAGCCTTTTTCCTAGCCCCTCCTTTAACTCACATAAGATGTGCTGAGCTGTTCCTTCAAATCTTCCTTGCCTGAAATGAAGACAATCTGTCTTCTTTTATTTCTTAACCACTGGAAATGAGAGTGAATTTGTCATATCCAACGTTCTGTAGATACATTTGGCCAATTATTCTACTTTGGGTCTGAACTCATCCCTAGTAATGTACAATCTATTTTAGGTGTTAATTTTTAATGGTGTGATTTTGGCTTGTCCTTCAAATGAGTTGACTGGAAACACTGATTTATTTTTATCCCTTTCATCAATGCCAGGGAACAGAACAAATTACTCACGAACACGTTCTCTTGCTTTGCTTCTCTTCCATGAGGGATTATGAAAATAAATGTCAAAGGATTGATCTTTGCTCTAACAGACTGTTTGTGCACCCCAGTTATGAATGAGGTACTGAGTTGGTGCTGTGGAATGAGATGTCCCGAGGCCCACAGGACCCTGTCCCTGTCTTTTGGGAAGCCACAGTAAGGAGACGTTCTGTGGTGCAGGTGAGATGTAGGCAGCTGCTCCTGGTGTCCAGGATGGAAGCTCAGGTAGTATCCTGAAAATTTTTGGCATGTGTATGTGTCCCACTGGGTCGCATCCTCCTTGGGACAGAAGCCAGAACTTTAATGAGTGAGCTGCTCCGAACAGCCTTAAACTTGGCTTCTCACTCAAAATCCTCCAAGGAGAACCACATATTGGAGCAAGTATTTAGAAAACCCTTCTTCTTTAAAATTCACATGAAATGTGTGAGTTTTGCTAACACAGATTTGGTCAGCCATGTTCAGCTGTCCAATTGCCTGCCTGGCCCCCTAAGCCTGTGTGCTGCACTTAAATAGTATAGTGTTTGGAAAACTACCAAACAACTGTCATCACAACTGCTCAGATGGGCCAGATAGACTTGGCCAAATTTAAACCAGGTGAAAAGAAAGATTCCTTTGTTTGTTCAACAAACACCTACTATGCCAGGCAGATGCCAGGTACAAATGACACCAAGCGCCAAGCACACACATTCACTGCTTTCAAGGTGCTTCCAGTCCACTGTGGGAGATGAGTATAGGTTTGTTTTGGTTCTGAGCCCCCTTCCTTTCTGTAATTCTCTAAAATCCAAAGTGAGATGATGACCTCTTTGACTATTTTTTTCCCTTTTTTCTCACTTTGGCTATGTTTACATTTCCTATCCCTTTCTCCACATTTCTGGTATCATCCTTGAAAAGGTACAAACAGGAAGTCTGGAGGCAGGAGGCTGCCAGTGTTGGTTCAGGGGTCACTACCAGTCAAGGTCAGGATTCTTGGAGGTCCTCTTACTTTTTTTCTTATGCTCATTGCTTCTTCATGTTGCAAAATGGCTGAAGGACCTCCAGGCATTATCTCTACAGGACACAGGAAGAAAAGAGAGACGCGAAGGCTGATGGTCCTTTCCAACCTCTTTCAATAAAGAATGGAAAAGCTTTCTAGAAAGTCCTACCATACAAGTTTTGGCTCATATCTAGTTGTTCAAAACATTGGTATATGGCTACCTCTAGCTAGAAGGTGGCATAATAGATAGGACTGTGGATGCAGTCAGCCAAGTAAGCAAAAGGGTCTGTCAAGCAGTCCATCTGGAAAATATCACTGAAGAAATGGACACTCATAAAGAAAGTCTTTATGAAATTTAGGTTCTATGAATACATAAGAAGTCCTTGAAATCAGGTATTTGGGAAACTACAGAGTTATATTGCCTTGAGTACTTCTCATATATAATCAAAGTTAATCATTTCATCAACTCTATGGGATAAATTTAATTGTTATACCATTTCACAGACAAAGAAATTGAGGTACAAAAAGGCAAAGTGACTAGTCCAAGGTCATATAGCCAGGATCTTATCCTAGATCTTTAAAAATATTTATTCACCTGATTCTTTCTTGATTCTGCCCTTGAGCACAAATGTGCACAATTAAAACTCACTGAAGCATGAAGTGTGTATACACATACCAAGCATTGGTGGGGAAGTGTAACAGACACATTTCCAAAGCAAGTAAGCTTCAAACCAAGAATTCCAGGATAGTTAAAAGGTCAATTCATCATTCACTCATTTCAGGATCCATGGAGCACCTACTGGATTCCCTCCCTAGGCTGAGGATATAGATGAGAAAGACACAGCTCCTTTTTGCATGTGGCTCCTTGTCCAGACATGTAAATGGACAAGTGGTCAAGCAGAGGGTGACATGCTGCAGGAGAAGGACATACAGGGGACCATGTGAGTCCACTGAAGCTTCCTTCACCCTGGTCCTTCTGAAAACAGAGCCTGGAGCAAAGATCAAAGTGAAAGACTCTTTGAGATGTGCAAGCCCAGGGCGTAAGGGTGAGGAAGAAAAGGGAACTGAGGCAAGAAGAAAAGTAATGTGAGGCAATGCAGGCCTACACTGGCCAGGGCTACACAGTGAGCCTCAAAGAGCCATCACAGGCTGTGGTTGGCTGAATAATGGTCCCCAAAGACCTCCACATCCTAGTCCCCAGACCTGTGAATATGTTATCTAACAAAGGAAAAGCAATTTTATAAGTGTGACTAAGTTAATGATCTTGTGAACGGGAGAGTGTCATGGAGTATCTACGTGGGCCTGATGGAATCACAAGAGTCATTATAAAAGAGAGGCAGGAGTGTCTGAGTCAGAGAAGGCAATGTGGCAACAGAAGCAGAGATCAGAGTGATGTGGCCATGAGCCAGGGAATGCAGGTGGCCTCTAGAAACTGAAAAAGGCAGGAAATGGATTCTCCCCAGAACCTCCAGAAGGAATGAAGCCCTGCCAACTCATTTTCTATTTATGACCTCCAGATCTGTAAGGGAATAAATTTACAGTGCTTTAAGCCACTACGTTTGTGGTAAAATTTGTTACGGCAACAACAGAAATCTACGGCACAGGTCTCTTAGCAGATGTGTTCACTTGGAACCCAAGAGTTTTCTAGAAAGATTTTATGGAGGGAAGGAAAAGGAGCAGGACTATATCTGCATGGTTGCTTCCGAATGTCTCTCATTTCCTACTCAGCAAAGTTCAGCTTCTAGGGGGCTAACTTCCCTGCCCTTCCGGTTTTCACCTTAAAGCCCCTTGGCAGCTGCTAGAAATCCATATTCCAGGCCCCACAGTAGCTCACGCTCATCGGCACGGTCAAAGTGCTGACTAAGCAGAGGAGAGGCAGTCTAGGGAATCTGGGAAGTGCCAAGATTATGTCCAATACTGAGGGTGACTAACTCTGCTCGAGGAGAAAATCATCCAAATATTTATCCAGCTCCTTCTGCAGACTGGTGTCACTTATAGGAGGCAATTGTGCCTCTGTCTGCTTAGCATCCAGTCCCCAGTTCTTTGAGTGACTTCCTAAGCCCATCTATGTCCCAAAGTGGGCTGACTCCCCCATTTATTCCAGAAGGAGGTATGACCCAGACTTAGCTCAGAAATTGGCAATTGGCTCAGAAACAGGCATGGCCCCAAGCCCAGCCAATCAGTACATTGCATCTCTCTGGCCACAGTGGTTGGTTCAGCGTGGTGCCCGTGAACCAGTCAGTTCACTGGGTCTCAGTTTTGAAACATGTTAGAACTATTGGGAATACATCATCTTTTTTTTTACCCCATTCGTCCTGGAATTGAGAGCATGTCAGCCTGGAATCACCCAGGGCTACCATGCGGGCATGAAGTCATCAAAAAAGGGGCAGAAAGTGGACTCCCTAGGACACCAGTTGGCCTTCTGCATCCAAGCATACCTAATTTGAGTGGACTTTACATGCACGTTATCCAATACATTTCCCCTTTTAACTTAACTCAGATTGAGGGGGTTTGTCTTTTGAAAGAGTCCCAATACAGTACTTCCTCAGGGACACATTTTCACTTGCTGCCAACAGGAAGCCCTCATGTTAATTTAGATGCTCCCAGAGGCTGGAGTACTTAGGAAAGTCACAGGCAGGCCAGAGAGGGGCGATGGCCAGGAAATTCTTGAGGACTTAACAAGTCCTAAAGGAAAATCCCAGCTATGAGTTGACCCATATCTGCTGTACCTGGACCCTTTCCGTAATGGTACTGAATGTACCCCAACCCCACCATGGCCCTGGCCACGGCCACCTCAATAAGCATCCTTGAGAAGTTGTTCTTTGTTCAGTTACACCTCTTCTTACAAACAGGAAAGCAGCATAAAATCACTTTCTTGGGTGTGAACAACTCAAATGCAGATGGGAGGGATTCCTGACCTGTTTGCACTGTCCAGCCTTTGGTGCAGTTATTCTAGTGATTAGAAGTGGCCAATTCCAGCCTTCGTGAAATAGAAAATTGATGCAATTGTCAACAATAGGTCTGGCCCAGGCTGCATCCAACACATCTAAGTCCCAAGCATGAAGGTCTCTTCCAACTCCCACGGCCCCTCTTCTGAAACCAGGACTCAACTCTCAGAATGAAGAAAAGGCTATTTTCAATGCAGTAATTGCATAATATATGGAATGTAACAAAAGGGAAACCCTCGAGCTCCATTACTTTGAAGGGTCTGTCAGTATTTTCATTATAGCCCATTTTCTGCAGTGATTTATCTTCAGCCATGAAGCTGGGCTGGCAGCTGGGGCTTAGCACCCACAGGCCCAGCCAAGGAGAACTGTATAGAGTTTAATTTAGTTGGAATTGTTTGGCCAGCTCCATGCTGAGGACTTGCAAGCTATGAGTTAGGTCCAGGTTTGGGTCCTCTGGCACTTTGGTGGCAGTTCTTATTTGGAGCATCCTCGGTAGCTCACCTGCAAATTGTGCTTCCCTGACAAGCTATCCAAGGTGAGAAACAAAAGCAGGAGAGTCATTTTTTATGCCCTTCATGGGGTTAACTTTTGTGGGGAGGGGAGAGGATTTACACTTGCAATCCATGAATGTAGTTTATGCTTCTTTTCAAGTTAAAAGAAAAAGATGTCATTTTAACTCAGATAATCATTTAAAAGTTATCTTCCACCTTCTCTCTTTATAATGGTCCTCACATAACCCTTGTTTCCAGCCTCAGGTTCAGGCTTTAGGTCCTCCTGGAGAAGGTGGGACATGATCTGCAATGCCTCCAGCCCCAACACAGGTCATATGTCTCCTTGGACAGACAGTCCCAGAGCCCAGGCCTTGGATCAGCAAAGCCAAGTCTTAGAAATTAAGGCCAGAATGACCACCAGAAACAGCTCCTAGGTGGGCCAATGCCCAGCTGAAACCTGATGTTCAGTGTGTACCTAGATTCCAGCATGGAGTTTAGAATATGACCCAGAACCCAGCAGTCTCTCTCTAGAGTCAGACGAGGGGGGTGGGAGGGGATGGAAAATCAGCTTGAAAAGGGCCTTTCCTCTGTACTTTTCTCCCTGACCCTCCTGGGTACTAACAGCTGAGCAACATATGAACTTTCTACAGATTGTCTTCTATAAGCCATAGACCTGGCCATAGGCCCCTGGAGTTCTTAAGTCATCGTCTCCACCCTGACCATCTTTCTCACCATCAGTGACATCAATTGCATCAAGAATATTATTGAGAACTTACCCCAAGGCAGGCTCTGTACCACATGGTACACATGTGGTCTCAGTCAATCCCTGCAACAAGCCTCTGTATAGGAGTTTTTAAACTTCATTTTACAGTCAAGGAGACTGAGTCTTGAAGAGGAAAGGCAACATGCCCAAGGTTACCAAGTTGGGAAGCCAGGACAAACTGACCCAGTGCTCAAGTTCTGGATCACTACGGAACACTGTCTACAAACACAGCATGGGCTCCCCAGGAAGCTGACTCCGACACAGTGTTTGAAGGTCAGCCTGTATATTAGGGGATGTCCTTGGGATCAAAATTTGTGGAAGGCAGGGGAAGGAAGCAGGAATGGGTAGAGGGGAAGTCAGGCTCTGACACAGGACCAATCTTAGCCCTGGCTCACCCTAGAGGGTGCTCTGGAGCTAGAAGGGTCTGCCTGTGACATTGCCCTGTCTTGGGCTAGGACAACTGTGTCTTTATACCCTGTATGATTTCCGATGGCTAAAGTAACAAATAACCACAAACTCAGCGATTTAAAACAACACAAATTTATTCTTGTACAGTTCTGGACGACAGAAGTCTGAGTTGGGTCTTACAGGGCTAAGATCAAGGTGTTGGCACAGCTGTGTTCCTTCTGGAGGCTCTAGGGGAGAATCTGCTTCCTTGCTGTTTCCAGCTTCTGAAGGCCTCATGCATTCCTTGGCTTGTGGCTCTTCCTCCATCTTCAAAATGCATCACTTCTACCTCTGCTCCCGTCATCACATTCCTCTCTCTGCTTCCATTGTCATTCCTTCTCAAACTCTGACCCACCTGCCTCCCTCTTACAAGGTCCCCCGTGGTGACCTTTAGAATCCACCTGGATAATCCAGCATAATCTCCCCATCTAAGGCCCTTAACGTAATCACATTTGCAAAGTCCCTTTTGCCACATCAGGTATATAACAGGTTCACAGGTTCTGAATGTGGACATCTACGGGGCTATTTCTCAGCCTGCCACGTACCCCCTCGATAACTCATTCTCTGAGGGTCTTCCAGCTGAAGCAATCCCTAAAGGGGACTGACAGCTGAAGACTGTCTGCTGACCACAAAGCTGGGGCCACCAGTCCTTCCTGAAGGGGGGCCGGGGGAAACCTGCATGTCTATCACACATCTTCAGAAATTTCAGGTTCAACCCAGCCCAGACCATCATTCTTTTTGGTTTAAAGACCTGCATTTGTCCAGCTTTGAATCCCAGCTCTAAGTTCCATCTCAGGCACCGTTACCAGGGTCTGCTTTCATCTGCCTCTCCTGCTAATCATTAATACTCTGATTTTACATTTATGACCAACTGTTTAAAGTACCTCTTGAGTGTCTGACCACAGCTCAATTATCCATTACTACAATAATCATCTCTCTTTGTATTCAGAAAGCAACATGGATTAGGAAATGCAAAGACTGCTTTTGGCATATTGAGCAGTTGTGTTTTGGGAGGCGTTTCTCCCCCTGCTGCAGCTCTGCCATATTGCAGGTAACTGAACAAAACAAGCAATAAAACTGCAAAAGGGCTGCTACCTTTTCCTATACATTGACTCTCAGTTACCTGTGCTAATGGCATAAGCACTTCTTCTTAAGTGCATTCATTACTCCTAAGCAGCACACATGACCTAGAGATTCACAGGAAAGTCAAGAAGGAATTTAAGAAACAGCCAGAGGGTGTTTTTTGAAAAAGTGTCATAAACTCACATCTTCTCCTCTGACCCTACCTTCTGAAAGATCCCCTTTTTAGGATGTGCTTCTTGCAGAATGAATGATAAACACCAACCTAGTGGACTATGAAGTGCTAACCTATCACTCTATGTGATTCTGGAAAGGCTGTCAGCATGGAGAACCCTACCTCCCCTACCTCAGTGCGGGATACTGACTGCCAGAGTCTGGGAGTCTGGAAACCACCAGATCATTCTCTCTCTTTCTCCCACTCCCACCCCCAAATTGCTAAGGTGGTAAGATGTAAGTTTGGGGCTTCTGGAGGTCATGACATTTGTCTGCTCAGGAGATGGAGAGGATTGGACCCCTGGCATCTTTATTGAACCCCTGGATCCAATCACGCCTAAAGGTAGCACCTAATCCTTTTCAGTTATATGAGCCAATATATGCTTGTTTAAACTTAAGTTATTTGTAATGGGTTTCTACCACATGATACTGAAAGTGACTTATTACCTTTTTGCATCTCCCTCTAGATGTTCCTCAGTAGCCTCAAACTCAACACACCTCAGAATAAATTCAACATTTTGCTGTCCCTACAGCTATATCTCCTAACTTTGCTGTTTTCCCCCCAAATACTTTCATTTTCTTCAGCCCCTAGCCCCCAGGCCCCTGTACACCCTTAAAACCTCTCTTTCCCTCAAGCCACCTTCCCCGCTCACTGTCTCCCTTTCCTTCTGGTCTGGATGACCCTCCCCACGTAATAGCCTCCTGCGCCTACCCCTGCTCCCTGCCCCACTACCTGATGCTTCTTCCCAAATACTAACTTTACCAGCCCCATCTCTCTTTTCTTTTTTAATTTATTGAGGTATAATTGACAAATATAAATTATATATTTTAAAGTATAAAACTTGAAGTTTTAATATATGTATACATTGTGAAATAATCATTACAATTAAGCTAATTAACATATCTACCACGTCACATAATTATTTTCTTTTTGTTCTCTGTGTGTGTGTGTGTGTGTGTGTGTGTGTGTGTGTATGTGTGTGTGTGTGCGTGGTAAGGACACTTAAGATCTACTCTCATAGCAAATATCAAGCATACAATATAGTAGTGAAACAGTGCACCTCAGATTGGGACTTGAACCCACATGCCGGGACTTGATCCTGGCCAAAACCCTGATGGGACCTGAACCCACAGGGCCGAGACTCGAACCCAGCCAAAACTCAGATTGGGACTCGAACCCACGAAGCTGGGACTCGAACCCGGCCAACACCCTGATTGGGACTTGAACCCACATGGCCGGGACTTGAACCCGGCCAAAACCCATAGTCTTCCAACTGAGATCACACACCTGGTTTCAGGACTTAATGAAGCTCAGATTCTTGATGTCTCATTGCAGAAAGAATTCAGTGAGAGACAAAGGGATAGGTAAGAAGTCGATTTATTTAGAGAGAAACACACAGAGATTCTCAGTGAGATTCTCCAGGCTGTCAAACTCTACTTCACCCAGAGCTTTTGTCTACTTTACATAATGGACTTCTCATCAAATCTTATTTGAACAAAGTAATGCCTCAATAACATACCAAAATTTGCTAGGGCTGCTGAAACGAAGTACCACAAACTGAGTGGCTTAAATAGCAGAAATATACTGTCTCACAGTTCTGGAGGCCAGAAGTCCAAGATCAAGGTGTTGGCAGGTTTGGTTTCTTCTGAGGGCTGTGAGGAAGGATCTGTTCCAAGTCTTTCTCCTAGCTTCTGGTTTCTTGGCAATATTTGACATTTCTTGGCTTATAGGAGCATAACTCTAATATCTACATTTATCTTTGCATGGCATTCTCCCTATGTACATTTTCTCTGTATCCAAATTTCCCCTTTTTATAAGAACACCAGTCATATCAGATTGGGATCCACCCTATGACCTCACTTTAATTTGATTACCTCTGGGAAGATCCTATCTCCAATAAAGTCATTTTCTGAGGTATTGGGGTCTAGGATTTCAACCTGTAAATGTAGGGAGGACACAATTTAACCCATAACGCTCTACCCTCTGGTCCCCCAAATGCATGTCCTTCTCACATGTAAAATACATTCACCCCATCCCAGCGGCCCCCAAATTCTCAACCCACTCTGGAATGAACTCTAAGTGCAAAATCTCATCTATGAGATTTTGGGGTATGATACATCCTGGAGCAAAACTCCTCTCCATCTGTGAATGTGCGAAACCAATGAGTTATTTTAAGCTTCTGAAACACAATGATAGGACAGGCATAGGACAGACATAGTGTCCTGGGCAGGACCAAGTTTTCTCTCCAGAGTCTGGATATCCTGGTATCTGCTTTCATCAGGGCCTTCTGGTGAGTGGTTTCCTGATGGGACCTGCTCCGTGTACCATCAAGCCTCTTTAAGGAAATCAGGATTCATAGGTCTGTTTCCCACAGGTCATATTAGAGGTCAAATCTTCCCTAATGTCCTGATGATATAAGAAATCTGGATAATCAAACACGTGGCAGATGATGAAGCCCCAAACATTGTTCTTGATACCCTAGTAACTGGATTCTCACTCCTTCCTTCCTTTTAGCTTTCTGTCTGGGAATAAGTAGCAAAAGAGACAAATTCTGAATTTTTTTCTTCCTTGGTATAGCTCTATGAAGATCAAATATATGATGCAATATTCCCACACTGTATGACTTGACATGGAGATGTCTCTATGAGTTCCTTTGTTCATGCTGGTCTTCTTGTGGATAGAATGGTCCTGGAATTCACTGTCTTGGACCACAGCATGAGGATGAAAGTCCTTGAAGATCAATGACTTTCAACGACCAGAGACTCAAGAGCCTTTTGCTCTAGTTGGATAATGCACTTAGGATTTTAATCAACCTTAACGTGCGGACTTTATACATTATTCAAGAACTCCACCAGCACCACACAGATCCTCCTGTTGACAAACAGTGCATTAGAAGCCTGGTTGTCTCAGTGCAGCTCTGGAACCCTGTTGGTATGCATGGCAGCAGCTCCCAGAAGGACTGAAGTCAACACTTCTTTGCACTCAAGCCAGATCTTTGGAAATTGGACATTTTCTGTTCTAAATAAAACTCCCCCAGTTTCTCCCTATGTTTCGGCATTAATATCAGTCTTGATGTAAATGTTGACTTTTATCGTGATTGAGAAGGACGTGTATAAGAAAATAGCTCTGGGCAGGTGTGAAGAAATGCCCCAGGGGACCCATTGCTCCCACTGTTTCATGGGACAGGAGCCTAGTGAGATGGGGACTAAGTCAGAAGTACTGATTTCTGCCTGAGACAGTGGCATCCTAATGAGCTCTAATTGACAGGTGGCTCTCAGCTTTTCCCAGGCTCTTTCAGGCCTCCAGGCTGCAGGGTGTGTTAGCCATCAGAGATGGAGGAGGACTGCACAGCCTAGGATGTCTACCAGGGACCGACTCAGCAAAGCACAGAGGGCCTGGGATTAGGTGTCCAGGCTCTGGCAGACCCAGGGGTTATAATTCCACTGGTTAACATCAGTAATATGATAGATAAATCACTTCACTTCCCCCAGCCTTGTTTTCTTTGCATGTAAAATGGGGCAGTAGTTGTACTTACCTCCTGGGGAGGTAAGTACATGTACATGCCCTGTACATGTTATACAGGACATGCCCAATCTATGTAGACTTTCCGGGATCCAAAAAATCTTAGAGAATCACCTCTGTGCATGCCCCAGCAGCGATAATAACAGAAATTTCAATAGTGCTTCCAGCAAGCACAGACAGTACATTTCTCAGAAATGATGATAATCCTAATGGTTACAATAATTATGACAAAACTGTTAACATGTGTTGATCTAAACCCTATACTAAGCACTTTACAAACCTTACCTCATTTAATGCTCACAATTATGAAATGGGTACTTACAGATAGTGAGGTGAAATAACAAATACCAAGTCACAAAGTCAGATCTGAATTTGAATCCAGGCCCATCTGGCACCATATTACACAAGAAATAGGCAGCACATTATTTAACTTCTCTATACTTCAGCTTTAATTGAAGGTGATAATTCTTGTTTCAGAGGTGATTGTGGGGATAAAATTGGGTACTGAATTTAAGGAAGATGCTGTGCGTATGCACAGATCTGGCTAGGAAGTTGGATATTTTTGTCAAACCTACCAAGCCTTCCATGTACTCATTGGAGACACTGTTGTCCTGCAGCTGAGAAACTCATGGCAGCTATTAGGAGTCCACCCTGAAGAGAGGAAGAAAAGAAGCTAGAGGATCCACATCCTAGACAAGCAAGCAAGCGTCTGTCCCAAAGCAATCTGAGTTTTCTTATTAAACCAGAAAGACGGTGTGGCAGGTACAATGGCCACCCAAAGATATTCAGGTCCTAACCTCCTGTGATCATGTTATCTTACATGGCAAAGGGGACTTTGCAGATTATTAAATTAAGGATCTTGAGATGAGGAGATTATCCTGGATTATCCAAGTGGGCCCAATGTCATCACAAGGTCCTTTTAAGAGGGAGGCAGGAGGGTCAATGTCAGAGAAGGAAATGAGATTAAAGAAACTGAAGTCATGAGGACATGGGGAGGGGGAAGGGTAAGCTGGGATGAAGTGAGAGAGTGGCATGGACATATAAACACTACCAAATGTAAAATAGATAGCTAGTGGGAAGCAGCCACATAGCACAGGGAAATCAGCTCGGTGCTTTGTGTCCACCTAGAGGGGCCGGATACGGAGGAGGGTGGGAGGGAGATGCAAGAGGGAAGAGATATGGGAACATATGTATATGTGTAGCTGATTCACTTTGTTATACGGCAGAAACTAACACACCATTGTAAAGCAATTATACTCCAATAAAGATGTAAAAAAAAAAAGAAAGAAACTGAAGTCAGGGAGAGATATGAAGACATGAAGATGCTACACTGCTAGCTTTGAAGATGGAGAAAGGGGCCATGAGCTGAGGAATGCAAGTAGCATTTAGAAGCTGAAAAGACAAGGAAAAGAAGTTTCCTCCAGAATCTCCAGAAGGAACACAATCCTTCTAACCCATTTCAGACTTCTGACATCTAGAAGCGTAAGAGAATAAATTCGTATTTTCCCAAGTCTGTGATAATGTGTTGCAGCAGCAAAAGGAAACTAATACACTCTGCCTCTCCTACAAAACTGAACACACTTCAAACAAAGCTCCAACCAGCATAGGAAAACAGAAGGACAAATCCCCTTCTATGCTGTGCCATTGTGAGAAATAATTATACAGCTGGGCTTTAAAACAGATTCTGTTTTGTTCAAATCTTATTGTTAAATATTCAGAAGGAAAAGAGACATGGCCCCACTCAGAAAAGAATGTCAGCATTTTGCATGTGCAGAAAGCTAGAAAGTAAACAGGATGATATGAAATCTTTTTGTAAAATTTGAAGCGAGACATAGGTACTGAATTATTGTTATTAATATGAATCTTCAAAACACAGAAGTGAGTTCCCAAAGTGGCACTCTGCAGGCTGTTCCACCACCCACCCATCTTTGGGATCAGAAAGAGCAAGAGAAAGGTGGCAGCCGGGGCAGAGAGAAAACCCAGCCTTTCTGAGAGCTGGGAATAGCTCACATCAGACGATGAAGCGAGAATCACTGAACAAATATGCAATAGAGAAAAACCACAAAACAAGCCTAGAGACAGAATGCTAATAGTCAGGCAAATAAGGGGAGACAAGTATTTGAATATTCATGAGCCTCTAATCAGGAGCTTTGGATGAAAACAGAAATGGTCCCACTGGTGATAACGTGCTCCACAGGAAGGAGAATCCTGCCTGAGGAAATGCAAAGAAGTGTGGACCAGACCTGTCCCACTACCCAGAACTCCCAGGACGTTGACTGGGATCTTCACAACCTGGTCCTACCAACAGTTTTCTTTCTTCATCTGTCACTCACACTACACTGAATTTGGTCTTTTCTTGCTATAGGAGGTTTCCACTTTTAGAGTTGGAAAGGGGAAGTTGGGAAAAAGAGTTATTATGCTTGGAACATCTTCCAACTCCCAGCCCTGGGCTACATGCTGTGTATATATTTCATATCACCCTCACAACCACCCTTTCATGTGGATATAATTATCCCATTTTATAGACGAGGAAACCGAGGCTCAGGAAAATGACTTACTGCCAATGTCAGAAAGCTGGTCAATGGCAGAGCTTAGATTTGAACAGCTTGTCTGTATATCAGCAAAGCCTATATTTGCTCTTCTTCATCACACAGAGAACCCAGGATTCACTCTAGACTCATATATTCATGAAATGCACATAAGCATCTGATTGTATTTGGGCTGAAACATGGTATTTGGGGAGAGGAGTGGTGCAAGTCTGGGGAACAGGGCTCAGCTATACAGAGAAGGGAGTGGCTTGGAGAGGAATGGGGGTCAAGAACCTTCTCTGCAATGAGGATAAGGAATGCCAGCTGCCTGGACATGGGGCAATCCCACAAGTTTTCTCATGATCAGCTGGTGTGCCCAGAGCAGCGAGGACAGAAATCTCAGGCAGTCAGAGAGGGGCTGGGGGTCAGCGGGGCCTGGGTGTGCTGGTACCCTCACGGATCCATGCATGCACACTTGGGCATTGTGCACGTGCATGTGGAATAAGCTCCTGCTCGTGCTTTGCACCAAGAGGGCACTGGGATCAGCAGTAAATAAAACCAATACGGCATCTGGTCTCATGGGCCCAAGAGGCTACTAGGGGGAAGTGCACAAACTAAACAACGAAACAGAACTTTAGTTACAGACTGTGAAAGTGCTGTGAAGGAGATGAACAGCGACTCAGAGACTGGTGAGCGAAGAAAAGCTCACCTAAGTTGTTACCTAAGTGTCACCTTCTCAGCGGTGGTGACACTTGAGCTGAGACTTGAAGCAGGAGCCAGCCTTGTAAGAATGGATGGAAAAATGCTGGAAAAATGCTTTTAGCACAAACAGAGCATGAAAAAAGCCATCCAGACAGTGGTCAATATTTAGGCCTCACATGGGCAGTGGTGGGCATCAAGCCCCAGCCGTGGTAAGACATGACCCAGCCCCCAAGAAGAGGATGAGCAGGAGGTCAGCAGGATTCCAGCTAGGGGTTTGAGGCAAGAATACATTTCTGATGGGGGAGGAAGAGCTGTACTACTTAGCTGAGGAGATGAGAAACCCAGGGCAACTATGTCAGGTACCTACTATGCAACTGTCTTGTATGCTCTATGCAAATTATCACATTTATTTCTTATAATCTTTCGCTGAGGTAGATGTTATTACCTCTGCACCAATTTTCTCTTGCTATTTTTATTACTACAAATTTAGTGGCTTAAAACAGTGCACATTTTTTATCTCATAGTTTCCATGGGTTACAAGTCAAGCAGGTTTTAACTGTGTCCTCTGCTCAGGGTCTCACACAACTGAAATCAAGATGTCAGCTACACTGTGTTCTCATCTGGTGGTTTGATTGAGAAAAGATTTCTTCCGAGCTGCCTCAGGCTGGAAGCAGAATTCATTTCCTAGTGGATGTAGGACTGAGGTCTCCACAGCCTTGCTGGCCGTTGGTTGTGGACCACGCTTGGCAACTAGCAGTTGCTCTCAGGCCCTTGCCACATGGCCCCCTCCACTGATCCTCTCACATTTCCAACCTCTTTGGGCTCAGGAAGGGCTCAGTCCCATTTTAACACTCACCGGTTAAATCAGGCCCAGCTAGATAATCTCATTCTGGATTAACTCCAAGTCATAGTCCAACATATTCACTGGTCCTGCCCTCACCCAAGGGGAGGGGATTATACTAGGTGTGCACATTGGAGGTGCGGGAGAAGGGCAGTCATTGTGGGGCATCATAGAATTCGTAACTGATAATATTAACCGCCATCATCCTTCTAGCACCTTCTACGTGCCAGGCACTCTTCAAGTGACTTGATATACAACCAGATAACTGTCACCTTGGATGTAAAAAAAATCTTTATTTTAAAGATAATGATACAGAGGTCAGAGAGGTTAACAACAACTTGGCAAAAGACATGTGACCATGGCGAAAAGAAGTCAGGATTGAACCCAGGTCTGCGCCATTTCGAAGCCCAGACTGCCCCTAGTGGCCCCTGTAGCAAAGCCTGTTGCACCTGCCCAAGGTCCTGCTCTCTGCAGATAGCTGGGTCCCAGAGGCCCCCAGAGGGAGCCCTTCTCACTTCCTGCAAGCCTTGAAGGGAGAGCCCAGAACTGCCCTAGAAGAGCTGCTTGGAGGGACCAGGAAGTGAGCAGCGTACTGGGCCACACAGACATCACAGGGATCCTGGCCACAGGAACCCAGCCAGCAAACCCCCAACTAGGGAGAAGAAGGCACTTGGTCCAGGCTGTCTCCACCAGGACCAGAGTGCTCCGTGTGTCTGAGGGGTCTTAGAAAACTCCTGAGTACACAAAGCAATGTCAGAAAGCCTTCCCCGGCCTGTCAGGGACACCAGTGACCAAGACTCCTTCCTACCCACAGAGCCGTGGAGCCCATGTTGCACTTCCCAGGCCACCTGCCGAGTGGCCAGCCCCCACCCCTCCCCTTGCAGCAGAGCCTGAACAGATGGTTCGGAGTCACTCCAGTGGAAATTAATGGAGTCAGACTGTCCACACACTTCCTTTCAACCGTAGAGAAATATTTTCCATGAGTCAAACACCAGATGTATTTTGTTTACGGGGTAATTTAGCATTTGTGAGGGGTAAGACACTAAAATCAGAGAAGAGTTGTGTTTGTGCTTCAGGCGGAACCAAAGCACACTCTGTGCTCCGGCAGAAAAACTTTGGGCATCATTTCTGAGATGGAGCCTGGACCTTGAACTCAACACAGCACTTCTGCAAGCAACTCTGTGTCTTTACCCCAGGGTTCCGTTCGTGACCACGCTGGCTGTCTTGGCCACAGCACTAGAGATGGGGGGCGGGAGTGAGAGAAAAGGACGAGGCAGCACCACTACAGGGCTGAAAAGGTTCTTCTGGGCTCCAAGAACAGCCAGAAATTAACTAAATCGGCCTTCACTGGGATCACCTTTTTTTTTTTTTTTGATAGTCACAAAATTCTCTAAACCAGCAGTTATCAAGTGGGGCCCCTGGGCATCAAAGGGGGATATGTTAGAAATGCAAATTCTTAGGCCTTTCCTCAGACCCACTGAACCAAAAGCTTCAGGGGTGGGGCCCAGCAACCTGTGTTTTAATATGCCCTCCAGGGGAGTCTGATGCTCACTGGAGTTAACAGAACCACTGCTCCAAACAAAACACCAGAGGTACACTTCTGTTTCACGTCTAGCTATATGGCTTGACATAAGTTAGTTAATGTTTCTGTAACTCAGTTTTCTCATCTGTGAAATGGAATAATGGTAGTACGTAGTTTAATTTATCGTACAAATTAAATGAAGAAATTCATTTAAAGTATTTAAAACTGGAACTTGCATAGTATAACTCATCAACAAACATGTCTCTATTATCATCATTATTTGCATTTGAAATCCACTGTGACAACAGCTGATAACATTAATAGCCACCACACGCTGTGTACTTGTTATGTGCCAGGCACTGTTCATAAGACTTGATATGCAAATAGATAATTGTCACACTGACTGTAAAAAGTCATTTTGTGGTTCTCATTACCTCCATTCACTCATTCATCCAACAAACATTAACTGAACCCTATTATGTTCTAGGCACTGTTGGAGGCACAGGAGTACCACAGACCAAAGCAGACCAATGAATCAGCACTTTTATTAAAATCATACGTGCCCGTGACACATGTAGCTCAAAATCTCCTTCTAAGATTTCTCCTGGGAACCCCAAGTCCCCACTTGGCTCCTGCCCAGGCTGCCATCCTCTGCTCAGAGCCTGCCTCTGCCTCCTCCGAATCCTCCATTCTCCTCCACACTCTCTGCCACCCTCACCCCAGAGCACCAAGAGTGCTTGCTTGAAGCTTTGGCCAACAATGCTCACTCCCTTGTGGGGCTAAGACGCGCCTCCCTCGGGGCCTATGGTTTTAGTCATGTCCATGCCATGAAGGTGGCCAGAGCAGGGCAGATTCGGTTAGTTAATGTGTATTAGGATAAGGAGATATTATATTAACATTTAAGAGGCTAAGTTATACACACACATGGGGAAACTTTAGAACATCCAGCCTCATTCACTCTCCAGGTGACATGATCCTAAGGTCTAATATGTTGAATGTCCAAACACCTGCATAAATGAGTATTTATCTATTTCTTCAGCTACTTTGCATATCTTAATGCCTACAACTGAAAGGTTTCAGATATATAATAATTAGGCCATTTGGAACCTGCAAATTGAGGTGTTGATCCTTTCTCCAGACAACCACTCGTGCAAGGTATAGAACAAGGTTTTGAAAACTGTAGCCCACAGGACAAATACAGCACATTGACTGTTTTTGTAAATAAAATTGTATTCAAATATGGACAGACTCATTCATTTACATATGCCCTGTGCCAGGTCCTGTGCTAAGCACGTCACAGGCCCCACTGCATTTAGTTCTGACGACAGTCACACCATTATCCTCATTTTTCAGATGGGGCAACTGAGGCTTAGGAAGCTGTAAGTCAATTATCTAAAGTCTCAGTTACTAAGTAGCAGTCAGGGTACAAACCCTGCAGTCTCTGTATCTGTCCCTCTGCCTCTCTCTGTCTCTTTTTCTCCGTCTCTCTTACACACAAGCACACACACACATACCCTAGAACTGGAAAAGAGATGCCAGTCACTTCACTGAGCCATACCTAGCCCCTCTCCTCCATATGGGAAGTTCAGGCCTGCTCTGGCCTACAGGCGAGCCCCCAGCCCAGGTTCTGTTGACCGGTAGGAGTCCTGAAGCCCTCTCTTACCCCAGAGTCCATTCTGTTTTATACCTTCATCTATCCAAGAGCTCACATCATCCTAAGTCACAGCTGTCTTTCTGTAAAGCAGGGATAATAACACCTATTTCACAGTGTGCCTCAGAGGAAAAAGAGGGCATGGCCCACAGCACGGATGAGCAGGGGGCAGCTCCTGGTATTGGCTAAACACACAAAGCATGAGAGTAGGGACAACATCTGCCTCATCCCTGACGTAGATCATAGCTCAGAGCACATGTTCAATAGAAATTCACTGAGCCCATAAAGGAAGGAACTCAAATACTGAGCAACTGCCACGAGTGCTTGGAAATCAGCGCTGAGAAAGATGGTCTTCCTGGGCACCGTTGGGTCCAAGTACGCACGTCTGATGCAAAACATGTAGGGAGAGAAATCAGAGGAGCAACGGCCTTGACCAAGCGCATCACATCTGCCAGGAACCCCATACTGCATTTTACGTGCTTTTTCTCTCTAATAATTATGGCAGGGCTGCCAGGCAAGTCTCCTCACCCCCACTTTACTGAGCAGGAAACTGAGTCAAAGAGACATTAGGGGACACACGCCCAGCTGCACAGTGAGTGGGGGTAGGAGGAGGCAGGGCGAGGCTTCCACCTGGGCCGCCAGCTGTCACAGTTTGGTGGTCCCCTCCTTCTGCTCTCCTCTAGAAGGGCAGTGGGGCCCCAGGTTGGCTGGGCTCCCTCCCAGCCAGCCCTGTACTCAGACCCCTTGGCACAGGAGTCCTTTCTCTCGGTCAAAAGCTCCAATGACTGCGCCTGTCGAGACCTGGACCTGCCAGGGACCTCTCCCCACACATCCCCACCCACAGTGCTCCCCACTGGACCCTCTCTGCTGAGGGTCCTCAGACCCGTGGGCTCAGCCCCACTTCAGGGAGGCCCAGGCCTCAGCCATGTGCTGCAGGGAGACTGTCCTTCTCCATAAGTAAAATTGGAAAGGGGAAGATTGGGACCTCGGTGGGGTGTTAGTTCTGCTGAGCTATCTGTGTATGGAGCCCAAGCAAGCAGTTACACAGGGGAAACTGTCAAATGCACCAAAGACATGGAAACACCAAGAAGGAAACAGGACTTAACAAGGAAAAGAGGCCCTAGTCTTTTGCTGTGTGAAGATGCACAACCTCCATTTCATCCTGCAAGAGGTTAGAGGAAAGTTCAGCCATCAGTTCCCACTTTCCTGCCTCCACATCCAGGAAGGATCAGGGGTACTCCCAGGACTCCCTGGCAAGCTCAACCAAAACCCTTTTATGCATCCACAGACTTTACCACTCCTTCCTGCACCTCCAGCTCAGCCTTCCACACAGCCTCATAAATTAATGCCATCAGTTGTCCTAGAAAAGCCTGTTGTTTCTGCTGCCCTTTATGCTCCTTGATCCCACACCTCCTGAAAGAAACTTCTGCATGTTTCTGCTGAGCATGGAATAGGCCATATGATGCTGACCTTCTGACCACAACTGCCAGGGCCAGGGTGGATGCCTCACAAAAAATTGGCATACAACATGACCAACTTAGTTAGCTCTGAGTTAACTTGTTCCTGGAAGGCATTTGCAGCTAAGATGCTTGGGCTGAAAGTAACATAAGCACAACTCAAACTTATTTTTTACAACTTTCTTAGTAATATTATTTGAACAAAATAAACCTCACCCCACCAGTTCTTTGTAGTAGGCACTTGGCACACAGGGTGCCCTTAAGACCCTAAGAGACTTGGGCTGGACCCCAGCTCATCCCAAAGAAAACTTTGTTCTCAGCTGCCTGCCCCAGCAAGTGCTTGCCTTTCCATAAAGTGAATTCAAGATGGGAAAGGCTGAGATTTAGAATAAGGACCCCAAATCTGCTGCGCTTACTGAAAAGAAAAAGTTGAGAGAGAAGAGGGAAGAATGTTTTGCCTCTTGCAACTGAAAAGTACAGAGGCATACTGCTTCAGGTAAGGCTGGATCCAGGGACTGAAACAACTTCATCAGGACTTGGTTTCTCTCTACCTTTTGTGTATGCTTTCCTCTGTGTTGACTTCATTCTTGCACAGCAAAGCAGATGCTGGACAGGTTAGCCACCCTGTTTCTAATAGTTCCAGTAAAAGTTAGAATTAAGTCCCATTGGATCAGTTTGGGTCTCAAGCCCAACTCTGTTTTCTGTGGTTAGAGGGTAAAATATGCTGATGAGCTGGGCCTGGAGCCAAAGGAAAATGGAGGGACTAGCTGATAAAAAGGCACTAGGAATGCTGGCTGGGTAAAAATGAGAGATAGTCACAAGAGTTAGGTAGGGTATAGGTCTGAGGCTGCTGTTCATCCATTCATTCACTTTGCAGATACTTATTTAGCAACACCTGTGCTCTGGACACCATGGGAGGCTCTGACGATGAATAAACCAGACAGATATAGCACCTGCTCTTAAGAAGCCTGGGTCCAGTGGGGAAGATGAATAAACACACAGATAAATGGGGTGGGTATGAAGAGTGAAACTGATGGGAAAGAAGAAAACAGGAATAAGAATAGGAAATAATGGTGTCAGAGAAGGCCAAGTGGAATGGCAATTTGGACACCCATGCGCCAAAAAAAAAAAAAACAACAGAAGGAACCAGCTCAAAATGCAAAACCAGATAAGTCAGACGGTTGGCACAGATGTGCAAAGCCAACAGACCACGTTTTCCCAGGGAGACGGGGAGGGAAGAGGGATACAGACAGGGACGTAAAGGGCTTACAGCTAGTTTTCTCCATTTCGTCTCGTACTGCCAACTTCTCATCATGAATCCCCTTACTCAAGTTTGGTCAAAGGGTTTCTTTGCCTTGAATAAATCACTCTTGACTATGGATTAATTAAAAATTTCAAGACTCCTAACCTCATTAGTCGCCCACAAGACACTATTTTTTGGGCTTGTCCATTTTTAAATGATGCAAGATACCCAAAATTTTACTGGGTTATGGCTAAAATGTACCCACACTTTAAAATAATTATATACATATATATAATTATATATATATATTATTATATATATACATATATATAATTATATACATGTGTATATATATAATTATATATATGTGTGTATACGTGTGTGTGTGTGTGTATCTTGTGTTCTTAAGGATACACAGGAACTGAGGCAGTCAGTTCAGACACTCATTTAAATGCCAAAGCACCAGGTCCACTTCTTGAGTTGTCCTCAGAGGAGATGCAGGCCCATGAGGCACAAAGTATGGTTCACTGCTAGTCCTGGAAGGCACCTCATTCCTCAAAGATGCCCAAAGTGCACACACATATGCACAATGCACACACAGAGTACACGGAGCACACGCAGACACACAAATTACCTCCACGCACATATATACACATGCACACACACAAAGAACACAACGTGCATACATACACACACAAGGTACACATACACAAAGTGTATGCATATACACGTACACAAATTACACACATACACACACACGTACACATATATACACAAAGCACATGCAGTAAAACACACGCACAGATTATGAAAAGTACTCAGGTGGAGTTTTGACTACCATTCATTGAGGTCCTACTCACTGACTCAATGCCAGGCACTGTGGTTAAAGGTGTTTTTGCACCTGCCATAACGGCAACAACTGAATGAGTGCTTACCAATCTTCCCAGCACCCCTAGAAGGCACAGTCTTATCACCATTCCCCTGTTTTAAAAGGAAATGACCTGCCTCAAGCCACACCTCTAGGTCATGGTGGAGCCAGATGTGATCTGTCTGTTGGACATCTCCCCTCTTTGGTCAACTCCATGCAGCTGTCTTTATGAATGTGCATGTGTGTATGCCCAGGTCCTGACCCAGGCGTTGCGTTTGTATATATGTGTCTCCCTTTGATGTAGATCTCAGCACCTCACACATCTCAGGGTATAAAATGGTGCTCTCTATACTCTAGACCACTAATGCCATTTCAGATTTATTGCATTTATTTAAAAACAACAAACATTCTCAATTATTCCCACACTGCTCAGAACCATAATTTACACAGAGGTATGAGCTATCAAATTTCTCAGGGAGTGCTTCAAAATGTCAGATCTAAAAGATGACTCCCATGTTGGTGAATATGAAACACCCATTTATATTTTTCATTTTCACTTTGATTTAATTTTCAGACAATTCAACTTTCTTCCCATGCCTGAGTGCCTAAATTCATTTTACTTGTCAAAAGAGACAAATTTTCATAATTACAAAATAAAACATGGTAGCCCTTCTTTGGTGACCGCATATTTCACATCATTTTTTTTCCGGATGAAAATGCCTTCCTAGTCTAGTTGGCTTACTTCTGACATATTTTTATTCAGTCTCTGCTTAGAACAAGGGTACAGGCTAAACATTCACTAATGTTTTGCTATGTTAATGAACAGCTGTAAAAAGGGAGATGAAATTTCCCAATCCAGCCTGCAATGCTCATATCTTCTTTTCTGTAATTTGTGCTGAAAAAGTCAATTTTCTGAGATTACAAGCTGAGGCATGAAATATGCCATATCCTCTAATGATTCTTTCTGCCTTGACCAAAAAGCCCTCAAGTCCCATCTCCAGGTTCAAATAGGGTGCTCATTTCACAGAGGTCAGAAGCATTTAGGGTTTTCTTACCTCAGCGACCAAGGACATGCACAGGATGTACTGAGGCAGTTTTCTTTAACATTTGAATTTTATTTATTTTTTTATACAGCAGGCTCTTATTAGTCATCAATTTTATACACATCATTATATACATGTCAATCCCAATCGCCCAATTCATCACACCACCACCACCACCACCACCCCATGGCTTTCCCCACTTGGTGTCCATATGTTTGTTTCCTACATCTGTGTCTCAATTTCTGCCCTGCAAACTGGTTCATCTGTACCATTTTCCTAGGTCCCACATATATGTGTTAATATACTATATTTGTTTTTCTCTTTCTGACTTACTTCACTCTGTATGACAGTCTCTAGATCCATCCACGTCTCAACAAATGACCCAATTTCGTTCCTTTTTATGGCTGAGTAATATTCCATTGTATATATGTACCACACCTTCTTTACCCATTTGTCTGTCGATGGCCATTTAGGTTGCTTCCATGACCTGGCTATTGTAAATAGTGCTGCAATGAACATCAGGGTGCATGTGTCTTTTTTTTTTTTTTTTAAACATCTTTATTTGAGTATAACTGTTTTACAATAGTGTGCTAGTTTCTCCTTTACAACAAAGTGAATCAGTTATACATATACATATGTTCCCATATCTCTTCCCTCTTGTGTCACCCTCCCTCCCACCCTCCCTATCCCAGGTGGTCACAAAGCACAAAGGTGAACTCCCTGTGCTATGCAGCAGCTTCCCACTAGCTATCTAATTTACTTTTGGTAGTGTATATATGTCCATGCCACTCTCTCACTTCGTCACAGCTTACCCTTCCCCCTCCCCATGTCCTCAAGTCCATGCTCTAGTAGGTCTGTGTTTTATTCCCGTCCTACCACTAATCTCTTCATGACATTTTTTTTCCTTAGATTCCATATATATGTGTTAGCATACGGTATTTGTTTTTCTCCTTCTGACTTACTTCACTCTGTATGACAGACTCCATGTCTATCCAACTCATTACAAATAAGTCAGTTTCATTTCTTTTTATGGCTGAGTAATATTCCATTGTATATATGTGCCACATCTTCTTTATCCATTCATCTGTTGATGGGCACTTAGGTTGCTTCCATGTCCTGGCTATCGTAAATAGAGCTGCAATGAACATTGTGGTACATGACTCTTTTTGAATTATGGTTTTCTTAGGGTATATGCCTAGTAGTGGGATTGCGGGGTCATATGGTAGTTCTATTTGTAGTTTTTTAAGGAACCTCCATACTGTTCTCCATAGTGGCTGTATCAATTTACATTCCCACCAGCAGTGCAAGAGAGTTCCCTTTTCTCCACACCCCCTCCAGCATTTGTTGCTTGTACATTTTCTGATGATGCCCATTCTAACTGGTGTGAGGTGATACCTCACTGTAGTTTTGATGTGCATTTCTCTAATAATTAGTGATGTTGAGCAGCTTTTCATGTGCCTCTTGGCCATCTGTAAGTCCTCTTTGGAGAAATGTCTGTTTAGGTCTTCTGCCCATTTTTTGATTGGGTTGTTTGTTTTTTTAATATTGCGCTGCATGAGCTGTTTATATATTTTGGAGATTAACCCTTTGTCCGTTGATACGTTTGCAAATATTTTCTCCCATTCTGAGGGTTGTCTTTTCATCTTGTTTATCGTTTCCTTTGCTGTGCAAAAGCTTTTAAGTTTCATTTGGTCCCATTTG
This sequence comes from Kogia breviceps, assembly GCF_026419965.1. Taxonomy (NCBI): domain Eukaryota; kingdom Metazoa; phylum Chordata; class Mammalia; order Artiodactyla; family Physeteridae; genus Kogia; species Kogia breviceps. The sequence continues at coordinate 52,507,048 of NC_081327.1, read as the reverse complement.
TTTATTTTTGTTTTTATTTCTATTAATCTAGGAGGTGGATCAAAAAAGATCTTGCTGTGATTTATGTCAAAGAGTTTTCTTCCTATGTTTTGCTCAAAGAGTTTTATAGTGTCCAGTCTTACATTTAGATCTCTATCCATTTTGAGTTTATTTTTGTGTATGGTGTTAGGGAGTGTTCTAATTTCATTCTTTCACATGTAGCTGTCCAGTTTCCCCAGCACCACTTATTGAGGAGACTGTCTTTTCTCCATTGTATATCCTTGTCTCCTTTGTCATAGATTAGTTGACCATAAGTGCATGGTTTTATCTCTGGGCTTTCTATCTTGTTCCATTGATCTATGTTTCTGTTTTTGTGCCAGTACCATATTGTCTTCATTAATATAGCTTTGTAATATAGTCTGAATCAGTGAGTCTGATTCCTCCAGCTCTGTTTTTTTCCCTCGAGACTGCTTTGGCTATTCGGGGACTTTTGTGTCTCCATACAAATTTTAACATTTTTTGCTCTAGTTCCATAAAAAATGCCATTGGTAATTTGATAGGGATTGCACTGAATCTGTGGATTGCTTTGGGTAGTATAGTCATTGTCACAATATTGATTCTTCCAATCCAAGAACATGGTATATTTCTCCATATGTTGGTATCATCTTTAATTTCTTTCATCAGTGTCTTATAGTTTTCTGCATACAGGGCTTTGGTCTCCCTAGGTAGGTTTATTCCTAGGTATTTTATTCTTTTTGTTGCAATGGTAAATGGGAGTTTCCTTAACTTCTCTTTCAGATTTTTCATCATTACTGTATAGGAATGCAAGAGATTTCTGTGCATTAATTTTGTATCCTGCAACTTTACCAAATTCATTGATTAGCTCTAGTAGTTTTCTGGTGGCATCTTTAGGATTCTCTATGTATAGTATCATGTCATCTGCAAACAGTGACAGTTTTACTTCTTCTTTTCCAATTTGTATTCCTTTTATTTCTTTTTCTTCTCTGATTGCTGTGGCTAGGACTTCCAAAAGTATGTTGAATAACAGTGGTGAGAGTGGACATCCTTGTTGTGTTCCCGATCTTAGAGGAAATGCTTTCAGTTTTTCACCACTGAGAATAATGTTCGCTGTGGGTTTGTCATGTATGGCCTTTATTATGTGGAGGTAGGTTCCCTCTATGCCCACTTTCTGGAGAGTTTTTATCATAAATGGGTGTTGAATTTTTGTCAAAAGCTTTTTCTGCATGTATTGAGATGATTGTATGGTTTTTATTCTTCAATTTGTTAATATGGTGTATCACAATGATTGATTTGTGCATATTGAAGAATCCTTGCAACGCTGGGATAAATCCCACTTGATCATGGTGTACGATCCTTTTAATGTGTTGTTGGATTCTGTTTGTTAGTATTTTGTTGAGGATTTTTGCATCTATATTCATCAGTGACATTGGTCTGTAATTTTCTTTTTTTGTAGTATCTTTGTCTAGTTTTGGTATCAGGGTGATGGTGGCCTCATAGAATGAATTTGGGAGTATTCCTTCCTCTGCAATTCTCTGGAAGAGTTTAAGAAGGATGGGGGTTAACTCTTCTCTAAATGTTTGATAGAATTCACCTGTGAAGCCATCTATCTGGTCCTGGACTTTTGTTTGTTGGAAGATTTTTAATCACAGTTTCAATTTCATTACTTGTGATTGGTCTGTTCATATTTTCTATTTCTTCCTGGTTCAGTCTTGGAATGTTATACCTTTCTAAGAGTCTGTCCATTTCTTCCAGGTTGTCCATTTTATTGTCATAGAGTTGCTTTTAGTAGTCTCTTAGGATGCTTTGTATTTCTGCGGTGTCTGTTGTAACTTCTCCTTTTTCATTTCTAATTTTATTGATTTGAGTCCTCTTCCTCTTTTTCTTGAAGAGTCTGGCTAATGGTTTATCAATTTTATCTCCTGAAAGAACCAGCTTTTAGTTTTATTGATCTTTGCTATTGTTTTCTTTGTTTCTATTTATTTCTGCTGTGATCTTTATGATTTCTTTCCTTCTGCTAACTTTGGGTTTTGTTTGTTCTTCCTTCTCTAGTTCCTTTAGGTCGAAGGTTAGATTATTTACTTGAGATTTTTTCTTGTTTCTTGAGGTAGGCTTGTATAGCCATAAACTTCCCTCTTAGAACTGGTTTTGCTGCAGCCCATGGGTTTTGGATCGTCATGTTTTCATTTTCATTTGTCTCTAGGTATTTTTTGATTTCCTCTTTGATTTCTTCTGTGATCTCTTGGTCATTTAGTAACATTGTTTAGCCTCCATGTGTTTGTGTTTTTATGTTTTATTCCCTGTAATTCATTTCTAATCTCATAGCGTTGTGGTCAGAAAAGATGCTTGATATGATCTCAATTTTCTTAAATTTACTGAGGCTTGATTTGTGACCCAAGATGTGATCTATCCTGGAAAATGTTCCGTGCACACTTGAGAAGAAAGTGTAATCTGCTGTTTTTGGATGGAATGTCCTATAAATATCAATTAAATCTATCTGGTCTATTGTGTCATTTAAAGCTTCTGTTTCCTTATTTATTTTCATTTTGGATGATCTGTCCATTGGTGTAAGTGAGGTGTTAAAGTCCCCCACTGTTATTGTGTTACTGTTGATTTCCTCTTTTATAGTTGCTAGCAGTTGCCTTATGTATTGAGGTGCTCCTATGTTGGGTGCATATATATTTATAATTGTTATATCTTCTTCTTGGATTGATCCCTTGATCATTATGTAGTGCCCTTCTTTGTCTCTTGTAACATTCTTTATTTTAAAGTCTATTTTGTCTGATATGAGTATTGCTACTCCAGCTTTCTTTTGATTTCCATTTGCATGGAATATCTTTTTGCATCCCCTCACTTTCAGTCTGTATGTGTCCCTAGGTCTGAAGTGGGTCTCTTGTAGACAGCATATATACAGGTATTGTTTTTGTATCCATTCAGCAAACCTGTGCCTTTTCGTTGGAGCATTTAATCCATTCACGTTTAAGGTAATTATCGATATGTATCTTCCTATGACCATTTTCTTAATTGTTTTTGGTTTGTTTTTGTAGGTCCTTTTCTTCTCTTCTGTTTCCCACTTAGAGAAGTTCCTTTAGCATTTGTTGTAGAGCTGGTTTGGTGGTGCTGAATTCTCTTAGCTTTTGCTTATCTGTAAAGCTTTTGATTTCTCCATCAAATCTGAATGAGATCCTTGCCGGGTAGAGTAACTTGGCTGTAGGTTCTTCCCTTTCATCACTTTAAGTATATCATGCCACTCCCTTCTGGCTTGTAGAATTTCTGCTGAGAAATCAGCTGTTAAGCTTATGGGAGTTCCCTTGTATGTTATTTGTCATTTTTTCCTTGCATCTTTCAATAATTTTTCTTTGTCTTTAATTTTTGCCAATTTGATTACTATGTATCTCGGTGTGTTTCTCCTTGGATTTATCCTGTATGGGACTCTCTGCACTTCCTGGACTTGGGTGGCTACTTCCTTTCCCATGTTAGGGAAGTTTTCGACTATAATCTCTTCAAATATTTTCTCGGGTCCTTTCTCTCTCTCTTTTCTTTCTGGGACCCCTATAATGAGAATGTTGTTGCGTTTAATGTTGTCCCAGAGGTCTCTTAGGCTGTCTTCATTTATTTTCATTCTTTTTTCTTTATTCTGTTCCACATCAGTGAATTCCACCATTCTGTCTTCCAGGTCACTTATCCGTTCTTCTGCCTCAGTTATTCTGCTATTGATTCCTTCTAGTGTAGTTTTCATTTCAGTTGTTGTATTGTTCATCTCTGTTTGTTTGTTCTTTAATTCTTCTAGGTCTTTGTTAAACATTTCTTGCACCTTCTCGATCTTTGCCTCCATTCTTTTTCTGAGGTCCTGGATCACTCGTTATTCTGAATTCTTTTTCTGGAAGGTTGCCTATCTCCATTTCATTTAGTTGTTTTCCTGGGGTTTTATCTTGTTCCTTCATCTGGTACATAGCCCCCTGCCTTTTCATCTTGTCTGTCTTTCTGTGAATGTGGTTTTTGTTCCACAAGCTGCAGGACTGTAGTTCTTCTTGCTCCTGCTGTCTGCCCTCTGGTGGATGATGCTATCTCGAGGGGGTTTTGTTAATAAAACATTTTTTTTTTCATTTACAAAAATAATATGTGCCTTTTATTTAGAAATTTGGGGAGGGGGGGAGAATAGAAACAGTGAAAGCCAGAAAAAGAGGACCTATATAACTCCACCTTCCAAAGCAAAATACATCCAACACACTGACATACATTCAGATCATTCTTTGAAAAATAAAATTCACTTCTGACTTGGTCAGCTCTTGAATATTTGAAAAGGAATTCTTTATCATTAGAATCTACTCTACAATTTGAAGAGGGGTTAAAGATGAAAATGGGAAGACAAAATTTAATTCTTTGAAACTGTTCATCTGAATCGCAAAGTTCTGACCCAAAGGCTGTTGAAATGCCCAGTCTGGTCACCAGCCCGAATGCCCACTCTCTACCACTGCAACTGGACACAGAGCACTCCCAAAAGAAGATGATAGAATTTAAAATTCAATGGCCAAATAGGCACAGGAAAAGATGCTCATCATTGCTAATTATTAGAGAAATGCAAATCAAAACCACAATGAGGTATCACCTCACACCACTCAGAATGGCCATCATTAAAAAGTCCACAAATAACCAATGCTGGAGAGGGTGTAAAGAAAAGGGAACCCTCCTACACTGTTGGTGGGAATGTAAATTGGTGCAGTCACTATGGAGAACAGTATGGAGGTGCCTCAGAAAACTAAAAATAGACTTGCCATATGATCCTGCAATCCCACTCTTGGGCACCCAGACAAAACTATAATTCGGAAAGATACATGCACCTCTATGTTCACAGCAGCACTATTTACGATAGCTAAGACATGGAAACAACCTAAATGTGCATCGACAAAGGAATAGATAAAGAAGATGTGGTGTGTGTGTGTGTGTGTGTGTGTGTGTGTACACACACACACACACACACACACAATGGAATACTTTTCAGCCATAAATAAGAATGAAATAGTGCCATTTGCAGCAACATGGATGGACCTAGAGGTTATCATACTAAGTGAAGTAAGTCAAAACAAGAGCGGCAAATACCATATTTTATCACTTATATGTGGAGTCTAAAATATGACACAAATGAACTTATCTACAAAACAGAAACAGACTCACATATAGAGAACAGACTTGTGGTTACCAAGGGGGAGGCTGGGTGGGGGAGGAATTGACTGGGTTTGAGATTAGCAGATGCAAACTATTATATATAGAATGGATAAACAACGAGGTCCTACTGTACAGCACAGGGAACTATATTCAATATCTCATATTGAACTATATTCAATATTCAATTATGATAAACCATAATGGAAAAGAATATGAAAAAGGATATACATATATATATAACTGAATCATTTTGCTGTACAATAGAAATTAACACATTGTAAATCAACTATACTTCAATAAATTTTTTAATCAAAAAAAATTTAAAAATAAAATTCAATGGCCCATAAATGCTGACAAGGGTGGAAAATGATGAGAAACTGCAGGATGAAGAGAATATACAGGGCAAGGTGAGATATGAAAGGGGGTGGTCATTCTCAACAGGGGCTGACAGAGACAGCACTGAAAACACTCTTGATGCACGCCCATATACACACACTTTTATACACATATGGTCATTGTCATAATAGATCAGGGTCTCTGGGAAGCAGTCTCTGAGGTGGAAAAGAGCACATAGTAATTTGCTCAGGTAATGCTTATGGAATTGCCACCATGCAAGGGACAGGATGGAAGCAGGATTTGGCATAGGAGGAAGCTGAGCTGAAATTCTCAACAAAGGCCTCAGATGACCCTGTGGGGAGCTGTGAAGCCAGGATGGCTCTTCAGAGTTGTCCCAAGATAATGTGAGAGGCCAGGCCTTTAAAGCTCGTACAGTAATCAGTCATTGGATGTGGCCGGCCCTGGGCAAAGTGATGCTCTTCACATGAGACAACTCCTGAGCCGGCTGATGTTTGAGGGCTGTGTGTCTACAGTGCTTCCAGCAGTCCTCAAGGCGGGGGGAGGGGAAGGCAGGGGAGAGGAGGGAAGGGAAGGGAAGTGAAAACGGGGAAAGGGGGAAAGAGAAAGGAGGGAAGGAGGAGAGAGGGGAGGGGAAGGGGAAAGAAGGGGAGGGGAAGGGATGAGGGAAGAGGAAAGGAGGGGAGAGGAGGGGAGCGGGGGGAAGAAGAGAAAAGAAAAGCATAGGACACTTTGAACACGCCTAATAGGCTAATCAACAGGGCAGTATGGACAATGAGGACAGGCTCACCTTGAGACACCATAACACTGAATTTATCAAGAATTCCCATTTTAGCTGCCACCAGAGCTACACTCCCAGATCTATGGCTGGTAAAACTCAATATTTCTAAAAAATAATGGCTGAAAGAGCAGATCTTTAACCCCTTCATCTCCGCAGTCATGTCATTGCCTGAGCAGGGTTCTCAGCTCCCACACTGAGCTCACTGCGCTGTTTATCAGAGGCTTAAGGATGTCAGGCCAAGGATGCACTTTCCATAGCAGCCCCCTTAGATGCCACCAGATGTCACACTGAACTCTTCTCCCTTACTCTGCACCTGGTAAGGTGTGCACTATAATTGTCATTTTACAAATGAGGAAACAGAGGCCCAACAGCTTGTCCAAGAACACCTAGGAAGCATGCAGCACCAGAATTTGCACCTCATTTGGGGACCCCAACTTTGGGTTTATTCCACTATGCATGGCTGCCTGAGCCTGTTGGTATGACCATTAATTGGATCATGTTTACACCCCCGTTGCCAACAGTGATACTTTTCTGTTCTCTGAGCTGCAGCCTTATTTTATTACAGTCATTACTGTCTATTACTGAGAGGTGTGACTCTCTCGTGAGTGGTGAATTGTAAGTCTGTGGTTTCCTAACAGGGAGGATCGGTTAATCTCTACAGAATGACAATGCACAGCAAGACACAGCATCTCACTTCAGCTTTAGGAAGACAAAGCTGAGCATCTTCTCTTTGAGAAAATCATCTTCCTCATCACTTGTCTAGTGTCCTAACTATAGGGAGAGAAAAGTTGCCTTAAACCCCATCTCTTTGCCTTTTTCAAGCTTTATGTGTCTCATCAACCTAAAGAACTGTTCTTTCAAGAGAATACTGCAGCAAAAATAAAACTCATAATAAGAAATAAGAAATTCATAATAAAACCCCACAAGAATTCCATTAACCTAGGTACCACTCACCTCACATGGCCAGACTCAGACTACATTGGGTGCAATAATAATCCACATTTTAATAAACTCAGGAAGATACAATGTAAGTACCGGTTCTTCATCAAGTTACTTGACCAGCCTCAGCCTCAGTTTCCCCATCTGAAAAATATAAGGTGTGGGCTAGGTCATCTTTAAGAGCTATTCCATTTCTAGCATTTCACAGTCAGAGTCCACAGACCCATATCTTGTTCTGCTTGCCATGGAAAAAAAGTAGAAAAGATGTAAAACTACCACCACAACATCACTCCCCAAAACAAGAGCAACAAGAAGCTTCCCTGGAGTGTTTTGTGCTCCATAATAGGACACAGTTAGAAAATGCTTATGTCAGAAGTTTGGTTTTTTTTGTTGTTTTTTTAAAATGTGCTTGTTTCACTATGCATGCAATAATAGAATCATTAGCAGACAAAGACCCAAAGCAAGCAGAAATACCACCCAGAGCTCATTGCAATGTTTAGGCTATAAATTGAAATTAAAATTACAAAAATGACACAATGGAAATTATTTTTAAAACTAAAAACATCTTTAAAAAAATGAAATGGCATTCCATTTCAGTGGTTCTGCAGGCGACCCCCAACTTAGAAATGTCTCAATTACAGCAACACCGCTGTTACCTTCTCAACTGAAATTGCACATGAGAGCTGTATAATTTACATTTGCAATTTATAAAATAAATTAGGCAGAAAAGATTCTCATAATCTCAAACACATTCAGTTTACCAGATTCTACAAAGGTAAATGGACGAAGCATGTGATCCTTAAAGCAGCAAACAATAATAATAATGATTCATCAATATGTTCATTAGATGAAATTTGATAAATGCATAGATATTCTCTTCCAGACAAGTCTCAGGCAATGGATCAGCAAAACTCTCCAAGGCATACTCCCTCCCAAACTCTGAATCCCACTGTCAATTACATGGCCTTTGATAGGAGTGCTAAGAGGAAGACTGACAGCTAAGTTGCTGGGGTTTCTTGCCTGCTATTGATATTTTTCAAAGCTGTCTATTATGTTTAGGACCACATAGAACAGGTATGTGTAGACCACTTCTCCACCTTCGCCCTGTTGCTACAGGGCTCCCCAACTGGTCTCCTTGCTGCCACCCTTGCCCTGCCTCTATCTCCTCCCCACAGAGCAGCCAGAGGGATGCCTTAAAAATGTAGGCCAGTTCATGCAACGTCTCAGCTCACTCCACTTGGAGGAGGGGCAAAGCCCTCAAGGTCCTACATGATGGGGTCCCATCTCATCTTTCTGACCTCATTTTCTATATCCTCTGCCCTTATTCATTTTGCTCCAGCTACACAGGCCACTTTGCCATTCCTGAACTTTCCAGGAAAGCTCTTACCTCAAGACTTTAGTGGTTGTGGTACTCTCTGCTCTTCCTTCATACATTCGTGCAGTGACTTCCCTCCCTTCCTTGAGGGCTTGCCTCACAGGCCCTGATCAATTCTCCTCAATGCCATTACCTGCCCCTTCCCCCCAGGCAATCTCACACCATATTACCCTGGATGATGGGGTTTTTTGTCCAATAAAATGTAAAGCTTCTAATATACTATTTAATTGACTTATTTTTATATCTGTTGTTTAATATCTGTAAGCTCCAGGAGGGAAGCAATCTTGGTTTTGTGATGCTGTATCTCTAGGGCCTAAAAAAGTACCTAGGAAGAGTAGACACAATAAATGTGGGAAGGAAGGGAGGGAGGGAGGGGGGGAGGGAGGAAGGAAGGAAGGAAGGAAGGGAGGGAGGGAGGGAGGGAGGGACGAGGGAAGGAAGGAAGGGAGGGAGGGAGGGAGGGAGGAGGGAAGGAAGGAAGGGAGGGAGGGAGGGGAATATGTATTAATAAAAAGATCTACATTAGAATGGTAGATGTATCATTTTTTTTCATTTCTAACACTTTATGCTATTACTATTATTAAATCATATTATAATTTAACTCCAGAACATCTATATAGCAAACTATTGGCATTCTCAGATGGCATGTCTTAGAAGTGCTTTTTGTTTTTCAATGGGTTACTCAGTTTGAGTGTGTCAATGAGAATTGCAACTAAGAATCTTAAGCTGTAGTAAACCTTTGCAATACTCCGTCTGATGAAAACGTAAGTCAGGAAACCCTGCAAATAGTGCGCACTTCCAGAGACAAGGGGGAGAGGTCCCAGGAGAGTGTGCACAGTCAGTCCCTACACGCTGCCTCCAGTCCCTGTACTCTCCACATCCTTGTTGCTCAGTCAGTGTAGGGCTGTGGGTGAGGACACTGCCACCCCTCTTCGTTCTACCACATCAAGTCAAACACACAATCCATCTTCCCAACCATGTTTTGCAGGCCTACTGTTCATGAACAGTTTCTTACACTTTCCTGAGTATTTCTGGAACTTATAGTCCAGTTCCCAGGGTCTAGCATCATAGAGTCAATTTATACAAATTCAAATATATGCACTTGACCAAGGAGGAGGGAGAGAAGAAGGGAGGGAGGGATGGGATAGGGAAGGAGGAGTGGGAGAGAGACCCGGGAGGAACACTGGCCATGGGTGGCTTGTTGAGAAACATCAGGTTGGTCCCCAGTGTGCTCAAAGGAGTGACGGATGAAGAACTTTATGAGCAGTTCAAAGGGTTGTCAAAGGCCATTTAGACACCATGCGATGCCTCTTTCATGCTCTGATTTTAGACCATAAGCCTGGACTTGGATTGGGCTCCATTATCTGTTTCGTTTTCCCAGGCCACCTCTGCCTTGGATTTGCATTTGGCTTTTGCACCAAACCCACCACTTCACATTAGTGCCCCACACTCACTCATTGTTACTGAGGACACGTTGTATGCACACTAGCTCACCACTGGTCTGAAATGGATGAGATGTCACATACATTATAGGTGGTGAGAAAGAAAGAGGATGTGGGTGGAGGGGGGAGTACCAGCTGCACAGCAACTGGTCAAGGAACCCTTAGTGTACTTACATTAGAAGTGCAAAAACAGAAGAACTTATTCAATGAACATCTTGGAGGACCATCAACTCAGTGCCAAAGCTACTGAATGAGTAGAACTAATCAAGGAAGGATAAATAAATGTGCAATCAGTGACTATTGTGCTAAACAAGATGAGCTCTACAGCCTTCAAGCCAGTTCTAGTTCATTCAGATGAGTTCTAGAATGTCCAGCCAACTACAGAGACTTTGGAGATTTGACAGCATCCACCAGTTTCCTTGGAAAAGCTGCCAAGGCAATGTCTGTGACTCCCTTGATGTCCCAGAAGAATGGCTCATATAGTCCCTCATCTATTTATTCATGTATATATTCTATTCAGTACAGAATTATAAACTCCAACCCATTCAAAACTACTTTGATGAGCTGATTTAGTCAACAAATATCAGTAGAGCAACAATTTTATGTCAAGAACTTGTGCCAGAACTTCTCTGTGCACAAATCCAGGCAGTTCCTTCTACAGAGATTAACAGTCCAGTGTTGGGCACATCAAGAGATGTGAGAGTAAATTCAATGTCCATTGCACATTTTTGCATTTCTACACTATGTCTTTTTCCCCCTAAAAAGCAGGGAAACATTCTCTTTAGAACAGAAGCATCAAGGAGCCACTACCTACATTCATAACTCCTGTTGTTTCTCTATTTCTCCCTTTGTCCTTATGCATTTTTAGCTTCTATTTATAAAGACCCAAATTAAAATTTCAAGGTCAAAATGATATCTGACAGAGACATGAAAATTCTTAACTACTTGTGTGGAGATGGTACTTATGAAATACTCAAAGGACATGTTGTATATTTTTAACTTGCTCTTAAGACCTCTGAATTCAAATGTGAGGGCTTGCATCACAGAACGAAGACAAATTATGTTATACGAAAGAAGAAAGGTTTGGGTTTTTTTTTCAAGAGATGAAAGATGCTTCCCACCTCTAATGAGTCATAAATGACTCGTCTACTCTTGGGAAAATCTGAAGTGGCCAGTTATTTGATGCTTTTTCTGCTGTAAACACATCTAAGAAGTAGAGCCTAAGAGATAAACAATAAAGGACACTGCAAAATTCAAATAATTTTGTTTCTGTTACAAATGAGACTACCCTGAAAATGATTCTTAGTGCAAAATATGAGCTCTCTTTCATACTGGCAATATTTAAGTGTGGCCACTGAACCAACTGATTTTGGCTGACTGCAATTTGGAGAGAGGGGTGGTACTTCTTATCCATTAATGGGATTCACCATAATATTGATCCAATTCAATCATTTAATAAATGAAAGCCACAAGATGACTTTCATCTCCTCTTATGTCTTGTCGGTGAAACACTATTCTACATTCATTTCTGTTTCTTTTTCTCTCCAGACCCTCTAACTATTTTGATAACTTACAAAGCTAAGAAATGTTCAATGTTGAAGAAAAACACCAGACTACTTTTTGAAATTCACTGTACCCCAAAGGCTGATGGCAAGAAAATACTTTTGGTGCATAAGAAAGAAAAATGTATTTGGCATGACTAGCTGTTAATATGTCATCAGGGTAAATCATAAGTATTATTCTTGGGAATCGTAATAAAAGAAGTCACTTGAGACATGGAAAGTACAAAACTAATCACCAATAGCCTCTATCTTTGACTAGAACCTGGGGAAATTCTGAAAGTGCTCATTCATAGAGACACTTAAAAAGACACTGCCCAAATTTAGCATTGTCCTAAATTCCTGCTGACTAAAAAGTTTCCTTAGAGTAATTTACAATGCCCTTCACAAAATAAATTTAGTGTTTCCTTTTGATGAATTAATACAAAACTGCTGTAAACTCCCAAGGACTCAGGGACAATGGTCTCAGCCAGTCTCCAGAGAAAATGGAGTGATCTATGACTCCCATGCACCTCAAGACTTGGTCTCACTTTCATCTGGCATTCCTACCTTCAGGGTTGTCACACAACTCTGGTGTGTTTGTTTCCCTCTGGGACTCCAGAAAGAGATGGGATTTTAAATAACACTCTGGTTCTTCACTATTCATCTCAGGGTAGAGGGACAGGAAAGATGCTGTCATCTGCAGACACTAATGAGGTGACCAAAAGAACTAACCTGTGATTAGTAAAGCAAATGCCTTGTGTCCATGTTCTAGCCTCATGGTGGAGGGAAACTACTCCACACTGGATGTTTCTGGAAGTCCCAAGCACTTTATCTAGGCAATTGGTTTCACTTTGTCTTCAGGCCAGGAAAGCTATTAGTTGGCTTATAGGTCCCTCACAAGATAAAGACGTCTACACACTGAAGAACAGAACCATCAGCTTTCTGTCTCTCTGCTGTTCTTCCCTACAAACTCTTAACACAGTTAATCCAAAGCTTCTGTGTTCTAACCACACAATTCCCACTGCAGCTAGACTCCTCCATCTAGACGGTCTTGCTGACACCTCTAATTCCTTTCTTTAAAGTGAAATTCAACATCTTCCTCCAAAACTGGCTGTTCTGTCAGGGTCTCATCACCTCCCTCTTTACTGCATTTGAAACCTCCTTCAATTCTGATGTCCAAGCGTTATGCCTCTGGCTTCTTGAACACCCTCATAGCCTTCTCTCCTACGTAGCCCACTGCCAACAGGTTGTTCCAGCCAGACATCTCATTCTCCACCTCAGAGTCTCTAATCTACTTTTGGTCTTTCCCTGAAATAAATTCTGCACAACACTGCCTAATAAACCTGCCTATAGCACAGCCCTGCTGATGTCACTCTGACATCAGACCTTTCAATAATGCCATATCTCCTACCAAATGTAGTCTACACTTCTTATCTAGCTTTTCCTTTCATTGTGATAACCAGCTATCTAGTCTCACTTCCCACTACTTCCTTCAAGCTACATGTGGATGCATGAAATGTTTCAACAGTGCACTGGTGCCATTGCCCCTGCTCCTTCCTTTTCCTGGAAATATTTATCTCCACTCCTACCTGTTGAAATCCTATCTTTCCTTCCAGGTCAAGCTAAGGTATCATATCATATTATCTACCAAAGATTCCTTTCACTAGTACCCCCATCAAAAAGCAGTTTTGGGGCTTCCCTGGTGGCGCAGTGGTTGGAGTTCCGCCTGCCGATGCGGGGGACGGGGGTTCGTGCCCCGGTCCGGAGGGATCCCGCATGCCGCGGAGCGGCTGGGCCCGTGAGCCATGGCCGCTGGGCCTGCGCGTCCGGAGCCTGTGCTCCGCAACGGGAGAGGCCGCAACAGTGAGAGGCCCCGCGTACCGCAAAAAAAAAAAAGCGGTTTTGTTTTTCCATAAGACCTTGATCATATGATACTGACTGAATTTTGATTCACTTTTTAATCTTTGTACATATACTTCTTCTCCTATATTGGTCTGTGAGTTCATAAAGGCAGGGATTCACCTTTCCCCTGATTCAGGTTTGTATTACTCAATTAACATTTTATTGTTGAATGCATGGATGTGTGGATGGACAGAATTCATGTTCAATACATATAGAGTTGATACACAAAACCACAGAGCACAGAGGTCTCTATTATAAAACCTTCAGTCCCAGATAAACAGTACTCCCTTTCCTCTTCATATCCATGAGTCCTGGATAACTCCTGTCTAAGTAGTGATGTTGGCAGTTAAAGAAAATTGCTGAAAAAGCAGCAGGACCAAGAATAAGGAGACAGAATGGAGCACTGAGATATGATTATTTTCCATAGAAATCTGAAAACCTGGCAATCTTCAGGAGGATGTTAATCAAGGGAAAACCTAGAATGTACAGCAGACTGTAGAAATCAGCCAAGTGAAGACAAGGGAATGGAGAGAAGAGACTTACAGACATAAGAAAACAGCCTCCACATATGTTCAGAGGTTCTAAGCATGGAACGTCCAGGGAAAAGCAACAGTTGGAGCATAGTGTTCAGGGAATTTGGTGATAAGAAATAAAGCTGACGATATGGGGAGGGGCGTTCATTAAATATTGGCAACTTTCTAGAAACTACTCACTTGAACTCATACCTTTTGCCTGAGTCTGGGTTGTTTTCCCCAAAGATCAGTTACTTGGGGAACTCAGAAGGGCCAGAGCCAAAGAATGTTTGCATCAGCACGAAGTGAGGACACCAAACTGAGCCAAGGACTCAGTGAACTCGTTGGGCACTGCAGCTGGTGTTGGAATTATTCAACAGAAGGGTTGAAAGGTTTTACTATGATATCACAACTAGGGGTGGGGTGCAGGGAAGGTGCCAAAGAAAGTTGTTGAAGGAATACGTATGGAGAAGCTGCCATCAGCCCCAATCAGAATCATTAATTGCAATCTAAGCTTCACTTTTCTCATAGGAAAAAATGGAACTAACAATAATGACAACCACACAATAGACACTGCTCAGGTGTCAGGTTCGGTGCTAAGCATATGATATGAGATTTTCTCCTCACAACGACTGTATTTGGTAGGGACCATTACCCATATTTTACAGGTGAGGCAACTGAAGTGTACAGGGATTAAGAAACTTGCCCAGGTTCATACAGGCAGTTCATGTCTGAGCTGGGTTTCAAACCCAAGAAGATTCATGCCCTAGGGCCCCATAGCATTTATTCCCCTGGGTCTACTCCCAAGCTTACAAAA